>NC_136928.1:87949784-88549784 GCF_949752795.1 Hyperoodon ampullatus
GCCGGCTGGTCGTGAACCCTTCTCTGGCCTCTTCCAAGCGCTAGACCAGATCCTTGCTTCTCTTTCAAGGATGGCCTCGTCGGCATCCCTCCCAGACCCCAGAGGCCTGCTTACCGGAGGAGATGTGAAGACGTAGAAAGACGAGCCCTTCAGGGCCAGGAACTTGGATCTGCAGGTTTGAGAGGAGCTGGCCCCTCCCAGTCTCTCGCTGACCCACCCCACGTGGACGACCTGCGGAGCAAAACCTTCAGAATTAACAACCAGGCCTTAGGAGAAGCACAGGGCCACCCGGGCGGAGAGAACAAGCAACACACCACGGGCCGCAGACAGGGACAGGGGAGCCCTCAGCCATGTCCAACCTCCAATCAAGTGGACGCCACAAAAATGTGTAATATCTGGGGTCAAACGTCCAGACTTCTGCACTGGGCCGGGCTCGAAATTTGAGCTTCTGAGTTCTCTTCGTTTGGGCCAATGCTGGACGTCTCAGCTGCCTCACAGTTGTGCCTCCCGTATGTAGATTTTTACAACCACAGTATTTAATTACATCCTATCAGGGGTTAGTATTTGTAATCTATGAGGTTGCAAAAGCAACGGTAAAATTTTACAAAAACCCTATTTTCACAGTGTTCCTGGTGATGGAAAAGAGAAAATTAAAGAGTAGCATTCTACGGAGAGTGGTAGCCACAGCTAACCAGTCAAGGTGTTGACTAGAAGTTGTCTAGTGCATCAGTGTCCTAGATACACAGAGCTTCATAAAGTAACCCAAATACTCCACTGGCTCATGGACTTGTCTTTTCCCTCTCGGTTTAGCTATTGTCTTGTGAAGGCTTAGGGTCGCATCAATGTGATACAGTTTTAATGTTATAACAGAGAGTTTTATTATTAGTATACAAGACAACCTTATTTCACATGTCCTTGGACTCATTTAATGCTTCTGGGTCCGTTTTCTCATCATAAAATGGGACTAGGATTCCCTCACATGACAATTTCGAGAATTTAACGCTGTACCACAGAAAACTCCCTCCCAAAGTACTAGCAGGCAGGAGGCAAGTAACACACTGCTCGGATGGAATTAGAACTCTGCGGAAACCACCCAAATAGGACCGAGTCTTTGACTATCTTGTGGATTTGAAACTGATTACACACATTACTTTAAAATGTCTGATTGACTTTTCTCCTGTTTGTCTGGTAGGATCACCCAGATACACTTTTGTTCATTATAACACTAGCATTAATACTGCTGTAAATCATAAGATGTGCTCAATTTCCATGATTAAAACAAGCTTCATTTTAATCGGGTTATTTGTTTTCTTACTGCTGAGTCTTAAGAGTTCTCTGCATATTTTGGGGAAGAAACATTTCATTTTCTCTAGCTAGTTCAGCAGCTCCTTGATGTTCTAAAATTAACACAAATTCAATGGGTGGTTTGAATTCCACACTCACCACTGCACGAGCACAGTGATTTGTATAGTTTATATAAGACAGGATTCATTTTAAGCACGGTTACTAAAAACAATGAATTGCAGCTGGATTGAGTTTTACATAGTGAAAAACAGGGATTTGTTCAGGGATCAGCCTCTGTTCCGTGCAGACTGGACGTGTGGCATTGAGAGGCCGTCCTAGTTACTTTAAGTTGGTACAAGACCATCTTGCTGAGCATCATCCAGAGGCAGTGGGTGTTTGGTAACGTTTTACAAACCAGTCATCATTGTAGGTCTCAAATGGCATGGTTAGCAGCATGGGTATATGTTTTTCTTAGTGTACATTTGTCAGTGCTCATGAGACATCCTGTGGTTCTGGACAATATTCCTCCCGTTATCCTATTTCTGAGAGGGCTGCCTTCTCAGTAGTGGGGTGGGGACCACAGGTGACACTCAGTGAAAGCAGCTCCAGGGGCAGGAGCTCTGGACGTCAGGCTACATCAAGCCCATCAAGGGCTCTGTGTTCCACGTCCTTATCTTCAGAAGGGGACAGATGCCACTGCACACGTCTGTTTTGAGGGCAGATGCAGCCGTTTGCACGGCGATACTCAGCATCACATGATGTCAGATCCTCTCGGCAACTCTAAGCAGGATCAGGGCTGTCTTTTCTGGGGCTCGCACACTGCTTCCCTCTGGGTCTGCGTTAGACCACATGCTCTCTGAGGATGAGACCTGTGTCTTTATCTGTATCTACTCCACACCCGCAGGATTGGCAGGGAGGGCTCGTCCCCTAAAATTTCTTGAAAGAAACCATGTGTGGCTCTTCATCTATCACCACCTGTGACTTTATGGGAAGTTACATAATCACAGCAGGGAGGACCTGCGTATCGTATCCATCAGGTGGGCGGACTGGAAGCCTTTTGTTTTACTGATTACCCTCAAAATGTGGAACCAGCATTTCTAGAAAACATAGGAACTTGCTTAAATTCTAAATTATTGCACATTTTTAAGTCAGCAGCAAGCTCAATAATCTGCTTTGATACTATATTTATTACCAGGAATCTTACCAAGATACTTTTCAAACTACTAAGCTAGTAAGGGCTGGTAGGAATAAAAAATAATTGCCATTCGGATGAAAAACTAAGTACTGGAAAGAAAACAGCCCTCAGCGGGTCTCTAGCAATATGGCGTGAGGGTCCCTAAAACCTGTAAACACATTATTTTCTCTGCCAAGAACTCCAAAGGGACCAAGCTTCAGCTTTGGGTCTCAAAGGGGGCTATAGGGAGGACAAACTCTGCTGGTTTTTCCTTTCTTTTTTAATCATATATTCAAATGCTGACAAATCTCCCATGGTCCTCTTTCTCTTCATGAAATACTTAGTCATAGACTGCAATGTAGATTCCACAAGGGATGAATGATATACTGGAACCTGATACATAGGAGCTTAATTTAAGACAGGGCTGTAATATGCACAGACATGGAAATATAGATAGATGATAGATAGATGATAGATAGATAATGATAAGATAGATGATAGATAGCTAATGATAAGATATATAGATGACAGATAGATGATAGATAGTTAGATGATAGATATAGATAGATGATAGCTAGCTAGCTAGCTAGATGACAGATGATAGTTAATGATAGATAGATGACAGATAGATATAGATAGATAGACGATATGTAGATAGCTAGCTAGCTAGATGATAGATAGGTAGATAGATAGATGATAGATAGGTAGAGAGGTAGACAGATATGATGGGTGGATGGGTAGATTAGATTCACATTATAGACTGGTCAAGGGTGAGTAGAAAGCTGAAAGTGTAACTTCTAGGCTGAAATGGAGAAGCTGGGATTCTTTTTCTAGCACAGCAGCAGCAAGCATTCTTTTGTGAGGACAATTGTCAAGGGATAGATTTTCCATCTGATTCTCACTCAGCCTGAGCGTTGCCCTGTTTCTCTGGAGACACAGACACTGGTTGTGGAGCCCACCCCTCCTCGCTCCTGCCATCTTCCTCCTCCTCCAGGGCTGGGGCAGTGTCTTATTTTGCTGCTTCTCCTTCCCACATCTGGTTAATACAGTGCTGGACACAGCATCCAACAGGAGTTACATATTGAGAAGCGAACTAGGAACTCCTTTTCTGGCCAAGATGGAAACATACAGATTGTTAATAACCTGAAACGTCTATAAATCAGATGTGAAGTTAATGAAATTCCATATGTAATTTAATTCTGCCTATATTAATTAGCAAAGAAATAAGTTATCGCTTAGCTATTACTGGAAACACTGGCTGCTTTATGAATCTTTTTTAGGTATATGCAGTTCATAAATAATTTTAAGGGAAGCTAATTTTAAATTTTACATTGTGAATTTTCTATGGCTTATTACATAATCCAAGAAATGTATATTATAATTTTATGAACACCTACCTGTCCATCAGATGATAATTGTACAACTGCTCTGTTCCTTTCCACAGAAAAAAGCTAGAATAACTTGAATTATTTAAGCCTCTTTTGGATTTGGTGATTAAGGTACCCATATTTCCTTTAATTCAGGTTTTAGGGAAGAAATTTATTTTGGAAAATAGATTCTTGCTGTTTTCACAGGGGGAACACATGTCCTGGTTTTCCTGGGATGATTCTAAAGTTACTCCTGTTGTCTTAGTGTTTCTTTTAGGTCAGTCTCCATCCCAGAAAGAAGTATCCCAGTTTGGATGAAAAATTATACAGTCATTTTACTTACCAGATATAAGAGTCTAAAAATCTATACTTATGCCTTTTGTATTATCCTTCTAATTCTGTTTTCTTTGGTTTTTGTCAATTTCAGTGGTTGTCAATATCTTTACTTTTTTCTTATTTATTCAATATTATTTTTTGCTACACACCAAAATCAATAATTAATTTTTCAAAATGAGAAAAAATAATCCTTCCTGTTTTTAAATAGGGCCCAACACCATAAATCTAAACTCCTATAATGCATAAAAAATGTTTAGTTTTTGGAGAAAATGTGAAAGCATCCTCTACTGAAAACTCGGCAAATTGGGGCAGGGGTTAGTTCTTTTACAACCTCACATAGTGAGGCCTGTCTCTGATGTTTCTTTCCAGATAAACAAATTCAAGCCCTTAAGTAAATTCAAAGTTATATAGAAATTTTAAAGTTAAAAAAATACTTTAGATTACCCTTTGCAACTTTCTTCTCTTATAGATTAAGAAACTAGGGCTCAGGTGTTAATGTGTTCCCACTGCAACGCCAGAGAAGGGGTTAGGTGGGATTAGAATCCAGGTTTGATTCTCCTAAGGCCACCAAGACTGACATCACACAAACGTGGCTTCATATATGACAAAATGTCACTAAGATAAAACCAAAGCGAAATCACTCCACTGCCTCAGAGGCCTTTGAACCATAATTCATTTCACGTCCTTTGTGTTGGGAATTTTGCTTCTCAGATAGTTTTAACTTTCCCTGAACCTTACTTCTTGACTCTCTCTTGTGATTCAGTGGGAAAGAGGAGTTAAATTTCAAAACAAAACAAAACATGCTTTGGTTTCCAGACTGGTGCTCTTTCCAGCCGGCCAGGCAGTCATGTACAGCCGCAAAAATGCAGAGTGTGCTCCAAATGTGTCAAGTTCAAGTCCTGTGAAAGCTGCTCAAGTCTCAGGGTAATGGGCATTCACGTGTGCCTGCACGTGAGTGTTCCCAAACCACTGACCATGCATGATCTGTTTGGGAAGTCGGGGACAGGACGACTCCCCTGTGACAGGACACGGAAAAGCTGAAGGAAGGGCTCCGCCTGCAGGTCACTCTCTCCTGTGGTCGCTCCTGGGCATGGAAGCCTTTCTGTGCTCCCTGTTTCCTGTTTGTAGGAAATATGCTGCATTCAGCCTCCAAGACCCTCCCTGGGTTCCAAAGGGCAGGTTCAAACGGTTGCTAATCAGGGAAGGGAGGGGATGCGGAGACAAGGGAGGAGCAGCCAGGAAACAACAGTGCAGCCTTGGGGCAGGGTCCTGGTTCCCCTCAAGGGATACACATCACAATGTCTTTGAGTTCTTCTGCAGAACTAAACCCCCCAACAAATGGAAGATGTTAGTATTATTCATTCCACAGAGAAGGTCACAGTTCCGGAACCTTGAGAATCACAGGAGCCCATCACAGACCACCTGACGCCAGATGATCTCTGGATTGAAGGAATGCAAGCCCTGCAGGCACCCTGATCCTTTCCAGCAGCCCTGCCTCTTGACCATAAGACTCCGCACTACCCCCTCCAGGTCAGGACACACAGTTTTGAGGGCATTAGCCCGCTGTGGCCCGCTTTGCCAGGCAAAGCAATAAAGCTCTTCTTTCCTACTTTACCCAAACTCTGTCTCTGAGATTCAATCCGATGCCCGTGTACAGAGGCCGATTTTTGGTATCCGTCTTGGAAGAGTCTCTGATTCACGACAAAAAGGATCCCCCGGGACACTTTGCTAGTTTTGCTTGTGCCAACAGAAATCCAATTTCAAATGGCAAATTATTCTTGGAGACAAAAACACCAATTTGGTCTATTGTCCCACCAGCTTTGGTAAATAAATCCAGAGAAGACAGGCTTTAAGTGTGAACTACAGGGAGATGTGTCCTCAGGGGAAAAGTCCAAGAGAAACTTCTGTCTTAGAAACACTAAGCACAGCAGAAAAGCTGTATTTTATGTGTAAGAATATGAGATGAGTCCTACATTAATCTGAAGACATTTATGGGACTATTACTCATTAAATAGCTAACCACCCTCATTTAGCTATGTAAACAAAAATAGCTGTTCATAAATTTAGAAAAACATTACAACAAATAAAAGTTAGAAGAAGCTTTCTTAGTGTTTCTTATCTAATTTAAAAATGTTGACTAGAGGGGTTTAACTTAAAACATGGTCTTAATTTCCTCTCTTTTTCAGGAAACATTCCATTGGCAGGTACTTACTCTCCTGAATGCCTTCCATTTTAACGCAAATTTTATCACTCAGCACTATGTAAAGAGCATCTCTGAGTGCTATTTAAAGCAAACTGAACACATTCCTTTAGTTTGCTTAACTTGAGCCTACAAGGTATACTGCCTCAGACCTATGAAAGACACAACCAGAAAGCTAAGAAGCTATACATTTTAAAAAGTTCACACTTACAGCTTGAACTATGACTTTATCAAAAAGGAAATAGAAATATAATGTAGTGACTTCAAAGTGTATTTACCTGATACACAGCTAAGTACTTAACAGACCTAGTACATGAGCAGTCCTTGAATTAGAAAACCAGGCGTATTACAGGTTGGCCTTTGCTCTCAGAAGGAATGAGCCGAGGGCTCCTGAAGATGCAGGGCTACCACCACCAGAACACGTGGTCTCAAGGTGGACAAAGGCCAGCACAGGGCTCAGGGGTGGGGTGCTTCCTTCCCACCTTCAATAGCAGCTGCCCAGTCAAAGCCTCCCAGAGTGAAACTTCCTGAACGAGGACGTGATCTAAGAAAATCACACGATGCTGAAGACTCCAAATTACACAGGTGTGTCTCAGCTGTCAAACCCCTCTAAGCTTAAACAGTCGTATCTAGGTTATCATTTAATCACGATTCCTTAGAAAATGTAACTGCCGATAGATCACTGATAACACGGCCCACTCAGGTCAGAACGATTCCTCCTGCACTATTTCCAGGACAAACGAGTAGCTTTCTGGAGTTAACACTGAGGGTGTGAGGATCCTGACTTCAGTCTGATGTGTGCTAATGCTTTCCTGTCAGAATTTCCAAACCAAATTTCAAAAACAGAAAGAAGCTCCCTTCAGGGACATTGTATAATCAACACAAAACCCACAAATCCTACCTGGTCACAAGGAGAACAGCATTTATTTGCCATTTTCATCTGTAGAGAGAGGGAAGCAAGGAGTCAGTATGACAAGTGTATTGATGTCATAATTTTTCAACCTAACTGGCAACTGAATTTAATTAGCTGCATGAAGTGTCCCTGCATGAAACATTTCCTTTATGAGGTATTTCTTACCTGAAAACCAAACCAGAGCACGTACAGATGTCTGGCAACGACTCTCATAACAGAAAACCCAAGACTAGCATATCGACGCTACTGTTTCAAGCATCAGCTCTTTACTAAGTGAGGCTCTGGGGCAGTAGATGCTTAAATTTCCACGTCTGAAAAAATGGGGGAAAATGATTTCTGTACTACATGGTCTTAGGTAATTACAGTTTTCACGGTTCACGTTGGATTCTCCCAGCAATCCCGCAAAATTTAACCAGTGAGGAAATGAAGGTCCAGAGTAATAATAAGGTCAAGACTACCCAGTGGGAAAGTAGCTTTGAGTCCACAGTTCCAGCTCTAAAGCATCTGCGTCTCCTTTCCTCTGCTCTGCCCAGTAGCTACAATGTGTGAGATTCATCTAGAACCATGCATTTCTGCCAATATCAAGCTACCACCACCTGGTTTCTTCTTTTCCTTTTATCCATCCAGATACCTTTGGAATTCAAAATGCCAAGTTGGAAAACTGAGGTCTTAGAGAGGGTCCAGTACTTCCTATGTAGCTGGGAGCCGCTGAGGTCTTTGGAATAGAAATCTCACATTGCTGCTTCCCTGATATTTCAAAGTGCTCAGGCGACCTCTGTTTAGTAGTTTCCAGGAACGAGGCAGGTGTGAGAGGAAGAACGGGGCTGCTGCGGGGCCTGAGCCTGGCTGGCTACGCTGTGTGCATCCAGACCCCCGGGATCTTCCTGCCAGCAGCTGCCCTGAGCCAGAGCAGCCCCTGGGGTGCAAATGTGGACAACGGGGCAAGTCACCCGCAGGGACTGAGAACAAGGAAACGGGTCCACGGCCTCCTCGGGACAAGGACTGGTCCTTGCATGAGCCTCCCGTGGCTGTGGCCATCAACTTACTGCCGGGATACAGCAGTTGCTTTAGGGAACTGAGTACTTTATTCATGTTTTACTCTCACCCCATCTAGCTTTATTGTTTCATTTTGAAGTTTCATATTGACCTTGATCATCAAACAGATCACTCAAAGAGACAGAGTGCTTTTTCTTTCCTGCGTGCCTGCGGTGAGCCATTGAGAAGGGATATTTGTGGTGGAGGTGCCTCTTTATAAGTTTCCTTAATGTTTTGGAGAATTACATATTTAACCCAATTGGGTTCCCCAAATAAAAACGTCACATTACATCAATGCATTTGGATAGAGTATATATAAAATTACATGCACACAAATACTTCTGTGTAGGTGCGTGGAAAGGAAGAGAGGGAGAGAGAGAACCAGCAGTGAAGTGTCCAGAGGTTTGATTCAGTCTACACTCTTATACCAGGAAACTTTTAGATGACTTAATCTTTAACTTTTTTAGTCAAAGGTTTGTTATGTTGAAAAAAAAGTACATATTCTTCTGTTTAATGTTATTACCGACTGTTTTAGGGTTCATCATAAGTAACAAAAAATCATAGTTATTTTCATGGATTAAAAAGCAAAAACAGGGGCAGTGGAAAGTCTCCGTGCTCACATTTTGGAGCGTCAGGTCGCTGATGTTGGCAGACACGGCCCTCAGCCAGTCGGCGCTCTCCTGGGCGGTGTAAAACCAAAGGATTCCCGAGCTCGCCCCATCCAGGGCCTGCACCTCAAATGCACTGGACCTGCAGGAGGAGGACAGGAGATGCTGGAAGGAGGCCCCTGGGATCCGATGCCCCAGGAGCGGGAGAAGGCGGCGCCCACTCAGCCCTGCTCAGCACCGACCTGCAGTCACTGCAGGAAACACAGCTCACAGCCATGGGCACAGCCTAACCCGTCTCCGTATCTTAGGTAGGTTTACTGAAATTAAGTTCAAAACGCTGAAATTCCTATTTCTAATTTAATAAAAACATGAAAGGCAGCTCCTGTAGGAAATACCCTTGCTCTTAGAGCAGTGCTGGAGTTAATTACTGTTTTGTGGTGTCCTTAGTAGTGATTCTTTTGGAGACCACTTATCATGGTACTGAAGGCTCTTGACCCAGTGATGATGGAGCAGGTCAAACACCACCATTCCTCAGCGTCGATGGTATTTTAGGACCACACGTATATGTCTGATTTACAACAGAGCTTTTGAAGAAGTTGGTTCTCCTTTATTTTTAACCATGAGAATCAACCTGCCACAAACCCACCCATGGCAAATTATTCATAATGGCAACATCACTGTGTCTAATTCAGTAGTTCTCCCCTATCATGCAAGCCATTTTTTCCAGAGATAATTTCCATATAACTATTGCTATAGACTGATGGGTGTATTCCCCAAAACCTACATGTTAAAGCCCTAGTCCCCAGTGTGGGTATATTTGGAGATGGGACCTCTAAGGAAAGAAGCTTAAGTGAGATCAGAAGCGTGGGTCTGATCCAACAGGACTGGGGTCCCTATAAGAAGAGGCCCCAGAACTCTGTTCCATATGAGGACACGGTGAGAAGACAGCCGTCAGCAAGCCAGGAGGAGAGTGCTCACCAGACACAACCCTCTGGAACTTTGATCTTGGACTTCCAGCCTCCAGAACTGTGAGAAAATAAATTGCTGTTGTTCAAGCGCCATCCCGCGTCCCCCCCACAACCCCGCCATCTGGTATTTTGCTAAGGCAGCCTGAACTGACCAACACAACCCTTACAGCAAAAGAATGTCACTTACATGTCTGTTCGTTTTCTCTTAAGAAAAATGCACACTAACCCAGGCAGCTTATATCTCCATGTCCTTAAGAAGACAACTGAAAGGCTAAAAATGATAAAACAAACTTTTTTTAAACAAGGTTCTCACTAAATTATGTTTTAATAGTCTTTCAGATGTGGGTTCAATCATGGTCTCATACAGGAAAGGATACAAGGGCGGGAGAAGGAAGTAGAGACATTATAAAACAGCCTTGCGTGTTCTTGGGCCAAATCTACCAACCAGAGTTTCTCTGATTAAACAATCCTTCTGTCTTTTTTATAAGTAGATATCCCTGGCTAGGTGTCATTCCCACCCTAATCAGCACTGCTTGAATCAGAACATAAGGTTCATTTACAGACAAGTGTGTCATTGTCCTCGCACTCTGTGCCAGAGCCCTGGCTCAGAAATTTTACCTGAGGAGGGGGTGAGAGACAGGCCACAAAACCTACAGCTCCTGGTCAATTTCCACAGGAAGTGACTTCATTTGCAGTAGAACCTGGAGAAGTTCAAGGTCATGGGCACTTCTAAAACAGTGGAAGTTTCGGTGAAAGGCAATTGGAAAGAGTTTCATAAATTAAACAAATACAGGCTGAGCTGCTGGCCGGCTAGTTTTCAGGAGAAAACCTGGGAATAAAACAGCTGGAAGGAGCTTTCCTGGGGTCAGAACAAATCTCAGACACCGACCCCAGGAACTAGTTCTTCAAAGGAACCCAGATTTGACTGGAATATTCTGCCGATCCATTTACACCACAAAGCTTTGCTGAAAATAATAGACCAATCAGCTGGAAATGAGTGAAGTTTAACAGCCAGGTGTGGTCACAGAAAGAAACCAACCTCAGGCTTAACAGGACTCGGGGGAGAGTGGTGCCCAGACTTCACTAAAATGATCCAGCCGGTCACTAAACAATAAACAACAAACCGCAGGTAGGGATGTGGGGTGAGGACCTGCACCTGGAACTGCTGGAGACAGGACAGTGTGACGCGCGGCCCGGGGAAAAGCAGGCACGGAAGGTGTCTGCAAGGTGACCAGACGTCACATCAGGCAGAAAAACTTCAAAACAGTCATTATAAATATGTCCAAGAAACTAGCGGAAAGCTTGCTTAAAGAAGTAAAGGTACAATGACAACGTCACTTCAAATACAGAATGTTAGTAAAGAGACAGTAGCTACAAAAGGAAGCAAATGAGTGTGTTACAGTGAAAAAGTATAATAACGGAAAAAAAATTTACTAGAGAGGCTTGACAGTAGGTTCCAGCTGACAAAGAATTAGCAAACTTGAAGACAGATCAATAGGGTTTATGCAATCCAAGTAAGACAGAAGAAGGAGTGAAGAGAAACTGTCAGAACCTCTGGCACTCAAACTAGAAAATGAAGAAAAAGTCTCCTGTTACTGCATGGAGGTTCTCCAAATGTTGCCATATCTATTTGGTTTATAGTGTTGTTCAAGTCTTCTATTTTCTTCCTGATGTTCTGCCTGGTTTTTCCATACACTATTAAAACTGGTGTATGGAAGCCTCTGACTATTATTGTTGAATTATTTATTTTGCCTTTCAATACTGTTAGTTATAGTTTCATGTCTTTTGGTGTTCTGTTTTTAGGTGCGTATATATTTATAATTGTTATATCTTCCTGGTGGATTAAACAATCATCTTTTTAAAATGTCCCTCTTTATTTCTAATAGCATTTTCAGTTTTAAATTCTATTTTCTATGATATTAGTATAGCTACTCCATCCTTGTGTTTGCTGTCTGTGTATTTTTCCCATCTTTTATTTTCAATCTATTTGTTTCTCTGAATCTAAAGTGTGTCTCCTGAAGACAGAAAACAGTTGGATCTTGTTTTTTCTACTCAGTCTGAAAATCTTCACCTTTTAACTGGATTATCCAATCATTCAAATATAATTTTATTCTTGGTATAGTTAGATTTATGTCTGCCATTTTACTTTCCATTTTCTGTGTCTCCAACCTTTTTTGTTCCTCTGTTCCTCTTTCCCTGCTTTCTTTTATAGTATGTGAATATCTTCTAATTAAGCATTGACATTTCTTTAATGATTTTAAGTATATATGTGTATATACATATATATATATGTAGTATATACATACAAATAAAGATCAAAACATAAAGAAAGCAGAAGGAAGAAAATAATGAAGATTAGAGCTGGAATTAATGAAGCAGAGAAGAGAAAAACAACAGAGAAAATCAATGTAACCAAAATCTGGTTCTTTAAAAAGAACAGCAAAATGGACAAACTTTTAGCTATATTGACCAAGAAAAAAGAAAGAAGAATCAAAATACTAGAATAAGAGGTGCAAGTGGAGATATTACTATCAATATTACAGAAACAAAAAGGATTATAAAGGAATCTTTGAACAACTGTAAAGCAATAAATGAGATAAATTAGATGAAATCCTAGAAAATACAAACTACCAAAGTTGATTCAGGAAGAAATCTGAATAGACAATATTACAAGTTTAGAAATTGATTTTTTAACCAAAAAACTAACCACATAGAAAAGCTGAGGCCCAGATGGCTTTACCACTGAGTTCTACTAAACATTCAGAGAAGAATTAATAACGATTATTCACAAACTCTCCCTGAAACAGAATAGAACATTTCCCAAATTAGTTTATGAGGCCAATAGAGCCTTAATACCAAAACCACAAGTCATCACAAGAAAACTACAGACCAATATCTGTTTTGAATATGGATGCAAATATTCTCCATGAAATACTAGTAAACTCAATCCAGGAACATCTATTAAGAATTATATACCACCATCAATGGGATTTACCCCAGGATTTAGGTCAGTTTGATATCTGGAAATGTTATACATCATAGCAACAGAATAAAAAAAAAATCACACAATCATCTCAACAGATGCAGAAAAAAGCACTTGACAAAATCCAAAATGCCTTCATGCTAGAAAACACTCAACAAACTAAGACTAAAGGGGAGTGTTCTCAGTCTGATACAGAGCTTCTACAAAAGCCCATGTAGGGGGTGTAGACAGCCGGCTCTCTGAGGAAAAGGGATGAGTTTTGAATCCAGCATGTTCATGTTTCAGCTGTGTGAGACAAGCTAGATGCCTAACCTTTAAAAGATCCTTGTCTACACAACGGGTCTTGAAATGCCAATTATACCACAAATGGAAATATTGGGAGAAACAAGTGGGGTAACGTAAATATGGTTATACCAAACCCACAGATCCTATACAAAAATTGCTGCCAGTGAGGTTATCTGTCAAGCAAAGCAATACAAATTAGACATTATATGAGCAGAAACGGTGAAAGTGTTGGCATGAATACTGATGATAGATGCCAACATAACAACAAAGTATGAAAACAAATTCGAACTTTGGCTTATTGTACAAAAGTCATATTAATTAGAGTCAATGATACAAACTCTGTGCGTGTATGCCTGAACGATGGGTGAACATTCATGTCTCCTGGTTGACTCTGAGGTTTTATGTTCTCAGCTTTTCACGTGTGCGGTGTTCAGGCTCCCCTACAACGTCCCTCCCCCATCCACAGGCGGATCCTGCCTCATGGTTCTACGGTCATGGCATTTGCTCAGGATTCTCAGGATTTTAATCCTATGGTCAAGGTCACAGTCAGAACTAGAAATCCCAGAGTACCCGCTGCTTGGGACTCAGCGTGCTCTGTGAGGTCACATGTCAGCTTTTAAAAATCAGCAGTAAAATCTACACCCAGAGAAGGCAGAGTATTTGGTGCATGAGTTTCCCGGGTAGAAACCAAGCCAAGTCCCAGACACCATCATCAAGGACCAGGGAAGAACTGACCCTGCCTGTGCTTTTGGAAAGCCCACCTGCTTCCAGGATTCCCTCGAGCCCTGAGAGGAGTTTTGATTTTCAAAGAGAAAACTGGTAAGACAGTTTCAGACTGTAGGCAATGAGTCAATTTACAGTTTCTGGCTAAGCAAAAGAAATCTATTCCAATGAGGTTCAAAGTACGTGTATCTTAACTCACTAGAAGATTGAGGAACTGAGAGTTCACTGTGGAGTCTGCACTGCCTTTGGAGGAGGGGGGTGTCTGCATCTTCTCCTCCTGCCTCTTCACCCGCCCCACTTCTCCTCAGACGACAGCTCCCCGGGGGGCATCCCCCCAGCATCCTGCTGCTGCTCCCCTCCCGCCCCTGCAGACGCCAGCCCCCAGCCCTGGCCAGACTCTCCCACAGTCCCTCCTGAGATGCTCTGCATCAGTACCTTTACCAGGCCAGCTGCTGGAGGCTGCCAGTGACCTCACAGCACATCTCAGTTATTTCACAGCCCTAACGCTGGACACCTGTCTGCATCCCACGTCCGCATCCTATGGCGACAGACAATCTTCCCACACCTACCTCAACTGTGCCGTGGAATTCCAGCATGAACCGAATCGGGCTCCAAGTACGGAGCATTCTTAATTGCCCCTCAAAGCTTCAACATTGGAGAAAAAGAACTCAAAGTTTATAAATCATCCTTTTAACACGTTGTGTGTTTTTTAAGGAACGGGAACACTCGAGCTTCCAAAATGACCCACAGAACCTCTTACCCACGAGTCATGGCTCACGGCCATCCAGGCCCCCAGGTTCCGGCCAATCCTGACCCTTTACACCTGGGCAGCACCCAGGGAGGACTGACTGCACACAGCATCTCTGCTGTGATGAACTTGAAGCCCTCCTGCTCTGGAAGCTGAAGGGTCCGTGTCTGTTTATTTTACTCATATTCAGAGTTATGAACATTCACTAGACAAAATGAGACAAAAACGTGTATATTCCTCAGAATTTGAAAAAATTCTCCCAACTGCCATTCACATGTCACATTTCAAGCCTGCCTCTGTGGCATGTGTGTTATTTTTTTATGGAAGCCAGAGAAATATTTTCTTTCTGCTTCCCCACCATGCAGCGGCATCTCTAAGGACTCCATATTAAACAGTAACAAAGAGACCCAATTTAAATGTAGGCACCCTTCTCCCTGTATCAGTTTGTTTATTAAAAAGTCACTATTCCTGGAAGATTCCAGGCACAACAGAAGTCCAGCAAGTCCAGGAAAGAAAGATAACTTCTTCGTGCTGCCCCAAAGGCCAACTTGTCTTCCTCTGTCACCCCGATCACCATCCTGAGACCAGGTCCGAGTCCTCCGAGTCCCTCACCCATCATGGAGCAGGGGCTTGAGAGGTGTGAGGGCGGAGGGTCTCATGTGGGCGGTGCCCGAGCCAGATGGCGGAGCCCCTCCCAGGGGTCCCACTGAAAGAAAGCGGAGATAAAACCACTTCATCTAGGTCTCCCTGCTGGTCTGATCTTATGCCTGTTTCCTGCCTGCATTTCCTGCCGGATGGGAAGCTTCCAGAGAGCGCGGACTCCTGGGTTTGCTCATTGCACACCCTCAGCCTGCAACATCTACTGCAGCGCTGCACGGAGCAGGCATGCTAGAATACTTGTCACATCAATAAATGCTGGAGAACATGCAGCACGATGGAAAAGGCTCCCACCTCCAATGCCCACTGCCCACTGATATAGAAACCACTGTCCTCCCAACCCGGCCAGGGGCGTGGCCTCCTCATCTGAAAGCAGGTGTCTGAAGGACCGCCCGCTGGGCCGTGGGGACAGGTCAGTGAGGTAGGTGGAGTGACAGCGCTGTAGCCGGCACACACGGGGCACAAATATATAAGAATATTATACGTGTATTCAATGCACAGGTACAGGCAGCAAGCAGGACAGAGAACCCAGGCTCTGTGCTTGTTAAAGATGTTTGCAGAACCTGTGTAATCATCTTCCTTATATTCTTAAATTCTTCATGTTTGAACAATTAATCATGCATTTGAAAATTCCCCTTTACACAATGATTGAAACTGCTTTGAACAAATTCAAAATACTGTAAGTCAAGAACAGAGAAATATCTTTATTGTCTATAAAAATAAAACACATTCTAAAAGATTCACAGGTGGCTAAAATCACTGGCGCCTCTAAATCTTGACATTTTCTTTTTACAACCGTTTTGAATAATGGAACCTGCAGCTTTATCCTATGAATAAGGAAATCAGACATAACAAACACTGCATCTCTCTCTACATTTTCTTTGTCTTTCCCTCAGGATTTCTGTGTCCAGGATTAATCAGCCCTCGAAGGCTTTCACTTCCATGAAGCAAACCTTTCAAATCCCTGTATAACTCCTTCAAAGTCGACGGGGGGCCATTCTAATGGGAGTGACCGCTGACCCAGCATAACATTATAGCAGGTGCCACGTGGAAGCAAACACTACAACCAGTTCCTACTTCTGCGTCTGCTGATTTATCTACTAGGAAAATCTGAATTACTGGCTGAAAATATATGAACTGCCTGAAATGCTGTAATCTGTACTGGGGAGTGCTCTGAGTAACAATTCCTTCCTTGAAAAATGCACGTTTTATCCACACAGCCCTCCAGTTTCCCCTGTGCTAATTAGCCTTTATTTCTAAATTCAAATCCATACTTCTAACTACTTAATCCTTGTTGTTTTCATCTAAATGAAGAGCCTGTTAGACTCTGAAAGCAACTGAATCAATGGATGTTTGTGAAATAGGCAAGTTTGGTGTCAGGCAATGGATTTATTGGTCAGTACACTTTCTCACTTTTCAACCTTCAGTTTTATTTGCATAATAAATTGACTTTTAAACAAACTTTCTTATTTATTCCATAGGAAGCTAACTTAAGAACTTATTCAAGAGAAATGGACATGGGGATGAACCTTCTGGTGGTAAATTAGATGTCTGACAAAATGTCTTAAAGGCCTTTAAAACGTTTTAACCTTTTCATCCCATAATCTTACCGTGCTACCTATTCTAATGAAATGATGGGTAATGTGAATAACAATGTATGCATAACGACATCAGAGCAGTCCCAAAAATATGTTTTAAAAGAAAAATAAGCTCCTGGTCTCATTATAAAGGAATAGTGGGTAAGCACTATGCACACCGACAGGACAAAAGTCTCATTAAATCCCAATGTCCAGACACCCATCCACAATGTTCTCTCTCTATAGAAAAGTCCAGACAAACATACGTTAAGGTGATAACATAGCTTTATCTCATGGTAAAATTTTAATGTATTAACATTTTCCCCACACATTTATATTTCCCAAATTAGCCAGAACTAATGTTTTTAGCTGTGTACCCTATGGATATATGTAGAAATGTGTGCACGTATATACATATGTATATACGCGCACACATGCGCACGCCCGTGTCCACACACACGTGCACGTGTGTGTGTGAGGAAAGGCCCCCCATTGCCGGCGACTCCTGCTCGTCACATCCGCGGGTGCTCCGTGTCCTTCAGAGCTGCAGCTCTTCTTCCCAAAGGCCCTCTAACGACCTGCGTCCTCCAAGTCCGATGGTCCTTCTCACCCTTGAACTGTAACACCTTACAGCTTTCGGACATCTAAGTTTTTCTTCCAATTTAATTGTTTGCTAGAATATAAACACTTGGATGATAGAAAGGAGGTTTCTTCCCCTTTGTAGCACGTGGCACTAAATGGTCGTTAAGGAATGTTTCCTGCACAAGTTCCATGGTGGAGATTCAATCTTTCCAAGTTCTTAGGGGACATTTAGATGGGGCGCAGGTGGCCAACACCAGGAAGGGTGGGTGCTTCTCCAGGCAGTGGTGCGGGACCCCATCTTGGAACCCTGGAACTGGCCGGGTCTCCCCAGTGACACCTCCTGGTCCTGGTGTGCAGTGTGGACACACTGCAGACGGCGGGCGGTACGTGGGGACTGGGACCAGGAAACGTAGGGAAGTTATCTAGTTCCCAGTTAGAGGGAAACGGGGAGTCTGAGCACCATTCCCAAAACTGCAGAAGGAAACCACACTGACTGCACAGCTGTGTACAAGCTTCCGTGACTGTGGACGGGCCAGAGCACGTGAGCCTGGACTGACCCCTGAGCTGTAAACGCAAAGAGAGCCGAGACCTTCTTTTTTCCCCAAGATCAGAAAAATGCCGTCTCTGATCCTCACACTTCCCACTTCCTGTGGACATCGGGCAGTGATCTTGGTAATAATTTGTAATAATTCCCTAGTCCACAAGATGCTTAAATTCTACCCGCCAGGGAGCCTCCTGTCAATGTTTTCTAGCTAATATTATGCTATTGATTTTATGGAAGCACAAAAATGAGTAAATGATAAACTCAAGAAAGTATGAAACATAAGTAAACAAAACTCTGTACGTGTCTTAGTTCCGTTTTTTGACTCCTTTTAAAGAGGCCGATGATGTGCAATGAATTCTTATGTCCTTTTAACAAAATATACCGCCTTTTTTATACTCCTATGTCAACATTTAAAGTAAAAAAGTTAATAAATTTTAGAGAGGCAAAAAAGGATAACACATATATTACTAACAATGACATTTATAATAAATGATAAAAATAGCTAGTTGGCCTTTATTGATACTGGCTTTGTGATGAGCACTGTGCAAAATACTTTTTAAACTATGCTGGTTTTAACCTTCACAATAAGCCCGTTCAGAACGTCTTATTATTGTTACCATTTTATAGATGAGGAAACTAGGGCTTATGCAGATCAATCAATTTACCCAAGGTCACAGGGCCTGGAAAGGCACATGAACACCCACACCCACACACAGGCACACACAAACACACACGTGCATGCACACGCCAAACAAAAAGAGCTCAGAGTCTGGTTCCACAACCACAGTCTGAACTGTGACATCAGGCCACCTCGTGGAAACTGCCGGCACCTCTTCTGTGCAGTAAAACCACACAGACCCTGCCTTTAGGACTGTGCAGAGTTCATTCCTTCCATACCTGATGCTTTGTTTTAAACACATGTTTGTTTTGATATTTAATACAATTAAGTCTGCTGGAACAGTTCCACGATTCTAGTAACATGACCATTTTTTGCACTTTGAGTTTTCATCACTTAGATCTTTCTTCTGAGACAGAAACACTGCATCTCAAGGAGACACTGGAAATGCAAACTCTAACCCGAACACCCAACACCAGTCTGGCGGCCGGGCTGAGTGCAGTGAAGGAACAAATCTCCGTGCCAGGACATCACTCAGCCAGGACGGTATTTTACCCCCTTAGACATGACTGGGTATAAGATGAGGAGGAAGCTGAAAGCATCCTGCATCCTTGACAATCCCACTGGTAACTGCTCCACCAGGAAGCCCTGGGGAGCGCCGGTCCTGAGTCTGGGGAAGGAGCCGTGGTCTCGGGGTAAGAACAGAGCGGGGGCCACAAGGAGAAGGGGGCTGCTGGCTGTCAGAAGAGGCAGGAAGCAGACTGACAGATGGGGCAAGGCATGGGGTCAAGGGTCAAGAGTCACATGGCATGCCCAGGACCACCTGCCAGGCAGAAGCAGGAATGGAAATGCAAACGGAACTAGGTCAGTTTTTGAGAGTCTGACCTCAAAAGTAATTAGAAAGTTGGTCGAATTCATAAAAAGCAGGGTTCCCCTGCACACCCCCAAGCCTGGGGTCAGTATCTAAGGAGCAATGGGACATGTTCCTAGAGACAGCAGCCTGCCTGCTCCCTGTGCCCGGGGTAGTTTGGTCCGGTAGAAGGATGTCACTGAGGCCCTCTCCTCTCAGCAGCAGGAAACTCTGTCACTGCAGCTCATTTGCTTTGCTGTGATGACAGGGATGCTGGTGAAATGAGGACACAGACATGTGGTCCCTCAGCAGCTGGTGGAGATGGAGGGTCTGAGGGAGGCGACAGCCAGCCCTGGAGATGATCTCAGGAATGCAGGCCACCCACAGGAGGCCCCTCGTCTATAGTGACGCCACTCTCCCACCTTAAAAGCCCTCCTAGTTATTATCATTTCAAACTTTGAGAGCCTATTAAATTTCTATACACAAAGGAAAGAAAAATCAATGTAACGTTCCAAGGGGAAGACTTGTGATGACACCGACCCTACTCAGATAAGAAGAAAAGACCCGAACCTCCGAGAGCTGAGACTCTGCGGCATCTCTCAGCAGCTGGGGCTCTGATCCCCTCACGGTCACCATGAATAATCCTCGGAGGTAAAATAAGAGGTGCTACATTGAGAAACTGCCATTTGATGCACCGGGAAAGAGAGAGAGAGAAACAACATTTTCTGAGGCAGCGAATCCAGCAGAGACAAGGAGCATCTCCCAGGATAAGTCTTGATACCACACGTGTGGAACGACGGGCCGGGGACAAGTGTAAGACCCAGCGAAGAGAAGCGGGAGCCCTGCCACCTGCACCGAAGATGGCGACTCGGAGCTGCTCTGCGCTGGCTGCACCAGGAGGGGCCTGGCCGCGCGGGTCACCCAGCACGAGTCCTAAGCAGCACAGACCAGGGAAGGTTACAGAACGGTCCTCGGGGGTCAAGTGGGCAGAGCTTCCCACGAACCACAGAGGGAGGGGCCCTGAGGCTTCCACGTGTCAGCAGTGGCCCCCCCCCGGGCAGCCCCCAGCCCCAGAGGGCCGGCCAGTGACCTAGACGGTCACCGCTCCCGCCGGGGACCGTCCAGACCCGCCGTGCCTTCCGGCCGTGGTGAGAAGCCACTGCCCCAGGGCAGCACATCTACACAGGGGCAACTCACGTGGCCCGTGGTTTGGAGACGATCACAGAGAAGGCAGGCTGGCCTCCAGGGTTAAAGCCGGTGATCAAGGACCAAGAACGCACAGTGAAGTGGAAGGCTCACTTCTCTCCCCCGGCGTCCAGGGGCAGCGTCCTCTGTCCACACCCACGGCGGGACGGCTGCCCCAGCAGGCTCTCCTCCCCAGGCTGCCCTCTGCAGCAGCCGCAGCCCCGCTGGCACCCCAGCCACTGTCCCATCACGACCCTGTCGCAAGGCCGGGCTTCCCCGCAACTCTGCGGACACAGCCGACGAGGCGGCTCCTGCCCCGGAGAAGCTGGCCCACCTCGTGCTCCCAGGCCGTCCACGCCCCGTGTGCAGGGCGCGGCCAGAGCCCGGACGTTTGGGGAACGTTCCTAGAAGGGCATCATTCCCTCTCAATAAGCACACACGCCCTAACCTTCTCTCCCCACGGTGGAAATTTCAGAAAAAACTAAAGACGCAGTGAGTTGAGAAAGACAGCAGCCTTGTTACTGAAAGTGGGGTCTGGCTGCTCGCTGCTCAAAAGCCAATAAAGAGGCCAGGAAAGTGGAAAGGAAAGCTTGCTTTATTTTGGATGCTGGCAACCTGGGGGCAGGGTGGACTCCTGTCCAAAGGCCGACTTCCCCCCATTCCCCACCGACAATCATGGGCAAGAGCTTTTATAGACGGAGGGAGGGGCTACCTGCAGAAACAGCACGGTCCGCTCTGACGGTCATCTTGAAATTGGTGCTGCCGTGGTCTGACCAGCATCAACTTGACTGTCTTAAGTACAGTTAAGCTTCGGTTCCAGGGTCGGTTTGTTCACATTCCCTTCAGGCCAAGTCTCCGAATTGTGGCAGCTTTTGTCATGGCTACAGCCTGGTCATCGTGGAGTTCACTTCTTCCACCAGACACTGGCGGTGTTTCAGTGTCTACAAGACGGCTCCCAGGATACGGCTCAGAATATGATCTATAGCCCTTGAGGAGGGACTAAAGGTCCTTGGCTCTGCTAATGACTAGACTCTTATTATTTTGTCCTGTTTGTTTTCCTTTGCTTCTGCATTTTCTCACTTATCTGATTAAACTTATTCTTTGACTAAAGTTTTTCTACAGACAAAAGGCAGGCGGAGGACACGGGGGTTGGGGAAGGACCACAGGGTCCCGCTCCACTCCAGCCTGACGCCCGACAGCTCCCAGACTGGCTGTGGGATTCTTCTGCTGAGCATAAACAGTTCCGAGTCCGCCCACAGCAGGCGAGGGCTCTGCCTGAACTCCAGGAACAAGACAGAAAATCGAAAAAATCCTGCCCAAGCAGACGAAAACACAAAGGGTGTCCGGCCACCAAGACCCTCCCTCATCCCACCCTGATGACCGTGCTCCCCCAGGACAGGCCCTGCCCTGCGCCCAGACACCCCAACCTGCATCCTCCCGGATGAAGTCAAACTCAACGATGACCCCGGGGGCCCACTCTCCAAGCCCCCAGTGCAGAGCAGACCCTGAGCTCCTGACCCTGCTATGGCACCCCCAGCATGAACCCCACCCCACAGAAGCCCCTCTTCTTGTGGAGACGCCCACGGGCCTGGGATTCTGTCTATCCTGCTCTGCTCGACCCCCGGCATCCAGAGAGCTGCACTTTGAGGATTTCCCAACTACAGGAGGGGGGTTTCGGCACAAGTATCTAAATATGAAACCATCCTCTGCAAAACACATCAGAGTATTTAGCAGGATAACTTGTAGCATCACTTTTGAAAACGTGCTTATCTGCAATACGTCTCCAGTATGGCTGCCGAAAAGCCCACCTGGTCCTTTCCATGCTCTTTACTCTGAACTAAGGGGACCTCCTACAAAGCAAAATGGGGTACTACTGTCAGTGAAAAGACATCATTTCACAGTTATTTTCACAAATATGAAAGATGTGGGACAAATAGAACTAAAGCTTTCGTTTCCTTCTATCCCTTTGAAAAAAGGAACGAGATAAGTGACTCCTTACACTTTTTCAAGCCAACATCAAACAAGAGCCCTGGGAAGGGCTCATCTGAGCAGAACCACAGAAAGCAGCGCAGGGCCTGAATTCTGCCAACAACCAGCGAGAACCTTGGGCAGGGCCCCGGCTTCAGGTGAGAGTGCAGCCCGGTCACACCCCAGCATCGGCTTGGAGACCCCGGCACACACCCCCCAGCTGACCCGTGGAGACTGTGAGATGACACGCTCACACTTTTGAAGCTAAATTTGCACTAACCGTTTATGTAGCAACGGAAAACGGAGAAGGTCCTGCTCAGAAAACTCTCGCCCTCTTCACAACCGTCAGTCACCCCAGGAAGCATGCTTTCCTCCTCGCAGTGTCAGAGAAATGTGCTAACAACTACCTAATAGCCAAAAGCACGAGGTTCTGCTGAGGAATCTGTGATGTCTCGTGGCTACTTCCCAGTGTCTGCAGACGTGGTCTCTTTTCCTACGGGAGCACTCGAGGAGCAGCCCTACTTTGTAAGGCGTCGGCTGTCACCCTCACGGGGCATCGTGCTGTTTTTACACCTGTTTTCGTTTAATATCAAGATGCTCTCCCCCAAATTCTTATGGAACCATCTTTTCCTGTCCTGGGCAGTCAATTATTCGACCTTCATTAATAGTCATGTATAACTTATGTAAAAGCTTAGTTACCACTGTGCCCAAGAGCCACTGACACTAACGTCCACCTGACAGCAAACAGGTGCAAGAGGCCCCCGGCAGAGGACAACCCTGCAGCCCCGGAGGCGACGGGACATGGTAACCGTCATACTCACTACAACTGAGTTTTATCATTTCAATACGTATCTCAAATATTAGGTTTAAATATGTGTCTACTCTTTAGAGAATCTTTTGAAACATTTTTGGAAAACGAAGGAACCTCAACCACCATTGGCTGAATTACTGTACTTTCAAAAAAAGGAAAGCACAGAGCAGCTGGTGACAAATTTTGGTCCTACAACTGGACAATGACAGGAACCCCAGGACACTGACCTCTGACATGCTCATCCCACTTGTTTTTTATCCACTCAAAGGATCTCCTAAAAATCCTTCCCAAGCTATAGTAGAGCTTTGGCTTTTAGATTTTAAAAAGCGTTTGATTTAGAGTTGGCAATTTCTAAACCAGCTCCTTGCACGCCCCAGAGCGAGGGTCCCTCGGGAGAGAGCACAGGAGCTGCAGAAGTAACTCCGGCTGTTTGAGGCCAAGTGCTCAGGCCTCCTCTCCTCTTCCTCCTCTTCAACGTGGGACCAGAGGGCTACAGGGCAGGGGAGGGAACAGCATCCCCTCTAAACATGCACGTTAATACTGATGTGAGTCAGACACACACACGTGATGAAATGCAGAATTTTAGTCATTCATTTTACTTTTTGCACCTTCCTACCCATATTAAGATCATGAAAGAGTCAGCAAAGCTAATAAGATATGTTTGTTTCCGTAAAACGACATGGAAACTTTTGGTTTGCTGTTAGGATTTGACAGCCCTTCCCAGGGCAAAGGAGGGGCGTGTGACCACCCAGGGGCGCCTTCTTCAGACGCTTTGTGTTCACACGAACACGGCCTCCATGGGCACACGTGTCTCATCAAGAAAGTACTCAATTCCAAGACAATAAGCACTCTTCCTTTGTTCACACAGTTCTCTCCCACCTTCTTAAGAATGAAAGGAAACCCACCACCTACTTACTTCTCAGCCTTTCCACAGTGACCAGACAGCACAGTTGGCCACAGAGGACACACTGTATTAACTTAGAGGGAAAAATGTTACCTTATTCCACAAAACAGTGATGGACACACAACCTTTACAGGTGAAACTCTGAAATTACTTCATCAACCGGGCTCAAAAACTAGTGAGCATTTATTGAACACTGGTGCTGGTCTAACCTTCTCATTTTACTAATGAAGAAAATGAGGCCCGTGGGGTTGAAATGACTTTTCTGTGATTGTATGCAGCGTGGATAAGAGTAGAGTCTTATTTCCAATCTAATTCTGTTAACAGTTAAAACTGAAAATACGATTTCTTCTTCTGACGACCATGTCTCAGAAGAACGGACACAGTCACCACCAGACAGAACCCTCCTGACGACAAATCAGCTCCTGCTCTGACTAGTGTTTTCTTATGATGCTTGACTTTTATTATGATTATGATTATTTCTGCAAATGCTAAATCCACCTGGAGACAAGGACACGCACTTCGGGGTTTATCGGCGCTTCCCACTCCACACATCGGTCACACACCTTACTTTTTCTGCGCCAGCTCTGCACCATGAGACCCGAGCCATGGACAGAGGGAGCGACACGGCGTCCAGCCAGCGCTTCTCATATTTTGGTTCATTCGCGACGGGCGAAGAAGGTGAGGATGGAGCCTGCACAAAACAGACGAGAATCAACGGTCACAGGATCAGGTGAAGGCACCAAATCCAGGGGGAGGCCCCGACAGGCCCAAACATCACGCTCCCCAAACCCAAATGAAATGCATTTCAACTGCTGCAAAAGCACATGTGATCGTTTTCTCAAAGTTCTGGAAAGAAATAAGTGCTCTTCTATTTCAACGTAAACGATTTTCTTCCTCTATTTTTTAAACAACATACTGCCCCAAAGACAGAAAAGTCCCAGGGAAGGGGACGGGGAGAGAGGCTAAAACTGGAAGGAACCTGAGGGACACGACGAAGGCTCTGAGTCCAGGAAGGCTGTGAACGACCACCTCCACCTGGAAGGTCAAATCAGAGAGAGTTTAATACATAATAATATTGAGGACATGCTAACGGGTGCCTAGGTCACAAGACCCTGCCTGTTCATCAGTGGCGAAGTCCCCACTGTCTGTCCAAGGTGAGCAGAGAGGGAGCCCGTGGGGAGGGGTGGCCCGGTTCCTCCTCGGCGGGGCCTGCAGGTAAGAGGAAGGCGCTCGAACGCCTGAATGAAGCCACGCAAACAGCCAGGTCGCCAGACAGGACACCGCGCGTGCCCAGTTAGTCACAGGGTCGGACGCTGGCCCGTCTCGCCTCCCGCGGAGAAGACAGCCCCGGCCCGCGCGGCCGCGCCTCATGGGACGCCGGCTTCCTTCACACGGAAGCATCCTCGCGGCGGCCGTGGCTTCCAGCCACGAGGGCAGGTTTTCCCGGCACCTTCTAGCTCAGGGACGGTGCGAATCCCCGGGGCACAGGCAAACAGACGCACTAGTTAGGACGGCAAAGCTGGATCTGCCTGGGAGCGTTGGAAAGGCCCCCAGCTCAGGGAGGCCACTTCTGTGCTGTCCTGCCAGGGGTCGTCGGGAATGGGGGAAGGGTCTCGCTGAGGAAGGCAGGGCCTGCAGGGCGGCGATGGTGAGCACTGGAAACGGGCTCTTACTAGGACGGCTAAGGCTGCGTGGTTATTAAATAAAATCATTTTAAATTTACTTTTCAAAATGTAGGATAAAAAGCGATTCCCCACTAAGGAAAACAAGTTTTTCCTTTATAAAATCAGGTTGCATTTCATAACCTATTGGGCACATTTTAGCAACAGACTATAACTTTATAAAGGAAGCTTTTTGTTCCCTCTGCTTTGAAGAGCTTCTACCTCAGGGGCCACTGACAAGCCCAGAGTTTCATGTCAGATTTGACCAGTGTTTCCTCTGGTAAAATACTTTGTATAATCCTGAGACCCATGAGGCTGAAGGAGGACACCAGGTCTCCGTAGATCAGTGGGGTTTTCTGTGATGCTCACATGGCCTCCTTGATGGTGGGTTCAGGGGATGCCTGGGGAAGGAGGAGGAGCCTGGCTGGGGTCCCCTCCAAGCTTGCTCCATCCCTGGACTCCTGCCATGGGCTGCAGGACACAAGCTGCCTGCCCTCTCTAGCTGCGAGCCCTGGGGTCTGGGGTAAAACGGACTGGGGGCCCCAGCACTGCGGGAGCCCGGAGCTGCCACGCCTGATGGGACACCAGTAAAGTTGTGACCGGACAGACCTTCCAGAACCTGTGGTCAAGGCTGGGGCCGCTCGAGGGCTGGGCAGGCTTCCCCTCTGTGTGCAAGTCCCCGTCTGAGGGGGGCTCACCACCCACAGGAAGCAGAACATCACGATTCTAATTTCAGCCCGAAGTGGTACATCAGCTTTAGAGCGTGCAGAGATCACGAGGCGTGTTCCCCCCAGCTGAACCAAAACGCCGTGGGTTGTACCCGTCAGCTCTCCTGATTGTGCGGCACAGCCCAGGGAACTCAGGTCTATGACACCATCTACTGCTACCCACCACCCAAGACATCGATTTTAGAGGAGGCGGGACAAGACGTGTTTCCTTCCATTTGATGTATGATGCAGTCAAAGGTGTCAGAGGAGGGAGGAAGAGAAGGCCGTCCTGGTTCTACAGCATTTATACGTGACCCATCAACTCACAGGACCATTTACATGAGGACACCTTAGTTTCTTTGAGCTGCAGATTCTGAGTTGAGATGGCTCAGTGGAGGTTCTACCTCGTGGGACAGCATCTCACCTGTTTTTTTTGGGATCCCTAGCATGACGGGACACTCCCCATGGAACTCACTGCCTGCAGAGGGCTACGCACCACAGAGGATTCTGAAGGAGTGAGTGTCAGCCAAGGATGCTGCATTACAGCCACGATCATGCTTTCCCCGAAGTCACGAATATGAGCGGCAAACCAGTGAGGGCGGACCTCCTTGCTCTCAAATGCTCTACCTGTGCATCCTCCACTCCTCACCTGTCTTCTTTCTTGGGTGCTGGGATACGTCTTTAAGTCATCTTTTTCATGAAAAATGTTCACTGTTCAATACTTGATGTTTAACTAGGAGATTTGAAGCCAACTTTTTAGGTATTGCTACCTTATTTCTGCTTTGAATGGTTGAGGACTTTCCACTTTATTCTTCTATTTTTAACTGAACTATATTGAGGCGTCAATTACATATAATGACATGTACTGATTTAGGTGCACAGTTTGATGAGTTTTGACAAATGTATCCACCTCACGCAACCAAGCCCTAAATTATAATACAGAATAGTTCCACGCCAGCCACCAAGAAAAGTTCCCTGCACCTGTGTATAGGCATCTCCCCTCCTGCACAAGGCAGCCACTGATCTGATTTCTGTCACTATAGATTACTTTGAGTCTTCTAGGACTTCTATGCCTAGAATCATACAGGACATACTTGTGTGTGAGGCTTCCTTCTCTCGGCAGGAGGTCTGTGAGAGGATCCTCATTACTGAGTATTTCAGCAGATTATTCATTTTCATCACTGAGTAGTAGTCTACTGTCTGCATGTGCCAGCATGTCTTTATCCATTCACCTGTTGGAGGAGATCTGAATCATTCCCAGTTTAAGAACAATATAAATCAAAGTGCTGTATTGTCAGTTAAATTTGGGTGCCAAGCTTGCATTCCTCGGATAAACCTCATTTGCTCATGACACATTATTCTTCCTTTGATTTGTTCATATATTTGAAGATTTTTTCATCTACATTTATGAGGGTCATTGGTCTGTAATATTCTTTACATGTAACGCCTTTGAAAGATTCTCGTAAAATTATTCTGGCCTCATAGAGTTAGCTGGGATGCGTCAAACCTTCTATTTTCTGAAAGTGTCTGTGAAATTGACATATTATTTCTTTGATAGGATTCACCAATTACAGAATACTTGAGTTTTCTATAAGCCTTTGTTGCCCTGAACTGTCTTTCATAGCCTTGCGTGTGATCCATCTTGATGAATGTTCCATGTTCACTTGAAAGGAACGTTGATTCTACAGACTTTGGACACAGTATGCTGTGAGTCAGTTAGTTGGCTCATAAGGTTGGTTACATCCTCTGCCTCCTTACTGATGTTTCGTCTACTTGTCCTATCAACTTCTGAGCAAAGAGGATTAAAATCTCCAACTATGACTGTGAGTTTGTCTGTTTCTGCCATTTCTGCCAGGTTTGGTTCTTATATTTGGAAGCTCTGTTACTAAGTGCAAACTACATCCAGGATTATTACATTTTCCTGATGAATTGGTCTTTTAATCATAATGCAACATTCCTCTTTGTTTCTTGTACACTCATTGCCTTAAAGACTACTCTGTCAGACATTAATATAGCCACAATTATTCGGTTTCTGTTTATAAAATATATGTTCTCCACTCTTTTAATCACCACCTATTTGCATCTTTACATTTAAATTATAATTTCAGTAGAAAGCATAGAGTTGGGCCTTTCTTTTTATCAAAAACAGTCTGACAACTTGTACCTTTTAATTGGAACATTTAGTCCATTTACATTTATTGTAATTCTTATGTCACTAGGTTTAATTATTATTTAATTCCTATTTGTTATTTGTTCCTCTTGATTTTTCTGCTCTGTTGAACATACTCTTTTGAAGGGGTTGATCAATTTTTTTTCATTATTCTCTTTTATTTTCTCATTAGTTGTAGGAATCATAATACATATTCTTAATTTATCAATGCTTATTTATTATATTGTATCACTGCAAACTTCCCATCTGACACATCACTGTTCCTACACCTCATGTCACAAATATAAGAACTGTACAGCAGAATAATTCAATTTACCTGACCCCATCCTTTGTGCTATTCTTGCTACACCTTTTACTTCAACATACATTATCAACTCCATTTTACCGTCTTATCATTTTGTCCTCTGAAGTATTTATATTTAAAGGAAATTATGATAAGGAAAATAGATATTTTATACACGCACCCACTTATTTACCATTTATGCTGCTCTTTACTTCTTCCTGTATCTGTAAGTCTCCATCTGGTGTCTTGTCCTTTCAGCCTGAAGAGCATCTTTTAGTATATCAGGTACTGCAGGTCTGCTGGTGATATTTTCTCTCAGCTTAAATTTCTTTTGAAATGTTTGTATCCCCTCACTTTTGAAGAATATTTTCCCCTGGATATAGAATTCTAAATAGATATTCGTTCATTTCTCTGTTCCTATGTAAATAATGTCTTTTTAAAAAATCGGGCTTCTACCTAGATTTTCTCTTCTTTGACCTTCAACAGTTTGACTGGGATCTGCTGACGTATAGTTTTCTTTGTATTCATCCAGCTTTGTCTTCGTTCCCATTTTCCTTCTGGACTCCAAGTACACATAGCCTTGGTCCACTTGAGTTATGCCACAGGTCACTGGTGCTCCCTTGTTTTTCAGTCTTTTTCCTGTTCTTCAGATGGGCAGATTTCTGTTGGTGTGTCTCCAATTTCCTTCATTAATGTCTAAAAGTTTTCAGGGTACAGATCATTCATGTCCTTGGTTAAATTTATTCCAAGGTATTTTTTTCTTTTTTATGCAATTATAAATTGGATTATTTTCATAGTTTCTCTTTCTGACAGCTCATTATTGTGTATAGAAATACAACTGATTTTTGTAATAGATGTTCCATCCTGTAAATTTACTGAATTTGTTTATTAGTACTCAAGAGTTTTTTAGTGGAGTCGTTAAGGTTTTCTCAATATAGTATCAGGTCATCTGCAAATAAAGACAATTTTACTTCTTTCTTTCCACTTTGGGTGTCTTTCATTTCCTTTTCTTGCCTAATTGTTCTGGCTAGGACTTCTAGTGCTATGTTGAATAGGAGAGGTGAAAGTGGGCAGCCTTTTCTTGTTCCTGAGCTTAGAGGAAAAGCCTTAAGCTTTTCATCATTGAGTACAATGTTAGCTGTGCAGTTGTCATTTATGGCCTTTATTATATTGAGGTATGTTCCCTCTATATACAATTTGCTGAGTTTTTTAATTAATTAATTAATTTTTGTGGGGGGCTGCATTTGGTCTTCGTTGCTACATGCAGGCTTTCTCTGGTTGCGGCAAGCAGGGGCTACTCTTCATTGTGGTGCGCAGATTTCTCATTGCTGTGGCTTCTCTTGTTGTGGAGCACAGGCTCTAGAAGAGCGGGCTTCAGTAGTTGTGGCACGTGGGCTCTAGAGCGCAGGCTCTGTAGTTGTGGCGCACGGGCTTGGCTGCTCTGCAGCATGTGGGTTCTTCCCGGACCAGGGCTCGAACCCACGTCCCCTGCATTGGCAGGAAGATTCTTAACCACTGTGCCACCAGGGAAGTCCCCCTGAGTGTTTTTTTTTTTTATCATGAAAAGATTTTGAATTTTGTCTAATGATTTTTCTGCATCTATTGTATTAAGATACTCATATGATTTAATCCTTTATTTTGTTAATGTGGTACATCATGTTGATTGATGGAGATACTGAACCATCCTTGCATTCTCAGAGTAAGTCTCACTTGATTATAGCATAAGATCCTTTTAATATATTGTTGAATTGGGTTTCCTAATATTTTGTTGAGAATCTTTGTATCTATGTTTATAAAGGATATTGGCCTGTAACTTCCTTTTTGTGACATATTTGTCTGGTTTTGGTATCAGGGTAATGCTTGTCTTGTAAAATATGTTTGGAATTCTTCCCTCCTCTTCAATTTTTTGGAAGAGTTTCAGAAGGACTGGTATTAATTCTTCTTAAACGTTTGGTAGAATTCACCAGTGAAGCAATCTGGTCCTAGACTTTTGTTTGCTGAGAGATTTTTGATTACTGATTCAATCGCCTTACTAGTAATAGGTCTGTTCAGACTTTGTAGTTCTTCATGATTTAGTCTTTTTAGATTTTATGTTCTAGGAATTTATCCATTTCTTCTAAGTTGTCTAAATTGTTGGCATAATATTGTTCAGAGAAGTCTCTTATGATTTTTTGTATTTGTGTATCAGTTGTAATGTCTCTTCTTTCATTTCTACTTTTATTTATTTGAGTGCTGCCTTCTTTTCTTGGTAAGTCTAGCTAAAGCTTTGCCTATTTTGTTTATCTTTTCAAAAAAAAAAAAAACAAAACACCAGCTCTTAGTTTCACTGATATTTTCCATTGTCTGTTTAGTCTCAATTGAACTTATTTGCATTCTGACCTTTGTTACTTACTTCCTTCTACTAACTTTGGGATTAGTTTGTTCTTCTTTTTCTAGTTACTTGATTTATAGTTTTAGGTTATTTATAAGAGCTCTTTCTTATTTCTTAACATATGCATTTATCACTATGAACATCCCTCTTAGAATTGCTTTGGCTGCTTCCCATAAATTTTGGTATGCTGTATTTCCATTTTTATTTGTCTCAAGATATTGAGGCTTCTACTTTGACCCACTGGTTGTTCAGTAGCATGCTGTTTAATCTTCATATATTTGTGGATTTTTCAGTTTTCTTCTTGTAATTGACTTCTAGTTTCATACCACTGTGGTCAGAAAAGATGCTTGACAGGACTTGAATCTTTTTTTTTTTTTCTTGCGGTACACAGGCCTCTCACTGTTGTGGCCTCTCCTGTTGCGGAGCACAGGCTCCGGACATGCAGGCTCAGTGGCCATGGCTCACGGGCCCAGCCGCTCCACGGCATGTGGGATCTTCCCGGACCAGGGCACGGACCCGTGTCCCCTGCATCGGCAGGTGGACTCTCAACCACTGTGCCACCAGGGAAGCCCTTGAATCATTTTAAAGATTGAAGTAAATCTGTGGTTCTTAACTATAACTAGTAAATTCAGTCTATGTATATTGATTTTATTACTGCTATGTCTGTACTCATATCTACCTCCTTAAGTTTGGCTCTTTCATTGTCTTATTTTTCTATTCTTTTTTTCTTAATGCATTTTAGTTAAGGATTTTTTTGTTATTGATTTGCTTTTTTTCATTTGATGTTTTATTTTTACTGGTGTTTTATTAATTTGTGAAGTGTCTTAACAACAGTAGGACTTTAGAATGCTTTACATCCAGTCCACTCACTCTGAACCACATACATTGTTTTCAGTATTCTGTATTTGCTCTCTTATCTTAACCTAAGATATTAGACATTAACTTAAGTGATGTTATTACTTTCTGCAGAGAACATTTGTTTAGATTCACATACATAGTCCCCTCCTTTAATCTCCAACTGCCTTTCTGGGATCTTTTTTTTTTTTTTTCCTGATATGTGGTCTTTAGAAATTCTGTTAGTGATATACTCTTTCAGATTCTCTTCCTATGAACAAGTCTATTTTTACCTTGTTTTGGAAGGATGGTTTTGTGAGGAACACAAAGATAGACTAATAGTTATTTTTCTTGTCTCCATGATTTTGAAAATATTATTGGGCTGTTATCTAGCTTCCATTGCCACTATTGAGAAATTTGCTGTTAATAAAATTGTCATTGTTCAAAGTGATCTATGCTTTCTCTAGTTGATTTTAAGATTGACTTTTGGCAACAAGGTCAGACAGAAGAGTACAACCCCATCCACATGAAAGTCAAATACAGGTAAAATTAATCTAATTGAGGTAATTGAGGTCAAAATAATAGTAATTTTTTGAGGGAGAGAGCAGTTTGAGATTATGGTGATGTGCTATATTTTGACCAGGGTGCTCTAACATTTATTGAGCTGTTTCTCCAAAGGTGTATACTTCCCTGCATGTGCCTTATACTTTAATTAAACAGTTAAATATCATTCACTCATTCATTATCTCTGCCTGGGAGACCATCCCTCCTTCCATTTAGAAGACTCAATTCCATGTTTAACTTATGTGTTTATTTGTTTAATATTTTAAAATATATTTTGTTTGTTTATTTTTCTTATATCTGCTTTTCTTTTGCAACTACTATTTATAAGTTTTTTATCTGTTTCCTTATAATTTCTGTAAAATCTTGTTTCTGTTTTGTGTTTTGATATATAGTTCCTGTACAATTTTGAGCATTCAATTCTCTGTAATGACCCTAATCTTTTGAGTTAATCTCTTGAAATTCTTAACTCAGAAAATCAGGCATTTACTTTCATAAATTCTTTCTTTTTTAATTGCATCTCCTTATTTATTTTTGGTAAAGTTTTCTGACAAAGGGAAACTTGTCAGACACAATTTAGCCTTGCATCTGCCACATGTAAAGCAGAGACATTGGCATCTGAAGTCCCTCAAAGAACCAGGTCAGCACCCAAGTTCCAAGCACACCAGGTGAAAGCACCAGCTATCTCTCAGGAAAAAGGAAAACATTTTTGGACAACCAGGTAATCAAGGAATAACCCCTCTATGTTCCCTCTGTGAAGGAAAACATGAACACTAACCCACTAACAAGGGAGCCAGAATGGGACGTGCAGGAGTGTGGAAACAGGGGCAGAGGGAGAGAAGGACCTGACGATATACACGTTCAGTTGAGATGAGTGACACTGATGTGAATGAGACTTTTTGTTGTTATAAATATTCAGTAAGTTTTCTGACACGAAAATAGTGCAGTATGAGTGATGAACTTAGAATCTTAAGGTGTGTGAGCCGTTCCTGGGTCTGGAGGAGAATGTGGGGCCTGGGGGTGAAGCCGTGAGCAGACTCCTTCTCATGGAGGGTAGAGAAGACGGAGAAGATGTAGCACCTGGGGAGGGAGCAGTTAATAATTTAGTTTCAAATGAGAACCCAGGGAAGTTGTCAAATACACAAGGTAGTACTGGGAGTGGCTCTGGAAATCCCAGACAGAGTGAAAACGCATTCTATCGGCTCCTCCAACTCCACAAGCAGGGGTTACAAATGTGTTGGGGGTCAGGGGCACACAGTCATGAAGGGGAAACCCAGCCTCCAGGGCTCCTGTGATTGTAAAGCTGCTCTGAACTTGGCAAACTCTGACTCTTGCTCCATCACGTCTGGTCTTGGGAGAAGGAAAGTGATGTGAGCATGTCTGAAAGTGCAGCCAACGAAAACTGCCTAAACCCTCTGTGTCTGAGGAAGGTTCCAACTCATTTCCTTTGATAAAACAAATTGCAGAGTGGAGCCCATTTTCTTCTCCAATCCAGAGATATGGTAGATCCTAGTCTTCCAAATACTAAAACTTTGTGGTCACTCCTTGTACTCAATGTGGATTACATATAGCCCACAAGAAAAAGGTAAGTGAGAGAGGATGGAAAAAAATACAAAGACTTAGGATGTTGTGAGACAGCATAGGCTACAGTGACAAAATTTATTATAAATACAGAGTAACTAAGCAGTGTGGTTCTGGTATTGATATTGCCATCAGAATACAAACAAGGTCTCAGCAATAAACCCAAGACCAGGAAACATGCGCTGTGATCACAGTGACCGAGGACATGGGTTAGAACAACCGGTTACCCTGGAAAATGAATATGGGTCCCAGCCTTTCACGTGTTTTACAAAAATAAGCCTCATATGCTTTGGAGACCTAAAGTGAAAAACAAAGCTTAAAAATATTTAGGAAAAGAAATACAAGGAAACATCTTTATGATCTTAGGATAAGAAAGGATGTCTTGAACCAGATCCTAAAACCACAACCTCTACCAGAAAGAAATGGACACACTTGGCTACACAGAGATTAACTTCCATTTATCAAAAGGTAGCATAAATATAACGAAACGCATGCTGTGAATTGTGAGCAGAGATTTGAGACCCAAATTCAACAAAATATTAATCCCAAGTGTGTATGGAGATTCCCAAGGGATCAGGAAGGAAAAGACAAACAGCTTTACAGGTAAAGGGGTGAAAGTGGACGCACGTCACAGAAGGGGAGAAAGCAAAGTAACCGCAAGCAGGAGAGGCAAACAGACCTCCTCAGCCAACCCGGGAGCAGCCACCAAATACCCCTGTGCTTGGATAAACGAACCCAGAGCATGGAACCCTGAGAAGCCATGGCCACCTGGAATGCCTCCTGCTGCTGGGATGGTGACCTGGGACAGCTGCCTGGGAAAATAAGTTGTCGTTGTTTTGAAAATCAGACACTGGAATCATTTGTGCCCAGAAATTCTAGCTCTAGGTCTGTAGCCAAGAGATATTTATAAGCATGTTCATGGCAGCCTGGTTTCAGTGACAGCAGACGAGAGTAAATGAAGAAACAAAAGCCAAGTGTCTAGTGATGACTGATAATCAGTAAATAAACTGCAGTATATTCACACAATTAAATATAATGCAGAAAAAAACAAACAAGCAAAAAAGAACCAGGGACATACATAACATTTGTGGGTCTCAAAAACATAATAGCAGGTAAAAATGTAAATCCCAGAAGGCTATGACAGAATAACATTTCATAAGCCTCAAAATGAAATGGTATATTTTAGGGATCTATACATATGGATAAACTTTTTTTTTTTAATCAAGCCAGTGACAAACTCGAGGTTCAGGATGCTGTTTATTTTGGGAAGGCCAGAAAACGGGATATGGGAGTGACACACAGGCGGCCGTATAAGCTGGGGACAATGTTCCTAGTACCGATTTGAGTCTTGAGTTCAGGGACATTTGTTTTATTATTCTGCTTCATCACTCACGTAGACCCTAAACGCAATTTTTAAATATTAAGAACTATATTAAAGGGTTGAAAATAGAAAAGAATGGTATTTTAAGAATGGACTGTGCAAACATGAATCACTTCCTCTGGCTCCGCCTGCCGGTCAGGTAGGCGGTGGTCGGAAGGTGCGAGTGGATATGATTTCCAAGAAAACATTTTTTCAAGCTGCTTACAGGAGTCTAATCCATATCCACTAATGGCTCAGTGGTTGATGAGACCACACCCTGGATGCTGGCTCTTCTCAGGGCCCACCCAGCCGGGGTCTGGGTCAGTCCAGGCCTCCCTGGGGGAGGGGGCAGCCGTCCAAACCCAGGTCACCTGCAGCCCTCTCTTTCTGTTCAACTCTGGTTTTCTTGGGAAGGTGAAGATTTGGAGGATGATGGAAACTCACTGTAAATACACAGCATCACGCTTCCTAGGTGATTCCATTAACTTGGGAATGAACCCCTTTCCTGTGAGTCTGGAGGAAGCTTCCTGAGGACAAACCCCGGCAGTTCCCACCGTCACGTTCCGATGAAAATTGGAGCCACGACTCCGCATTCTACCTCAAAATTACGTACTCAGGCCTGTTCCCGAGATATTGTGAATTAGGAGCTGAAAGTACCCTACGGTGAAAGACCAGGCGTCCACGCGGAAATAATGCACACGGAAGCACATCCTACACCCATGTTTGAATCTCCCTCTGAAACGGGCAGCGAGGGCTTTCTAAATCTGCCAGGGGAGCTTCTGGTTAAATCAAAGGTGAGGAGGAGCGAGCTTACTGTGTTGCTGGAGTTTCCGTTCAGATGCAAACCGCTGTCAAAGAGGGGTGAGGAGGTCCCGCTGCCAGGCTCGCTAGACGGTCCTGGGGACCCTGAAAACGAAACAGAGACTCACTGCAGATGGAGCCACCAGAGGAGTCGCAGCACGTTACCCGCAGGTCCACCTACGGGGGTCACCTAGGGAGGTCCCCAGACAAGCTCCTGGGGGAAGCAGCTGCTGGTATGGGCTGTGCAACCAGCGCTGGCCCCTCGCCGCCCGCCCACCATGTGGACGCCCCCGTCTGCACCCTGCAAAACGCCCGGCAGAAGGAGGGCAGGACCGGCTTCTCGCCGGGGCTGCACCAGGTCCAGGTGCAGAGAGACAATGGCCTCTCCAAGCCGGTCCGCTGGCCCCGGGGGCTCCATGAACCTGCCCTCCCCACCGCTGGGATAACGATGTTAATTTCCCACACTAATTCTTGACTTTCTGATGTTAATTTTTACATTATTTATTTGTTTGACATTTTCTGATTATCTTTGCACTGCAAGTTGCTTCAGTGAAAAATAGAAAAACCAATCAGGTAAGTTTGAGGAAAGTGATATTTCTAAAAAGAGGAAGCAGCTCTGGACTGGGGAGGGAGCAGGGAGCTGCCGTTGGGCCTGGAACACGGGTCCTGGATGAACAGAGGGTCCGAGTCGAGTGTCTGTCTCGGGCAAGTCAGGGCCCTTCCCGAGCACAGTCCTCTTTTCAGGAAGTACAGTATGGAAAGGGATCTCTGTCCTGTCGCTCCAGCACCAGGCGGGTCCTGTCCCCACCCTTCCGCCACCGCTCAGCCCCCGCCCTGCCCTCCACTGCGGCCCTGGATGCGCCAGGTGTGGTGGGGCAGCACCAGCTGCCCCCAAGCCTCGCCCGAAAGACCAGCGCCCCAGGTGGACAGCAGGAGTGGCAGCGCGCCCTCAGTGCACATCAGCCCTGACCACGTGCCCAGGACCCCTCACGGGACACCAGACGGGCGCCAGCGTAGCAGGCAGAAGGAAGTCCGTGCCCCCTCCGCGAGTAGGGAGCCCTCCTCCTGACCACGACGCACCAGCAAGACCGACTCGGTGGCCCCAGGTGCCGCCATGGACAGGTTCACCCGCTGCCCTCCTGACTCAGTCAGCAATTTCAGGGAGAAGCCAGTGACCCCGCATCTCCCATTATCAAAATGGGCGACGGGAAGGACCCCGATGGGCTGTGTAGGGTCAGGGGTGCCCCGGCCGAAGCGGGTGCCAGCCTGATACACGGGCCCTTCATTTTCTTTTAGCTTGAAAAATTTCAAAGCTAGCGTTAGCCTTCAAAAGCCAACTACTCGGGGGATAAATCACATTAGGCAGAGGTTCCAAACTGGCAGGTGAAGCTCAGTCTGATCTGCAAATCGGTTTTGTCTGATCAAAGCCAAGACACTGCATTAAAAATCCAGATTTCTCACTTTCTTGGAAAATGACAAAAAACTTTACTGGGGTAAAGTTCCCAAATGACAGTAAAGGGCTGGAGCCGAGGGGGTTCCACAGCAGGGACCCCGGGCCCACCTCGTCCTGTCCTGCCCAGTCTTCACCGTCAGGTCTGAGGGTCTGCGGCACATGTGTCACCAGCATCCGTGTCACTGAGGACGGAACTGAGAGCCTCGCCATGTCGCTGTGTTTACTACTTTGACACACAAGCTTCAGGTGTGGTTGTTATTTATTATAATCACCAGTTCACAGATGAGGAAAACTAGTGGGATATCGTGCAAGTTACTTCTGTGATCTCAGTTTTCTCCTTGAAAAGTCGTGAATGCGTTTATGGGCTCACCTTCAAAGCAGCTGGCACAGTTCAGGTAAAGCAGGTGCTCCATCAACCTAATTTCCCTTTAAACACTAGACAGGACAGCCAGAGCTTTCAACCTCTCAACAAAATCAGATAAATTCATGGGTCTTCATACTGATGCTTCCAGGCCACCTCCAATGTCGGCAAACAGCTTCAAGAGGGAGGCTGTGCTCTTTTATGTCCTTACGACCCCACCCGAATGTTTTCTGGCCAGAATATGAGCGTGGGCAGGATTCCGTCCACTCGCTCTGGGGTGCTGCGACACACTTGGCACCCTGACTGTGCAAATTCCCTGCTGTGAGAAGCAGAAGCATCTGGGAAATACAGTAAAGGAGACCCTTACTGACCCCTGAGCAAAACCAGGGCCTGTTACACGTCACTTGGGTGCTTGAGGAGGGGAAAGAAACACTGAGGCCGGCCCGGCAGCAGGACAAGTCGTAACAAGTAGGCAATGCTTCCCGCTTCCACACTCCTAAGGAAAGAAGCACGTGAAGCTGACGTGGAATCCGATGGATGCACTTCTGTGCACCCACTCCCACCCCCATGTTCAGAGCGTCTGTGAGGCCCGACACGTCTGTAAAACACCCCATACCGCATCCCTGCAGGCGGAGAGATGGACTGAACGGCTCCAAGAAGGTTTGAGAACATGACAGCAACTTAACTCTGCTTGAACACTAGTTCTCACTGCATCTGACCACCCGGCTTCCTGCCCGTTTTCCTAACCCTCCAAACATCCTGCAACCAGCTCCCCACGCACAGAACTGCTTCTGGACCCAGAGTCTGCTCTGCCAGCAGCTCCACCTACTTCTTACTACATCTTCTATCTGCAGCTCCTTCCTGATGGCACATGTGTTGTTTCCATAACTAGCTCATCAGTGACTTGGGAGCGAAATCAAAATATTTCTAATTTCCTTCATTCTCCAGATGCTCTCACTGGAGACACTAACTCTGCCAAGTCAACCCCAAGGGGGGGCTGAGCGAGCGAGCGAGTGAGTGGGTTGTAGCCTGACCGTCACTCATGCGCTCTAGGTTCCCATCAACTTACTGCTGGTGAATGAGCATCCTTTCATCTACATCCCAAAAGAGAGATCTGAACATTGTAATATTTGTTTCTGCTTATCACTACTTAAACCCATTATTTTTTTAAAAATCAGTATCAATAATTATTAATAATAAAAATAGTTAGTGTCAAAAAACAACTACTGGAAAAGAATACAACACAAATAGTTTCAATGAGTATTTACAAAAACACGTAACCTAAAAAAATGAGCCGTGATCTATAGCAGCTACACTGACCTCGTGCAGGGCTGGTGGGGTGTTAGATGGTTCAGCCGCCATGAAGGCAGCATGGCAGGTCCTCAACAATCCAACCCAGACTTGCCGTATGACACAGCACCTCCACTCGCAGGTGTGTGGCCGGGAGAACTGAAAACACGTCCACATAGACCTATACATGAACGCTCACACCAGCATTGGCACAACGGTCCCCAGATGGAAACAAGCCACCTACCCGTCAGCTGATGAAGAGAGAAACAAAACATGGTCTCTCCAAATAATGGAAATTATTCAGTTAAAAAAAGGAATGAAACACCTGCACACGGGGTACCATGTGGATGAATCTGGAAAACATGCCGAGTGAAGAAAGCTGACACGAAAGGCCACACACTGCACAGCCCCAGTTACGTGAAGCGTCCAGAACAGGCAAATCCACAGGGACACAAAGTGGATTCGTGGTTTCCAGGGGCTGGGGGAGGGGATGATTGGTACAAAGTTCCTTTTTGGGGTGATGGAAATATTCTGGAATGGGATAGTGGTGATGGCTGCACGGCACAGTGAAAAATTAAAAACTGCCGAAGCATGCACCTTAAAATGGTGAATTTTATGTTATGTGAATTCTATTTCATAAAAAGTCTGAGTCTGAATTTATGCAAAATAATCAAAGTCAGCACTGACTGTCTCCAGAGGAGACCCCTCCCACCTCCTGTGCCCTCCCGGACACACCGTCAGGTGACGCCGCTTTCTACACACAGAGGTGCCCGCAGGAGAGATGTCTAGGCAGAGTTGTACACACGCCCCCCACGGCTACACGATGCTGTAAACTCACAGGCGCCAAACACCTGGGCCCCAGGCGAACGCTTGGGATTGGCTGTCCGTGGGCCTTTTACCCTATTCTGGAAGAATCACTGTGAAACCCCAGTAAACTCTTGTGCTGTGTATAGCATTTATTTCTCTTTGAACTTGTGGCCTGATTTCTCATGTTGGTCTTTTTAGAAGTCAGGACGTGTGATGAATCCTACTGATGTATTTTCATACCCATGGGGGGATCGTCAGTTTTTCTTAGATCAGTGAGCAGCATGGTTTCCAGGTTGAGGTCTGATGGGGACAAAAATCGAGCTGCTGAAACCGATTTGCTCGGTTACTCAGGAAGATGGATGCGGAGCAGGGCCAGAAGTTCAATGGCCCTTTTTGTGACCGTGGATTCAAAGGTGAGATCGGGTCTCAGCAGCTGCCGTGGCCCCAGAGAGCTGGGCCAGGCCCAGGGGCGGCAGCAGAGGCTCCGACAACAGGGGAACGATGGAAAAGAGAGAGAAGATTCCAGCCATAAGGTCAGCCCAGAAGAGAGAAGCTGTTCCTTCATGTGAGAGAAAAAGCCGGAGAGAGAAGGGAAAAGAGAAGAGAGGGGCTGCCGCGGGGGCAGGGGGCCCCACTTCCCCGTGAGCCTGGACAGAGCTGAGCCGCCAGCAGAGCTGCAGCCCCTGGGCCCGACCTCAGCCCAGAGTCCCTCTGGTTCCAAGGTCAGCACCCAACAGAGGTCCTGCCGCTAAATCAAGGAAGGACAGTAACTTTATAAATTCTGTAAAGCCATCCTCCCGAATAGAATCAGTCATAATACCTGTTTTGATCCACTTCCCTGCTGGATCACATCAGGTATAATAGAGAATTACAAGCTCTGCAGGAAAACATGGGCAACGGTGACACATCACGGTGCAGATTTACTGTTCTTTCCTCTTTTACATTAAATATTCCTCATGTCAACATAGGTATCTTAAATACAGACTTTGTTCCTCTATGTGTGCATGTGCGTGTGTAGGTAAATACAGTCACAGTGAGGCGACCTGAGGAAGGCAACTTAGTTAATTCATTGACAAAGCGCCATCTGGGGACACCCTCTTTTAAAAGTCTGGACGGATTAAAGGGCAGGACGTCTTAGGAACATGCAATGCTGAGGCGCTCTCTGTGTCTTTCCTCTCTCAGAATGTGAGCTCAGGAAATGATCTACACTCCTGCCGGTGCCATATCGTTTGGATAAATAATGTGCTGCCTGACACCTTTGAACTTCTCCCCTCCCCCTTACCTAATGGGAGCTTCAGAAATGATGGCGCTTCCCTGAGGTACTCGACAGTGATGGTCACTTCATCGCCAGCATTTCTCAAAAGATGCACCTGTGAATGTGACAAAAGACAGCTACTTCACCATCACAAAGTGACCAGAACAGAAATAGAAATAAATCCCTACACGTCTCGCCTGTCTCCCGAGAATTCAGTGTTCACGATTACCTTTGAAACTCTGGAAGTCCTGCGAGCCTTACCCGCCGTAACAAAAGGATGGCTGTATGTCCCCAGGTACAGGACTCCGGCGCCTCAGCTACACACATGTTCACACGTCAGCAGAGGTCAGAGGCCAGGCTCCCTGCACACTCAACCCCCGCCATCCCGGTAACTCAGGCCATGTGAGAAACCCACGTGGCACACAAACCGACAAATTTCAGACGCTGGCAACACACGCCAGCTGGTTAACTGTGACACTGCAAACCGAAAATATGAGCTTCGAAGTTTAAACGACATTTTAATTTTGGAGAAATCAATGGGCATCACTTCGCCCTTCTCGGCTGCAGTGTCACCGTCCCCACGGTTCAGGTCCTTCCCCTGTAACCCAAACAGCTCATTCCTTTAGCTCTAGGGTCAGCTTTTAATGCTCAACCTTTGCCTCGTTTAAGCAAACGTGATTCAGACACATTAGCCGAAGCCCGGAGTAAGAAGCTGTACGTGTTCGCGCCCCCAGCGTCCCACTGGGAACGCGTGTGATGCTTCCACGCGGCCCCGGCCCTCCCCTGAACACACCCCTGCTGAAGACCTGCTTCTGCCTGGAGAGCCACAGAAGGGCCTTTCCCGTCACCCCGGGGATGTTCTCCGTGTCCCCCGAGCCTGAGCTCCTCCCCTTTGCCTCGGCCCGTGAAACCCGCCAAACGCCCCAGCCCGGGCCAGCCGACGTGAACGGGCGCCCCCGGCTCATCACGCACCCGTCTGTCCCCCTCTTCCCCGAGGCCCTGCGTCCACAGCCTCCTGCGCCACGGGCGCTGGAGTGTCTCTTCCAAGTACCAAATCTCGTGACCCTGAGGCCTTTTCTCCATTTCACGCCTCACCAGGCGGGCGCCCCGGGAACCCTGAGGCGGGCCTACCCCAGCGCCCCTTCCCGAAGCCCCCTCGTCTCCTGCTGGGTGGGTGCAGGTGCAGACATGGGATGAAACGCCCCAGGGGCTGTCTTCCCGAAGTCAGGGCTGCCGCCCACGGGAGGGAGAAGGGAAGGGCTCAAAGGCTCCCACCAAACCTAGCAACGCGGCCATGAGACGACGCTCTGCTTGGACGACTCAACAGCTGAGGCCCAGCTGGGACCACCCTCCAGCCGGCCCGAGGCCCCAGAGACAATGGCCATCGCCTCAGCTCCTCCAGGCCGTCAAGGGCAACGGGGCCCACGCGCCTCCTCCTCCGAGGGCGACCCAGGGCGTCTCACAAAACCGTGGTGTCACTGTGCCCTCTCCTCCTGCATCGAAGGGACCCCGAGCTGCAGCGCCATCCTCTCAGGATGTGGCTGCTGCAAGGGTGTGGGTCACATCTGAGTAAGGGACGGCCACCGAAGAACCTGCCTCGTCCTGGGGGCTCGTGGAGCTTTAAATTTAAGACCAGGGTGTCACGTGGACAGCACGGGCCTGAGATGTGTGCCCCTCTCTGTGGTCAAGTTCTCCCGCTGCTTCTGTTATGTGGGTCTGCCCACGTGTGCCTGCGCACACGCGCGCACACACACACCCCTACCTCAATAAGTGAGCATATATTTAACGTTACAAGTCTTCCTGGAGATAAAATGGAGTTTAAGGCATTAAAATCTATCTAATAAAGGCTAATTAGCCCCCAGAAGACCCGCTCACATATTTACATGGCTCAGTCCTTCAGCGTTGTTCCTCAGGCCCTTGAAGAAACATCACTTTGGACAAGTTAATTTTATCTGGGAACAACAGTAAAGCGTGAGGCAGGTGCACCTTTGATGAAACAGTGGGCTTCACTTCAACGTATTATTATTTTTCAAATCCCAAGTGTCTACTCTGCCTTGATGCTTCCAAACTTGGAAATGCTTGGACAAGGAAAAGGTTTTACTTCATCACCAGTTTCTTTTTTTTCAACTTAGTTCAAAGTATGTATGTGTTGTCTGAGAAAATATTTTGACTACTGACCATTAATGCCTCCGAATTCAACGAATGACCTCAAAGCTATGTCTGCCCCTCAGACCACGACCTTCGGACTGACGGGGGTCGGGAGGGAGCCTGACTCCACGCTCGGCTCTGGATGGCGGGGCCCCCGCTCTGCCTCAGAGCGACACAGACTTGCTTTTGCATCTATTTAAGACCAGCAATTCCGGCACCTTCCCGCCTGCGTCCCCGTCACCGGGCACGTCTGCTCTGCTCTGACAAGGTAGGTGCAGGCTCCTATTTCCCACCTCTGACTCACCTGCTGGGCCGCCAAGTTTTACCGGTGAGTCAGACATATTTCTTTTTTAGGAATGATTCAACTCTCATATGAATCTTCCCCAAGCTTTTAAAATGCCGCTTGAGCCACTTAAACTGCTGGGTGTCTCAGGTAAACTACTTGAGCTGCCAAAACAAAAAAGCCACAGGCTGCGGCTTGGATGACAGACACTCTCTGCCACAGTTCTGAGGAAGAGCCCGCAGTCAGGGTGCCGGCCGGGTCAGGGCTCTGGTGAGGGCCTTCATCCTAGCTGCAGACGGCCACCTTCTCACTGTGTCCTCACAGGGCACAGAGCGAGCTCTGGTGTCCTCCCTTAGCATCCCACGGATGCTAATCCTACTGGACAGGGCCCCAGCCTCATGACCTCATCTCCCTGGATTCTCCTCCGAAAGGCTCCTCCTCCTGACATCACCCGGGGGTTACTGCTCCAACCTGTGAATCTGGGGCACAGACACTCGGTCCAGGACAGGGGCTAGCAGCCTTGCGGCCTCAGAGGAGTTTCTCCAGGGAGTCTCCAAAGTTGTCTCACCCGGGACGCCTTCCAAGGAGTGAAGAAATCATCCCATATGGTTATGTCTGAGGAGCCAGCGCAGCTTTAAAATGTTGTAACTGAAATATGATGACTGGATATTTTAGAACAGGAAGTAACAAACAGATACACGATGAAAGCATGGGTGTCTTTCACATGCCAGAGCCTGGATGGACACCTCAGACACATGGCTACTGGTGTATCTTGCATGTCCTTCCAGAAATCGTCTACACATTTGCAAGAATGCCTTCTCTCTTGAGGGCGTTTTGGTGACATCTAGCAGAATTCACAATCTGTGTGCCTTTTGGCCCCGGGCCCACACGTGTAGGTACAGGACCATGTGGGAACAAAGAGGCACACGCAGGAAAGCACACTACACCACGTGTGCTGTATGTCCTCTTCTTGGCCCTGTTTTCACGTCAGTGGAACCATGTCCACTAGCCGAATCACTCTCTTTGCCTAAACTCGAATCTGCAGTTTCACCCCCGTCCACACGTAGACCTGTCGTGCTCCTTCACCCGGGCGGTGGGCTGCACTTCACGGATGTCCAGTGACTAATCCCCCTCCACCCTCCACCTGCGTGTCGCTGCTGAGAGGGTCACAACCCCCTGCATCACTAGCCCCACTGTACCTTCACTAATATTTCTAGAATTCTTTTCAGAGCTTCTCTGTCCTGTATTATTACAAGAGCAAACTTGGGATAAACTTTCGGTATCTTGAATGTCTCTTTTACTTGTCCTCTACGTTTTGTGATTCTTTAAAAATGTGCACCTTCATCTTTATTATTTCCGTCTTTACCCTTGTGGGTCACTCTGTTGCTCTTTCTTCAAACTTCTGAGGTAAAAAATGGCTCTTTTTTGTTTACCTCCTTGCTTTCTAATGAACATACTTAAAAACTGTTAATCTTCCCCTAAACATTACTTAGTTGTTTCCCATAATTTCTATATGAAGTGTTTCAACATTGTTCGTGTCTGTATTTTTTCCTTTAGCATTACTTTTTACACAAGTATAACTATTTTTATAGTTTCCAGATATGTAGAAAATTTTTAAAAGCAGTTTTCATTTTGCTTAGAGGACATAACCTATATTATTCTTATTCTTGGCTTCCTCTGTGGCCTGAACAATTGCTGTGAATGTTCCACACGCTCTCGAGAGAATGTGGGTTTTATGTGGGACAAATATGCACAGGCTCACACCTCCTCACACACACTCACATACAAACACAACACATAGGCTTCCCCACACACGCTCACACACACACACACATACAAACACATAGGCTCACACACACTCACATACAAACACATAGGCTCACACACACACTCACATACGAATACAGAGGCTTCCACACACACACACACTCACACACACACACACACACACACTTGCACCCGCCGGCCTGCCAGCCCCTTGGCGGTCACCTGCGGGGTTGGGTCCCCCCCCAACCCTCCCTCACTAACACCGCCACTGTCGACGTCAGGACCGCTGCCTCCACGCCCCGCGCCGAGCCCCGACGCCCACGCCTGCCCTTCTCACCTCCAGCTCCACGGACATATTCTTTGGCTCCACCAAGACCTACTGCCTGCCGGTAACCTCCGCCCTCCCGGCCCTCATGGTGTCGATGCCCTCAGCACCGCCTTATTCCACTAAATCCCCAGATCTGTCCCCAGAGCCTTGGCTGCACACGTGCTTTCAGCCCCGTCTGAGTGTCCTTCTACCTGACGGTGACCCAGCGACCCCTGGGCTGGTCCACTCTGCAATCACGGACAAGTTCCCGGGAACAGGCCTTTTGACGTGGGCCCTGAGGCTCATCAAGCCTCCCCCGCCTGCCCATCTGCATCCGGGCCCTTCTCTGCAGATGCACAGGGGCCCGGCCATCATCCTGAACACACCCTCTGCCCCCAGCGGCAGGTGGCAGTGCCTGTGGTGAGAACCCAGGGATCCTCCCAGCTGCTTGGCGTGGTGAACCGCATGCAGCTCGGTGTTTTCTCAACAGTATTTTGCCTCTTTGCCATATGAGTTCTCAAATGCTTCATTTGTAGAACCAGGATACTTTAAACATTGAGGTTGTTTTGCTGTAAGTAATTTCGGCGTCTGTACTTACAGCCACAGTGAGCAGGAAGGTTTCCTGAGACAAAGCACAGCAGTTCATGGAGCTGAGGCCCCCGCAGCCAGCATCAACCCCACTCACAACCCCGAGCGCCACGGAGAGGTGAGCTGCCTAGTGTCTGACGGCCGAGGTGCCCGTCCTGCTGGCTGGCAAGGGAGCTCAAGGCACTCACTCCTGTGCGGTTCTGGAGAGAACTGCTTCAGGCGAGTGAGCGACCTCACCCCCTCATCAAAGGACCCGTGAACTCTCTCGCCTGGACTGTACCCTCCGTACCCTTCCAGTCCTGGAGGACTGCCGCCCTGGTCTGAGAGCAGGAGCGAGTCCTTCCAGGAGTCGGGAAACACCTTTTACTACAATGACAACCATGGCTCCAGATGCGTTCTCCTTCCCAGAACAAATAGAACACGTTCCTGGTACCTGAGTTACAACTGCAGACACAGCCAAAGCTTCACTTTCCTGGAGGTTCTGGCTGTCAGCAAACGCCAGCAGAAGCAGCAGCAATAGTGGACCCTGACTCTCCTGCATCCAGGCCAGGCCAGTCATCCGTCTTTCTGTCACCCCGCCCCCAGCATCTCACCAGCCCTCGCGGCCCCCGGCTGGTCAGCTGCATCATGACATTGTGTGTATTCAACTTGGGGGGACATAAGGCAACACCCTAGAGAGTCTGTGAAGACGCAGGAGTGCCAGAGCGGGAAGTGGACCCAGAGACAGACAGGGGGCTGGGCCTGTCACCTGTGACATGAGAACGAGCTGCCACAGGAGCGCCCCTGCCGCCAAGATGGCAGGCCCGCTGGTGGTTGGCTTGGATCCCGATGGGGGCGTGGCCCACAGCTGGACACGCTGCTCTTCCCACACACCCCACGGTCGTCGTGCTACTGACGCGGAGATGGCTCTGCACTATATCCACGCTGCCCCAGGCAGGCGCCCTGCCACCCAGGCCCGCCACCCAAAGACCTCAGGCGCCGGAAGTGTCCGTGGCGGATGGGATTCTAGGTAGTGTCTGGAGGAGGGATAATCACACACATACCTTTGTGTTTGCTCTCCTCGTGGAAAAGCTCCTACCTGGTTACTGGGCTCAGGTAGGGTCTGGATGCTCGACTGTGGTCAATGCTACAACACAGAGTCCCGTGCGTCAGAGTTTGAGTGTCCTCTGTCTCCCAAGGCCATAGGGGCTGGACACATGCATCTCTGCTACCAAGGTCAGCAGTTTATAGAAGGCCGACCTGGACCGGGCCCCAGGGGAGGATGTGAGCACGTGAACAAGAGCCAGACTCCCCTGCCCCCGGTGCCACTGCACCAACGAAGCCCCACAAAGCACACCGGTGACTTTACTGGGAGTTTAGATTCCCATTCCAACGACTCTGAACCCTGCTAATTTCGAGGCCCGGGAATTAGGGAGCAGTGATGCTGAACCAAAGCTATCCACTGAAACCTCTGCGGGTGTCAGGTGAGTTCTCGTGCACATCGGGGTTGAGAATCATGTCTCTGAACAATTTTCCAACTCATGCATGAGAAAATACTGTTGGTCGGTTATCTCTATCTCTATTTTTCTATCCATCCACCCACCCACTCATGTTCTATCAGCAATCTGTCTACCTGTCTGTCTACCTGTCTGTCTATCTACCTACCTTCTATCCATCCATCTTCCCTCTACCTAACCTACTTAGTCCAGCCTTTCCATAGCACTTATGTTCCTTCCAACAGGATGGAACGCTGCCTTAACCTCCTGTGTTCGGGACAGTTTCTCATATGAGCAGAGACTGAGTGAAGGTGACCATCGCCCAAGGAGGGCAGATGTGAGGAGGTGGGGGGCCGGGAGTAAGTCGGCTGCCGCGGGGAAGAGGAAGCCCGGACAGCCCAGGGCCCGAGAGCGGAGGCTCATCCTCGAGGGCAGAGGCCTTGCTGACACCTGATGGATGTTCAGGGGAAGGAGGGTCCACACGTACTTGCCGAACGACCTGGAGAAACAGGCGACCGGCCTCAGCTCCCTCAGGACACCTTCTAGCTGCGAGCTGCTGAGTGACGGCCCACGAGATGCTGTGAGCGGGGGTTCTGGGGGTGTGACGGCCTGGCTGCTGCTTGGAACAGCAGACCTGGAAGGTTCCATTTCTACCATTTTTTAAACACGAGTGAAGACTTTATTTCTAAGGGTTCTCGAGTTCAAAATCACCAGAACTCAGAATCTGTCCTGAGATCTTAGTGATAACCAAGCTGCTGGGCATGAATAAAATGTGTATAAAAAGGACTCATTTCAACTTGAAAAGGAGGCCTCATAAAACAAGTCTGTGAAGTGTTATCAGTTAGGGCAGTTTTTAATCAATGGTTTTCATGGGACTTAAAACCCTGGCCTGCCATTCTGGACTAGAAGTTAATTTAACATTTGAGATTTAAAAAAAAAATTCTGAGCATGTTGCATAAAAATGAAGTTCTGTAATGTTTCTCGTTCTGACACCCTTCAGGATGGAGTGCTGACCCTGCTCTGACTCTCACTGGACATCGGTCTGGGTTCTGCTGTGGGGACCCTGCTGCCAGGTCTCCTGCCATATGTGTGGGCCTGGGGGTCCCTCAGGGGGACCAGCTGCCCCCGCACCACCTCCCACCAGGCATCACTAACCTCTGCACACAGGTGACACTGAGTGATTTTCCAAACATCATTTTTCCTTCCTCTCTGAATAGTGAGATGTCTCAGAATTTGCGCAATAAAATTATGGAAAGTTTACTCTCTGCTACGTTGGCTACGATATTATATGTTGATATGGATGAGGACACACGGTGTATTAAAAAGGGGGAAATAAACACATTTTCTTTGCTCAAAAGCAGTACAAATTTTCCAAAGCAGGAGAAAATATACAGGATGAGGCTCATTTTGTAGATCTTTTGTGTGGAGCAGAACTGACTTTTTTTCTTTTAGGATTAAGTGAATCTAGAATTTACTCTGAAAAATGAGTTTCACAGTGTGCAACTGTGATTTATGAGGTCTTTTACAAATTTAATATTTTTATGAAGTTCATAAGTCTGAAAAGCTGAGATTGTATGTCATTAGCAGTGCTCCAATCATGGCTTTTGTGTCACATAAGACTGTAGACTTGTAATTTGATAATTTGGTCCAAAAAGTATATTTGTATCAGTCAAGTATTGGAATAGCTCCATTTATAAGCTTTACACATCATTTACTTAAGTTAAAAGTCTTTCTTTTCAGATGAATGCTTTTCACTTTCCCTGGGCTGGGATAAAGTTACCTAGGTGCACACTGTCTCTTTTTGAATTACTATGTATTTTCTCACCTTAAGAAAGAAAACTTTTGCAGAGATTGAAAAATAACCCAAATGTTAAGTTTAGGAAGTAAATAGATGAGAGCACATCATCCATTTGAACCTAAACCTAAAACTACAAGTCCCTTGAGGCCAAGAAACAGGTCATCCCACCTGCGAATCTTTCCTCCGTGCCTGGAGCAAGTTAAAATAATTCTTCACCTAGTTAACGACCTACTAATATGCCGTGTTGGAGCCTGACCTGACCTTGGGCAAGGTTCATGTCTGGAAAGGGGCGTTGGGGCAGAGCCTGTGACCCCCATGTCCACAGGCCAGCATCCCAGACACACACCAGAGGCGAGCGTCCTGAGACGTCTTCCAAGGCGACAAGCACACAAAGCCAGAGGGAGCCGGTGTGCAGACCCTCACAGGCTCCACTCCGGTCACCTGGGCGGGGTCCCCACTCCCTGAATTTTAACCCTCCCATCTTTAAAATAGCAGCCGCCAAATCTATCTTTTACAGCATCAGAGAGGACCCATGACGTGTGGATTGTGAAGGGACGTGGCACAGAGGCCCCTTCGAAACACAACTTCCTAAACTTTCTAAGCTTTTCTGAAGCTCTGTGTCTATGAATACACTCCGTGAAATGAACTTTCAGAGAAAAAAATAATGAGAATGAGAGGCTATCTAATAAAAAGAACAAAAACCATAAAATATCATACACTTACCACTTCTTCGTGGGTTGCATTTTCTACATTAATGCCATTAACCTGAAAAGATGACAAATTAAGAATTTTGAGGATAATAATTGATGAGTCTTAATTCAAAACTAACATGAACTAACATGCAACAGAGCCAAGGACTGAAGTTTAAAATACTGACCTGGAGGAGGGCGTCCCCTACGAATAACATCCCTGTCTGGTGGGCTGCAGGGTCGCAAAAGGGGCAACAGTGTTAAGAGAGATTCAGAGACATCGTGCTCCTCCTGGCAGTGGTTTAGGGTTAGAGCTTGCAGCAACTGGCATTGTGTGTGTGCAGGTGTGAGTGTGAGTGTGCACAGACGGGTGCATTGGGAGTGTGGGTATGTGTGTGCACACCCGTGCATGTGTAGTATGTGTGTGCACATGTGTGCGTGGATGTGTGTGCACACCCGTGCATGTGTAGTATGTGTGTGCACATGTGTGCGTGGATGTGTGTGCGCACCCGTGCATGTGTAGTATGTGTGTGCACACGTGTGCGTGGACGTGTGCACACCCGTGCATGTGTAGTATGTGTGTGCACACGTGTGTGTGGACGTGTGCACACCCGTGCATGTGTAGTATGTGTGTGCACACGCGTGTGTGGATGTGTGCACACCCGTGCATGTGTAGTATGTGTGCGTGGATGTGTGTGTATGCAGGAATCTCTGTGGGTGAACGTGTGCACATGTGTGTGCACACGCTCGCATGCGTGACATGTGAGAACGTGAGCACGTGTGTGTGTGTGTGCGTGAGCACGTGTGTGTCTGTGTGTGTGCGTGTGCACGTGTGTGTCTGTGTGTGTGTGCGTGCGCACGTGTGCACACAATGTGGGCAAATGCCAGCAGCACAGCCCCAGCGCCCCCCTCCCTCAGCCAGTGAAGCTAAACATTCAGCTAAGTTGAAGCACATTAAGAGAGTTACTTTGTAAACGCAGAGCCTTGTTCAATGAGAAGCACAAATGTCACTTCCTCCTGATGAAGGATTTCATTACATGTGCAGAAAGTCTGATCCCCATTTTTCACTAAGTCGACACAGACAATAAAATAGGAATCCCAGAAGCCACTCAGCATTTTCCCCTTTCTCGGGAACACATTTACATAGACTGCTTTAATTAAAGAAAATGTGCCCAGAATATTTAAAGGAAAAAGGAGAGAAAACCTTTGTATTGTAAAGTTTGAGTATAACCTCCACAACATTATTCCACTTCACTTTTCTATTTTCACAGGGGCAGAGAGATAACTCCTTTCAATAATAAGACTGAATGAATTCGCACCAAACGTAAAGCATTTTGCAGTGTAAACCCTGACAGCTGTTTCTCCTCTTTTGTCACGCAAGTGCCCGACCTCAGCTCCGCTCCCCTCGACGCGTGCCAGCCACACAGCAGACAGAGCCAGGGCCCCGGCCCCTGCGCCGCAGTGAGCCCCCTGCGCTTTAGAGACCTGGGTTGACTTCAGTAACTGACCATTTGGCCCCTTGTTTTTCCTCTTCCTGTGCTTTAAATTCCCACCTTTATGTTTAAATTCACCAATAAAGAGTGATCCCGGGAAACCCTAGACCCCGGCCTCGACCCCAGTGAAAGCAGGACCCCGGGCCTCGCACTCTCTGCAGGCAGCCTCCTTCTTGCTGTGTGACCCAGGGGTGCTGTGTGATTTCCAGGTCCTGTCAGCAACGAACCTTTATTTTTTCAGTCCCCTCATGGCTACTGCTGAAGGCATCGTACGACCATAAGAGCCACAAGGGCTGGTCCAGCCACAGCACGGGTTAGAGACAGGCTGAGACCTGCAGAAAACACATTTTCACAGGTATTTTTGCCTTCCTCTAGATTTGTTTTAATTTATAAGTCTTTGGTTAAATATTCGAAACCAAATAATAAGTTATTAACACTGGAATTCTTTAAATTTCAGGTAAATATTTAATGTCAATTGTTAATATTAGTTCTAGTCATTAACTAGTATTAAATTTTGTTGAAAATAAAGTACAGTCTTTATATTAATGAATTTAATGGTATGGTTTTAGGTAACTAATAAAGTTCTCATTTACACTGAGCCTTTGCCCAGAAAACCTCCGTCACCCACTAGGTGAGATGTACACTCCCTCTAGCCCCACAGGGGGGCCCTTTCAGAATCTCCCCCATCTCTGCCTCTGTCTGCCTCTGTCTCTGTCTCTCTCTGTCTGTCTCTGTCTCTCTGCCTCTGTCTGTCCTCTCTGTCTCTCTGCCTGTCACTCTGTCTCTCTCTGTCTCTGCCTCTCTATGTCTCTGTGCCTCTGTGTCTCACTGCTTCTATCTCTGTCTCTATCTCTCCCTGCCTATCTCTGTCTCTCTGTCTCTCTCTGCCTGTCTCTGTCTCTCTGTCTCTCTCTGCCTGTCTCTCTGTCTCTTTCTGTCTCTGTCTGTCTTCTCTGTCTCTCTGCCTCTGTCACTCTGTCTCTCTCTGTCTCTGCCTCTCTATGTCTCTGTGCCTCTGTGTCTCACTGCTTCTATCTCTGTCTCTATCTCTCCCTGCCTATCTCTGTCTCTCTCTCTCTGCCTGTCTGTCTCTCTGTCTCTGTCTCTGTGTCTCTGTCTCTCACTGCCTCTATCTCTGCCTCTATCTCTCTGTCTCTCCCTGCCTGTCTCTCTGTCTCTGTCTCTGTCTCTCTCTGCCTGTCTCTGTCTCTCTGTCTCTCTCTGTCTCTGTGTCTCTGTCTCTCTCTGCCTCTGTCTGTCTCTGTCTCTCTCTGTCTCTTGTCTGTCTCTCTGTCGTTAAAGCAAAGCTAATTAAAAAGACTTCCCAGTTAAATCTTTGAAATGTTTTCTCTTTGTTGGACACTTTTAGTTCTAAAGAAACAACTTAAAAAGTGGTAAAATGGATGATAAAATAAAACCACGGAAATTTGATTTTAATTTAAAATTTTAATTACTGTTCCTAAATAAACTCTTTGGTGAGATGAAGCTAGGTTCGGAGATTTCAGCTGGAAAACGGCTCTAGTTTATTTCTGTGGTAATCCTGCCATTACATCAGGATGTAAGATGGAAATACAGCGTCATGTATTTTAACCCACATAAACATTCAAATATGCAAACTAGCTACAATGAGATATTTTTTATTTCTGTTATACTTGCCTTTTCAAGTCAAATTAATCGCTATTACTATAGTGTTATGTGAGACTGTGTAAATTTAATCATTGTTTGCAATACAATTGTGTTATAACGGAAACTGTTCTTTTTGCAAATTAATTAGTCTTTGTAAAATTCAGACGCTTGTTAAATATTCATTCACATAAACTTCTGGGTAGTATTAGAAAACGAGAACACTTCTTAAACAGTCTCACGTGCACTGAACACCTGGATTAATAATGACTAAAACCCTCTTCATCATCCTTTACAAGCACTGAGTCCTTTACGCCCCAGAACGGGCCACGTGTGGACATTGTCACCACCAAGCGGTCCATGGGAAGAGAGACGGGGCTGACCCCACCCTGGGGAGGCCTCCGAGGGGCCAGCTGCTTACTCTGCCTCAGAAGCAGACTCAGGGGCACAGGATTCATTTCCACATTCTGCTCTGGTTCAATCCCTAGACCTCTCCAACCTTCTGTTGGCCCCCTGCACAGGGAGATTATCCTATCACCTCACTGGACAGTGGGGATTAAATGTTGGTCCATGGAAGTGCTAACAAGGTTTCTCTTCCCATCTTCCAAGGGGCCCTGGGAGGTTATGTGTTATTGATAATGGGGGGAGTTAAATTCTTTAAGTAACTCAAGATATTTCAGCCATTTCAAAGTATCTTGTAAATTAAAATTAAAAAGTACTGGGGCGGGCTTCCCTGGTGGCACAGTGGTTGAGAGTCCGCCTGCCGATGCAGGGGACACGCGTTCGTGCCCTGATCTGAGAGGATCCCACATGCCGCGAAGCAACTGGGCCCGTGAGCCACACTACTGAGCCTGCGTGTCTGGAGCCTGTGCTCCGCAACAAGAGAGGCCGCGATAGTGAGAGGCCCGCGCACCGCGATGAAGAGTGGCCCCCGCTCGCCACACTAGAGAAAGCCCTCGCACAGAAACAAAGACCCAACACAGCAAAAATGAATAAAAAATAAATTAATGTCAGATGCAGGCTTGTGACATCCTCTGTCACATAGGGGAGGACGTAAGTCAGGCACCAGCAGATAAGCAAAGCTTTTAAAAAAAAAAAAAAAGAAAAAGTACTTCCATCTTCCAGGATGGCCCTCAACTGTGGAAGCTGACACAGTGGATGGTGTTAGGAGGATTCAAGGAGCAAAGACAAAGTGGGTCCAGGACAGAAGGACTTGTATGGAGAGCCTCTCAGACACCTTCTGTAGCCATAGCAACTGGATTCTTTGCTGCCAACCTGCCTCCCTCTGATCTTAACATCAAGTGATCCTTCAACAGTAAGAACACGCTGGCAGCCTGGCAGCCAAATTCTCTGCTGCATTTCGCTCTTAGCAATCAGCTACCGAAGATGAAGGCTCTTCCCACGTGGAATTTAAATTAAACCTTCAACATTTAATGTGCATCCTTCCAAGATTCTGATGTATCTAGTATGTCTTGTCCAGGTTCCAACATTCCTCATTCAGCTACAAAGTCAATTTTTATTGTCTGTTCCAAGTTCTACTTATTTTGATAGCTTTCAAAGCACATTTTTCATTGATTCACTAACAACGAAGGAGAAAGAATGCTGAAATATTATTCACTCAAGGAGCTGCATTTCCATCTGGATCCAGGGTGTGGGAAGGGCCTCCTTTCACCCTATAGCCAGCTCCTGTGGCAAAAGGAGCAGATTCTGGTTTGTTCTAGGAAGCAGGGTCAGGAAAGCCTGACCTAAAAATTCCAAATCTGGCTCCACAATCTCTTCCTGAGGTGAAAGGACTTTCTACTTCTACACAAATTCAGTCAGATTCAGGCTACACCGTCTAAAACAGGGCTCTGTTAAATATTAACAGAGTCTAGAAAGAAGTTAGCAACTATTGGTGAGACACACTGGCCCGAATATTTGCGTCAGATCTTACGTTTCCAAAGCCATGTCCTTTGCAGCACAAAAATGAGATGGGGCAACAGCAGGCCCTGCTGCTGGGGTCAGGGGCTGCACAGTTAACACGGACAGAGGCAAAGGCCCGCTGTCTGAACCCCCGACACCAGTGGGACAGGCAGCAAGGCAGTCGCATTCTCTGAAAAGGTCGCCCGGGCTCTGCAACCTCTGCTTCCCTAAGCCTGGACCACACATTTGGACTATGCAGTGGGGAGGGGTGCTAAGTGGCCTCAGAATTAACACAGATGAGGGGCTGACGTGTAGACGGAGGAGAGGGAACCAGAGGGATGCAAGGATCAAGGGGAAGGTAAAGGTTTCCACTGAATTCAGCAAAATCAAATTAATGAAATGTCAAAGATGTGAAAAGAAGTTAATCACAAATCTTGTATAACGGCGGCATTTCAGAGCTGTAAGACACCAAATACAGGTGAATATTCTAGAGAAAAATAAAAAGTGGGCGTCTCAGGGGACCTCACACCCCAGGAAGCTCCGACCTCCCGCTGAAATTGGCTCAGTAAGTGTGAGGAGTCCCGTTTCAACGGATCTCGTGGCTTCAAAAGGCGGAGGGTCCCCTGCACTCAGGTTCCCCCCGCCGGCCCTGTGCCGGTCGGGGTGAGCGTGCAGCTCCTAGGCATGGGCTTGGTCCCCTCACCCTGGGGTGATACCTGTGTTTGGACGATAGTAACGGTCATTCTGTGCAAACGTGCAGCGTCTTCACAAGGGACACAGCCGCCCCATTTCCATCCACACTCAGCTGTCACAGAAATGTCCTCTATGATCCCACCATCCAGCTGCAGGTAACGATGACTGCTCCACATAAAAAAGGCTAAAGCATCCTAATTCTTTTTACCCTCCTAATGGGACAAACTTCCCCCCTCCCTACTTTTTAGTTCAATTTTCTGGATATATTCTAATTGTCCCATCTGTCTCCTGAATACAAGCACCAAACCTGTCACAGGGTGCAGCCTGCCCATCCAAATCCTTACTGAAACATTATGATGGAAACTGAATTAAACCTCGGCTGTGAACGGATTTTACTAGGACGTAATGTGATGACATGGTATGGAGGAAGAACTGAGTTCAGAGACAGAAAAATCTGGTTTATAACTAAGCCTCCCTTTCCTGGCAGAGTGAGACTGGGCGAACCACCGTTTCTCTGTTCCCTGACCTACGAGTGTGAACAGCCAGCCACACCTGCCTTGTCCAGTCATGAAGACCCAATGAAAACACAAAGAATTTGAAAAAGAACAGATGCATGTATATGTACAACTGAATCACTTTGTTGTACACCTGAAACTAACACAACATAGTTAATCAACTATACTCCAATATAAAATAAAAGTTAAAAAAAAAGAAAATGAAAGTCCTTTCCATGTCACACAAGCATTATTTCAATGTAAGAAATTGCTGTTAAGATGACAATTTCTAACTCTAAGCCTCTTTGTCATCCATGTTTCTCTTCATCGTTTATTTGTTGTATACAGTTTGTTTTGGGTTTCTACCTTTTTGCAGTATTAGAAATAATATATTTAAATTTCATTCAATTGTAGAAAATCTCCTCATTCTTGCTTATTTTTATAAAGTACAAAGTGGTAATTACTAACAGCAAGCCGCTGTGACCAACGATTAAAAGGAGGATTGGAGAACGGCCCAACACTGCTTTTGCTTTCCAGAAACATAAAATGGTATTAAGAAGATGTGTGTCTAACTCAAGATACCTCACACCTATGTGTGTGCACGTGTACGTGTGCATGTGTGTGTGTGCCCCTCGTGTATTTATCACAGAGCACGCATGCAGCCTCGCAGGTGAGGTCGGGTGTGCGGGAAGCAGAGCTCCCTGTGGGCACGAAGGCGGGGGATAGGAGGGGCACCGGGGTGCCAGGCCTCACACAGGGGCAGGGCTCATGTCTGGGTTTGCAGAATCACCAGTAACGCAGAGAAGGGCTCAGACGTCCAGCCTGAGCACTTAACATGTAAGCAGCAGAGGGTCAGGGGAGACTTCTGGGCAAGGGGACGGAAGAGCCACACAGAAGAATTAAGTTCAAAGAATGTGGACAGAGGCCATAAGTCTGCATTCTTAGGATGGGCACCACAATCACACAAAACCTAGGCAGTGACCTTTCTAGACTGGCATTAAATCCTATGGCCCCTGGTGGTTCTAGGGTTTTAATAGCATTCCTGGTGACTGGCCCTGCTGGGTACATGGGCAGGACACCCTGGTGGACAAGGACGTCTGTCCCTGGAGCAGCTGGGCCTGGGCAGGTGCGCTCAGCACCTTGCAGGAGCGGGACTGCAGGTGTGCAGGGTGCACCCCTGAGAACTGACAGGTCCAGCAGCTGAGCCGGACCTCACACAGAACCCAGGACTGCCAGCAACAAGTTCTGCACCCCTTGGAATCCTCCAGAAACAGCAGGACCCCGGACCACCAGCAGGGCCTGGATGGGCGGAGCCTTTGGTCAGAGCCCGGCCAGGGGCCGAGCTCTCACAGGGATAAGACGAGACCATCACCTGCTTCTCCAGCAGAGTCTCCGGGTGGACGGTCACAAGGCCATCTGAGAGCCTCTGTGATGCCTGAGGACCCAGGAATGACATCCGGCTCCCCGGCCAAGATGGGGAGCCTCCCTGCCCTCAGCGAGGAGGACCCCACGACCTGACCCAAACATGACCCTGCAATGAGGAGCGTGAAGCCACAACTGGGCAAAGGACCTCACTGGGCTTTTCCTTCAAGACTCCAAGGCTAGTTCTCTGCTGGTGCCCTAACTCACCCAGGACTCTGGAATGTATTCTCCTAGCAGCAGCCCGAGTGTTTTTTTAACGTAAGACCTATCTTATGACCCTGCTTTGGGACGTCCTCAAACGACCCCTCTACCTCCTTAAGAAAATCCAAGTCCTGCCCCAGGACCGCGAGGCCCGAGGACCTGCTGCAGCTCCCCCCACCCCGAATCTCACGCCCCTCCCTCGCCTCCCCCTCAGCCGCCCCTGCCCCGCTGGCTTTCCTGTTTCTGAGCGAGCACGCCCCTCCCTGCACCGAGCTGTCACCCTTCCTCCCTTCCGGGGCCAGGATGCCGTGTCGGGGCCTGCTCACCCCTTACTCTGGGTGATTCAAATATTTGCTTGAATGTCGCCCACAGAGAGACTCCCATTGGTACAGCCACTATGGAGAACGGTATGGAGGTTCCTTAAAAAACTACAAATAGAACTACCATATGACCCAGCAATCCCACTACTGGGCATATACCCTGAGAAAACCTTAATTCAAAAAGAGACATGTACCAAAATGTTCATAGCAGCCCTATTTACAATAGCCCGGAGATGGAAACAACCTAAGTGTCCATCATCGGATGAATGGGTAAAGAAGATGTGGCACATATATACAATGGAATATTACTCAGCCATAAAAAGAAATGAAATTGAGCTATTTGTAATGAGGTGGATGGACCTAGAGTCTGTCATACAGAGTGAAGTAAGTCAGAAAGAGAAAGACAAATACTGTATGCTGACACATATATATGGAATTTAAGAAAAAAAAATGTCATGAAGAACATAGGGGTAAGACAGGAATAAAGACACAGACCTACTAGAGAATGGACTTGAGGATATGGGGAGGGGGAAGGGTAAGCTGTGACAAAGTGAAAGAGCGGTATGGACATATATACACTACCAAACGTAAGGTAGATAGCTAGTGGGAAGCAGCCGCATAGCACAGGGAGGTCAGCTCGGTGCTTTGTGACCGCCTGGAGGGGTGGGATAGGGAGGGTGGGAGGGAGACGCAAAAGGGAGGGGATATGGGAACATATGTATATGTATAACTGATTAAATTTGTTATAAAGCAAAAAATAAAAAATAAATAAAAAATAAAGAGAGAGAAAAACAAAAAACAAAAAAAACCCGCGATGTTCTATCCATCACTCCGCAGCCCAACACTGATTAATTTTCCTCATAGCAGCTGGCATTGTCTGAACGCGTACTATGATCTGTTCATTTACCGCCTGTTTTCTCCCACGGGACACGGGTGGGAGAAAACGGGCAGCGTTCGCCCTGAATGCCCAGACCAGAGTTTAATCTCCGCACGGTGGCTGCCGAGGGCGGCCAGGTCCGTCTGTGGATGAATGACTGAATAAAGGGGTTACACTCTGTTCTGCTCTAACGGTCCACGGCCGCCTGATTCCTAGACGCAACGCCAGGTGGACGGCAGGCCGCCGACCTCGCTGGTCCCCACGGTGAGCGCTGGAGGCAAACTCTCCACCTCTGGACTGTTCTCCTGGGACGACTGGGCATCTGCCCTCCTCGGGGTGGGGGGGAGTGAAGCAGGGTGCTGCCCCCGCAGGAGCAGTAGGGACCCCAGTTCCCGTCCCCTCCCCTGAGCGCTTCGCCTCCCAGGAGAAACCCTGACACCTGGGTTGCTGGCTGGGGTGATGGTTGTCAGGTTACCAGTGCCGTGCGCCCCGCCTCCCTCCTGTGTGTGGCCAGCTTCCCGGAGCCCAGGCTCCCACACACCACGGTCCCTCCTGACACCGACGTGCGCGGCAGCTCAGCCAAGGGGCTCCCTGCCTGTAAGACACACGTCCTGAGCCAGATCCTGAACATACGAACTAAGTTACACCAAGCCCGGGTCCCTGAAAGCTCACAGTTCACTGAGCATTTAATGCAAGAGTTTCGGGTGTAGAAGAAGCCCACAGTGAAGAAAGGAAGACATCAGTGGGAAACACCTTAACTCTGGCCGCAGCAGATGGAGAGGACCCCAGAGGGAGGGGGAGGGCCTGCTGGCCAGCCTGGCCCCAGGCAGGACATGGTGATGGAGACAAGGGGCCAGGAGACGCAGGGGGAGATGGGGACCTGGTCTGGGGACTCGCTGGGTCTGAGCTGCTCGTGATGCGACCCAGACGTTGCAGAGCAGAATCTCCGTTTCAGAAGAGAGAGTCGTATCCGCACGACTGGACTCTGCTGAGGGGGCCGGGAGCCCAGTGTGCCCCCAGCCCATGGAGAAGGTGCAACCTGTCACCTGTCACCGTGTGCGGCCTCCTTGGCCTGTTCACACCTCTACAGAGAAGGTAGATGCTCTTCCTGAACTGAGCATGAAATTCTTTTCTGATTTTAATCTTATTCCCTTTCTTTTCTGAAACTTATATTCATATCCACAGATTTAAAACTTTACTTATAAAAAAGAACTCAGGATGCTCACAAGGATTATAGGAGCAGAAGTGGATTCGAGCAACCCTTCCTTCAAGTGTTAATCAGCCAGCCAGGTGGTTATGGACTCGCAGAAATGATTAAACACTCAGAGTTCAGTGACGAATTGATTCATTCTCCCCGTAGACCCTCACTCTAAACGCAGGGACCTCTGAGCTCCTGCAAGCTTTTCGATTCCACAACTGCAGTGCTTGATTGTACAACTGTTGCACTTGGTTTGTACAACTTTCCACTTGCCCATTACAAGAAGGAATCCCGTCCCCACTCTCACTTCTACACACACTGATCTGCTCCCAAAGCCATTGGTTCACTGTGTCAGCGATTAACGAGCTACCATCAGCACCGCGGAGGCCTCTCGCTCACGGCTGTGATGTCATTTTACACCAGAAACCTCATCACCACCGCATGTGCACACTGCATCCCCCCAGTGCTTTGTCTTTCCTGAGAAACCAGAGCTCAAACCACTGCCGTGTCCGTGTCTCCTGGGAATGACTTGACACCACGCTGCGAGTCCGTATCTCTCTTAAGGGCTCACGGGATCAGGGGAAATGAAAAAGGGCGGCATGGCACCAGGGATGGGAGAGCGGACAGCTACAAAGCAAGCTGGCAGGCAGATAACCGAGCAACACACGCAGCCGCTATCTTCTCATTTAAGGTCGTGCACTGTCTTCCAAAGTGCTGTCATGCTCACGGTCACTCAGAGGCTTTTACCTGCGTGGTCTTTGAATATCTTCGATATGACGACCGGGACCCCATGCTCCATGCCGCCCTGCAAGACAGGAAGCAGGAGCGCGGTTAAGATCAGCGCGGGGACGTTCATGGACAAGCGTGTCGAGGAAGATCCAGTGCACTCATACCTTTATGCTCAGGCCCAAGCCGCCCACGGGCTGTCTGCGAAGCGTAACAGTTCTGTGCTTTAAAAAATTCAGAAAACAAACCCAGTTTAGGTTAAAATGCACAATCAGAAAGTGAATGCAAAATGTATACATAACTTCTTAATTAAAACTTTAGTGACTGTTTATACTTCCAAAGGGATGTTGCTTAATTACTACAGTGATGGCACCACTTTAAGTCTCCAACCTGCAGTATTACACGGAAACAAAGATACTGATAAAAACAGACCCTATTAGGTGCATTCTTTACACAAAATTCCTGTAAAGCTGGGGTCGTCTTACCCCCATGTTGTCTGAGGAAGTGAGGCCCCCGAGGGAAATACCGGCCCTGGTTCCCCAGGTAACAGACGGTGAGGCTGAAGAGCACACGCTCAGCTCTGTTTCTCAAACCTGTCTTTCCACTAATCCCAAAGTGGGCTCCCTTTGCACCACACTTCTCTGTATAGTTCAGTCGTTTTTAGTCCACTTGTTAAGAAATCAATGTTAACTCATGAACGATCGATTATCTCACGTCCCGACCTTGCTTAAAGGTGTCGCTGCTGATGAGAAGCCAAGATCCATGCTGCCCCTGTGGGCTGATGGGCTGGTCAGGGTCTCCATCTCTTATATGCTCAATCATGTAATGTATTTTATTTTGGTCTCAACTGACTATTTGTTAGTTGTGAGGCTGAGGGCGTGAATAGGGCGGCCTGGGGTTAGATGAAGGGGTGTAGGAAGTGTGTTTACCTCCAAAAGGTACTATCGGAAGAAAACAGGGACAAGCATTGCTGTGATTATTAAGGGAAAGCATAAGCGCTTTTAGACCCAATGACTCTAAAGCCTGTGTGTTTGCAAAGCAACAGCAGAGGGCGAGTCAGGGGTCCGGGAAGAGCCGGGGGTCCTGCCCGAGCCTGGGGCCTGCTCACCGCCAGTGAGAAGAGACGCGGAAACTGTAGAGCCACTTGTAATCTTATTACAAGTTTTTATTTGTATTGCTTTATTTATATTTATCATATTATTTTTATTTATTATTTTAGTATTTAAAATCCACTTGTAATTTTATTCTCAGGAGTGGATACATTTATAAGCTTAAAGTAAAGAAACCAAAAATTAGAGCAAATAAAACTATTTTAAAGTGTATACGTGGAACACATTTTATAATTCTGAGCTCTTCCGCACATGTAACTTTTTGAACTGGTGAAATGCTTATATAATCATACATGGAAAAAGAGTTATAATTCGGGACTTTTGCATTGGAAGAATCGTTTTGCCTTTTCCCTGGTCCTGGGCTGGACTCCCAGTGAGACACTGGAGACCAGCAGGTGACACTCGTGTGACAGGGACACCATGTGACATCGAGACCACGTTCCAGGAATACTCCTGTCATCTACACAGAGGCAAAGCACAGCCGACACGGTGGGCGGAGGGGGGACCTCTGGGTCCAGCTGTGCCCAAAGTGGGGACAGGGAAGTTCCCACGTGTGACACAGTCACACCGATGCTTCCAAGGGAAACTTCGTGAGCATCAGAAGATGAGAAAGTTGGATTACCTAATAGATTAACCAGGAATCCCTACGGTATTTCTCAAAACATTCGATAATGTTTTTCATTTTAGCCATTAATATAAGCATTTGAACCTCACTGAGAGTAAATATTGGTGAAAATATCTTTTGAGAAGGAGTAAGTTCGTTTCTGCCTCAACTGACCTCACCAAAAAAATGACCTTTCAAATCCATCATTTTATTCATGTATCGATCTTGGGAAGACAATCTAAAGGAAATGTCAAGAAATGGTCAACTGTGGCAAAGTGTGTTAATGCACACCAAAAATCTGTTCTAATGTGCCTAACTGGTCAGGAAAGGAAATTATGCCATAAAGCTCTTTAGTGTGTGTTTAAGAGAGCTCAAAGAGCCTACCGCTACTTATTCCGGCCAAGCCAGAGCACTGCTTATTCAAATACTTGCTCTGTGCAACCTGCTGAGATGTTCTTTCCAAGCACATGTGGTGCCGGCATCTAAAGCTCGGCAAAGCTGAGTTTCTGCACGCTTCTGAGTTTCCTACACAGGAAGTTGCTGTGAACCGGACTGTGTGCCCCAGATCCCTATACTGAAGCCCTACCCCTCTGCTGACTGTATTTGGAGATCGGGTCTTTCAGAGGCTTAACCTAAGGTTAAATGAGGCACGGAGGGGCTGGTCCTACAGGACTGGGGCCGGTACAGGAAAAGCAAGAGCCCCCCGAGCCCTCTCTACACACACAAAGGACATGGCAAGAGGACAGACGTCTGGAAGAGGGCGTCCAGAAACCTGGCCGGAGCCTGGCTGGCACCTTGACCTTGGGCTTCTGGCCTCCAGACGGTGAGAAAAAGAAGCGTCTGCTGTTCAAGCTCCACCACCACCCCCACCCCCCGTCTACCCCCTCGTCTGCGGTATGTTGTCAGGGTGGCCTGAATTGACAAGACAGAGGCCAAGCAAGAGAATTGTGGGAAGGAATGTTGCAAACCATCGAGTTTCATAAAAACACCGGGATGTTGAGTCTCTTCTATGAAAAGTTGTTCTTCCTTATCTTTTAAAACCCCCTCATTCAAGCATCACAGATTCTAACATTTTAAAGTCGGGAGGAGAGGCTCAGCTAATCCACGCTCTCCTCAATGAAGATTCCATAACTATCGATACTAAGGCTCTAAAAGAGTTGGACATTATCACATACAAGCACCTTATTTTTCAAAACACAATTTGTAAAAATTAGTGGATGGTGAAAACTAAATAGGAAGCAAAAGTTCTGCAGCTTTTAATTGAAACTTTTACACCACAGCCCAGACAAAGGCACTCTTCCTTCTGTGTCCTGACGTTCACGACCTCACAGCCAAAGCAGAGCTGATCCTCTTGACTTGAGGTCCTGCATAGAATGCTCCATCGTGGTTCTGTCAGCGATCCAGACAGAACTCATGTTATCAAAGGCATCTTCTAATTAAACCAAGCAGTCATTCTTCAGTTAGTTTACTCAGTACACACTCTGCAGGGTCAACTGCCCAAAAGATCAGGAGCCAGATATGACCCAACGAGAGGCTCAGTTCTAAGAGGAAACAGTGTGGGAGGGGCCTCCTCTCCCTTCAGATGCGTCTTCCCTGTAATCCGGGCTCTTCCGCCAGTCCAAGGGTCCAGCGCACAACCAGACTCACTGATGAGACTTCTGGAGGATGAACTGTGGAACCTAAGGTAACTATCCAACCAATTCTCTTCAGTTCAGTCCCGCTCTTCTTTCTTCACAAACATAAGTAAGGTTCTTCTGCACTTTATCATTTAATCCCCAGCTATGTTTGATGGTCATTCACATCTGCATCCTGGAGCTGCCATCACTGTAGCAAGACTCCGCTACACCCACGTTATCTTCTGACTGTAAACAATTTGAGACAATTCTTACCTATTATAAGAGAAAGTGACTTGGGGACACTGAAAGCTGGATTTCCTACTCTGTCTTGTTCTAAAATACTGATCTTCAGGTACTGCTGCAGCATATGTACGATCTGGCCACACGTTTTTACTCAGGCGTTTAAAGTGTGGACTTAAAACTAAATTCAAATTTGTTACAGCTGTTAACAGATGTTCAGATTTGAATGTTGCCGTCTCCAGAAAGATGGGTTTCAGGCAGTTGTTAAAATAAAAGTTGCCTTTGCGGGGCTGTGCCAGCAGGCCCGATACCCTCTCCCCGGCCCAGGCTTTCTTCACTCAAGAACCTCCCATCAGTGGAGGACTCCAGGGGCGGCCTCTGCGCCCCTCCCCAGGGGCTCCCACCTGCACCCCCTCGGGACCACCTGAGCCACATCTGCTGCTCAAGGAGGAAAGGAGAGAGCAGGTGGGAAAACAGTGACAGAGGCATGAGCCTGAGTTTCCATGACATAATTGAAGGGCCTGAAAGAGCAACTTTTAAAATTAGCAGCTTAGGGAAAGAATTTTCTGAAGTATTTTATTTCTCACACAAACATAAATACTTTAAAAATTATTATTTTTTCCAGGAAATAAAGTGTTACTGGACATTGATGTTGAGGAGGGTTTCGGAGGAGGGGTGTCAGACCCCAGGGGCCTCCGTCCACAGGGCTGGGATTCTCCAGGGAGCAAACACCTGGAAGACGTCTTTCAGGACAGGGCCGTGGCCTCTCTCCACTCTTTTTAAACCATCCACTCAAGCGAAATTCCCTCAATCTATGAAGAGTCTGGATTTGCCACTTGAATTAAGTAAATTATTCCTCCATGGGTTGTGGTAAGTATTTCAAAACAATAATAGTTATTTGAAAACTCTCGTGCATATTTGTTCAGTTCGGTAACAGACTCAAATCCGCCTTAGGAGGACTTAAAAATCAATATACCAGACTCGGAGTTTCCAAAAATGTACCGCAATTCCTAGAATTTAAAAATACCGAAAACCCCTACAGTAGTCCAGCCTCGGGAGGAGTTGCCAGAACGCTACGTGTGATCTTTCAGGCCTGACCACGGCAATGACCGGGGAGCGGCCCTCCATCCCCCAGACCCGCGCACCGACGGCGCCCTGAGGCTGGGCTCCTACACGACCGCAACTCTGCACGCCCTGCCCCGCACGTCCGCGGGGGCCCTTCATCTGAAGCCTCGGCCAGGCCTTGCTGTGGCAGAGGGAGCCCTGGAGATGCTCCACCTGGGCTGGCCCAGCACCCAGGACCCTCCCACCCCAAACACCCCCGGGACCCATGAAACACAGGAGCTTTTTGCTCAGGGCTCCAGTGGGCAGGGACCCTCCACCCCGGGCTCATCCACCTGACCCTCCCAGAGCCAGCCGACATCAGAGGCTATGGGGGGCTGGCCCCTCCTCCCCGTCAGCTCTGCCTGCGCAATCAGAGCAAGTGATAAAGGCTCAGCCTTCACTGTCCACTTGTTGCCTTGACTGGCTATTCTGAGCCCTGGCATCCGATTGGCCAGCTCCTCTGAGCTCGGCTGGTTACTATTCACACGAAGCTGAGGGGCAGCTGAGCAGACGTTGCACCATCGTCTTCCTGTTCATCCCTCAAAACCTCAACAAAGAGAGTTCACCGCACTGGGGTCAAAAAGGGATTCTGAGAGAATGTATGAATTTTTGGGAAGTAAGGTTACCTGAGATCAAAATATTGGCTGAATTTAAAACACAAACTCTTCTTGGGGGGCTTGAATCCAAACAAGAATGTGCAGGAAAGGCATCAATCACCTCTGGGTTATGCACAGGGGAGTCTGCAGTCATTACAGGGATGAAGTAACCATCCACAGGTATCACGTCTCCATAGTATCACGGGTAAGTTTAAAAAGCACAATATTTGCAAATGAAGGAACAATGTTATTCCGCTCATATAAATTTGAAAAGCACCATTTGGCTGTGGAAAATCCACGTAAAGTAAGAATGAAAATTTAAATGGAACAGTATATACGAGTATCAGTATAGCGGGGCTTCAGAGGTATCTGCACATTTCATTTCTTTAAAAAAAGTGGAGAGATTTAAAGCAAATATGTTGGTATATGGTAAATATGGATGATAATTACATGGGGTTCTGCTTATTACTTTTCAACTTTTTCTATGTTGAAAAATTTCATAATTAAAGGAAAGAATAATAAAAATGTTTAGTAGGTTATGCAAAATACACTGCTATTATGATTTTAGTTATTCAAAGTTTCATTGAATGACATATTTTTGCATTCAGTTTCCTTACACAGTGGCTTGTGTGCACACAAACACAGACAAACATGTATAAATTATTATTCTACCCTTCAACTAAGTCGTGGTATAAACCTTTATAACGAATTCGCCCCATCTATTCTCTAATACAAGGTTTTCATATTTTTAAAGCCAGAACTATCCTACTGCGGTGAAGTGGAGTACGGGTCAAATCCGCAAGCATTTTAATGAGCAAACGCACAGCACTGAGGGCCAGGGCCCGAGAGAATTCCACAAGAGTCAGGAGTCAGCCACTGTCCTGGCGGCAAGAGGGAATTCCTGGCTTCTTGCTGACAACTGCACTTCGGTGCTTGTCTGGGAGCCTCTTGGAAGAGATTGCCCACCCTCCTCCTGAGGGTACGATTTTGGCAGCACTGGTTAAACTCCGCGGGTCCCACCTCCTCACTTGAGACGGCTCACAGGTCACTTCTCAGGACTGACCTGCACTCTCCAGGGCTCCTTCTGTGTCTTGGATCTGTCTCCACACAAGGGCACCCTCTCTCACCACCCAGCCCTCAGCTATGGAAAGGATTCTTCTGGAAACGACCCTCCCGAGAAAAAAGGCAGCGGCCTTTCCACTACACACAGATTTCAAACAGGAACGAATCGTTAACACCAACACGTGTAGAGGGCTAGTTAGTGATTTCCATAAGCAGGATTTCTTCCAACTAAAAGTAAGCCAGTCAATCACAAGAATATATATAGAGAGAGATTTCCTCTGGGACAAAACAGTACTAATAATGAGTGAATAATTCATATTAATTTTTTCATACAGGCCCACTCCAAAGATCATATATAATTCTTCAACTAGTGGGTTAATCATTGAAAAATGAAAGCTCAGAAGGTGGTTTTGTCTTTGTTATCCTAGTTTATAGGAACGATCGCCAATCCTTCTTATGTGGTGTTTCACTTTGCAAGTAGGAGTATCTGCCCTGCATCGATGAACTGGCTGGAGCAATGGCCTAGGGGTCCAGTGACCTGCATCTCACAGGCCTAACTGGGGCTCGTTCCTCCCCAGCAGGATAATGCAGGAAACTTCTGGACCAGTAACTCACTAAGACCCAGGAGGCAGCACTTAGAGACCCAGAGCCAGTTTACAGTGTGAATGTACAAGTAGAAACCAATTTTCAGAAACTAAAAGGAAATGGATTTTCAGCTGAGGTCCTGGAAAAATGGAAAAAATTAAGAAACTAATGAATGTTTGTCAGTAAACAGATATCAAGAACAGGGAAATATATAAAGCTGAGGAAGTGTATCCAATGAGTTCAGAAGAGTGTTTTGTTACTAGGTCACTGGTACTTTGGCTGAATGACAAAACGCCAGATGGGAAATCAATAATTACTAGTGTAAGAAAATACAATACTGTAATAAAGATTAAATTCAATGAAAGAAATTAAATTCAATTAATTTAATTCAAATTAAAGAATTCAAAAGAATTTTTAATTAAATACTAAAATAGATAGAGGTGGTACCTACTCCTGATTTATGGACCCAAAGAATAGGAAGCAAAAGGGGACTACAGAAAGGGTATCAATTTAAGTGGATAAAAGTAGTAGTAAGGCATTTATTGTACAACAAAAAAGCAAGTATAGAATTGTGTGTATTGTGTACTATGTACAGAATTTATCAGAAACTGCCATCACTTGGGCACTGTCACGATAACAAATTCATCTGTCTCAGAAAATTTAATCCAAGTTTAGTTCTTTAATCACTACACCAAATACACTAAAATAGCAATTTGCTGATACTCTTCACAGGACTTGTTACATAAGCCATAAACCTAATTTTTAAAAATGCTTTTAACAGGCTCCATGGACCATTGGGATGTACCGGGGCCTCTTGTGGGCTCAGGACCACATGGCCACCCATCGGTGCATCACCTGCGCTCAGCGATCCTCACGAACGTGACTGGAAATGCATCTACTTCTGCACAAACACCACTTGCCACACAGGTGCAAAGATGCAAGTGGGAAACCAAGGAGGGAGCAAGCCAGCTCCTGGATGGGAGGGTGCACACAGCCCCAGAGAGGCAGGGCCAGCACACAGACGTCTGCAAACGCCCACACGTCAGCAGCACAGGGGCCACGACCCACCGTGTGTTCACAGGGAACAAGCAAGTGGAAGGCCGTGAGGTCAGGTCAGGGCCAGCGTACGCAGTGCCTGGAACACAGACCAAAAAGCTTCCGGGCCCGATTCTGAATTCTACAATCAGTTCGCAGGTTCGTGGTATTAGCCAGACAGACCCGTGAAGAAGACCGAACACCGACACGACACACACGCTTCCAGAAAGAGACCAGAGCAGACACGTCCAGCTCTGTGCAAGGCCCCTGATCACAAACCAGAGGAGCAGGGGACAGAAAAGGAGAGCAGGCCTCCGCCTCTTGGAATCTGTTGGGGTCCCAGACCCCAGATCCAGGTCCTTCACCAACTAGGGACTCGCGGGGCGTCTGGTCCTGGCTCCCCTCCCCCGATCTTCTCCCTGCGTCTCCACGTGTCCACCCACCAGCTCCCTCGCTGCCCGCGGGGCCTCCACACCACTCGCCTATGTGTTCCAGCTCTTGATGTTTCATTCCGGAGATTTCTTCAGATCTACTTCACAGCTTGGACGCTTCGTTTATTTGTTTCTTATTTAACTGGGACGTTGAAATTCCGATTTCACTGACCGTTTGTGGCTGGTCTCGCATTGGCTGGCTCACTTTTTACAACCCTCCTTCCTTTGTCCGACTGTTAGAACCTCCCGTTTAGTCTTCAGATGTAATGAACGTGCACCTTGCATGCAGCGCACCTGAGCCTCTCAGAACCCCGAGTCGCCACAGGCCCATCTCTACGTCTCTGGCTCACGGTGGTTTTCCTCCCTGTGGCTTCATCCCCGCAGGTCCCTGTGAACCCGCAGCTGGGAGTCGTCTCAGACCTGAAAGTGTGTCCCTCCAGAAGGGACCTGCATCTTCCTTCCGCGTGGACCTGGGGACCCTCACACCTGACACCACCTTGAACTTCGTTTTCAGCTTGAGGTTCTTCATGCCGCATGGGACGTGTAAAGGCCAGCACCAGACCCAAGTGGGTGGAGGTCGGGGAGGGGTCCTCAGGGGACATTCGTCTGGTTTGGGCCTCTTCCTTCTGAAGCCAATCCCAGCCAGGCAAGAACTCTCACTGCCCCTTCAAGTTCACACTCTAAACCTGTAACCCGGGGCTTTCTTCCTCCAGGCGGGGCTTAGGAGAGTCCGGTGTGTCCCCTCCTCTGGCTCGGCCCCAGGCTGCCTCCTGATGTCCATTCCGACGGCCGTACCCAGCTCGCGTGGGGTGGCAAACCCAGTCCAGCTCACACTGTGTGAACGGTCGCCCAGCATTTTCAGGGTTCAGTGCTGCTTGTGGTTCCCTGGACGGTCCGCACTGCTCTGTGCTGAGAAATTACCAGGCAGCATCCCTGGACTATAAGTTAGCAGAGGAGTAGCTAAGATGCTGCCTAATTCTGTAATTAACTTTGTGAACTCAGACCAACAACTTCCTCTTCCTGAATCTTCATTTCCCAAACAGTAAAATGAGGGAATGGAATTCTCCAGAATACCTTCCAACCATAAATGTGCCATGACTTAAAGGGCCAAATACAACACAGAGATCTTCTAATTTTTTTTCTTTATATGTAACTCCCTCACTACACTCAAACCACAAATGTAAACTTACAGTTTAGAAAAATAAAATATGTCAAAAATAAAGCAACCTAAACAGAAACTCGGAAATGTGAGAACAAGCCAGCTCTTTCAAACTGCAAAGCACACACTCTCTTTAGGAGATAATTAGAAAACCCGGAGATTCTAAGCATTCAAAGTGCCATGGTGATCTGAACAGATAGGAATATAAATGAAATATGAAGTCACCGATTCTAAACTCTGATAATGAATCAGCAGATTTGAGAATCTATTGGTTTTCATTAAAGAATAAATTGAGTTTCCTCTCCCTCTTTCCTGATAAGAATAACATCCATCCTTAACTGATATAATGCTTATTTTTTCAGCAGTTTCAAGAAAACAAAATACAAGTCTACTCCTTAATCCTGACTTCTCAAACAATCAATAATATAAGTGCAGGGGCTTCCCTGGTAGCGCAGTGGTTGAGAATCTGCCTGCCAATGCAGGGGACACGGGTTCGAGCCCTGGTCTGGGAAGATCCCACATGCCGCGGAGCAACTAGGCCCGTGAGCCATGGCCGCTGAGCCTGCACGTCTGGAGCCTGTGCTCCGCAACAAGAGAGGCCGCGATAGTGAGAGGCCTGCGCACCGCGATGAAGAGTGGCCCCCGCTCGCCACAACTAGAGAAAGCCCTCGCAGAGAAACGAAGACCCAACACAGCCCAAAATAAATAGATAATTTAAAAAAAAAAAAAAGAACATAAGTGCAACCCAAGGTGTAAAGTTCAGTGTAAACGGTCTTAGGTTTTGAGGGAACCAAATTCCTTCCAGGCTCACATTGTGAGTAAGTGTTGGATCACAAAGTGTGTTGATTTTGAAGCAAGCATATACCTCCCACTGAGAATAGAGCTCGAAATGTAAGAATCGATCATCAGTATTATTTCCTATTAAGAAAATTGATCTTGAAAATCAAAGCACCAGTGTGAGCCGTCCGCACGACAGTGAAGTACCTGTTCTAAGGCACTAACTGGGCCTTGGGGTCCCAGTGACAAGCCAGGTACTGCTTGACTTTACCATCTGTAAATGTGTGTTGAACTGAATCTGATGATACATTTTTCATCTCCTGGGATCCCACGGACTCAAGGTTTGGCGAGAAGTAAAATTCACACTCGTTTCTTCTGCTGATCAGCTGAGGAATCATCATCATTACATCTTCCTTTCCTGCTCCTCAGAATATTTTAAATGGAAAATAACCACTTTCCACCAGGTTCTCTGGTGGAGGTTAACGTGGAAACATTCAACAATATGAATATAAGAGAATCACTATGGTCCGACCCCCTTAGAGGTGTCCTGGTTCTGTACCAACAACCGTGGCCTTTGTTAAGAGTCATCTTTCTCATTCTCCAAACACATGATAAACCCCCATGTCCAGGTTAGCTTTATTTTTATAATCATCTGAAGAACACAGGGTTTCAACTGTTCCTCAAAGTAATGGGATTGAACCCAATGTGATTCTGTATCTGGGGTAGAGTAGACATTCTGATCTCAGTAGCTGAGTATGTTCTTCTAGGTACAAAAATGTCCTCGGAATCCCCCCCCCCCCAATTATCCAGCCCAGATAGGCATGTTTATTCAAGGAGATATTCACTCCTCTCCTACAAAGGAGGGCTTCCTAAGGAAGCAGCAGAGACCAGTAAAGATGGAGCCGGAAGAGACCGGGAACAAATCCACGTGACCCACCCTCTAACTTAGAGCAGGGAGTTCTAATATCAAGCTTTAGGCACCAATAAATCACTTGAAATTGTAAACATAAATTTATAGGTCTGAACACTCACCCATTTTTCTTATGAAGGAGCTGATAATTTTCATCAAGAATATAACCTTGGGCAGAGAATCCAACACTGAATCCTAAAAAGTGTAATTTATTTTTCCTGGACAGTACAGCACAGAAACATTACCTGCTTTTACTGTAACTTGTCTGCGATTCTCTGTAGAGTACAAATTCACTCTTAAGAAGGGTGACACTTAAGTGTTTACAAAACGCCCCCGCCTCTCCCTCTCCCCACTATCCCCCATCCCGTGTGGTATTTAGAACATGTGGAGGGAAATTAGCAAAGGGAAGGTCAGTGATGGGGTCAGAGAAGGTGAGCACAAAATTGCTCTATCTCTTCTAGAGAGATCAGACTTGGGGCCAGCGGGAGTCTTAGTAAGAGCTGGTGCCGGGGTGGGGTTCTGCAGGGTGCACCGGGGGCTCTGGAGGTCGGGATGCAGGATTCGGGCCTGAGGTTCCAGGGAGGAGCCCTGGGAAAGATGGCGTCCTGTCTCTCGCCCTCCTTGTGTAGCTCCACTGTCCTGGACCCAGAGGGGTGCCCTTGATCAAGGCCGGCGGCCAGAATGGGCGCAGCAGGTGGGCGACGGGGGGTGGAGGGTGGCCTTGGGCTCCAGGACAGAAGGAGGAGGATGCCATCCAGGTGGAGACATGAGCGCTGAGGGTCATAAAGTGCCGTGTGTGTGTGGACACAGAGGCAAGGTCACCTGATGTCAGGGAACCTGTTGAGGACACGCTGACTGCAGGACTGCGGATGCACCTGTTTATGTCATCTCCAACATAAAGGTCATGAGGACCCAGAAACCCACACAAATGAGGGTCTCCAGAGCCTCCAGAAGAGCCAGCCGTGACCTGGGGATGGAAGAGCTTCAGGGAACCTCCTATCCTCTACATGGTTTCTTGCTCATCATTTTTATAGCTAATGGGAAGGTCTATTCAAAGGAAGGAGTAAGGACTGATGTTGATAATTTCTATATATAACCATGTATGCAGACATGTAACACAAAATGCCCATGTATATCCACAGCCATTTAAGTCCACTAGGAGGAAAAGAGGAAATTTCAAGTATAGTATATTGTATACATATATACATCATTTGCAATAGTACCAAGTTAAACTTGGAGATAAAACTTGCAAAAGCATTTTCCCCTCATCTTTATTCAATATTCGAACACATCTAATACATAAGTGTCTTACCCTTAAGAAAATTTCACTTGTAATTGACTGAAGCTGAGAAGGAACCAAGCTTTACGTGAAAATCCCTATTTGTATCCACAGAGGCAGGGACCGGGTTGATACTGAAAAACACCTGCTGTATCTTTCATTGCCTGTCGTTCTAGATGGAAACCCTCAAGTTATTATTCTTTCAGGAATTAGATTATCTGTCAAGTTACGTCTTTCTAGTTTCCAATGTGAATATGTCCAATCTCATGCTGTGGTGTCTGGGGATATTTTTAATATAAAGCTGCTCAAGGAAAATACATTAATGAAAAAATTAAGAAAGTCAGGGGGAGTGTAAACAATACAAACTTGAAAAGATGCTTTGCTTTGCAATAATGGGGACATTTAGATACGGCTGAGGACCTTGTCAGGCCACGTCCTGCAGGACCACTCTTAGAGGGCTTTCGTCCGGGGAGACCTCTGGGCTGATCTACGAGACACACTCAGAGACAAACCCCTGGGGCCTGCAGACGCAGAAGCACTTACATTTGCACTGTGATTGCTGCCACTAACACAGATGACATCTTGTTTTTGAATTGTCAGTACCTCTTTCGTTAGCTTCAGGCGAATGTCATAGGCGTGTCCAGACCCTTCATCGTGCAACAAGGCAGTCCCAATTTTAGTCTGAAACAAAACAGAGGCGAAGAGGGTGTGAGGATGGGAGAGCACGGACCCTGACAAAACACGCCTGCCCCTGTTCACAACCTCCTGAAACACGCCTGTGTAGTTATCACATACCCATGCATCTGACCAGGAATTGATTAATTTAACACAAAATAATGGAATTTTAAATATTTCTTCCTGAGTAGTCTTTATAGGATTTGCATAAAACATGTTTTTAGCAGGTGAGGAACGGATGAGTCAGAAAGGCACCTTCGGATAAATTAGAAGTCACCTCGTCCGCGTGAAGTCATGGACCCGCCCCCGGCTGAGCGGCGCCCGGTCACACAGGTGGGCACGGGTCCCAGGTGGGCACGGGTCCCGGGCGAGCACTTGGACGGCCCTCCTGTCCCTCTTGTGCCTGCACAGGGCTCCGGCCAACACGGCCTCGGACACAGCCCTGCAGCCAGGAGGAGGGGAGGAGGGGCGGGATGCGGGGAAAGGCCTCACGTGTCTGGTCCTCAGGCCAGGACCAGACGGCCCCAGGGCTCACTGGAGTGAGGGTGTGTCCAGGTGCGGCCTCTCCCCCTGCCGTCCAAGCAGGCACACATGCACACACGCACACATAATGTGCAAAGGCACGCAGCATCTGTGTCAGTGTGCAGCAATCAGGGCAGGAAAATGAGGTTTGGCTTCACACAGACAAGCCTTCAGTTGTGAACTAGGAAACCTGAACTCACAGTAAAACCAAAGGCTGATAAAAAAAAAGACTAAGAGGCAGTGTCTGCAAGGAGGCGTTTTTTTTTTCCTACTGCGGGGTCAGAGGTCATCATGCATCCTTTTATAAAACAAGCTTTAATCCAGCAGGACGTGGCGTCTCTGTGGGAACAGGAGTTTCTCCGGCTCCCAAGTCACGGATGCGCCCACGAACACCCTTGTGGGGTTGACCGCACGGAACAGCCGTTCCCTGGTGGCCTTGGCCACGTGGAGTCGGTGGGGACACTCAGGAGAGGACCCGGGGTGGCTGCTGGCGGGGCCAGGGCTGGAGGGACCCAGCACCCAAGGGAACCCGAGACCAGGACAGCCCCGCAGGGAGAGGGCTGATCCCTGCATGTCGTTTAGAGGGAGAACCGTTTCCGGTTCACATCAAAGAGGCTCAACTTCGACCCATTTCTATCGACGTGTAAAACGCACAGTGTTCACTTCCAGCCAATTCAGCACGACCAGCCCACGTTTCTCCCAGTCAGTTGTCTTGGCGACGAAACCCCCTCCACCCGGTCCACGAGGAGAACGCAGGTCAGAGGCCAAAGGAAGCGTGGCAGAGCTTTAACAAGTTAAACACAGTATTTAAACTGCGTTAGACATTTAACGAGTCAGCGCTACTGAAAGCAAAGGGATTCCGTGGAGAACTAAGGCGAGTCGTCTGTTGTCTTAAGGTGCCATCTGACCCCGTGACGCTGCCCGAAGTAAAGCCAACTGCTGCTCAAAATGTTGAAAAATGAAGTCAGGAACATGAACAAACTGGAGAGCATTCAGCGTTCCACTCAAAATCACAATCTTCTTCTCATCACTTTCTTCTAGAAAATCACTCATCTTCTGTCAAATGACATGAGTGCGCCAGAGATGAATATCCCCGTAATATAAACATAGCAGCCCCCTTCCCGGGATCCCAGCACCACCGTCCTCAGGGGACCCGCCCAGAGGCGCAGAGGCAGGAACAGAAGACAGACCGCCGAGCAGGGCTCTTCCCTCACACCAGACACGGTCAGCAGGTCCCCCCTTTACAAACTGAACACACATTTCTCGGAAATAAAACAACTTCTTTAAACTACATGTTGGTCTTTGCCATTCAAAAGCCAAAAAATTAAGAACAAAACTATACACAAAAGCAAAAATGTTAAGAACCTAAACTCCCCCCAAATGAAGAACAAAACGAACGCCTGCCCATGCGGGGCCCCTGCCTCAGTGAGGGGTGAGTCCTCGCTGTGTCCTTGTCCCGTCGGCGGCCCCTGTGCCCTGCCCTCCTCACCCGCACGGTCAGTCCAGAGGCCCATCCCGCAGCCTCTGCCTACGAAACGTCCAGAGCCCACGCTGCACTCAGTACCTGGGCTGCCGCCCTCTCCCCTGTAGCCCTGCCCGACCCAGGCTGACCCTGTCAGCCCACCGTCCACACGGGCCACCCATCCTCTGGACAGGGCCTCCCAGGACCGCAGAGCCGCTCGCTGCCTGAAGACCCTCTCCCTCTGGCCCCGGTCCTCATCCCAGCCCGGCGGTGGCCCCCAGCCTGGCACAGGATCTGGTCCTCGGCTCCTGCATGCCCTGGTCCCTCCGAGTCCCACGCGGCCCCTCTCGTCACCTGTAGGTCTTGGCTGAGACTGGCCTTGTGGACAGACCTCCCCACCGGCCACAGGGCCCTAACCCCTGCCCCCTGCTTCATCTTCTCCCTTCAGCCCACGGGACTGTGGGCCTCGTGCCGGAGCCAGGCATCCTAGGCGGGGGGCCCTGGCCTCACTGCCGGGTTCCCAGCTCTCACAGCAGAAGCCATCGGCCAGGGGCACAGGGCATGCTCTGTAAACAAGTGGAATAGGAAGGCCACCCTCTTCCCACAAATGCATCTTCACGTCCACGCAATTCCAATAACAATCCATGAAGACGACTGTGAAATTTACCAGGATAACACTAAAGTTACATTTTGTGAAATAAGACTGGTGCTGCAGGAAGATAATTGATCCATGAAACATTAAGCTCACCACATATTGTGGTGCTAAGCAGTCGGATGCAAGAGGCAAAGGAAGGCTCCAGAAAGTTTAATTACATCATTGGAAATAGTTCATAATCTCTTTTGCTTTTGTAGCCTCACCACATGGCTTGCGGTATCTTAGTACCCTGACCAGGGATTGAACCCAGGCCCTCGGCAGTGGAAGTGATGCATCCAAACCACTGGACCGCCATGGAATTCCCAAAAATATCCTAAGACTATTGCTTAGTGATTTCGATCATTATAAACATGGTTCTCATACCTTATTTCAAAAACACTCCCAGAGAGATCAACCCTTGTAAAAACATAGAAAGACAAAATTTCTTGAAGAAAATATTAGTGTGTGTGAGGAAAAACTACCAGGTTAGCTTAACTCAACAGCCAGAAATTCTTGAGAAAAAGATTCATGGAATTCACTACATGGAAATATAAAAGTTTGTATGACAAGAACTCCATATACAAAAATATATGCATATAGTAGACACAAGGTTAACAGGAAGAGTCTTACAACCGAAGACGGACAAGTGAACATCCTATAAAAACTGAGTCAAAGACATGAAAAGGAATTCCCAAAAGAAGGAATAAAATGAACAATACATTTGAAAAGAGATGCCAGCTCACCAGGAACCCAAAGACTCACAATTACTCAACAATGATTCATGATTTTTAAACTATTTGATAGGCAAACATTGAAAGAGAACAGCAGTACCTAGTGTGGACGGGACCTGGAGGAGCAGGTGGCCTACGTGTGGCTGGTGCAGGTGCCACCTGCCTCCTGGAAAGGGTCCGGGGATAACGAGGGCGTCTGTCATGCCTGATCTGAAATCGGGTGTCTCTGCCTCCAGGAATCCACCCACAGGCGCAGCCAGGCAGCTTCCCTGGGGGTTATGCAAACCACTGTTCCCCACTCTCTTCACGGTTAGAGTGCGTCACCCTTTGATGTGACACTAAGCATGAGCCTAACAGACTTAACACACCTGATGGACTTAGAATATCAGTTCTGTACCTCTTGGCAAGAAAACTGTCCACAGATATCAATTCCTGAAGAGCAAAAGAGCACGCAGTACCTAAGATACAAAAAATTAAGTTCGTACATAAATATAAATGTACAGAAATGCATGGAGAAAATTTAGAATGACAGGATTTCAAAAAACAAATAGTAGCAAACAGAATCCAACAGACATTAAAAGGATAATACACCATGATGAAGTGGGTTTATCCCAGGAATGCAAGGATTCATCAATATACACAAAATCAATCAATGTGATACACCATATTAACAAGTTGAAGGATAAAGACCATATGATAATCTCAATAAATGCAGAAAAAGCTTGTGACAAAGTCAACACTCATTTATGATAAAAACTATCCAGAAAGTAGGCATAGAGGAAACTTACCTCAACATAATAAAGGACATATATGACAAACCCACAGCCAGCATTGTTCTCAATGGTGAAAAATAGAAACCATTTCCTCTAAGATCAGGAACAAGACAAGGTTGCCCACTCTCACCGCTATTATTCAACATAGTTTTGGAAGTTTTAGCCACAGCAATCAGAGAAGAAGAAGAAATAAAAGGAATACAAATCAGAAAAGAAGTAAAACTGTCACTGTTTGAAGATGACATGATACTATACATAGAGACTCCTAAAGATGCTACCAGAAAACTACTAGAGCTAATCAATGAATTTGGTAAAGTTGCAGGATACAAAATTAATGCACAGAAATCTCTTGCACTCCTATACACTAACTATAGAAAATCTGAAAGAAAAATTAAGGAAACACTCCCATTTACCATTACAACAAAAAGAATAAAGTACCTAGGAATAAACCTACCTAAAGAGACAAAAGACCTGTATGCAGAAAAATATAAGGCACTGATGAAAGAAATTAAAGACAATACAAACAGGTGAAGAGGTATGCCATGTTCTTGAATTGGAAGAATCAACATTGTGAAAATGACTATACTACCCAAAGCAATCTACAGATTCAATGCAATTCCTATCAAACTACCACTGGCATTTTTCATAGAACTAGAACAAAAAAATTCACAAGTTGTATGGAAACACAAAAGACCCCGAATAGCCAAAGCAATCTTGAGAAAGAAAAATGGAGCTGGAGGAATCAGACTCCCTGACTTCACACTATACTACAAAGCTACAGTAATCAAGACAGTATGGTACTGGCATAAAAACAGAAATATAGATCAATGGAACAGGATAGAAAGCCCAGAGATAAACCAACACACATATGGTCACCTTATCTTTGATAAAGGAGGCAAGGATATACAATGGAGAAAAAACAGCCTCTTCAATAAGTGGTGCTGGGAAAACTGGACAGCTACATGTAAAAGAATGAAATTAGAACACTCCCTAACACCATACACAAAAATAAACTCAAAATGGATTAAAGACCTAAATGTAAGGCCAGACACTATCAAACTCTTAGAGGAAAACATAGGCTGAACACTCTATGACATACATCACAGCAAGATCCTTTTTGACCCACCTCCTAGAGAAATGGAAATAAAAACAAAAATAAACAAATGGGACCTAATGAAACTTAAAACCTTTTGCACAGCAAAGGAAACCATAAACAAGACAAAAAGACAACCCTCAGAATGGGAGAAAATATTTGCAAATGAAGCAACTGACAAAGGATTAATCTCCAAAATTTATAAGCAGCTCATGCAGCTCAATATCAAAAAACAAACAACCCAATCCAAAAATAGGCAAAAGACCTAAATAGACATTTCTCCAAAGAAGATATACAGATTGCCAACAAACACATGAAAGGATGCTCAACATCACTAATCATTAGAGAAATGCAAGTCAAAACCACTATGAGGTATCACCTCACACTGGTCAGAATGGCCATCACCAAAAAATCTACAAACAATAAATGCTGGAGAGGATGTGGAGAAAAGAGAACCTTCTTGCAGTGTCGGTGGGAATGTAAATTGATACAGCCACTATGGAGAACAGTATGGAGGTTCCTTAAAAAACTAAAAATAGAACTACCATATGACCCAGCAATCCCACTACCGGGCATATACCCTGAGAAAACCATAATTTAAAAAGAGTCATGTACCACAATATTCATTGCAGCTCTATTTACAATAGCCAGGACATGGAAGCAACCTAAGTGTCCAATGACAGATGAATGGATAAAGAAGACGTGGCACATATATACAATGAAATATTACTGAACCATAAAAAGAAATGAAATTGAGTTATTTGTAGTGAGGTGGGTGGACCTAGAATCTGTCATACAGAGTGAAGTAACTCAGAAAGAGAAAAACAAATACCGTATGCTAACACATATATATGGAATGTAAAAAAAAAAAAAAGGTTCTGATGAACCTAGGGGCAGGACAGGAATAAAGATGCAGACGTAGAGAATGGACTTGAGGACACGGGGAGGGGGAAGGGTAAGCTGGGACAAAGTGAGAGAGTGGCATGGACATATACACACTATCAAATGTAAAATAGATAGCTAGTGGAAAGCAGCTGCATAGCACAGGGAGATCAGCTCGCTGCTTTGTGACCACCTAGAAGGGTGGGATAGGGAGGGTGGGAGGGAGACGCAAAAGGGAGAAGATATGGGGATATATGTATATGTACAGCTGATTCACTTTGTTATACAGCAGAAACTAATACACCATTGTAAAGCAATTATACTCCAATAAAGATGTTTTAAAAAAGGAGAAACAAACAAACAAACAAAAAACCAACATTTTATGTAAACGTCCACAATTCTCATATACGTATATGTATCACCTATTTCGGATGGTTTAATCTGGCCACTCTTACACTCACTGCTAAAATGGCTTGCCCTTCATATGAGTGGAGGTGGCATGAAGCAGTCTGCCTGCTAATTTTTAAAAAATCATAAAAACTAAAGTTAACTATTTTATAGCTTTTTAATTTACTTATACAACCAAGAACACCCCTCTCAAACCACTCCGTGATGTATGTGTTAGGAGTGTGGCGAAGCTGAAGGTTTCCAGGAGAACCACGCAAAACAGAAGCCTGTTCTGTAACAGAGCACGGTGGACAACCTCTCACTCACCAGATGCTCATGGCTATTCTACCAAAGAGCATTGTACACAAGTTACAATACAGAGATGTTCACAAGAAGTCTTAATGCATTTTCCTTGTTTATTCAGAAATAAGCATATTTTCTTCACTGAATCATTGACAAATGAATTAAAGAATGAATATCAAGTGCAAAAATAAAATAAAAACAAAGAGCTATGAAAACACACAGAGGAGGGAGACAGTCTATCTGTATCCCTTAGCAGTTTATTCACAGGGAGAAAGACAGGGATGGATTTTTAATTTAGTCCAGTTTTTAGCAATACATACCTAAGGGCATTATAAGTAGTACTTTGTTACAAAGAATTCTAAACTTCTAATATTGTCTCTTTGATCTTGGTTTACTGGGTCTAACAAATATGAAAGATCATACAAAATATTCCCTGAAAGGCTGTAGACATTCTATACACGGTACAACTGAAACCGTGAGGTTTATGTACTTTTGAGCAATTACTTTTGCAATATGTAAAAAATGAAAAGATCCGGGCTTCCCTGGTGGCGCAGTGGTTGAGAGTCCGCCTGCCGATGCAGGGGACACGGGTTCGTGCCCCGGTCTGGGAAGATCCCACATGCCGCGGAGCAGCTAGGCCCGTGAGCCATGGCCGCTGAGCCTGCGCGTCCGGAGCCTGTGCTCCGCAACGGGAGAGGCCACAACAGTGAGAGGCCCGCGTACCGCAAAAAAAAAAAAAAATGAAAAGATCCTGTAGAGAAGTCCAGTGATGCCATAGAAAAAGCATCAGAGGACATAAAAATTAATTCCAGTTCTGTCACATGCTGGCCATACACATTTGGACCATCCATCTTCCTCCTCTGAGCCTCCGTTTCCTGATGGGTAAAATTAGATCATTCCAACTTCCCTGGGTGATAGAATGAGTCAAGGAGACATTACCTGTGAACGTTTCTAATAGCCTGTCTCAAACCAGCAGAAGGTGAATGCAATCCAGGGGTTTTCCTAGTAGGTTATCTTTTCACAGTATTTACATATCAGTAAAAATGAAGCCACTTTCGGTACCAGAAAGAAAAAATCGACTTTGTTAGTCCTGCAGCTCTTCACACAAAATGAAAGGATCAAGGCATCAATGGGCAGACAACCAGGAAGAGCATCCGCACCGGGAAAATCCACAACCAAGATTTTAGAAAGAAAAGGGGGGAAAGAGGGGTGGGATGAACTGGGAGATTGGGATTGACATGTATACACTAATATGTATAAAATAGAGAACTAATGAGAACCTGCTGTATAGCACAGGGAACTCCACTTCGCTGTACAGAAGAAACTAACACAACATTGTAAAACAACTAAATAAAAAACAAATGTCCCCAAACAGTTCAGATATGGAGGGAAAAAATGACAATCAGGCAATATTCCCCTAAAAATACATCAAAACAACTACTGCTTGCCTCCTAGGGGTAAAGAAAAGCCAGACCTTAAGGCATTCATTTTATACCAACCAACAGAAAAGAAAGCTTTACACTGGAAAAACAGATAATATTCTGCCCCACAAAAGCAAGAGTTTGAAGTTTAAAGACATAAACGACATCCCCAGGAAAGCTGGGTCATGTGCTGAGACTTGCTGTGGAGGACGCCCCAGGCAGCTCATCACCATGAGGTCACGTCCTCATCACCCGAGCGGTGCCTCGGACAGGTGGGGTTTAACTTACAAATGCACACACACAAGCTACATCTGCAGCTTTAATCGGAGATGCTCACCTGACCTATTTTTCTTGGCTACATGACCTTCTGTAAGTTATCACTCCTCTCTGGCCATCAGTTTTGGCATCTATATTGGGAGAGAAGTGGACCCTTATGGTCCATTCTGCATGTTAACATGTGATTCCATGATTATTTTATTCATTTTGATTTAAAAGGACATTATCTTTGACCCACATGGCAATGCAATAATGAATTAAATAAGATCACACACATAAAAGTGGTTCAAACACTTCAAAGTACAATAAAAATTAAAGGGATACACTGTCAACATTGCTTCTGTTAGGACATTCTTGCTGAAGCTAGACTTTTGATTTAAGCAGTACCTGTTATAATAATTATTTAAGTTCTGCTAAATCAGGATTTGAGCTGCTTTAAATTTACACTGCACTTACTCTTGAAAAATGTTTCCTAAGAAAGTTATAATGTAAAATTGTAGGGGTGTGTTTGGCATTTTATATATACAGTAACCTTTAAATTCTTTAGGGATGTTTATAGGTTAAAGGCAGTTAATTACAAAATAGAGACACTCCTAAAATCGCTTCATTTAACCACTCCTTCCAAGTTCCCAGGGGGAACAGACTTAACTTAGTATATTTTGGCCAAAAAAGAAATGTCAGGAGAAAAAAAAAACCCATGAAAGCTGGTGAGGTCACAGTGCTTTAGAGCTTACAATGTGCTGTTTTCACAGGTGTTGTCTCCTATGGTGGCCCCAGGCTGAATGGGAGGTGTGCAGGGCCCCTTTTGCAGATGAGACCCCCATAAACCACCCTTCCCACAGGTAAGGCACATGGAAGCATCACTCATCTGAGATGGACCCAGCTCTGCCTGCCTCACACCTGCCACCAGGCAGCTGGACATCTCTCTAGCCAACGACCTCCTCCTCCTTCATCCAGAAAAGTGGGGCAGAGAGAGGAGAGCTTGCTTGGGTACCACATCCCCAGAGCCAGCACCTGCCACACCCATCCGCCCTCCCATGGTGGCCACAGTGGTATCAGTCTCCTCCAGGGACCTGGGTCGTGGTGCTCTCCCAGACTCAGGGTGCCCTCCAGGATGAGCCCACACTCACCATTCCCACTTTCATAATCGGTGGCCAGGACTTTGATGGGAATATAGTTCATTTTCACAGACAGATCAGACAATTTTAGGATGTAAACTAGAAGACAAAGATTTTTCCACTTGCATAAACTTACATAAAAAACTCTAAACATATAAAAAGACACTCAGGCTATTTGAATGTCCATCGCATACATTTGGGTACATCTGTCTGTGTTCAGCATGTGATAAAGTAACAGTCTTGTCACAGGATGGGACTTTATGTCATGACTTATTTGTTAAGGTATTTAGCATTTTATGAAATACTGAATATAAGTTCAAACACAGATATGTTTTTTATGATCAACTACAATAAGCACTTTCCACCTTAAAGCTTCTACAGAACACTCCTCATCAAAATGATAAAACAGACGTAATGGCACTGATAAAGGTGTTATGGATATTACAATGTCTGTCTTTTAAAATGCACATTTTGTCACAGCTTACTGTGACAAAGCGAGAGAGTGGCATGGACATATACACACTACCAAACGTAAAATAGATAGCTAGTGGGAAGCAGCCGCATAGCACAGGGAGATCAGCTCAGTGCTTTGTGACCACCTAGAGGGGTGGGATAGGGAGGGAGGGAGGGAGGGAGACGCAAGAGGGAAGGGATATGGGAACATATGTATATGTATAACTGATTCACTTTGTTATAAAGCAGAAACTAGCACACCATTGTAAAGCAATTATACTCCAATAAAGATGTAAAAATAAATAAATAAAATGCACATTTTGGTTCAGAAGCTTCGTTCTAAACAGCCCCAAGGAAAACCCCTGCCGTTTCCAGTGAAGGCAGTGTCCTTGCAATGGTTCAGTGGTAAACAGCTGGCTCTCAAGCTACATGATCTTAATGCCTGGAAAGCGAATGTCTTGTTTAATTACTATGAACGCTGTAGTAGGTCACAAGCTAATTCCACATGATCCACTACCATCATCCACGTGCAGCTCCGAATGTATAAATAAAATCATTAAGTCTCCATGTCATGCCTTCCACCAGTACTGTCAGCAGAAGAATTTAAAGTAAGTGGTGTGTATTTTTAAGCAAATGCCAAAACGGTTTTTGTTATGAACACTGGAGCTGAAACCTGGTAGTAGGTCAACGTATAGAAAATAACAAAACAGAAAATGGCTGTGAAAATTAGAACATCTAATTGCCATTGTCTTTACTGTGTTTCTGATTTTTACAGCATTTTATCACTAACAGTATAGACTAAGCACATAAGGAACAGTCATGCCGTGATGGATCCAGGACTAGCAATTACAATAATAACCTTAATCACTCATCTGACTGCAACACCCTGGATGTGGAAAGCATGCTAATTTCCATCGTGTTCCTGGGGCCTGTTGAGTGTGTGGAATAGGAAGGGCACTCAAGAGAGCAGAGGAATATCTTATTCTTCGTCTACGTACATGTAAACTCAACTGGCAGGAAAACTATTGTTACAAAAAGGCCAATCTAGCGAGTCCCAGGCTCCCTGCGGTGTGCGGACACCTGGTGCCAGACAGCTCCTGAACACGTGACCCTGGGAGTGGCCCTCCGCTGGAACCAAGGTGACTTCTCAGCAGAAGCAGGATAAGCTGGGTTTGTCAAGCCACCTCCCCACCCGCGAGGACAGACTGTTTCAGAGGTCATCAGGCCCCGTGTGCGTGCCCTCCCCCTGCTGAAGCTTCACCCCCAGCCCCATCCTACTCAGAGGAGCTGGACCTAAGTCTGAGTAGACCCTTTTCTCTCATTCTGTGTCTCTCTCAATGCGATCCCCGTAAACAGCGCAAAGTGGGGTCTTGTCAAGTTTCCAGCTTTTTAAATGAACCCTCAGACTTCGCCCTGTAGATGGCTGTCCACATGGTCTGACTTATTTCCACCATGTTTGGTCTTGTTTTCTGTTTGGGCATCTGCTCTCCATCCTTCTGGTTCCTTCTTTCCTGCCATCTTTGGATGAATTTTAAGTATGTGCTAGTTTTCCATTTCATCAATTTAAAAAAAAACTGTTTAACCATATAGCTTTGTTCTATTTTTAAGTGTTTTCTCTGGATATGGAAACATACGTCTTCCTGTATCACCATCTACCACCAAGCAGTATCGTTTCGTGAACAGTGTAAGAATGTAATACCTCCGACTCCCTCCTGTCCTTTGTGGTCTCCCATGGGTCACCTCCACATGTCACAGACCCCAAAATACATCATTTTATCTATGTACTATTTTAATTTATATTTATGTTTCATTATGGTTACACAAAGACATTATGAAATAATACATAAATGTGTAATTATATATCTAAATACTAATGAACATTTTTTATATCACTCCGTTCTAATGATCAAATTCAGGAAATTTATCACTGACACTGATGGAGGTTCTGAGGTTCGATCCAGCTTGAAAGATAGCAAAGTGACCTGCTGGGATTTCATGGATGCTGGTGGAAGACAGGAGACACACTTCTCTCACTGGTTAGCAGTGAAAGTCAGCACATGCACTGTCTAAGTGAGGTCCTGGATTATGTCTGATAACGTGAGGACCCTGTGACAGCACTTACTGTCTGGTGTACTTGGCACCTACACAGGCTAGACAGAGAGGAAGCGAAACAAACATCTTTTTAATGAAATAAAAATGAAAGGGATCAAGAGAAGAAAAAAACAGCTCATCTTGGTGGTATTATTGTTTTAACTTTGAAAATGCCTAATTTTTATCACATGTATTTCAGGTGAACTTTTATTGAATTGAAATGAGTTATATGATTCAGTTTTACCCTGTCTGTCTTCCTAATTTAGTTTCTTCAACTGAAAATGTACCTTCTAAGAAAATCCATAAAATACATCAATTCAACCTCAGATAACATAAGAAATGTGATATTACTGCCTACTTGTTTGTATAAAAGATTTATTCATTGCTACGGGGGTCATTAATGCTGCTTTGTACTTGAGGATTTACAGAAACACATCACCTCTACAAAATCCCTCATGAAATCAACAACCAGGACCCAGCAGGGCCCAGCAGGGCTCACACAGGCTCACATCCAGACAGGCTCGTCAACATCACCACCCGCTTCAGGCTGCACCTCAGGTCCTGCTGGAAGGACCAGTGGAAACTGCAGTGGGGGCTGAGGTTTGCTCCCAGGATCCTTCAGCTCATCAAAGTGATGTCTGTACGCAAAACCCCAGCCCTCTACTTATAACAGAGAGTCAGAGCATTAAAACCTCGGATCCCAGAAGAATTAAACATTTCCATGGCAACAGGAGGGCTGCCCTCCAAATACCTTCGAGGAGGTAACTCATAGTACAGAAGCTGCAGAGGGCACAGACCCGGGTCAGCCTCCAGGAGACGGTGGTCCCCGGGGGGGCCAGCAGCAAGGCTGGGGCCGGAGGTGCTGCCCTCAGGACCACGGGCTCCGGGGAGCATCTCCTCATCCTGCGTGGTCCCCGCATCTGACCACAAGGTCAGCACCAGAGGGTCAGGCACCACATTTGTCCACATCACTGGCCTCATAGTAGGGGGCCCAGAGTGTCAGGGAGGTGGGCGTGCACTGCCCACTGCCGCCTATGAGTGAGGGCGCAGCACTTACACAGCAGGCAGGCGTCACTAAAGGAGACGTAGGGACCACCTGGCTGCACTCCCCCCTCAGAACCACCACCAGCAACACACAGACGAGCCCTCTCCCTCCTCGATGAAATAAAGAAATGGCACAGCTGAAGATACAGCACAAGACGGACTTTCTCAAAATACTGTGAAACTGAGCAAAAAATGAGGAAAGATTCTGACAACTGACATAGAATTCCTCAGACTTGGAACTCTATGTTTCTCTGAATATAAGCACACAGTCCTGAAGGGAAATCTGATGATCTGGGCTTGTAGGCCAACAAAGTGTGGGTTAAACCCTGTAATGATGAGCTTCAGTGCAGTGCCAGAGAGCAAGAGGGGACATGGGGATGTGGACAACTGGAGGGGGGATGGGGATGTGGACAACTGGAGGGGGGATGGGGATGTGGACAACTGGAGGGGGGATGGGGAGGAGAAGGAGGGAAGGGAGAGAGGAGGGAGGGAGAGGGGGAGGGGAGGAGGGATGAGGGAGGAGGGGAGGAGGGATGAGGGAGGAGGGGGGAGGGAGAATGGGGGAGGAAGGGGGAGAGGAGGGAGGGGAGGGGAGGGAGGAGGGGGAGGGGTAGTGGGGGGAGGGAGGAAGGAGGAAGGGGGAGAGGAGGGAGGGGAGGGGAAGTGGGGGAGGGGAGGGAGGAGGGGGAGGGGGAGGGGAAGGGATAGAGGAGGGAGGGGTGGGGGAGGGAGGGGGAGGGAGGAGGGAGGAACGGATAGAGGAGGGGGAGGAGGCCAAAGGGTCAAAATCACTCAGACTGTGTCCTTTTCACATACTCTACAGTGGAAAATGAGCCAAAAAAGATAACATAAAATCTCCTCTCCTTCAAAGTTAAGCAATCTACTTCCAAATTACCACAGATCAACGTTGTAAAAATCACAGTGGAAATGTACTTTGAATGGATAATGAAGTTACAACTCTTTGAAATGTGTTTCAAAGAAAATTTACATCTTTTAATGCATTATTTATTTTTAAAAAGCTGTTGAAAATCAATGATCTAGTCACAGGGCAGCCAAAGGCCTGTTTCCGTAAATAAAGTTTTATTGGAATAGCCACACCCACCCGGTTACTCCTGTTCATCACTATTTTCATGCAAATATTACTACATGTTTTAAAAGCTGAATTCACTATTAAAAATCTTTCACAAAGTAAACTCTAGGCCTATATAGCTTCAGCAGTTAATTCCACATATTTCAGGAAAAAATAATGCTATTATACAAACTCTTCCAGAAAACCAAAAAAGGAACACCATTTAACTCATTTATAACCCCAAGCTAAGCTAGTTCTAAAACACGGTAAGGAGGTTATAATAAAGTAAATTTACTTACCAAACACCCTCTTGAACATAAATGTAAACATCCTAAAGAAAATGTTACCAAATTGAATCCAGAAAAATATTGAAAGGAAAATACTTTTTGAACAAGTGAATCAAGGAAGGGAATGTAGTTTCTCATCTGAAAGTAACTGTACCTCCATGTAACAGTTACCTACCTCTGCATAATAAGACATCCAACACCTCACAGCTTCTGGGATCTGGATGCGGGTCCCCTGCGGCCGCGGTCAGCCATGGGGGCAGCAGTCAGGTGGGAGTGGGCTCTGGGTGACAGGTCGGCCGCCACCCGCTTCTGTGCTGCCGGCCGGGAGCTCCCCGTCTGGGCCCTGGGGCCTCTCCAGCTGGCCATTCACAACACAGCATCCCCCAGAAAGTGTGATCCGAGACAGAAAGGACCTGCCCCCAAGATGGAGCGGGGTTTCTGTAACTGAGTATCGCCACATCAGCCCAACACTATGGACACGCAGACTAGCCCTGGACAGAAGTGGGACAGGACCACACAGGGCAGGCAGACAGGGCTCCTGGGAGGCACCCCGTCACAGGCTCAGAACACGGAGACACTCCCGTGACCGTGAGCAAGTCTCAAAAAGCCACTTGATAAAAGTCATTCACAACGAAGCCTTTTAATAAAAGGTACCTTCCCTGACCTTCCGGAAAACCTCTAAGAAAGACTCAGAGCATCTGTGGCCTTCAGTGTTGAATCTGGAGAACTTCCTCCTGGGGACTGAGAAATAGATGCTCACCCCGCCACCTCCCCGCAGCCACGCCCTGCAGCTCCCAGCCAGCATCTGCCTTTGTGTACTTACAAGGTCTGAAGGTTGGAAAGGAAAAAACAAAGCATTTTCCACAGATGCCATTACTGAGCACAGAGATAATCTTAAAGTGTGAAAATAGATAAATGATTAGTCATGGCATTAATAAAGGTATCAGTTAATGGTATACTATGTCAGTATTTTGAAAGTACATGTCAACACATCAGCAACAAGTATAACAACTGAAAGATATAAGAAGATACAACTTACAGCAGCATTAAAAGTCACCAATATCCACAGCGAGATCAGCTTGGCACTTTGTGACCACCTAGAGGGGTGGGATAGGGAGGGTGGGAGGGAGACGCAAGAGGGAGGGGATATGGGGATATATGTATACGTATAGCTGATTCACTCTGTTATACAGCAGAAGCTAACACAACAATGTAAAGCAATTATATTCCAATAAATATATTAACAAAAAAAGTCACCAACATCTAGAAATCAATTTAATAAAAGACGTACAAGGTTTTGGGGCCTCCCTGGTGGCACAGTGGTTAGGAATCTGCCTGCCAGTGCAGAGACATGGGTTTGAGCCCTGGTCTGGGAAGATCCCACATACCGTGGAGAAACTAAGCTCGTGTGCCACAGCTACTGAGCCTGCGCTGTAGAGCCCACGAGCCACAACTACTGAGCCCACGTGCCACAACTATTGAAGCCTGCACACCTAGAGCTGGTGCTCCTCAACAAGAGAAGCCACCGCAATGAGAAGCCCGCGCACTGCAACGAAGAGCAGCTGCTGCTCACCGCAACTAGAGAAAGCCTGCGTGCAGCAACGAAGACCCAACACAGCCAAAAAAAAAAAAAAAAAAACGAAGTCCAAGGTCTCTGAAAATTTTAAAAACGTTATTAACAGGATATAAGGAGACCTAAATGTCATAGAATAGATCGTGCTCATGAAGTGGATGAATTAATATCGTCAAGTTGTCACTTCTCCCCAGATTAATCTAAGATTCAAAACAATAGAAAATCATAACCTCAGCAAGTTTCTAGAAATTGATAAAGTGATTCTGAATTTTAAATGGAAATACAAGACTCAAGTGCAGTCAAGGAAATCTTGGAAAAGAGAAACAAAGCTTAAGACGTACACTGCCGGATATCAAGAACTATTACAAGAGCAAACGGGGCATTTGCTCAAGGAAAATAGCTCAATGGGAAAGAAAGAATCCAGGATCCAGAAAGAGATACACACACACACATGATCACGTCATGGGCCGTGAACGTGGCCCTGCAGTGAGGTCTGGAAAGAATCATCTTTGCTACACACAGAAAAGTGAACCTGGAACCCTGCTTCACAGCATACAAAAAAAAAAAAAAAAAAAAAAAAATCTGATTGGACTTAAGATCTAAATGAAAGGCAAATAATAAAATGTTTAAAAGAAAACAAATGAAAATATCTTCATGAACGTGGAGTAAAGTTTATTTCAACATCATGCAAAAAGTTCTACCCATAAATTAGAAATTGATAAAGTGTTCTGCATTAAAATTGAGAAATTCTGTTCAATAAAAGATATTATTAAGAGAGCAAAAAGGAACCCACAGAGTGAGAGATTTCGGCATCACATGTTTGATAAAGACTCAGATGCAGAACATATAAAGAACTCCAAAATCAGGACGAATAATACTAATTCTGTGAATCTGTAATAGAGCAGCTGGTTACAGCGCCTCCAGTAAACATCATTTTGTTTACCTTCGCTTACCATGAGACAGGAGAAAAAAGGCATAAAAATTCAATGGCGTTATCAATATTCACAGATGGTATTCATATCCACAAATAAACCCAAAGACTCTATGGACATATTAGAAATCATGAACATCTAGCAATATGGCTGGATAAAATTGCAATCTATCAATATGATTCATGTATTTATACAATAGAACCAGGAGAAAAAATTTAAGAATATAATCTTTCTTCCTCAAATCCATTAGATACCCAGGAATATACAAAACATTTGAAGACTTCAAAGGAGAAAATGTAATCCTTTATTGAAAGACATTAAAGAAATAATGATTAAATAGAGAAATGCCTGTAGATGGGAAAACTGTCCCCAAATCGGTCTATGCAGTCACTGTATTCCAACCAGAATCTGAATCAGTTTGGACCTTGACAAAAAGACACTGATTAAAAGGAAAACAAGGCCAAGAAGAGTTAGAGCATCACTAGAAAAAGAAGTGGTGGGACCCTCACCCTGTCAAATACCAGTATCTGAAGTTTGCCACTGGGTCTAACATGGATTTCTGTTCATAATTTAGCATCTGTGAAATCAAGGTGTATATTACAATGGATGTTCTTTGTGGTACAAAAAATAACGGGGTACGTTGATGTTAATTGCATCTTATAATTGAAGGATACGGCATCACCAAGTTATAACAATTAAAACTGTGGAAAAAATGATACGGGGTTTGAAGAAAATGACCAGAAGAACAGAGGAGAGCCCAGAGTCCCTCTGAACACAGAGAATGGATGTCGGCCGGCACCGCTGACGGTGAGGAACAAAAATACAGAATGCTGGGACAACGGATTAACTCCACAAGGAACCTGTAAGTTGGACCCTTATTTATGCTGCGTGCCTTAAAGATGAAATTGAAAACTTAAAATAAATATCTTCTGGACGGTTGGGACTCAGGAAGGCTTTCCTAACAAGGCACAAAACCCAAAACTAAGTGGGGAAAAACTGTTGCATACACTACGGTTAAATGTTCTTTCATCCAAGGACCCCGCTGATGGTGACACAAACCAACCCTGGGCAGAGGGACCATGACCCAGGAGAGAACTCAGCCTGGAACACACGGCACAGGTGGGCAGGTTTGCGGGACCAATGCAGGAAGCTCACACCGACTACCTCCCAGGATTCACCTGACGACAGATGCTCACTTTTGTTTCTGAAAGCCTTTGAGTTTAAATTAACATCAGTTTCTGCTGAAAATCCACCCACTCGCTTGACTGAAAGTCGACAGAAAAAGCGAAGTGAACACGAAGCAAACTCAGAAACCAAACGCTCGTTTGTGGGCACACCCGTGCTCAGTCTCACAGGCGCACTTCTGAAGCATAAGGAATGTCAAGGTCAAGGGGGCCGGATGAGGAGCGCGCAGTTACTCCACTGCCCACACTCTCACTGTTTCCAGCCTCCTCAGAAATGAGGGTTTCCATCACTTCTTGTGAATTGAGACATGCCATCAGGTACGATATTAATTTCAAAGAAAATCTCTAAATTATTTTAATCTGGGACACAAAAAGGGAAATTCATGTTTTAGGAAACAACGGTTCCCTATCACCGATAGATTCGTGCGATCCGTGGATCCACCCCGACTTCGGCAACGGCCGATAGAAACTCCATATGGAGCCCCCGCACTTCTCTGAGCTGTAGGACCAAAGAGCCCTCGGGGCTGCCCCCAGGAGCCACAGGGAAAAGGCTGGGGGTGATGGAGTTGGCAGGGCTGGGAGCCAAGCTGTTGAAGGAGGAGAGCGGAGAGAAAAGCTGAGGCCAGAAGCTCAGGAGAGGGCTCTGGGGGGGTCCCGGCTGAGCTTGGGAAACCACTGCCACTGGGGCCCCCCCAGAGAGCCTGGCCTCACAGGCAGCAGTGAGGGGTCTGCAAACTCCCTGGGTGACTCTACTGGGCAGGAAGGTCTGAGAACGACCCCGCTGGAAACTGAGGATGAAGAGGCGGCGAGAGGTCCCCCGAGGGGGCTGGAGATGAAAAGCAGGAGGGGGATGGCCACCACGGGCATGGGGTCTGCACGAGGGCCCCGCGGGGAAGGTTTGGGCTGACTGAAACACCCTCACTTCCTCCGTGACACGCCCTCCATCCACCTGATGGCTCAGATCCAGACAGCCCCCCACACGGCCTGACGGGCCGCAGGGCTGAGCAGCAAATGCCCCCCAGCGGTCTACGCGAGGTCGCAGGAGACCAGAACGTGAACCCGGTCCTTCCGTAGGAAGAGTGATGCCCAGAGACACAGCTGCACAGTGGTGGTGAGAAGCAGGGCTTATATTTTCCCAGAATCCAGGGAAAAGGTCATATGGTCATGTTAAGTATTTTAATCTTCTGTTTGAAAATTTGTTTAGGGCCAAACTTTGATCAGTGATACTGACCTTGAAACTGCCACTCAGATGTCTGCTTGATTCCATCATCCCAGTGAATTTATAGCCATCAAAGGAAACAAGCAAGATCTGTCAATAATGACCTACTTAGGATGCACTTTTTGAGGGAAAAAAGGTAGGACTCCATGCTGTTGAATGATTTCTAATTCTGCAAAAATAGACTTCTATAATGAGCCCCAAAGATCAAAAGACTCAACAAAATGGCATAACATTTGAATAACTTGGATTTGACACACAAAAAACATTTCAACGTTATTTAAAATAGATATCTACTTCCTTAAACTGTATTTTATTTTTTTATTTATTTTTTTTTTTTGCGGTACGTGGGCCTCTCACTGTTGTGGCCTCTCCCGTTGCGGAGCACAGGCTCAGCGGCCATGGCTCACGGGCCCAGCCGCTCCGCGGCATATGGGATCCTCCCAGACCGGGGCACGAACCCGTATCCCCTGCATCAGCAGGCGGACTCTCAACCACTGCGCCACCAGGGAGGCCCTGTATTTTAAAATGAAGTCTAATTGTGAAAAAAATCTTAGGAAAAAGAGACGTTGTATACACATATAAAAGTCATAAAAGACATTAGAACAATCACAACAAAATAAACGAATCGCCCTTTCTCATTACCAGATTCAGCTCTCAGTCCCTCAGACACTGTTCCCAAAGTTGTCCAAACAAGTCTTTGTGTATTTTAAGAGGGGATTTATCTCTGCGTCCAAAAGTGGCAGTGAAGACTCTCGTTACCGCGTTAGATAGAGACTGGCGCTTTCAGCAAGGGGTCTGCACCAGCTCTGCACACTTTACAGGAACTTACGGACTTGCAAAGAGGAGCCGACTGTCAAGGTGAGCAGTCTGAGTGAAGACTTCATTCTGCAAAAAGGTACGAACACACAAATACGGGCTCATGTAGGAAGAGCAAACAGCCGGTGGAGATGGAGAAAAAGCTCAATGTATCTAAATTTTTTACGTGTGCCCTGCATTTCAGTGGAGATGTCCTTCACATCTGACTCTGAAAATAAATCAGGTACACACTTCTCACTTCAAATAACAAAAACCTTAGTTACTGAATTTAGCAGAGTCCTTGCGGCATCAACTCGAACATTCTGTAAACTTGTTACAAAGCAAACTTGAGTTGCACGTGTCAAAACATCATACAGCTGAGACATTTAATAACCGAGTTCTTCAGAAGACAGATCCTCCTGTATAATAGCTAAGACCCATCTTTACTATACTGAATTTCTTTACATTTTAACTCACAATATCACAAAAGAAAATGGCACAAATGCCTAGCCTGGACGCTACTAAACGTGAGCATGAGAATGGCTGATGGGAAGGACCGGCTCCACCGAGCACTGAGGTCAAGGGCAGGGCAGCACATGACTTCCTCCAAGGGAAGGGTTTCCAGGAAGATACTTGAGAAGTCACCATCTATTTCAGATGCAGAATCAGCCGTGCCCCAACTGCTTTTTGTGCCACAATAATGTATTGTATTGTATTTTATGCCACAATAATGTATTGTATTTTTTCCAATCTGGTAATAGAAACTTACAGATTCACTCTGTGAGAATGTAGTTACAAAAGAAACAATCTTGCCTAAATTTTCTAAGGGAAATAAATAATGCACAAATATCCTTACAGTAAGATGATAACAGTTCCCTTTGTAAAGGTTTTGATGACTGGATCGATCCTGATTTATATATATATATAATACATATATTTGTATATATATACACACAAATCGATCCTGAGGCCCTGGATATTTTTGTAAAGATGATAAAATGTCTCCAAGGATAAGGTAGAAACTCTGACGCAAACACAAGGAAAGACTGTGACCCCTGATGCCTTAACTCCTGAGACACGAGGAAGGACACACCTGAGGCAGCAGATCCAGCCTTCAGACACAGCATCTGAACACCAGCAGTGATTTTAACAAACTCTTAAATGACTGATTTAACTGAAATTTAAAAACTGTCAAAGGAGGGAGAGATGAAGGACAGAAGCGCCTCGGGGAGGAGTGGACGTCGTCTGCCCAGCAGGGGTCCGAGACGCCTGCGCAGAACAAGGAGATGAACCCCGCACAGCAGTGCCCAGACTCTCCACCAACTCATCCCTGTTCACTTCCGGGAAGAGACCAACTACCTGCGACTTTTCCAATGTTACAATTTTTCTTCATCCTCCTGTTGAAAATCTTCTGCTTTGTACCTTTGTGAGGATTCACCTGTTCTATTTTTATTCAATTTATTTAAATTAAAAAACACCAAGTTCACCCACTTCTCCCCCCACCCACCCCCAGCCTCTCACGGACACCACTCTGTTTTCTGTATCTATGAGTGTGTATTTGGTTTTAGCTTTTCTAGATCCCATGTATAAGAGAGAACTCACGGAAAATACTCTCTCTGGCTGACTCAGTTCGCTGCACACAACGCTAAGCAAAGGCGCACTTCACGGGTGAGTAGTTTTATTGGCACATAGGTCGGCCGTTCATTCACTTTCCATCCAAAGCGGCTGCTGTGCCCCTGCAGGAGCAGGATGGAGTCCCTGCCTCAGAGGCCACACAGCGGGAAATGTTTACTATCCAGCCCTTTGCTGGAAGAGTTTGCCAACCCCTGCCCTAAACAGCTGCCACTAGTGCAAACCACACGCTACCTTCCCCACATCACCAGCTACCGGTTCGCACACCAACCTCCAAGAGCATCTTCTGGGTCTGGTCGGGAAGCAGAGGTCGTGGAGCTGAGATGCAGTCACACCTGGGACGCTGTGTGGGCACAGTGACGGGGGCTTCCCACGGAACCACTGACACTGAGCCCGCTGGTCCCACAGCATCATCACCAGAGCTGCCCGGATGACGTGGGTCACCTGAGTGGTGCTGTCCGCAGGTGGGATGATCACTGGGGTCGGGGCCGTCGGTCTGACAGCTTGTTCCATGAGGCCGACCCTTTGAGTGGCCATCGGATTGGGGGGCACGACCCACCGTTCAAACTTTCAGATTTATGATGCCACGAACATTCTAACAGTAACTTACTACCTACCTGAAGCATAAATTTATATTTTATACTTTAACAAAACATTGTGTTTAACCAAAAAATTAAAGCTGTTTAATCTCCGTGTTCCAAAAAAAAGACTCAGCGCCATCTATGTGCACTTTCTGACTGCAGAGAACTGCTTTAAAAATAGATTTCCCACCGTCCAGATGCACACCCAGCACACCCGGGCAAGTCACCCAATTTAAAGTACCTCTTGCTGTTTAAATGGAGAAGAACATTCCAGGAGTGAGACCAGTCCCCCTTCCCCTCCCCGGGGGGGGGGGGGGCGCTCTTGAGGGGAGGACACCCCCGGGCCAAGCGACCATCCAGGCTCCAAACTTCAAGCCTCCTTCCTCAGTCCAAGCGGAAAAGCAAGGTGAACCCTGCCCAACGCCCACCTGTGCAACAGGGCAGGTGGTAGAAGCAAGGAAAGCGAATTGCGTCGTCACTGGTAGTGGCTTAGACATAAAGTGACACAGTAAACCCGCCACCAGAGTCCAAGCTCAGGCGGTGGCGGCAGCAGACAGACAGGGCCACCTGTTGCCCCACGGACCCAGCTGGTCCCCGGGCTCCTCCTCTAGTTTCCTCTCTTCCTAAAGGAAACCTTGACTGTGCAGGTGCCCTGGCGGCTCGCTCTGCAGGTCTATTTCCACCTCCATGGCGAAGAGATGCGCTTCGTCAAGCCCAGACTCTGGGGGACAGGTGGGACCCGAGGGTAGGAAGCGTAGGCCAGGAGGGAGGAGGGTGTGTGGTCCTCGCACGACGGGGAAACGGCTCCCCACGCACGCAACCTGCGCTGATCTAAACACGCCGGAGCTTCCCCACGTTCCAGACACACGGCGCGACACACGCGCCCAAACACAGCCCTGTCCCCCCAGGACCAAGCCAGGGCCACCACCCCTCCCTTCCCACTCAGGGGGCCTGGTTTGACCCTGCTTCCTAGAAGGGTGAGCTGCCTGATCAAATTGGGTCATCGTGCAGGTAAGTCCATCCCAGACACTCAGGGGTCTTTCTCGTGGGCCAGTGGGGACCTGGGCCACGTGGCGGAAACCGGGGTTACAGCCTGAAGGACGCTGTTGGCCAGGACCCACCTGCTCTGACTCAGCAGCCTTTAGCTGACGCTTCTCCACTGAACTGGCTGTTTGCTCTGCAAAAACTCGGTCTGTTCATCTGTAAAATCAGAACTGAACCGAGGAAGGAAATCTAATGTGCGTTTTTCTTACTTGAAGGAAGAAGGAATAACTTTTTCCCAATTAATATCATTACAACCCCTGACTTGAAGTGCTGATAATATGAGCTAATATAATGTCATGAAAAATAGCTTTCTTTCTTTTGGAGACACTGTCTTAGTTATGAACCTTTGCTATATTTAGAAGCAAGCACTTGTCACTAAATTTCTATACAGTTTCTTTAATTTCTTTGGGAAAATTTACATGAGAAAATCCAGCTAATTTTCAAGACTGATATTATCATACCTCTCAGGACACTGAATTACAGAACTTCATGTTAGACATTTTTCCTCCTTAACTTTCAATAAACCGTTTAAATAGTTCACTGTGCCCATGTGGTACTAACCACACATACTTCATTTCACTAGTTTACTTTAAAAATAAAATTCAATATCCCAGGGCACTGACTGTAACACTTGTAGTCTTGGGCTTTTCCTTCACGTAATATCATGCTTCTTACTAGAGAACTCACTCTTTCTTAACAAAAATTATGGACATAAATCGGACATAAGATATGAAATTAACATACTAGCTTTTATTGTCCAAATAAGTCATTCAAGTACAAAGTACAAATGTAGAATCAATGCCAAAATTATTTCATTGTGCCAGCTAATTATATAAACACGAGGGTGGGGTTGGATATCCCCAAACTCCCCATGTTCTAGAAATGACTGCCCAAACCATTCCCAACATCCTGAAAGCTTGTTTTGTGTGATGTAAATAAAACTCCTATGAGACAGTATACAACAAAAAATCATACGGTCTAAATTCAAAGGAATTTACTAATTATGTATGACTATGTGTCAGCAAATCATAATTTTGAATTCCAAAAATGGGTTTGCCTGATTCATTATCATTTAGTATTAAAAACAGTGGTTCAGTAGAATTCAAAAAATAGTAAATTTTGAACACTTTTTTAAGTAGAGACCAATTACTACCTAATGCAAATTGAAGTTTTAATGGCAAGTTTTGGAACCACTTCACTGTACTTTATCGCTTATAATGTTATGATATAAATTAAAACATTGCTCAATTAATCGTCCAGAGATAACACTGTAATGAAATTTCTTAATTCCTTAACGGTACACTAAACATAATTACCAACTCTAAAATGTGTGCTTCGACTTGGTAGCACGGAGCAGACTTTTCGTACCTGAGAATATATTTGGCAGAGAACACAGGCTGACAGCAAAAGCCACCTTGGGAAGTTCTTACCGAGATTCCCTGGAAGATGACGGATTTCCATCACCTCTGTGGTCCGCACTCCACAGCGGCCTTACAAGAAGCAGGAATTCCCTGCTGTCTGATGCAACGGAAGTGAATTAGCCATCAGAATCCTCAGATGACACCTTCTATAATGACATTTATCATCAGAGCCATGTTTGGTCAACATTTAGTTAAATGATAGTATCATAGCAATGCTACCATAGATATGGGAAAACCCCTTTCCACAATGAAGTTAGAGAATTAATCTCAGATTCCCACTGGAAAACTGTAGCTTTTAAAATTTAAATTGATAGACATCTTTCAAAAACTTTAGAGGTTAACAAGGAGAGCAGGTAAAATTACCCACAGCCCATATCTGAAGCGTAACTAGGAGACAGATAATACTGTAAATGTACATTTGCATGGGAAGGTGAAAATACACACATTCAGCCAGAAGCACAAACCCTGTGCCCACACCTGAAAAGCCATGTATCAAAGCTCTGACTCATAAACACATAAACATGTGACCACAGTCCCATTGGTGAACCCCTGAAGGAAATAAATCGTTCAGCTAAGTGCAAACCCTACTACCCCAGGGAAAGAAACTCGATCCCCTAACAAACTACGCATTTATCATTTGACCATGCAACACCTCCTTTAGGATTCTAACTTCAAGATGCCGTCACCTACAGAAAACAATATATGCACGGAGATACTGACTGCAACACTGTTTGCATTTGCAAAAGCCTGGGAAGAGTACAAGTGTCTATTAATAGGGGACTGGATGAATACATACACTGTACCGTCACGCAATGACTACTGTGCAACCCAGCATAAATGAGGGGACACCATCATATCAGCATGGAGTCAAGTTCAAGACATGCTAAGGCACAGGGCAATGTCAATAGAGTATGATAACCTTGCATCTGAAGAAGAGGAACATATAAGAAAAGGAAGAAAATACATATTTACTTTTTTCAAAAGTAAGTATCATAAACATAAATTTACCCAGAAAATAAGCAAAATGATTACCAACAGGTGCAGGAAGTGTCAGGATTGAGAGAGTAGGGACTGAAGTGAGAATTCTCTGAGTTTTCTTTTTTTATAGTTTTAATGTTTCACAATGTAAATTTTTACAAATTCAAAAATTAAATTAAGTGAAAAGAAAAATATTAAAACTCAAATATTAGAAATAATTTAAATATTAAAGCCAATTGCATAATAAACTACAGAGAGATAATAAGTATCTCAAAAAAATTTGAACACTATACTGACCTGTATGTTCATAACTGATTACATTCCAGAGATCAAAGATGAGCAATAAATAAATATTTGATCAATAATTTTAGAGCTCATATTTTGATATAATTTTGAAAATGTTTAATGTACTTATGGGGTTAATAAATAAGGATGAAAAGGTTATTAGGATTAAAGATCTTCATTATTATTTTTTTTTACATCTTTATTGGAGTATAATTGCTTTACAATGGTGTGCTAGTTTCTGCTTTATAACAAAGTGAATCAGTTATACATATACATATGTCCCCATATCTCTTCCCTCTTGCGTCTCTCTCCCTCCCACCCTCCCTATCCCACCCCTCTAGGTGGTCACAAAGCACCGAGCTGATCTCCCTGTGCTATGAGGCTGCTTCCCACTAGCTATCTATTTTACGTTTGGTAGTGTGTATATGTCCATGTCACTCTCTCGCTTTGTCACAGCTTACCCTTCCCCCTCCCCATATTCTCAAGTCCATTCTCTAGTAGGTCTGTGTCTTTATTCCTGTCTTACCCCTAGGTTCCTCATGACTTTTTTTTTTTCTTTCTTAAATTCCATATATCCCACTACTGGGCACATACCCTGAGAAAACCATAATTCTAAAAGAGTCATGTACCAAAATGTTCATTGCAGCTCTATTTACAATAGCCCGGAGATGGAAACAACCTAAGTGTCCATCATCGGATGAATGGAAAAGAAGATGTGGCACATATATACAATGGAATATTACTCAGCCATAAAAACAAACGAAATTGAGCTATTTGTAATGAGCTGGATGGACATAGAGTCTGTCATACAGAGCGAAGTAAGTCAGAAAGAGAAAGACAAATACCGTATGCTAACACATATATATGGAATTCAAGATCTTCATTGAAGAAATAAAAAAAAATAGAAAAGAAAAATACCTAGTCTAGGGAAGAAACCTGTCATGTGAAATTTGAGTAAACACTATTAATATCATGTCATGAAAATTTTAAAATATTTTCTCTTACTCTGTCCAGGAAATGGTCTTGGAAGCTTTTGGTTTCTAAAAACTCAGCTTAAAATGAAAAAAAAAGAGCAACTCCAAGTCCTTAGGAAACAGGAGATCCATGAAGAGGTTACAAGAGTGAGCCTGAGATAATCTTTTATCGTCAAAACGACAAGCATTACCCTCCCGAAGGTTAAAGGAAACCAGCCTGCGGACCCTCCAATGACCATCTCATAGAGATGTACCTGACTGTGATTCACGGAACAAATGTGCGACCTGGACCCACGATGGTTCTCAGAGGCTAAAGAGAAGGAGGTGGAGAGGCCGACACGGGAGGTAGTGAGCACCACCACGGGAGGGGTCAGGTCACATCTCCACTCCTTCCCGTGAAAACTGTGACTCAGGAGACAGAAACAAGCACCAACCCCGACATTTCACGAGGGACAGTGGTGCTTCTCCAGTCGACGACAGAAAGCTGTTCTTTAGAGGAGAGAGGCCATTGATAAATGGAACAGAAAACCACCATTTGGCCAAACTCAGTGGATTAGCTCATCAGAAGGATCATCAATAAATGATAAATTCATTCATCGAAAAATTGCTGGCGAACAGTATGCTTTCATGGTGCCACCACTTAGTATTTGCAAAAAAAAAAAAAAGAAAAAAGAAAAAAAGTTGTACTGTTAAAGCCAGAGTAATCAGAGTCCCGCCCTGAACCAAGTCAGGAATTCAGATCAGGGATAAGAGAGTTGCCAGCGAGCTGGGCAGGCTGACCTGACTGTGGCTGAAATTCACAACATACGTGAATGACTTTTCAACAGTTCAGCAAAAACAAAGCAAAACACACACGCACGCGGATGAAGAAAGTATATACGAACATGGATGTGGAATCTGGGCGGTGGGTTTACGGGCATTTACTGGGATTATTTTTTCAACGTTTCTGTTTCAGCAAATATTCATCGACACAAATTTGGAGAAAAATCGCAGGAATCGGCACGTGGACTTAGCACAATCAGACCCATTTGCACGGTGTTGGCGAGGAACGCTTTGTGAGCAGTTCCCGTGGAAGAGCGAGTCACCCCGGGGCCCTGCGGAGATGCCCTCCAGAGCCGTGCTGCTGTCTGACCCGTCCGGCGTGTTCTCAGTGGCCGTCTGGCCCATCCAGGTGCCAAGTGTGGGGTCGGAAGAGCCTGGCCCGCCGCCGGCTCTGCGGTTGCAGCCTGTGCTGTGGAGACTGGCCCAGGACCCCAGCCTGGCTCAGGCCGAAAGCCTGGGCATCCCCCCACACCATCCCCTCTCCTCCAACCAGCAGGTCCTAAGAGGCACCTGACACCCCTTGCTCCCAACTTCCACTCCTCGCACATCCACGGCCACTTCCCTAAATCCCAGGAGATCCTTCAGGAGCAGCGATGCTTGCGATGGGGCTGGGAGACCGTCTCCGTGGGACCATCAGGAACGCCCCTCCTGGCTCCTTCTCTCTGGTGCTCTCAGCAGAACTGAAGAGCCTCTTCAGAATTCAGACCGCTCTAAGGGGATTCTAAAAGCTTCTGTGAGTCAGTCGTCTTCAAACCCTGAGAGCCCAGCAGTCCTACACGGGAGTCAACCGAGGGTGCCCCCTGCACTCAGTTTCACATCTGTTCCAAATAATACACTGACCCACAAGTAGCTGCTTATTTCTTATGTGTGGATGCCGTATACACGCCAGGAAACACATCAGGGTACTGAGAGGAGGGTGAGGGTGCACAGGGCTCGGTGGTGGGGCTGGGGGCACCTCCCGCCCGGACACAGACGTGCCTCTTCATCGCAGCACTTGACTCGCACCCGGCCGTTCCCAGAACGCCTGCCACGTGTTCTAAACTGGAAGGTTATGCGTGTATCTTATCTCTGATGCTCGTAACAATCCTACTAGACAGTATTCAGTTGCCAGGGATCACAGCTTCCCTGTGATTGGGAACAAAACCTAGGAGGACAAAGCCACTGACTTCTGTTAATTATTTCAGGTATGTGTGAGCTCAGAGGCAAACTTTAAAACTATGATGTGTGTCTGTTTATCCAACACTAGATTTATGACATGTTCACTGATACCATAAACACGGATGTACACATACGTGTGTGTTTTTCTGTTAAAAGGCATGTGTGATGGTGTCTGCTATCTCCCCGGAGCTGGTCTCTACGACAACCAGGTCCAGGACTGAGGGGCCGGCCCGCGTCTCCTGGGACACAGCCTGCTTCCAGCCCGCGTGTCCTGTGTGCCTCAGGTCGGCCGCCCCCTCGTCTGTCTTCTAACAGCGCATCCATCACCTCTTACCTCAGACACAACGACATCGGCAAAAGCCCTGGCCTTTCAGCCAGGAAAGTTCGCTTCACTACCAGTCACGACGGCGGTGAACAGGGACCATCCTAACGGGGCTTCTTCCCCGCTAGTCAGAGCATCCGATTTAAAACTCAAAGAATGAAGAGAGGGTGGGAGGAGAGACCCTCGCTCCCTACCATAAACCTGAGATTAGGCAAACTTAAGTGAAGATAAACTCGTGTGTGTGTGTGTGTGTGTGTGTGTGCGTGTGTGTAGCTGAAGACAATATCAGGGCAGCCGAGTCTTCTGTGGTGACAGGTGTGGCTCAGGCACACACATTCCCAGGGCCAGGTGTGACGGCCACAGAGCTGACTGCCCGGCAACAGTAGTCTCTCTGTAAAAACAGATTTTCCTAGGTGCTTTTTTTTTTTTTTCTAAACTGTGTCTTTTCCTTCTTAAGGATGGTAATTTGAAAGACAATTATGTGTGTGCAATTTTGTGTTGTCATAAATGCTGTTCTTTCTTGCCACACTGACATTTATTAACTTGAAACAGCACTTTCTGTCACATGCACTATTATATCACCTAGAGTCTGTCAAAAAAGATTGAACTGAAAATTATGTTGAGTGGGAAACTTTAAAAAATCAAGTTTAAGAACAATTTTAAATATATGTAATTCATAAGCTTGTATGTATTTTTATGTAAAAGAAAAAATAATTACTATCCAAATCTTCTCCAAATCAGATGTCCTTTCTTATCATTGTATTTTTTTTTCCACAATCAAAACTGTAACTAAAACATTAAATGAGGATTTACGTCATCTCTGGTCCGTGAAGCTGACAAATAACAAATAAAATCTGTTCAGTCATGCAGACACCCAGGCATTTGGTCTGTAATTCCGGTACTTGATTCAGTATAGCTTGTGTTGTTTTTTTTTTTTTTTTTTTGCTGTATGTGGGCCTCTCACTGTTGTGGCCTCTCTCGTTGTGGAGCACAGGCTCCGGACGCACAGGCTCAGCGGCCATGGCCCACGGGCCCAGCCACTCCGCGGCACGTGGGATCTTCCCGGACCGGGGCACGAACCCGTGTCCCCTGCATCGGCAGGCAAACTCTCAACAGCTGCGCCACGAGGGAAGCCCTAGCTTGTGTTTTTGAACTGAAAATATTCACAGTACTAGAGCTACATATTGGTAAGTGATGATTTTTATATGGGGGCTGTCTGAACATCCTTCTTTGTGCATCTCAAAAAAAGTGATAAAACTATTACAGAAATGACTATAGTTTTTGTGAAGCACTGAAAATAATCAAGAATGGCTAGAAATACTCAATACTAATCTACCAATGTGAAATAAAATAAAGAGATGAGATTATTAGAATCCACTTAGAGATTGTGACAGTTATAAACATGCTAAATTCCAAATAACTAAAGTAACTTTACTTACAGAAACACAGATCAATATGTTATTTTGACCTAGATTTGACTCAGGGCACAATGCAAATGGATTTTAAAGAAAAAAAAAATGCTTCAAGGAAGCTTCTCCAATAAAATTAAGAATCCTCCTTGGAAATCACTGTAAGATAAACTTAACGTCCATTTTTATTAGCTGTCAATTGTCCTGAATATAATAAACAGTCCTGAGGTCCACTCTGCAGTGGACGGGCCGCACACCAGGCTCACCGATAAACAGTGCAGACCCAGTTACGCTCAAGTAAAACACAAAGTACCCACAACCTAAAAACAAAGTCCAATAACACTCACAACCAAATTTCATACCTACCACCAACTAGTATATCAGGAAAGTTAGTAAGTGTTATGTCTATTTTTAAAAACTCACATTGTCGGCTATAACTAGTAAAACTTAAAAAAAAAAATTAAAAAAAATTAACTCTTGTATTATAGGATCAATGTCATTCTAACTAGGTTTCAATCCTTAGACTGCAAATCTCATGTAATTATTTTAGAAAAGGAGTTGTTTTTTTTTTTTTTTTACATACAGCAGTTTCTTATTAGTTATCCATTTTATACGTATTAGTGTATATACGTCAATCCCAATCTCCCAGTTCATCCCACCACCACCCCATCCCCACTTTCCCCCCTTGCTGTCCATATGTTTGCTCTCTACATCTGCGTCTCTGAGAAAAGGTGTTATTTTTAAGCAGAGATTTCAAGCATATTAGGAAATAATTCACCTTTATTTTTAAAGGGCAACTGAAGACGGGAGTTTGGTGTTTATAAGACACACACCCCCAGGAGATTTCAGAGCCACAATAATCACAGCACATCAGCCTTTAAGTGTTTAACCAGAGAGACCAAGTGACAGATACAATAAAACTGTATCAACAGACCTGAAACACCACATGGCTGGTCCATGCAGAGAGAAACTGGTCAGAAATCCATTCTGAGTGTGATGCAAGCTTTTTATCTTGCAAACTTGGTTTACTGAGAAAATTTCCTCTGTTACATGGCAAGAGCATGGATTATTTTGAGTTTGTTACAAAAGGCTAAGGACTTCAGTAGTTATAACTAAAATTTAAGTCCTATGAACAACCACCTCCCTGCTACAGAGACTAAGGATGTAATTTCTGTCACATGACAGTAATGTCAAGCACTATTATTAAATATAAGGCAAGGTATCATTTTCTAAAAATTAAAATTAATATATGTTGTATCTTTCAGGGGGTTTTGCATGAGTATTACTATGCAACAGAGTTTCATTTCTAACAACATCTACTTTGCAATAACTCACTTCCTAGGCAAAGCCATTTAGGTCACGGCAGGTATTAAAATGAAGTGTTGAGTTTGCACTGGGAATTTAGAAGTGTGCAGTACACTATACATTGAGGGGTAAATAAAAGCAAGAAGCATAACAATTCACAATTGCTTATTTAAGAAATAAAAAGGCTATGTACAAAGAAAAATGGTGTTTCAACAAAGTTACATTACGTGTGCATCTTGAGCAATAAAGTTTTCAAACTGAACTAAGAGGCACCATTACAGAGATGTGTACAAGCCCATCACAAGGGGGGCGGAGGCGACCACTGACAGATCAGGGCACGGCCCCCTCACAAGCGGGAAACCCCTGGGGGTGTCATCTCCCTCACTCTCACCTGTCAAAACACCCAAACTAAGGCACAAGAAAGCAAGGCTGTCCAAACGTGGACAGAAATGCTGAATGTCTTTGTACTTCATTAAAACAGAAATAGAGGTGGCAGTACCATCCCAAGAAAATCTAGAGCTTCTGGGCTCTTGGCTAATGTGCTGGCCTCACGTCAGCTGTGCAGCCTTAGGGGACCACATGGGTCTCATGCCCTCACGGCTGAGGACGCCCAAGCCCTCATCCCAGCGCCTCGCACCTCAGCGGCTGTCCGGGACCACCTGCTCTGTAAACCTTTCTCCAGCCTCACCTCCTCTGATGTCATCTGCATTCTTAAGTGTCGACCTCCGGAAAGTGGTCTGTTACTAGGACAGGACCTACTATTTCTATGCAGTCAGCATGTGCCGAGCATTCAGGGCATGCCAGGCACCAAGGTGAGTGAGAAAGGGCACAGCTTCCCCATGGGCTCGACTCCAGCGACTAGAATGACCTCACAGACACGTGCCTTTGACTCCCGGACTCTGCTGTGGGATCTGGGAGGGAAAGACCTGGTCAGAGAGTCCTGGACGGGCTCATCTGAGGAAGCAGCAGGGGCGGGTACCTGAGAGCAGAGGAGGAGAGGAAGGAGAATTGGGGGCAGAGCAGGGGCACGAGCAGAGGCCCTGGGACAGCAGAGAGCTGCTGAGATTGAAGGTGAAAGGTCCGGCTTCACAGGCGAATTCCGAGGGAAGGTGAATTTTGTTCAGTTGATGATAATCTATTTCCTTTTTCATCTTATTGATCTATTTATTTTGCCCTGAAGGAGTTCCCCAAGCGTTCTATTTATTTTTGAGATTCCTAATGTCAACAGTGTATCTCTGAAGATGCCAGAAGTAAACTCTGAATCAAGAACGTTTTGTAATTATAATTAGATTATAATTAATTATAATTATAATTATAATTAGCTTCTTGCGTCTGTCCCATTACTAGAGCTTCTCAACAGGAATATCTATCATTTGTTCTGCCTTCCATATCTTTTACTTTTCTCATATTTGTATATATATTTTCCTCCATATTGACAGAAATCAGTAACTTTCTCAGTATCTCTAACTCAGTTTCTACGGCTGTCTGTTTTCTGCTTATTTATTTTTGCTACTGCATTTTTTTGTTTTATAAAGCAGTCAAATGTCTGCTTCTCAGTTTGGTGCTTGGTGTTGATAATTTATATAAAAGTATGTCGTGTTCTGTGGGAAATCCTGCTGGATGTTCCTTGGCGTTTGCATGGCCTGCCTTGACCGTGGACACATGCCCACTGAGTCAAAGTCACTCCTGCTTCTGGTTCCTTCCCTGAACAGTGGGTGAGCTGAAGCCAGGGGCTCCGTCCTCTCCCCGCTAGTCCGTCTCAGTACAAAGTGAATCCCCTCCCAAATTTAAGCTTATGGGTAATGTGACGTGTACAATCTCTCAGGAAATTTCTCATCATTTATCAGTGGTTATAATCAACTGAGGGGGATAGTTTCTCACAACTGCTGCCTGGTCTCATGATGACAGCAAGGAAATTCATTCCTGGGAAAACAGAAGAAGTTTGTGTTTTTCCTTTTCTAGAGGGAATACACATTATATGAGCAGCCAATGGGACCCACTCTTATGGGTTGTACTGTTTTTGACGTTACATACGGTAGGTGCATTTTCAAAGCCGCAGAGCACTGGTTCATGCTACTGTCATTATTTGGGGGAAAACTGTCTCACAACCCAACACATGATTATTAAGTCAAAAGCCATAAGAGGGGTATGGAAAATAAGCCAGAAGGACTCTAGTGAGTTGCTGATTATAAATATTCCAGTACAAGAAAGCAGGCTGTGAGAGCGAAGCATTATATTGTCCCGTCAGTTTGGAATTAAAGTCACAGCTTTGTGTTTTCGGATGTTACAGAAATGATACCTTCCGTCATCCAGCCCCACTTCCCCGAGAACTTCAATTAACATGCTGCCTGGATTGAACAGTTATGCCTGACTTAGGAAACTGAATCACTTCTCGGAGGTACTCGCATTCATCCCTGAAATTCATTAGATATTAATAGCTAGAACATACTTCCAGGGAGACCTGGCTCTAATCCCTAAAGCCAAGGAGCAATAAAATCATCATCTGGTTTTCTCTGTCTTTAGTATTAACTTATCTGATTACTAGCAGAAACATGCAAATTCAGAGCAAGTTTTCTCAACAGCACGCCAAGAGGCATGTACCATCAGCATACTTGAAGGTTGTTACTAGTCTTTGGATGGTAACTATTCAATGAGTAAATAGGAGAGAGAAAAAAAGGACAGTGAACTGTGGTAAAATGAAAAACCATACAAATCTCACTTATGAAATAAGCTACACCTTCCTCCTGGTCTGCAGAAATAAAAAGTAAGTCGATGACTTTAAAAGCAGATTTCCTCATTAGTCAGTCAAATGCCAGAAAATAAATTCAATAAATTCAATCTACATGGAGTCTCTAAAGCAGTGGTCCCCAACCTTTTTGGCAGCAGGGACCGGTTTCATGGAAGACAATTTTTCCATGAACCAGAGGAGGGGGAATGGTTTCGGGATGATTCAAGTGCATTACATTTATTGTGCACTTTATTTCTATTATTATTACATTGTAATATTTAATGAAATAATTATACAAAGTAATTGACTTATGATGGTCTCTGTGCAGTCAAACCTCTCTGCTGATGATAATCTGTATTTGCAGCCACTCCCCAGCGCTAGCATCACCGCCTCAGCTCCTCCTCAGATCATCAGGCATTAGATTCTCATAAGGAGCGCGCAGCCAAGATCCCTCACATGTGCAGTTCACAGTAGGGTCCGTGCTCCTATGAGAATCTAATGCCTGATGATCTGACAGGAGGCGGAGCTCAGGCAGTAATGCGAGCGATGGGGAGCGGCTGTAAATACAGATGGAGCTTCGCTCACTCGCCCGCCGCTCACCTCCTGCTGTGCTGCCCGGTTCCTAACAGGACATGGACTGCTAGCAGTCTGTGGCCTGGGGGTTGGGGAACCACTGCTCTAAAGGATATACAAAATTCATTAAGTACATTATTAGGAAAAGGGCACCAATTTTTTCCTCCAGCTTAGGATGACATTTCCAAAATAATATTATAAAACGAGTTACTATACAGCAGTTTTATTGGATGTATTTTAGCAATGTGCTCTGTCTTCAATTTCAATAAAAAGATGCACATCAGTAATGCATGGAACTGACCAAGGAAAAAGATGCCCACTATGTATAACGAAGCTTACTAGGACGGAATCCCCTCTGGTCAGGACATAGAACACACGAGCCCACAGCTCTGACCCCAGCACAGAAGCTGAGGCTCCCAGGCGCCAGGCACCAAGCTGCAGGATGACAGGCCCCCCCCTGGGTGCAGGTGGAATTCATCAACTTTTTGCCTTTGGCAAAAACCAGGAGGAAAGATGTTGGAAATAAAACCAGGAAAAACAAAACCTAGAAATGCCAACAAGGGCATAAAGCTGAGCAGGGTGCAGGGGAGGGGTGCCCTCCAGGGCTTTCCTGAACCCCAGCTGTGCTCAGCGGATGAGGAGCCCCCGGCATCTGTTTTCTCCCCTGAAGCAGAACCATCTGTCCCTGGGTGAAGGGACAGGAAGACCTCCAGGCGCCCCCATCCCGGGGAAGCCACCGCCTCTGGGGGAAGGACACCCCCGATTCTGCTGCCAGAGGGGCAGGGCCGCAACACCAAGAGGGGGTCTAAGCACAGCGCTTCAGAGACTGGGGCTGCGCGCGGGTGCGGTGAAGGAGAACGGAGAGAAAAGACCCCTCGAGAGACTTCTGGAAGGAGCACGGCAAGGAGGCAGACCACAGAGAAAGGCGGGGGTGGGGGGCGCCCCATGCAGGGCGAGCGGGGTCCTGGTGGGAGCTGGGAGGGGCGCTTGGGGCATCACACCCGGCGCGAAGCACAGCCACCGCTGCCGCAGGCTGGCTGAGCCCTCAGAGCGAGTGACCATGGCAAGAGGGAAACCCAGAGCCGAACCCCGGCTGGGTCAGCTCCCCTGTCCTTGCCAAGCCCAGGGAAAGGGAAATAGTCATCTCGGTTTCTTCTGCTCAGTACCTAGCAGTCCATGAAAAAGGCCGCCCTCCTCCCAACAGAAGCAAGAGATTTAAACAAGCCATTGTCACCACATAAAGTCACCAGTGGAACATACAGGCGCGTGCCTGTGAGTGTGGACGAGGCCTTAAAGGAGTTGGGTGAACAAGTTAGGAACATCCACTGGTAAAGCTGGACGCGTGCATGAACAGGAGAATCTCGGCAGAAAAAAACTGAAATTACAAAAAAACAAGTTCACTGGAAATTCTAGGAAAAATCTGTAATACAGATTTTAAAAAAATTTTCTATAGAGTTGTCAACACACTAAACACTTCAGGTTGAAAAATCTGTGACCTTAAAGAGAGATCACCAAGGTGGAAAAATGGAGCAGAATATACCCAGATACATCATAGTTAGACTGCTGACACCCAAAGATCCAGAGAAACAAGGAGTGCCACTCCTAGAAACAAAGATGAGACTCACAGCACGGCCCCCAGACAGTGAGGCTGGAGGATGACCCAGCGATGCCATCAAAGCACAGAAAGGAAACGAGGAGGCATCAAACCAGATTCCACACAAGGATGCTGTGTTTCCAAAGTGAAGGCAAAGCAGAGTTGTGTTGGTTGAACAAAAGTGGAGAATTACAGCCAGAAGATGTGAATCCACACAGGGAAATGCGGAGCACCAGAAAGACGAAAATAAGGGTATACGTGAGCTATGGCTTTCTTTTTTCTAATCTCCTTAACAGATAACTGTCTAAAGCAAAAGCAGTCGATCTTGCCTTTTTAGCCAATCTGTCATTCTCCGTCTTTTAATTTACGGGTTGAAGCCATTAAAATGGAATGTAACGTAGTTATCCTGATGGTTTTGTAATTGCTTTTTAGTTCCATCTGTCTTTATCCCTGTTTTCCGGCCTTTTAGATTCAGTAATTTTACTATTTAATTTTATTTCTGTTTTTGGCTTTTTAAGTTTATAACTCTTTCTTTAAATGTGTATGTGGCTGATTTGGGATTTACACTACACATCTGTAACTTACCACCATCTCACAGTCTGCCTTCAGGTAATATATGACCTCACATACAATGTAAGAACCTTAAAATAGTATCCTTCCCTTCCCCCATCCTCCCTACTATTGTTTTCAAACCTTCAACGCCTTCAATAAGTCCTCCTGTAACACACTGTTAAAGACCGGAAAGTGTACACCGTCAAACACCCATCAAAAGCTTGAACGGCTATAATAACATCAAACATTCCTTTGAGTGCACGTGAAATATTAACCAAAAAGGACCATGTTCAACCTATATCTCAAAGAAGGAATCATAAGGGGGATTAGAAAACATTTTGAATAAAAATTTTTAAATGACGTTATCAAAATCTGTGAAATGCAACTAAAGCACTGCTTAGAGGAAATTAATAGAATTAGATATTTAAATTAAAAACAAAGAAAAGTCCCAAATCAGTGATCTAATTTTCCTCTTAAGAAACTAAAAGTAGAATCATCCTAAAGCATGCAACAAAAAGTAAATAAGTTAAAATAAAACAGAGATCAGCATTTTTTAGAAAATAGAGAAAAACAGTTAAGAGAGTTCTTTGAAGAGATCAACCAAATTGATAGCCCTTTAGCTAAATGATCCAGAAAAAGAGGAAGAGGAGGAGGGGCAGAGAGGGGACATGACCAAAGTCAGGGTTCACAGATGGACATAACTGAAGTTCCAAAGATCTGAGAGGATAAGAGAATATTGGAGCAACTTTATGCCATTAAATTGAATAACATGGATGAAATGGACAAATTTGTTAAAAGAGTCAAATTACCAAAATTCAGTCAATAACAGATAGCCCAAATGGCCCTATGTCTATTAAAGGAATTGTTACTTCTACAAAGAAAGTTCTAAGCCCCAGTTGTTTTACTGGTAAATTCTTTTAAAAGCTCCCAGAAGATAACAGAATAGAATGTTCCCGCTTATCTTACGATGCCAGAATTACTCAGATATCAAAACCAAACGAATATATTAAAAGAGAAAAAAATAGATTTATATCCTTCATAAGCACAGCTGCAAATATCCACAACAAACTAATGTCAAATCAATTTTGGCAGTTATTAAAAGAATAATACCTAATGTCCACTGGGATTTATATCAGTATTGCAAATTTCCATAAACATTTGACAATCAATGCAATGGACCATCAGACTATAAGATTAAAACCATCCGAACAGCTCAACAGACATAAAACCAGTTTTTCACTAAATTCAACACATGCAAGATAAAAATGGTCAGTAAATTAGGAATGGAAGGAGAACCTCCCCAAATTGATAAAAAAAATCTGTATAGTTGATGTGATAATTAATGATGAAAACAATCAGTATTTATCGCCAAGGTCAGAAATAAAGCTTTGATATCCCCTTTCACTTCTTTTTAACATTTTACTAGAGATTCCAGCCATTGCAACATGGAAGGAAAAAAAAAAAATCACCCACTGGTAAAGAAAGAACTAAAACTGTCTTTGTCACAGATAATATAACTGCCTACATAGAAAATCCCCACAAATCTAAAAGTAAAGCTAATCAGTTGGTTTAACAGGGTCACAGGATTGCAGGGAAATATACAAAAATTAGTTATATTTCTATATGCTAAAAACAAGAAAAATTTGTAAACTGAAACTAAAAAAAATTTACAATAGGATGAAGTATATTGAATAGACATAAAATTAGAAAACATTGCTGGCAGAATTTGAAAAACCTGAACAAGAACTATTTCATGTTCATATGTCATGCACTTACTTAGTTGGAAAACTAAATATTTTTAAGATATCAGTTTTCCCCAGATTGAGCTATACTTTCAACAAAAGTCTCAATTAAAATTACAGCAGGCTTTTTTTTTTTTGTAGAAATGGAGAAAGTGACTCTACATTTATATGGAAATGCAAAAAATCTAAAATACCCAGAACAATACTGAAAATCACATTAAGTGATTTCTAGGCTTACTGTACAGCTACTGTAATGGGCAGTGTGTGTTACTGGCATCAGAAAATGCACACAGACAAGTGAGACAGAGCCAGAAACACACCCACACGGATGTGCCTAATACATTGTTAATAGAAGTGGCAAAGAAATTTAATGAGGAAAGGGTAGTCTTTTCAAAAAATGCTGCTTCAACAATTAGAGAACTATATGTGAAAGAAGAATCCCAACCCACACTTCATTAATTATACATAAAGTGCACACAATGGATCCCAGACTTAAGCATAAGAATTCAATCTATAAAATTTCAAGAACAAAACTGAAAATTTTATGACATTAGGTGAGGCAAATATTTCTTAGACATGACACAAAAAAGAGAAGCCAGAGCACAAGGATGGAAGGAAGGAAAAGAGAGAGAGGAAAAGAAAAGAAAAGGAAAGGAAAGGAAAGAAAAGAAAAGAAAAAAAAGAAAAAAGAGAAGAAAAAAATCTGATAAATTGGATTTCACCAAAATTCAAAGTGTGTGCTCTGTGAAAGGCACAGTTAAGGAAATGAAAAGACCAGACCGAGACTGGAATAAAATTTTGCAAAATAAAGGTCTGAGAAAGGAGCTGCATCCAGAACATACAGACAACTTTTAGAACTCAATATAAGGAAAAAAAAAACCCAATAAAAAATGAGTAAAAGATAATCAAATACAGTGTTTTCATCAGAATATGAAAAGATATTTTTCAACTTAATTACAAAATGGCAACACAAAATGGGCAAATACATGAACATGCTTCATGAAAGAAGCTACCCATGTGGACAACTTACACTGAAAATATGTTCAACATCATAGTTCATTAGGGAAACGTGATTAAAACCGCAGGGATGTAGCACAACGCACCACATGGAAGAGCTGAAACCAAGAAGCTGGAAGGGTCAGGTTCTGGCAGAAAACATCGCTGGGGACCAGAGTCGTCCAGCCCCATGGAGAGTGGCCTGGAGTCTGCCTGTAAAGTTATAAATGCATCGAAAGAAAGGCCCAGCCATCATGCTCCTAAGAATTTACCCAAGAACCAAGAAAATGTGTGTCTGCAGAAAGTCTGCTCGTGAAGAATTGCAGCCACTTTATCTGTAACTGCTCCAAACTGGAAGCAACTAAAAGTCCATCACTTGGTGAAAAGATAAAGTGAGGCATTTCCATTCAGTGGTACACACCCAGCAATGAAGGGATGAACTTCTGATACTTGCAAACTCCTGGGTGAAGTTCAAAAGCATTGTGTTATGTGAAGGAACCCTGACCAAAACAACCATGAAAGCTGCACACCGTCAGACTCTTACATATATGATCTTATGAAACAGGCACAACTGTAGGGACAGAAACCAGGTCACCAGTGGCCAGGAAGTGGTGAAAGGGGATGAACTGCAAAGGAGAAGAGAATTCGGGGATTATCTTGGTCATGGTGTGGTTCCCCAAATCTATTTGTCAGAATTTATAAAACTATACAATTTTTCCTGTGTGCACAGAAGCCCCAGAAGCAAGTACTGGGGGGCTTGTTCTTTCTAAAGTCTCTAGGGGAAGGTCCTTCCTGGCCTCCTCCAGTGTCTGGAGGCGGCCACATCCCTCGGCTCATGGCTGCTTCACTCCGAGCCCTGGTCCATCCTCTCCTCTCCTTCTCGGACTCTGACCCTCCTGCCTCCCCTGTGACAGGACTCTGTGACCTCGGGCCCCTGGATGGTCCAGGATGGCCTCTCCAACTCAAAATCCTTCATCACAGATGCAAACACTCTTCTGCTACGTAAAGAAACATATTCGCAGGTTCCGGGATTAGGACGTGGACGTCCCACATCAAACCTACCACCTGGCCCTACAGTCCCTTCTCAGACCATCCTTACACGACCATTCCTGGCTTCAAAACTCCATCTCTTCTTGACTCACACAGAACATCCAGGCCCTGCCAACTGAGCCTGTGTCACTGACTGTCACTCAGACATGCTTCCCTGGCCAGGCAGTGTCATCTCCCGGGGGATGCAGACCATATTTTCCATAACTTGTGCATTTTCCAAACCATGTGGCACAGTGTTAAGTAAATAATCAACATTCCAAAATTTTGTGTCCAAAAATTATTTGTCAAAAATATATATATGGGGCTTCCCTGGTGGCGCAGTGGTTGAGAGTCCGCCTGCCGATGCAGGGGACGTGCGTTCGTGCCCCGGTCTGGGAAGATCCCACATGCCGCGGAGCGGCTGGGCCCGTGAGCCATGGCCGCTGAGCCTGCGCGTCCGGAGCCTGTGCTCCGCAACGGGAGACGCCACAACAGTGAGAGGCCCACGTACAGCAACAAAAAAAAAAAAAAAAAAAAAAAAAAATATATATATATGTAAACCTATATATATATAATATAGTATAATATATTTCATTCATTTACTAACTACAAAAAAATTTCCATTTTAATATAAAGCTATTAATGAGGAAGAGCTACTGTATTTTAGGAATATTCTGTAAAATTTAGCCCTTAGCTATTCACTCTGAAAATGCTAAGCATTTATTGGCTTTTCTAACATGTTTTATCTTTCAGGAATGCCAAGGACATTTTCTTTAAACAACACAATCTGTGCTTTAATTCGAACAGTGCTACATTTTGTCTTTACTGAAGGAACGAATCCTTTATTTAAGGAAGAAAAAAATGTCCCGCTCAGTAAGGAAGCAATTTTCCCTGGATCTCTCACAGAATTACTGAGCGTCTTTAAGGATCTGGGGCTATTTAAAAAGATGCCCGCCCCAGGTACCACCCGGCCAATGGATTTCTTCCTGCCTCGTCCTGAGCTGTCCAAATACTGCTCTATGTATTTCATCTCGTCTCCTTCCTTGTAACTAAGCACGGTGGCCTCACTCAGAGCATTTGATAAACACCAGCCTCTCCATGGAAAGCACTGTTTAATTATTTTTATTTACATTATCTGCTGTTGAGTCCAGGCCAACTCACGTACAGGGCGTCTTCACAAACATGAAAATGAAAACAGAAACCTGATCCCATGTGCGATTTTCTCTTGTTCTGAGGGTAAAGTTCCTCTCTCCAAAACAACCCTGTTAGAGCCTGTGAGAAGGGTGGCTGGGAGATCCCAGAAGATCCCTGCTATGAGACCCCAGGAGATCCCGTGGTAGAAGATCTCAGGAGATCCCTGCTATGAGATCCCAGGAGATCCCCTGGCTGAGTTCATGCCCGAGGGGGCAGCAAGCGGACATCACCCTGCCCGCGGCCACACGTCCTTGTGCTTTGCCCCAGTGCTCCAGCCCGGGGTGTGAGAGGAAAGTGGACATTTAGCAAATACAAAATTCTCTCAGCTCCATCTCTCTCTCTCAAAAAAATTATATGATTTTATTGTTATTTGCAGGAAAATACACACACATACTTTATATCTATAATTTATAATGCATAATACAATCACTCACACTCACACACACACACTGGAAATGATGCAAACAAACAGATAAGAGGCACTTTCCCTTCTTTCCTCTTTCCTCAGCTTTGCTTAGTTTGGGTCTTTGAACACGACTTTTTTCTCTGTTCTGTCTTTCCCATCCATGAAGTTCTGATAACACCTGCCTGCATCAGTATTAATTAATTCTTGTGAGAAAATTCAGGTAAGCAGTTACGAGGGTTCATGATAAAGCAGCAACACTTATGTCAATTCCAGGAAGGGCTCCTTGGGGGAAGGCCCCGGGTCCTGCACAGACGAGGGGTCATCGCAGGCTTGTGGGGACGGACAAGCCTTCCTGTGACATCACCACAGACAGCTGGGCTCTGACTGGAGTCCTGAGAGGCCAATTTACCAGGAGTCAGTCTCTGTCTTAAAAGAAAATTAGTCTGTAGACATGCTCTGAAGTTAAATCACACAATGGCCTCGGGTGCTAGATTTCAGTCCTTTGGGGGACATCTCTGCCTGGACCAGCACTGTGCGAGCTGAAGGGGTGATGGCTGTCACCAGCACTGGCCCCAACATTCAAGTCGAGAATCTGGTTTTGCCACATCCTAGAAAAAAAAAGGTCCACTGAGAGAAACAGAAAGACACATCTGTCAGTGAACACAAACCATGCTATTTTGGAGGAAGGAAATATCTTAATTACAGAAGCTGCTGTATCATGAAATGCTTTCCTACCAGTTTCTACATGTGCCGAAAAGAAAAGAAAAGCAACTAGCCTTTATGTTTAATGGAAACGGGCACACATGTTTTGGTAGATTTTCTTTTTTGGAATCTGATATATATTCACTGAGGAAAAGGTAATTACTCTATAGGAGATGGAGTTTTCTTCAGGAGACATTTCTTTTCTTTAGAAACCAGATTGTGTCCAAGAATGAATGTGATTTATATACACTTGGTTCTCTGGCAACACTTGATGATTGGATTTTGTGTCTTCACAAATTGAGGTGACTGCTTTCGGGAAAAAATGAACAGAAGTTTCCTGGGAACAAAAACGGCATATAATGTACTTGTGCCCAGAAAATCTCTCCCAGCAAATTGTGTAGCTTATAACATCTCTTTTCTACTGTTACTGAAGAAAACCCTGTACGAGGAACAAAAAGGTCCACGTCAATCCTTGTTAAATTCTGATACTAAAATTCCCTCTCTCCTATCATAAAATCAGCACTGGACTTGCAGACTTCAGGTCTGGGCTCGGGAACTGAAAACGAGGTGTATGTTTCCTGTATCTTCAGATGTTCCGTTTCTATATCCTCAGCTTTAACCATGTGACTGGCCCCTGTCCTCTACCTCCTTGCTCCGAACTGCTGACATACCCAGTGCTGTCCTTCATCCTCGGGACAAGGCTCTGCCCACCTAACGCTGCCTGTTACAGAGGATGCCCACAGCAGAGGCGGGTCTGCAGGAGGCCATGCGGGGTGAGAGCACAGAGCCATGGGGCACGTAACAGACAGTGAAGCAGGGGGCAAGGCGCTGAGAATGGAGGGGGTGGGTCATGCCCGGCAGAGAGGAAGGAGGCCCCAACTGTGGTCCGAACAGACAGAAACACAGAGGTCCTTCCTGAGCGGTGGGAAATGAGCTGGAAATGGGGCGCCTCCCCCGCCCCGCTCAGGAGGCTACGTCCCATTCCGGTTGTTTTCTCTAGATTGTGGGCTGAACAGGCAGAAGCACCAGGACGCCGGCCTTGTTCTTGGTCCTCTGAGCCTGGGGGCTCCCGCAGCACGCCCGCTGGGGGCTCGCAGGGGTTTTTAGCAAGTTAACTCCCTAGACCGAGCAGACGGAAAGAGCATCTGCGCATGACCGCCGTCTCTCCCCTCACTATGCTCCCCACAGTGCGAGGAACAGGTCGACGAGCCTCAGGGACCAGAGCCTCGGATCTGAAAACAGCTCCTGCGCCGGGGGCTTCCATCTCAGGTGGGAGCCGGCTACCAAGTGACCAAATCCACCCTGAGTAACCAGATTACAGCCACGCAGGGCTAAGCAGGGGCCGCACAGCAAGCTCGACAAGAACAGCAAGGCTGCCATCGAGTCAGAGCAATCTGGGAGCCTGCATGGAGGAAGCACCCCTCCCAGGCTGAAATGTAAGAATGAAACCGAAATGTATGAACTGTTGACTTTGTCATAGGCTGTGTTTAAGGCGTAAGCTTCACGATTTTAAGAAGTTTTCGGCTGGAACGGCATTTTCTACTTTTACGTAAGTGTTTTACTTCCTCCTCACTTTTACTCCCAACCCCGAGGGAACAGGACCAAAGATGATCTAGAAAAGCAGCGTAGACCCACAGGGTTTTCCTGCATGTTGCAGGCTCACTGGCACCAGCGAGCTGAGCGCTGGGCTCAGCTCTCATCATCCCCACACCCAGGTGTACACGACGCATCCAAGGAAGTGCAGCGCACCTCTGAACCGTCCATTATTCTCAAAGAAAAGTGGGGGAAACTACAGCTGATCCTTCAACAACTTGGAGGTTAGAGAGACCCACCATCTGCACATCAAACTCCAAGTGTAACTCACAGATGCCCCCTGTACTCGAGGCTCCGCATCCTCGATCCAACCAGCCCTGGACTGCACAGCCCTACAGTGTTTACCGCTGAAAAGCCTCCCACAAAGGGGGGTCCCTGCAGTTCAAACCCTTGTTCTTCAAGGGTCAACTCTAATTCCCTTAATTTTTGTTTTGTTTTGTTTTGTTTTGCGGTACGTGGGCCTCTCACTGTTGTGGCCTCTCCCGTTGCGGAGCACAGGCTCCGGATGCGCAGGCTCAGCGGCCATGGCTCACGGGCCCAGCCGCTCCGCGGCATGTGGGATCTTCCCGGACCGGGGCACGAACCCGTGTCCCCTGCATCGGCAGGCGGATTCTCAACCACTGTGCCACCAGGGGAGCCCCCCTTAACTTTTAAGTAACTCTAAGCCTTGTTTTATATTAAAACAATCTTATATAGTATGAAGGAGACTGTGACTTTTATGTGAATTTAAAAAATAAAACTCATGGGAATGAGAAGACTGGAGTTCTAGTCAGGGTGATGCCAACACAGGCGAGTAACCCTGCTCGATTCTGCAAAGACTGGAATTCATGTCTGAAGACAACTGTTCAGTTAGGAGATGAGGAGCCCAAGGACAAGTCTGGGGATGTGTGTGTGCACGTATACATGCATGTGTGTCTCTGTGCGTGTGTGTGCATGCATGCATGTGCATGTATGTATGCCTGTGTGCACGTCTGTGCGTGCGTGCATGTATACACGCATGTGTCTTTGTGCGTGTGTGCATGCCTGCATGTGCATGCATGTATGCTTGTGTGCATGTCTGTGTGTGTGCATGTATACATACATGTGTGTCTGTGCGTGTGTTGCAAGCCTGCAGTGCATGTGTGTATGTGTGTGCATGTGTGTGCATGTATACATGCATGTGTGCCTCTGTGCGTGTGTGTGCATGCCTGCATGTGCCTGTATGTGTGTGTGCATGTATGTGTGTGCATTATACATGCATTTGTGTCTCTGGGCGTGTGTGTGCATGCCTGCATGTGCCTGTATGTGTGTGTGCATGTATGTGTGTGCATTATACATGCATTTGTGTCTCTGGGCATGTGTTTGCATGCCTGCATGTGCATGTATGTATGCCTGTGTTCACATGTGTGCATGCCTGTGTGTGCATGCCTGTGTATACACATGTGTGTGCATGCCTGTGGCCCTAACAGGTAGAAAAAGCAGACGGGGGGAGAAGAGAACTGGACACAGGAATCAGACCAGCAGGGGAAGTATCCGTCCTGTGAGCAGCCTGTCCAGGCCACGTCACTCCCTTCCACGATGCCGCAGGTTCGCAAGGAGAACGGGAATTTGTCCCCATAACTTGCTCACGCCCGCTGCCCAGGGTCTCACTCCACAGGTGGGTGCAGATGCCATGGTGGTAAAGCTGAGCTGAGGACGGGGCAGAGGTGGCTGGAATCCCAGCCCTGAAAGCCACAGCTCTAACCCTGGGAAACCATATGTAAAACAAGGAAAGAGCCAGGCCGCTGACTGGCTGTCAGGATAATGAAACAGTCTTTAGTCCAGGGCCTGGAGGGAGGGATGGATTTGGTAACCAATTTGCTATCCTTCAGCACCTCGTCTGTTAATGCCTTCCAAGAGAAACTAAAAGTATTTTCCCTTTGTGATTTCAAATATTAAGTCAAGGTTTCATTACATACCTTTATTTTTATTTATGAAAAAGTAAATAGGGCTTCCCTGGTGGCGCAGTGGTTGAGAGTCCGCCTGCCGATGCAGGGGACATGGGTTCGTGCCCCGGTTCGGGAAGATCCCACATGCCGCGGAGCGGCTGGGCCCGTGGGCCATGGCCGCTGAGCCTGCATGTCCGGAGCCTGTGCTCCGTAACGGGAGAGGCCACAACAGTGAGAGGCCCGCGTACCGCAAAAAAAAAAAAAAAAAAGAAAAAAAGTAAATAATACCAGATTAATCCATTTATTACACTTGTATCAGACAACTCATGAGGCTAAAATTCCAGATAAACGTCTGGTAGAAAATATGAGCTCTGCAGAAACCACTGTATTCTTGGTAAAACAGAGGATAAACCAAAATTTCACTTTATCTTAAATTTAAATATAAAACAGTGGATGAAAAGGCAGATATTATCATCCAAAATGTATTGTTTTCTCTGTGTTGGAGTCCCAGTGGCTCAAAAACACTACAGTTCCTTCAGGTAATGCCTTTCCCCCAGATCTGTAGGAAACAGAGAACTTTCCATGAATTATTCATCTTCAGATGTTTTTTGCTTTACTCCTAGACACTTTCTGTTTTCAGTGTTTACTATGAAAATCATCCTCTCTCATCTGTTCACCTATAAATAGGGACCCTAAGCCTGAGCTGTGACTGAAAACTTGGTCCAGAGCATTTAACACACTAACAGTTGGTTAGACTGGGAGGTGTGTGTGTGTGAGATTAAGAATTAACTATAAATAAAAAGGAAGCTAATCTGATCACTCTGGATTTGAGACAGGCTGTAATTCAAACCTGCAAGTCCCATGGAGGTGAGGGACACTGCATACGAAGCATCACATCATAAATGATCTGACTTCCGAAAGATTTCTCCCACTAGAAATTCTGAATGATGACATATAACTAAGGATTATAATTAAGGATTAATAAGGACTTAGTCCTTAACAAAAAAGTAGTACAATACTTTCATAAAGTTATTTAATCGAATGTAATTTAAATCGAATGAGAGTCTTTCTGTAAATTTCAGCAAAAATTTGGTTAAAAGGCTTCAGCACTCTGAGGGCATTCAATGGGTTAGAAAGTTGCAAATATGACATTAAGAGTTAAAAGATCTTTAAGTGGAAAATTGCTCTAGCAGCTGTTTGAAAGGAACCCACATATCTGCATAATAAGTGGGACTGATTTGTTCCTATTCTTGCAGTTTTGAGAAAGGGAAATATCTTTTAAAAGGAGAACAGAAAAAAAATGACAGGCAATGGTGCACTTTTCCTAAAACCACTTTTTGAAGAAGATACTCCTCAGCACAAAACCCCGGGGCATGTTTCAGACACAGTCCAGCTCCCCAAAGGTGACTTGGCAAGTGACAGAGATGCCCCGTTTAGTCCACAATCCAGAAGACAAGGAGTCGCGGGCAGGACGACGGGGTCAAGGGGTCGGTGAGACAGAGCGGGTGAGGAGGCTCCCACCTGCCCCCAGACCCAGCGAGCCCACCTGGCCCTCCCCCTGCCCCTTCTGTGGCCGATGATCCTGCTGAATTCGTCACTGGGCCGGCAGAGGAGAGCAGGCAGGTCGCCGACTGGAATTAAACCCTGGCAGCCTGAAATCGGCCACGCACAGCACTGACCCCACAAGGATCGGCTCACGCAGCGAACCAGCCTGTTCCCTCCCTCGGATCTGCCCTGGGAGCCAGGGGACCAGCGCATCGCAGGTTTCTGGTGATACTCTGAGTTATGCTTCAGGCCTTTCCCCTGAGATGGAGGTAATGAGAGGGCCCTTGATGGATCCCCAGCGCCTGGCACGGAGCAGCCACGCACCAGGTGCCCCGTGAACACGCAGCCTTCAAGTCCAACTTAACACCACCAACCAGGTGTATTCTTGTAAACAACTTTACAGATGAGTGAACTAGCACAGCTAAGGTAAGGGGGATCTAGCCCAGCTTGCGTGACTGTCTACAAGAGTGGAGAGCGTACGTGTAGGATCCGGGCTCCCGCCCCGCCCAGTGCCCATTCATCCTTCTGCTTAGATGTGTTCGAATCTCAGGACAACGGTACTGGTGCACACCGCATGCATCACACACACAAACGTCCACATGGGTCAAAATATCTATAATTTAAAAGTCTTTTCCCAATGACCTTTAGCTCATGTGAGTGCCACAGACCACAGGGAAGCTTTGCTTAGCCAAAAGCAGGGTAAAAATGTCAGGCAAAAGATTCGCATCTTAATAGCTTTGGGGTGGAAAACTAAAAAAAGGCAGAGTAAACTCAGGCTACGTTAAGTTTATGACATCCACAAAAATCGCCCCTTTTATTTAACTTTGGAGACAAGTTCCCTATTGGACAAGAGTTAACCTTTTGGATACGGTCCCTGAAAAACATCAGATGGCTTTTACCCACTAAATTCAAAAGAAAAAGTGATAATTTCACAATTCTGTAGAAAGGAACTTTTCATAAAGTTCCTGAACCATTTTATTAATGGTTTAAATCTTGATACCACAAAATACTACCCAAAAAATGTTTATTTTGTAATTAACATTTCTAGAGTTTATAGAAATTTCCCTTTCAGAAGACTCACTGTTTCTTTCTTATATTTATCCTAAATATATTCTGCCTCTAATTATTTCAATGATAGTAATAACCACAGACACCAGGTCCATTTTCTGTGCCCCCAAAGCCACTGCATACAACCCTTCCAATTTATTCTTAGTTCAAGCCAAAGGCTCCTCTTTCGAGAAAAAAAAATGCCAGTAGTAGGAGAAGTTGTTCATTCTGCTGGTGTGTGGTATGACTGTATGCAACCCAGACAACTTCTGTCTAGATTTCATTTGATGTGCAAGATTACATGAGAGACCATTGTACTTTCTTTGTCGTGATTTCTTTGTCACATACTAGGGCATCTTTATAGCACATTAATAAAGGTTACTGCCAGTAACATAAAATTTTCAAGAATATCTTCGGAGAATAAATGAGTAATAATGAGGGCTGTGCCCATAGAGAGTAATAACCTTTCTTATCAACTTACTGGTTTGAAAAACAAATTTGACATATTTAAGGCCAAAACGTACTAAATACATTCAAGGTGAACACACAATGAATTCTAGTCTTTGAACATGTTTATTTCATTATTTTTTTTTAAATTGTGTATTTTTGTCAACAATAAAACTGTGGGAGTATGTGCATGTGTAGAAGAGGTTGTTTGGGGTTTGTTTTGGGTTTTATTTGCTTATTCGTGAATTTATCAATTTTTAGAGCCTATTATATATGAGATCTTAGATGTATTTGACATCATTCGTGGAGAATTTTCAGAGCCTACGATTTAGAGAACAGACTTTCTGCACGTGCACGAGTGTACCAGGACCCAAGCGACTGTCCTCCTACGTGTGCTCCACACACTCTCTGTGCAGAGTAACTAAAATGTAAGAGTCAAGAAGTTGGAAGAGATTAGCTTTGGATTTGGGCTCAGTTTTGCTTTTGTTTCTGTCTTTTGTGTAAAATAAAGACATGAGACACCAAACGAGAGCCCATAATACCTTCTTTGTTATGATTTCTTTGTCAAATAGATGGAGAGTTTCAGCAAAAAGTGGGAAATGTAAAATAAAAGACAAAAGGGAATGCAAGAGAGAAACACATAACATCACAGATGAAGAATCCCTTCAAAGGGCTTATCTGTCAAATGAACACAGGTAAGTAAGGACAGAGTCGGTGACCTTGAGGACAGGTCAGAATTACACACACTAAAAGACAAAAAAAGAAAAAAAAAAGAATGAAGGAAACAATAGGGCATGCACAATCTATGGGAAAATATCCAACTGTGTAACATCATGTAATTATAGTTCCAGAAAGAGTAGAGTTCAAAAAGAAAGAGGCAGAGGAATATCTAAGAAGTTAATGATGGAAATCTTATAGAATTAATAAAAGATAAGCCACATACCCAAAAACCTAGAAAGTCCCAATAAGGATAATCTCCCACCCCCCCAAAAAATACCAAGCCTATATGCAAGGGAGTCCTGAAAACCAAAGGTAAAGAGAAATCCCTGAATGTATCTAAAGAAGAAGAAGACAAAGATTAGATACAGATGAACAAAGTTAAGAGCATTTTGAGCAAATCAGAAGACACTTTTAAATTACTGAAAAACCGAAATGAAACCTTTCAACCCAGAATTCTATACTCAGCAAAAATACCTTTCAAATACATAGGCAAAATAATATAGAGACATTTTCAGAAAAACAAAAGCTGAGAGAATTTAATGGCAGCCAACCAGCACTGCAAGAACTGTTAAAGAATGAGAAATAATATACTGTGTGGTTCCTAAAAATATAGAAGCAAAAGGAAAGAGGGGTGAGAAACGTAAGTAGACTTGTAAGATCCTTACGCCGTACCCCAAATGGCACAACATCACATAAAGGTACATACTGAGAAGTTAAAGATGTGCACTGAACAAACAATACAAAAAAAAGGTATACTTAATAATCCAATAATGGAGTAAAGTAAAATCATGAAATACTCATTTAATCAAAAAGAAGGCAAGAAAAGTTGGGGAAAGGAGAAAAATGTACAGTTGGGACAAATGGAAAATTGGCAAGATGATAAATTTAAACTAAACCATATAAAAAATTACATCATATGCAAAATGTCTAAACACTCCAATTAAAAAGCAGAGATTATCAGACTGAATAAAAATGATACCAGATTCAACTCTATCATATCTACAGGAGGCCACTTTAAAAATAATGCATGGATTTCATTTTATAATTTTCATTTAATAAAGTGAAAAATTTGGAATTATATATAATACAAACACTGATAGAAATTGCAATATATACATTAATATCAAAAAACTAGACTTCAGAATAAGAGTTATTTCCAGAGATGAATAAGTACTAGAACAAACAGAAAAAGAAACAGAACCTATGAACTACGCTATCAAATAACTTCATCTATTTGATATTTACAGAACCATCAACAAACAGCAGCAGAATATATATTTTTTCAAGTGCACATGGAGTGCTCACTAAGATAAACCATATTCTGGACCCTAAGACAAATCTCTACAAATATAAAAGGACTAACAAAGGGTGGACAAAAGTATGTCCCCACTCACAACAGAATTAAGCTAAAAATAAGTATCAAGAAATCCTCAAATATTGGGAAAGTGAACTATGTATTTCCTTGTAAACCAGTAAGTCACTGACAGAATCAAGAAGCAAATTAAAAAATATTTTGGCTGAATGCACACGTGTTGCATCCCCAAGGACCACTCTTGTTGGGAGGTTCACCATAAGTATTGATGTAGTCATGCTCACGGCTAAGAAGTGTCACGACGGGGCTGGGAGGATGCACAGCTGGGTCCCAGGGACACACAGGTACAGTGCAGAGGACCCCCGTATACTGTACCCCTCCCGAGGGGCTCATGGTATGCTCTCTTCCCCAGCAAAGGAGATGCAGCCCTCATATGACCCTTCTGCATCCAGAGCACATTAGAGAATGGAGCCCAAGGTTCCTATGGGGGCAGGTCACGTAGGTAGCCTCTGCCTGCCACACACCAAAATTCCAGATTTCCAGAAGGAGAGCAAGTGCTCAACAGAAGTCGTGCTGTTTGGACAAGGAGCCCAGAAACAGTGAGTTGCCCTTATTAGCAAGAAAAGGGTAGCAACACCCTGAAATACAAATCCCCAGGGGCCAGCAGGGGTCTGATTCTCTTGCAAGAAGACCTTTCTAGGGACCAGAAGTCTCAGACCTGCTCTCTTGACTCTTGTAAAACGTAAAAACACAAAATGTAAAAACCTGTGGGAAGCAATTAAAATAGCGGTTACTTGCAAATGTGTAGGATTAAAAGCTTATAATACAAGCCAAAAAATGTCTCAAATCAACAGTCTAAGATTCCACCTTAAGAACCAAGAAAAAATAAGCAAAGGAAGCCCAAAATCATGTTCTAGGAAGAAAATAAGAAGAACCAAATCAGTGAAGATAAAAACAAAATGGAATTAAAACTGTGTCCTTGTCAAGAACATTAAAATTGATAGCACACTGGAGAGACTGATCGATAAAAAACAGAGAAGTCACAAGTCACCAGTATTATAAGTGAGAGAGGGAACAGCACTACAGAACCTACAGACTTCAAAAACATTAATAAAGAAATACTGCAAACAACTTTATTGCAAAGAATTTTATAACTTAAATAAAAGGATAAATTTTTTAAAAGACACAAACTACCACGATTTAGCCAAGAAGAAACAGATAACCTGAATACTGCTTTATCTTTTATAGAAATTTAATTTGCAGTCAGAAAGCAACCCACAAATTAAACCCCAGGCTCACATGAATTCAGTATGAATTTTACTCAACAGAAAAATAATACAAAACCACAGAAAGTTTATGAAATTGTAGAAGAAAAACACTTCCTAACTCATTTTTGAGGCCAGGATTACACTGATACCTGGATACCAAAACCAAAAAAAAAAAAAAAAAAAACCCAAAAAACAAATGGTGTTATACGAACAGAACAATACAAACCAATACCCATCGTGAACACAGACACAAATATACACTGACAAAATCTTAGCAAATTGAATGTAGTGATTAATGAAAGGATAAGATAGTGACCAAGTAGAATTCATTCCTAGAATGTAAGGTTGGTTCAACTTTCAAAATCACTAATGTAATTCACTAGATCAACAGCCTAAAAAGCATAATGTCATCTCAACAGATGAAAAAGACTTTCCATAAAATTCAACATCCACTTCTGATAAAAATCTCAATTAACCAAGAGATGACATTTTCCTCAACCCGAAAAAAGCATCTACAAAAGACATATATTAACATAGTTAATGATGAGTAACTGAAGCTTTTTCCTAAAGATCAGAAACAAGGCAACTTCTGTTCACTATTGTACCTGTGTCCCACCCACTGTACTAGGACAAAATAAATAAATACTGGAGTACAGATTCTGAAGGAAAAAATAATAGTATCCTTATTTGTAGACAACACGATCATCAATATAACAAAAAAAGTCCCACAGAATCTATGATTCTCCCACTCTTTTGGTTGGGACAGCATGTGTCTTTTCATATATTTATGACTAGTTATAATTCTTTTTTTTTAAAGGCAAGTTTAAATCCTTTGTACATTTTTTTCTCTTAGGTTTTTTTTTTGCAATTTCACAAGGTCTTTTTAAATTAAAAATATACCTCTTCAACTATCATTTGTATTAGAAATAATTTTCTATTTCATTGTTTTGAATTTGTTTATTTTCTAATTTATCTATTTTTTTCCTACAAGATTAAAAAACATTTCTTCATAATCTGATTTGTCTGCATTTTCCTTATGGCTTCTACATTATAAAAGCCTTTCCAAATCTTAGAACCCTCAGAGACAAAGTTTAAAGGAATATATTCCTCAAAGAATGCTCACCATCAGATTTCCAAGAAACACAGAGAAATTATTAAAAACACAAGAAAATAAGTAATAACCCAGGAGTTAAGCAAAATTAGCAAACTGCAGAATCAGGCAATCAAAGGTTACAGATGTTAAAATTATTAAGTGCAGAATATAAAATGAGTACATTTATAGATTTAAACATATAAAAGAAGTTACTGTAAGTGAAATGACAGAATAAAAAATTATCAAAACCAACCAGTTTTGACGACCAGGAAAGTAAAACTAAAGACATTACATAGAACACAGCACAGAGAGACAGAGAAGTGGGGAAAAAAGACAGTGTGCTGGTTCAGTCCCTTCTAGAAGCAGACACCCACCCAGCGGTCCAGGTACACCTGTGAGGGGTGGGAGGAGCGAGAGCAGGCAGAGAGGGCTTGGTGTGAGGTCGGGGTCTGAGGGCTGTGAGGCGAGGGGTGAAGGAAGGAGGGTGGGTAGCACGAGCCTGGGGCCCCAGCACAGCTCTCTGAACATCCCAGACAACAGGGCACCTGAGAAAGGTGCCTGTGAGGGGATCCCGCCCAGGGCCCCTGCTGGCGGGGAGGCAGCAAGCCAGGTGCTCTTGAGGGAAGAGTTGAGTGCCCAGCTCCATGGACAAACAGAGAGGCCGCAGACAGGGAGGATGCTTCAGATCCCATCACATTCAGGTGGAATTCCCCACAAAGAGAACAGGCACTGAGGGGAGGGGCAGAATTCTCAGAGAAAATGCTAGATTGCTCATAACTAATGCAGACAGCACCACGATGCTAAAGACTATGAAGGAGAAAAGGCCTTTCATACACAGAGTGTAAACTGTCACCTGACCAGAAGGACAAGTCCACTGATGGCCGAGTTCTGAACAGCAACAGTGAGAGTCAGAGGAAATAGTACCTTCAGAATACCAATGAAAAATCAACAAGAATTCTGTAACTTTTTCAGGAAGAGAGTGTGGTAAAATGAGCGATTTCAGTCCTAAATAGACCCTCACCACTGAAACCTCTAGGGATGTTCTTCAGGAAGAACAGGGATCCCAGAAAGAATGCCTGTGATAATAAAGGAACAGCACAGAGAAAACCGCAAGATGTGGGAAGAGCTTGTAGAAAAAGCAGTCCTAAGTCTGACTTCTGAAGTTAGAAAATGAGAGAGCACACATCATGTCAAAAGCAGGGCACGAGTGGGTTGGAGCCGATGGGTTTTCATCTCCCGTGGCCTCGAGGGTCTCCTTCCAGGAACCTATTCTCTCCCCTCTCGTCGACATGGACCTGCTTCTATCGCAACTTCAGCTTTGATGAGCAGTTGCACTGGGTATAAAAGGCGGGACTAACGATGTTTCTTCTTCCATCAGCACCTTGGAAAGCACCATCCCACTGTCTTCTTCCCTCCATAGTCAGTGGTGAGATGTCAGAATCAGAAAATGAACCACACAAATCCACCCTGAAAACATAATTTATTGATGCATTTCTGACAAATGAAAACAAACAGCTTGAGAACTGGCGAGCCTTGTGGGATTTAGAAATATGTAATTTTCTCCTCATGGGATTATAAACCATGAGTAAACTTAAGTGCTAACATGGATTCCTAAGGAACACAGTCAGCTTAGCCAAAGATAAGTGAGCCAGCAAGAAGGATCTGAAAGGGCTGGTGCTGATTTCCACACACAAAAGCAGACATTCATCATTAAATCCCTTTTTATGGGAATAGCTGCAAAGCTTCTCTGCTGATACAACAGAATATTGAGCAGAGATTCAACAATATTGACGAACGTGTCTAAAAAGTGTGAAAACTATCATTTTTATAGTGAGAAAATTTTAAATGCAGGACAAAAAGTGCATATAAAGGATGGTTTTAGCTAATAGGATACATAGTGAAAAAAGGCCAGAAGAGGTGTATGAAATGCTAGCCATACACATATGTCCAGGTCACACTCTTTCTTAGGCTGTTCAATGTTTTACACACTTTCCACACTGAGGCAGGAATATTATGCTACCATTCACACAAATGCCAAAATGTGAAACAAATGTATTTAAACCAAAGGAGGTAACAGAAAGAGCCAGAATCCCACAAGGAAGGACCAGAGAGGGGGCTCAATGCAGCCTCGTCCACATGCTTGCCACGCGGGGCCTCGTGACCCTGCTTCTGATGTCCAGCTTCATCCCCCGTCACCTCAGTCCTCCCCTCCTCCCTCCAACCCAAGCACAGCCTGAGGCTTTCACAGCCAACGTGGTGACACCACCGCGTGTCTGCCCCGTGGGGCTCTCCCGGCTGAGCCACTGTTTCTCATTTTCCCCAGGACTGGGCTCCTTATTCCAGAACCAGCTGTGCAGACTCCTCCCAAACCTGCCCCTCCTCCTTCCCACCTGTGAAATGGAAATTACAAATCTAAAAGCATTTTGATTCCACCTGATAAAAGTGAAAAGAACCTATAGGTCACAATGGAATTTGATAAAGCGTAGGAAGGAAATAATTTTAATGCACAAAGCACTTAGAATTTCAAAGATCTGGGCTGGTTCCCACCTACATGAGGAAGAGAACGTACAAGGCACATCACTCTTAGATGCAACCAAGGTTTTGTATCTTGTCCTGACAGGAAAGCTTTTCAATTTTACTTCCACTCTTTCTTAGCTACCAGCTTTTCCCTCTTCATTCTATTAAGTAATCTGCTACTTAATGTAACATACCATGTTATATATGCTCATATCAAATTAATAGTTAAACTACATTATCCAATTTAAAAATTAATTTTTTAAATGTGATTAAATCTTATCTAAGTATTGCACTTCCCATTTATATCATTAGTTACATTTTCCTATTTCATTTTGGTAGTTAGAACAAATCTATTTTATATACAGAGAAGGAGTATGTGAATGATCATGTCATCATTCATCTTTTATTATCTTTTGTTATTAGCAATTTCAGATTTCGATTTTAATTTCTTAAATCTTAGAGAAATACAATAGTTTTAGGCGAATATTATTCCAGAATCATGAATGTCAATTTAGAATGTTTGACCTTATTAACTATATTAACATCAAAATATAAAATACATACATTTTACTTATATTGCATCTTAAAGTTAAAATTAAAACATTTTGTAAGCTCAAATTAATTTTTTACATCTCTCTGGATGTTAAATGGACCAATTTATTTTTTAAATGCCACTGATTTCAATCACAAGAAAATTTTGCTGTAAATCCTGGTTCCCACTGTATTTCAAATCCTAAACACCAACTCAGATAAGTGGCTTTAGAGTTTTTCTCTAAAGCGATTACAGGAAATTCACAAAGCTTCAGTCAGCCCAGCTTCACTAAAATGTCACTTCTTTGCAGAATTTAAAAATATGCAGGCTTCCCTGGTGGCGCAGTGGTTGGGAGTCCTCCTGCCAATGCAGGGGACGTGGGTTCGTGCCCCAGTCCGGGAGGATCCTGCATGCCATGGAACAGCTGGGCCCGTGAGCCATGGCCACTGGGTCTGTGCATCTGGAGCCTGTACTCCACAGTGGGAGAGGCCACAACGGTGAGAGGCCCACATACTGCAAAAAAAAAAAAAAAAAAAAAGCCACATTTTACATCCAAATCTTGCATTATGTATTCACCAGTTATCACTGCAATGAGATGGAGAGTAAAAGTTAAACAACAAAAATACTTTATTTACAAATAGATATTTAGTATATAATAATAAAGGAAACTCTCCAAAAAGTTCCATTCCAAATTTATTAAACTGATCTTATCATTTTAAACTGAAATTTCAAAATGTTTGTTTGAACTTGAATTTTTCAATACGCTGAAACAAAGATACTTAGAAATACAGTTCTGAGGGAAAAGGGAAAATATTTAAAAACTTTAGTCTTCAAGAATTAATTGAGGAGAGTGCCAGAATAGCGACTAACTGTTGAACAATCATCGACAAGAAGACAATGGAACTCACCAAAAAAGATACCCCACATCCAAGGACAAAGGAGAAGCCACAATGAGATGGTAGGGGGGGCACAATCACGATAAAATCAAGTCCCATGACCCCTAGGTAGTTGACTCACAAACAGAAGAACACTTATACAACAGAGGTCCACCCACTGGAGTGAAGGTTCTGAGCCCCACGTCAGGCTTCCCAACCTGGGGGTCTGGCAACAGGAGGAGGAATTCCTGGAGAATCAGACTTTGAAGGCTAGTGGGATTTGACTGCAGGACTTCGACAGGACTTGGGGAAACAGAGACTCCACTTTTGGAGGACACACACAAAGTAGTGTGCACATCAGGACCCAGGGGAAGGAGCAGTGACCCACAGGAGACTGAACCAGACCCATCTGCTAGTGCTGGAGGATCTCCTGCAGAGGTGGGGGGTGGCTATGGCTCACCGTGAGGACAAGGACACTGGCAGCAGAAGTTCTGGGAAGTACTCCTTGGTGTGAGCCCTCCCAGAGTCCGCAATTAGCCCCACCAAAGAGCCGCGTAGGCTCCAGTGCTGGGTCGCCTCAGGCCAAACAACCAACAGGGAGGAAACCCAGCCCCACCCATCAGCAGACAAGTGGATTAAAGTTTTACTGATCTCTGCCCGCCAGAGCAACACCCAGCTCTACCCTCCACCAGTACCCCCCATCAGGAAGCTTGCACAAGCCACTTAGATAGCCTCATCCACCAGAGGGCAGACAGCAGAAGCAAGAACGACAATCCCGCAGCCTGTGGAACAAAAACCACATTCACAGAAAGATAGACAAGATGAAAAGGCAGAGAGCTATGTACCAGATGAAGGAACAAGATAAAACCCCAGAAAAACAACTAAATGAAGTGGAAATAGGAAACTTTCCAGAAAAAGAATTCAGAATAATGATAGTGAAGATGATCCAGGACCTCGGAAAAAGTATGGAGGCAAAGATGGAGAAGATACAAGAAATGTTTAACAAAGACCTAGAAGACTTAAAGAAGAAACACCTAGAAGAATTAAAGAACAAACAAACAGAGATGAACAATACAATAACTGAAATGAAAAATACACTAGAAGGAATCGATAGCAGAATAACTGAGGGAGAAGAATGGATAAGTGACCTGGAAGACAGAATGGTGGAATTCACTGCAGTGGAACAGAATAAAGGAAAGAGCAAGAAAAGAAATGAAGACAGCCTAAGAGACCTCTGGGACAACATTAAATGCAACAACATTCGCATTATAGGGGTCCCAGAAGGAGAAGAGAGAGAGAAAGGACCCAAGAAAATATTTGAAGAGATTATAGTCAAAAATTTCCCTAACATGGGAAAGGCAATAGCCACACAAGTCCAGGAAGTGCAGAGAGTCCCAGGCAGGATAAACCCAAGGAGAAACACACCAAGACACATAATAATCAAACTGACAAAAATTAAAGACAAAAATTATTAAAAGCAACAAGGGAAAAACGACAAATAACATACAAGGGAACTCCCATAACGTTAACAGCTGTTTTCTCAGCAGAAACTCTACAAACCAGAAGGAGTGGGATGATATATTTAAAGTGATGAAGGGGAAGAACTTGTAACTAGGATTACTCTACCCAGCAAGGATCTCATTCAGATTTGATGGAGAAATCAAAAGCTTTACAGACAAGCAAAAGCTAAGAGAATTCAGCACCACCAAACCAGCTCTATAACAAATGCTAAAGGAACTTTTCTGGGTAGGAAACACAAGAGAAGAAAAGGACCTACAAAAACAAACCCAAAATAATTAAGAAAATGGTAATAGGAACAAACATATTGAAAACTACCTTAAATGTGATGGATTAAATGCTCCAACCAAAAGACACAGTCTCGCTAAATGGATACAAAAACAAAACCCATGTATATGCTGTCTACAAGAGACCCACTTCAGACCTAGGGACACATACAGACTGAAAGTGAGGGGATGGAAAAAGATATTCCATGAAAATAGAAATCAAAAGAAAGCAGGAGTAGCAATACTCATATCAGATAAAATAGACTTTAAAATAAATAATGTTACAAGAGACAAAGAAGGACACTACATAATGATCAAGGGATGAATCCAAGAAGAGGATATAACAATAATAAATATATATGCACGCAACATAGGAGCACCTCAATACATAAGGTAAATGCTAACAGCTATAAAAGAGGAAATTGACAGCAACACAATAATAGTAGGGGACTTTAACACCTCAGTTACACCAATGGACAGATCATCCAACCAGAAAATTAATAAGGAAACACAAGCTTTAAATGACACAATAGACCAGATATATTTAATTGATATTTATAGGACATTTCATCTGAAAAGAGCAGATTACACTTTCTTCTCAAGTGCACATGGAACATTCTCCAGGATAGATCATATCTTGGGTCACAAATCTAGCCTTGGTAAATTTAAGAAAACTGAAATCATATCAAGTGTCTTTTCCAAACACAGCACTATGAGATTAGAAATCAATTACAGGGAAAAACACATAAAAAACACAAACACATGGAGGCTAAACAATACATTACTAAATAACCAAGAGATCACTGAAGAAATCAAAGAGGAAATCAAACAATACCTAGAGACAAATGACAACGAAAACATGATGATCCAAAACCTATGGGATGCAGCAAAAGCAGTTCTAAGAGGGAAGTTTATAGCAACACAATCCTACCTCAAGAAACAAGAAAAATCTCAAATAAACAAGCTAACCTTACACCTAAAGGAACTAGAGAAAGAAGAACAAACAAAACCCAAAGTTAGTAGAAGAAAAGAAAACATAAAGATCAGAGCAGAAATAAATGAAATGGAAACAAAGAAAACAAGAGCAAATATCAGTGAAACTAAAAGCTGGTTCTTTGACAAGATAAATAAAATTGATAAACCTTTAGCCAGACTCACCAAGAAAAAGACGGAGAGGATTCAAATCAATAGAATTAGAAATGAAAAAGGAGAAGGTACAACAGACACTGCAGAAACACAAAGGGTCATAAGAGACTACTACAAGCAACTCTATGCCAGTAAAATGGACAACCTGGAAGAAATGGACAAATTCTTAGAAAGGTGTAACTTTCCAAGACTGAACCAGGAAGAAATAGAAAATATGAACAGACCAATAACAAGTAATGAAATTGAAGCTGTGATTAAAAACAAAAGTCCAGGAACAGATGTCTTCACAGGTGAATTCTATCAAACATTTAGAGAACAGCTAACACTCATCCATCTCAAACTCTTCCAAAAAATAGCAGAGGAAGGAACACTCCCAAATTCATTCTATGAGACCACCATCACTCTGATACCAAAACCAGACAGAGATACTACAAAAAAAGAAAATTACAGACCAATATCACTGATGAATATAGATGCAGAAATCCTCAACAAAATACTAGCAAACAGAATCCAACAACACATTAAAAGGATCATACACCATGATCAAGTGGGATTTATCCCAGGGATGCAAGGATTCTTCAATATAGGCATATCATTCAGTGTGATAAACCATATTAACAAATTGAAGAATAAAAACCATATGAACATCTTAGTAGATGCAGAAAAACTTTTGACAGAATTCAAAACCCATTTATGATAAAAACCCTCCAGAAAGTGGGCATAGAGGGAACCTACCTCATCATAATAAAGGCCATACATGACAAACCCACAGCAAACATCATTCTCAATGGTGAAAAACTGAAAGCATTTCCTCTAAGATCAGGAACAAGACAAGGATGTCCACTCTTGCCACTCCTATGCAACATAGTTTTGGAAGATACTATGTAAATAGTGCTGTCATGTAGTGCTTCTTCTTTGGAAGAAGAAAAAGAAATAAAAGGAATACAAACTGGAAGAGAAGAAGTAAAACTCACTGTTTGCAGATGACCTGATACTGTACATAGAGAATCCTAAAGATGACACCAGAAAACTACTAGAACTAATCAATGAATTTGGTAAAGTTGCAGGATACAAAATTAATGCACAGAAATCTCTTGCATTCCTATGCAGTAACAATGAAAGATCAGAAAGAGAAATTAAGGAAATGACCCCATTCACCATTGCAACAAAAAGAATAAAATACCTAAGAATAAACCTACTTAAGGAGATAAAAGACCTCTACTCAGAAAACTTTAAGACACTGATGAAAGAAATCAAGGATAACACAAACAGATGGAGAGATATACCATGTTCTTGGATTGGAAGAATCAATATTGTGAAAATGACTATACTACCCAAAGCAATCTACAGATTCAATGCAATCCCTATCAAATTACCAATGGCATTTTTTACAGAACTAGAACAAAAAACCTTAAAATTTCTATGGAGACACAAAAGACCCCGGATAGCCAAAGCAATCTTGAGGGAAAAAAACGGAGCTGGAGGAATCCGACTCCCTGACTTCAGACTATACTACAAAGCTACAGTAATCAACACAGTATGGTACTGGCACAAAAAAGAAATATAGATCAGTGGAGCAGGATAGAATGCCCAGAGATAAACCCACACACCTATGGTCAACTAATCTATGACAAAGGAGGCAAGGATATACAATGGAGAAAAGACAGTCTCTTCAATAAGTGGTGCTGGAAAAACTTGACAGCTACATGTAAAAGAATGAAATTAGAACACTCCCTAGCACCATACACAAAAATAAACTGAAAATGGATTAAAGACCTAAAAGTAAGACTGGACACTATAAAACTCTTAGAGGAAAACATAGGAAGAACACTCTCTGACATAAATCACAGCAAGATCTTTTTTGACCCACCTCCTAGAGAAATGAAATAGAAACAAAAATAAACAAATGGGACCTAATGAAACTTAAAAGCTTTTGCACAGCAAAGGAAACTATAAACAAGATGAAAAGACAACCCTCAGAATGGGAGAAAATATTTGCAAATGAATCAATGGACAAAGGATTAATCTCTAAAATATATAAACAGCTCATGCAGCTCAATATTAAAAAAAACAAACAACCCAATCAAAAAATGGGCAGAAGACCTAAATAGACATCTCTCCAAAGAAGACATACAGATGGCCAAGAGGCACATGAAAAGCTGCTCAACATCATTAATTATTAGAGAAATGCAAATCAAAACTACAATGAGGTATCATCTCACACTGTTCAGAATGACCATCATCAAAACATCTACAAACAGTAAATGCTGGAGAGGGTGTGGAGAAAAGGGAACCCTCTTTCAGTGTTGGTGGGAATGTAAATTGATACAGCCACTATGGAGAACAGTATGGAGGTTCCTTAAAAAACTAAAAATAGAATTACCATATGACCCAGCAATCCCACTACTGGGCATATACCCAGAGAAAACCATAATTCAAAAAGACACATGCACTCCAATGTTCATTGCAGCACCATTTATAATAGCCAGGTCATGGAAGCAACCTAAGTGTCCATCGACAGACAAATGGATAAAGAAGATGTGGTACATATACGCAATGGAATATTACTCAGCCATAAAAAGAAACAAAATTGAGTTATTTGTACAGACGTGGATGGACCTAGAGACTGTCATACTGAGTGAAGTAAGTCAGAAAGAGAAAAACAAATATCGTATATTAACGCATATGTGTGGAATCTAGAAACATGGTACAGATGAACCAGTTTGCAAGGCAGAAATAGAGACACCAATGTAGAGAACAAACATATGAACACCAAGGGGGGAAAGCGGGGGCAGGGTGGTGGTGGTCGGATGAACTGGGAGATTGGGATTGACTTATATACACTAATATGTATAAAATAGATAACTAATAAGAGCAAAGGATTTTTCCAAATGTGCTATAACACACACACACACACACACATGCATGCACACACTGGCTCCTGTTTGTAATCAATTATATCCCACCTGGATCTTTTGTTATTAACCCCCCCAAAAAAGGATTAATTGATAGTCATTATTCTAGAGATATGAGTATCCTCCCTATTTTTCTCCCGACCTACGGGTGAGTCACAGAGAAGTTGGTACCTGCGCACCGTCGCACAGAGTCCCCTGAGAGCATCCAGGCCCCAGACTCTGGGGTCACAGAGCCAGGGCACAACCGGGCAGCTGATGGTCCAGAGCAGCTCCCGAGACGCCAAGCTGAGCACTTATGATTAACACACACGGTATTCTCTGAAGGTCATGTCTCTCTCCCTCACAACAGCCATAAACGTCCGCGATCAAGTTTTCCGTGTGCCACTCTTTTCCTGTGCACACAGCCACAGTCGTACCCCCAGCAACAAGCAGCAGTCACCACTCGGGGCAGGGAGGAAGCACCTGTCGCCCACCACTCGTGGTCCCCTGCCCCGCCCCAAAGCCTGTGCTTCCAGAATCTACCTCCTCTAGTGGTCATTGGTGGGGGGGAGCTGGGGGGTGCTCGCCGGCACGCACCTGTGTCTGGACCCCTCTGCCCTGCTTTGTCCTCTCAGCTCCCAACACAGCTCCTAGCAGGTGCTCAGACTTTGCTCTGTTAATGATGTAAACGCATAAACAGTGTGCACGCAGGTGCAGGTGTGTACACATCTGTAACCGCACAGCACTTTTTTTCCAAATAACATTTAATTTTACCTTCATAAAGTCCTGACCCCTTCAGGAAAGGCCTCAAGGCTGTGAAAAAGGCCAGCCTGGCGCCACTTCTCCTGGCTGCCCTCCCCGGCAGGAAGGCAGGGAAACCTCTGGCATTTCTAAGGCCACAAATGCAGAAGCTGCTATCTGTCTACCGTGTCACACAAGCCATGACAGCCTGGATCTGTCACCAAGATGACAGGACTAGCACTGCCTGTGCCGAGGCCACACACCTTCCCCAAAGCACTGCTGCCGCCTCATGGGGTCCGAATGTCCCCAGGTTTACAGATGAGGAGTGATTTCATACTCCTCAGCACATAAAAAAAGCTTAAGATAATTATAATGTGAAGAGTCAACGAATGGAGCCATTTGGTAAAGTGTAGTTATCTGAAGAGAAGTCATTAAGGATAATGTTCAACAGGACAGAGACGAGAGGAGGATACGGTGCATTTTACCAGGAACAGTCGTGCTGATTTGTACAACTGACATCAAAACGCAGCTATTATAAAAATATAAAGGCACAATTTTATTCAAACCCGAAATAGCTAATCAGGGCTTCCCTGATGGCACGGTGGTTAAGAATCCACCTGCCAAGGCAGGGGACTCAGGTTCGAGCTCTGGTCCAGGAGGATCCCACATGCCGCAGAGCAACTAAGCCCGTGCGCCACAACTACTGAGCCTGCGCTCTAGTGCCCGTGAGCCACAACTACTGAGCCCCCGTGCCACAAGTACTGAAGCCCGCACGCCTAGAGCCTGTGCTCTGCAACAAGAGAAGCCACTGCAATGAGAAGCCCGCGGACCGCAACGAAGAGCAGCCCCCGTTCGCCGCAACTAGAGAAAGCCCGCGCACAGCAACAAAGACCCATCGCAGCCAAAAATAAATAAATAAATAAATAAATTTACAAAATAGCTAATCATAAATATAAGTTCTCAGTACAAGAGCCAGAAACAAACTTTCTCCCTCTTACAGCATGACATACCATTAATTCAGATAAATACTTATGATTCAACAGTGCGTATCAGCTGTTACATACCAGGCATGTCATTTATTTATGTAGTCTTGCGTCTCTTTCTAAAAGAAAGGGGAACTTCCCTCCTCACTCACAAGCAGCCTCACTGGCAAAGCTGCAATCATGCCCTTTCCAAAGGCAATCGTTGACTTAGGCTGGTCCATATTTACACCTGAGGGTGGGATGAGGCCCAAAAAACATACGGGCACCAGATACCCAGACAAAGGCGGGTTCTGGAAGCAGGAGAGAAGGGGCGCGACTGTGACTGGAATAAGCAGGGCTGATGGAGGCTGGGACAGAGGCCAGGGAAGGGGTCAATGTCCAGGGAGAGACGAGAGCATGAGCAAAGGCCCTGAGGCGGCCTCAAGGACACGAGCACATCAGACAAAGACCTGAGCTGGGTGGGTGGTGCTGCCGTTGTCTGACACATAAACACAGAGAGAGAACGGGGGTTCGGGATTAAGATTAGGTAGAGGATCTTGGAAGTGTTAACTGAACAGCCAAGCAGGGCTCACCGAGGCACCGTGTTGGGCATCAGTGGGTTAACCAGAGGTGGGTGAGGCCGCCTGGAGACATAAAGCGAGAAAAGAACCTACAGCAGAAGGTCTGTACCCCCCACTCTGAAAGGCAGAGCAGAGGAGAAGGAGGAAAAGCAGAGGGTCGGGGAGGGAGGTGTGCCAGGTGAGCCGTCAGCAGCTCAAACCACTTAGAGGTGAAGCCAGAAGGGGGCAGCAGGTCTGGGGCCTGGGGACACGGCGGCCTGAGTGTCACAGGGACAGAGGTGAAGATGGTCAGCTGGGGGCAGGGACCACGACGGGACAGCTCCAGGGGCAACACGCTCGGAGGGAAAGAGTCAGGGAGGTGGGTCCAGCTCCCCTTCCACCTCTTGGATTCTGACCTAGCAAGGGAAGCTGCTCTCCCTTTAAAGACCCGACGGCCACCGCACTTAGTTTCTGAAAGTTGTGTCATGCAAAATGTGTGCGAACATTGTCAAATGCGACATTTATTGTCAATAGAAAGTGTTGTTATTCCTGATAGGAATAACTGGCAGTTATGTCACACTTTATAAATACAGATTATTCTCCTAAGCACTAGCTCAATGAACAAAAATGTCCTAATGTAGAATCTGGGTGCATTCATGTGGTTATATTCTTACTGATATTAATTCATAAAATAGACAATAAAATATACACCTGCTGAGAGCATTCACAGTCATTCTAGAAATGGAATTGGATTCTTACAATGATTTGTCATTCAAACTACTTCGATTAAAATATAAATAATTACAGTTACTTCTCTTTTAGTCAACGCTTAAATGCAATTACCACTCACTGCAAAGGGGAGGGGAGTCAGCCTTCAACTAAAATCAGCACGAGAAATAAAGCAAAATGAATGCTAATAACACCATGAGATTTACAACACCGAACCTTACTGTTTATATGATCGTATTTATAATAGTACAATTCAGCGCCATAATACAATGATATTCATCCAAATTTCAAATGAATTTTGGTGCCTATCAAAACTAGAATTGATGTCAAATGTCAACCGTTTAGAGTCAGATTTATTCACTCAGAATAATAAGTGTGACTGTAGACAGTGCTGAGTGCAAAGCGCAGAGACACAGCCGCTCTGGAAACTCTCACAGGAGAAACAGGTCATCAGCCATGATTGTGAGCTATGAACGTTCCTGTTTTAAAAGACACATGTGTAGACAGAACAGTTAACAGATCTGTTATAATGAGCAAGAATCTGAGCCCTGCTGTAGGCTGGAGCACGCAGCATCTGAGCACACCTGATTACTTAGGACACCGGAGGGACCATTCCTGCTACTACGGGATCTATGTTACTATTCCAACACTTGTCCTTTGGTGCTGACAGAACTTCCTGGCTGGAACACAATCACGGCTGGAACCTTGGCTGGAAAATGGCCCTAAACGTCTTTGCACTGTGGACCTCTGATGGCCATACATTTTTCACTTGAATCCTTGGAACCTAGACAACCATGCACATTTGCTGCTTTTCTTATCAGTAACTATCCATAACATCATTGAGTTTACATAGTTATTTAATCATTTCCGTTAAGAAGGAGAACTTAGTGCTTCTAATTAGAAAAATGATGACACACAAGAAAGTCGTTTCAAACCCAGTATGAGGCACATAGGATGCATCTTATAATCAAGGTTCTTATTACAAGTAAGCACTAATTACAGCCTCAGCAAATGGGGTATGGAGCCCCTTTCTGAGCCCCCAATTTAGTGTCTTAATGTAGTCAACATTTAGCACCTTGGACAGTACTTATTTCAGAACCTGCAGTTGACATATTTTTTAAAAACTTAAGTTATTGCCAATAACTCGTCCACTGGGTCAGTTATGCAGTATGATCAATCCACTTGGTTCTTCCTCTATAATTACAGTGGTTATAAACAGGACAGCTGCAAGAACACCTCAAGCAGATGGGCAGCTCCTGACCAGCGAGGGCACGGCTGCAAGACTCCAGGCAGTGACAGAACTCCCAGCCTCTCTTTCTTAAGCAGTTTACTTCCGATTACCCCAAGCACATCTTCCCGGTTTAATTTCCACCTGCAGTAGCTGGAAAACTACTCTGTGACAAAGTACTTTACACAATGAGCACGGAACTTTACATGAAATGTAATTTCAAGATTTTGTGGAAACACCCCAAAATTGTATAACTTGATGGAAGAAGCAACTGTCTCTACATAAGCTTTTTTTTTTTTTTTTTAAAGAAAATCATACAGTCATTAGTACTACTGCCCTGGTTTAGAAGCATCCTGACACACAGAATTTATAAAAGCCTTCAACCCATAGTCTCCGAAACATTTCTCAGTTATCCTGAAAAGGATTGCTAGACACACGCCGGTTTTTATTGTCGCTCCCGGGCTTAGGGAGTCTGTGAGGACAAACCCGAAGGGAGGCGGTTACAGCCGGATTAGTCAATCAGTCGGGGAGCCTCGGCTGCGGTTCCTAAACTGTTTCCAGAACACTCGGTTATGCTGCGGGTGGCGACGCGAAGGCTTCCAAGAACTTTTCGTTTTTGACTGAGCCACATTTCTGTTTTCCCCCAACAGTTAAGTTATTTAAAAGTAAGAGGGTGGAGGGGAGTCGTCTGGGGCAGGGATAAGAAGCGATGTCACACAGACACGCACGCACGAATCGGTATCACGAAGTGGGCGTCCAGAGCTGAGCTGTCCCCTAAGTAGCGGGGCGCTCGGCCGGGGGGGACCCCAGCACCGGGCAGAGGCCCCCCAAGACGGAGCTGAGCTCAGGAGGACGCCCGCCGCGGCCCTCGAGGCCAGGAGCCGCTCGCAGGGAGACAGGAGGGGCGAACCCCGAACGCCCAACCCTGGAGAACCTGGTTCCCACGGACCACGGAGCCGCTGCACCTTCACGACAGGGAAAGGCGGACCCTATAAGTTTCCGTCTGGGATGCTGGGTCGGGAGGATGGAGGGTCAGGGGGTCTGCGCCCGCCCGCACGAGCCGCCCCGGGAGATGGGGATGGGGACGCAAGAGGGAAGGGGGCGCCGGGTGAGGAGGGGTCGGAGGATGAGGAGGGGGCGCGGAGGAGAGACAGGGGCGCTGGGAAGGGGAGGGCCTGGAGGGAGAATGGGGTGCAGAGGAGAAGGGGGCGCGCGCAGAAAAGACGGCCGGGAGGGCCGGCACTCACCCTCGCGGGCACTAGCAGGCGGCTGGAGCGCCCGCGGGGGGCAGCCGGGGAGAAGGGTCCCTCGGCGCTCATCGTCGCCCACTAGGCGGGACCCAGAGCTCCGGGCCGCGCGAGCTCAGCGCCGAGGCCCCGCGCGAGCCTCCTAGGGCCCCGCGGGCGCCACGTCCGCGCCCCTCTGCGCTCCGGCGCCGCTCGGGCTCGGTTCGGGCTCCGCGGGCAGCGGCGAGAGGAGCCGAGCGCCGCCCACCGCCCTTGAGCGCCGCTCACCGCCATGAGCGCCGCCCACCGCCCTGAGCGCCGCCCACCGCCCTGAGCACCGCCCACCGCCCGTGACCACCGCCCACCGCCCTGATCGCCGCCCACGCGACCCGCCGGGAGAGGAGGGGAGCGCGGCTGCCGAGGGGCGGGGACGCGTCCGGGGCTGCGGCGCTCCGGGGGAGAGCGCGAGAGGTGACAGCCTCTGGGGGCTGCCGCTCCCCCGGGCCGGGGTCGAGCGCTCCTCCCGCTTGGCGGCCCCTCCCCGCCCCTGCTCCCCGGTGGATCTGACCTGGGGCGTCCCCCCGTCCGCAGTCGGGTGCCTCCGAGCCTTCCCCGCCCTCGGATGGGCGCAGGGCAGCTGCCTGCCGGGTCCCCGGGGACCCCTCCGCCGGGGTCTCCCCGTCACGTGGAGCTGGTGCTGGACCCTGGGGACTGTCCAGAAAAGGAAAGGACGCCTCTCGCGCCCGCGCGCCCCACCCGCGCCCGGGCTGGCGGCTCGGCGGCGCCCGTGTCCTCCCTGCGGACCCGGGGACGCCCTGGGGCGCGGGGCTGGGCGCACCTCCCGGGAGTGGGGCAGCAGCCGGTCGGCGATTCCCTTGTTCTCTCAGGACAGTATCGGGCTGCGTAGACTCAAGTCATCCTCGTTCAAGCGTAAACGAAAGTTTGGCATAAATCTCAGGAAAACACACACACACACACACACACACACACAAGATACCAACGTTTACAAAGGGCGTGGATTTTCCTCCCTTTCCAAGTCCCGCGTCTCCCGGTCCCGCAAACTCTCAGGGGCGCAGACGCGCGCGGTCTTTCATCTGCGGAAGCCCGTTCGCTGTCCTTCTGAGGCGGGAAAGCGCGAAAGCCGAGGTGGCGGGACCGGCGCGACCCGTCTCTGCGAGTGGAACGCCTGACGCATGGCGGACAAGTGGCGGTGCAACAGACACGAGAGCCGCTGCTCTTTCTGACGGCAACCTGGTTTTTTCGAGCTTTATCGGGAAATAATGGATGGATAACAGTGTGTAAATTTAAGGTGTACAAAGTGTTGACTTGATACACTTACACCGCCGTGTGATTACCACCCTCGGTTAGCTGACCTTCACCAGGTCACATAATTACCATTTCTTTTCAGAAGTGGGAATATTCATAGCAACTTCCACGTGTATAATACAGTCTTGATAACTATAATCACCATGCCGTACATTAGACCCCTGGAATGTATTCATCTTATAACTGAACAGCTTGTACCCTCTGATCAACATCTTTGCAGCCCCCAACTCCCCAGCCCCTGGTACCCACCCATCTACTCTGTTTCTCTGCGTTGGGCTTTTTTAGATTCCATAGTTAAGTGAGATTATACAGCATGTGTCTTCCTCTGACTTAACGGAATGCCCTCAAAGTCCATCCATGTGGTTGCAAAATGGCAAGATTTCCTCTTTCTGACTGAATAATATTCATTATATGTACATATAATATACATACATATACACATAGGCACATATATATCACATATATACATATATATCTGATATATATCACAGTACATATACATACACACAGGCACACACACCCCACATCTTCTTTATCCATTCATGCGTTGCTGGATACTTGGGTTGTTTCCATGTCTTGGCTATTGTGAATAATGTTGCAGTAAACATGGGAGTTCATATACCTTTTCAATATCCTGTTTTCCTTTGGTTATACACCCAGAAGTGGGATTGCTGGGTATAATAATAATTTTATTTATTTTTCGAGGTACTTCCATACTGCTTTCTCCATCTTCCTATGAGCAGAAAACTAGTGTGTTTTTGGTTTTTTTTATTTTTTTTAACTGAGGGTTTTTTAAAATATATTTTATTTATTTATCTTTGGCTGCGTCAGGTCTTCGTTGCTGTGTGCGGGCTTTATCTGCGGTGAGCAGGGCTACTCTTTATTGTGGTGTGCGGGCTTCTCATTGTGGCGGCCTCTCTTGTTGTGGAGCACGGGTTCTAGGTGTGTGGGCTTCAGTAGTTGCAGGACCTGGGCTCAGTAGTTGTGTCTCGTGGGCTCTAGAGCGCAGGATCAGTAGTTGTGGCGCACCGGCTTAGTTGCTCTGTGGCATGTGGGATCTTCCCGGACCAGGGCTCGAACCCGTGTCCCCTGCATTGGCAGGTGGATTCTTAACCACTGTGCCACCAGGGAAGCTCCTTGTGTGTGTGTTTTAAAACCATATTTGCTACAAAAGAAGTGTGTTTGCATACGCCATAATTTCTCCATGTTGTCTAAACTAGAAATTCACTAAAGAGTAAAAAAACTATTTAAGAAAAAAAGCATCACATGATCATTACCATATTTCTATTTTAAAACCTGATATTAATATGAATTACAACTAAAACTCACAAGAACTACATTGTAGCGCAGGTGTCACTTTTTCCCAGTCTTCAGATAATAAATTTTACTGCTAAATTAATATTGTTTTGGAAATTTGTTAATATTTGTGTGCTAAGGAGTTGAAGTGAGTACTATTTTTGAGACGTTTTTGGAAAAAATGACATTTCACATTGAAAAGGATGGTGTGATATAATCGACACTAATATGCTACTCAAAGAACAGGAAGGGAAGGAGGGAGGGAGGGAGGAAGGGAGGAGAAGAAGGAGAAAGGGGAGAAAGATTCCACAGCAGTGGAGGGGGATTCCTGTAGGAAGCCTCTCCCAGGGGAGCCATGGCTGTTGGGGGCCCTTGAGAATCGGCAGGTCCTCGGAGGACTCGGAAACTGACCAGGGCAGTCACCAGGGTCCTGGGTCCTGTGCAAGTGCAGGATAATGCAAGGGCTTTTAAGTCATGGTCCAAGAGTGGGTTTTAGGCAGGTGATCAGTGAATGCCTCTAACTGTATGTAAATATTTATATCTTTTACCGCTTTTAATAGTCAATATTTTTTTCAATCATTCACACATTCAACAACAACTGATTGCTGACCGATGTCTAGATGCCTTAGTAGATATTGGGGATGTGATGAATGTAAGACCACCAGGTCCTCACGGAGCTCAGAGTCTAGTGGGTCACGGACATAAAATTACTGCCTCCCTTATTTGATGGATTACAGACATTTTATTACCCATGTAATAAAAATGTCCTTCCCAAATCAGGTTCTTAGCATACGTGTTAAATATCTTTGAGAATGAATGAGTGAACTCAAAACTGATTATATCACTGTATCCTTACTTGAGTAAGAATTTTGGAGAAGATATTAAATATATCCAGTAGGCATTGTAATATTCAAATATGTACCTGCATTTTTAGAATGGTCTCCAAATAGAAATAAACCATGAATACATTTAGTTTTGACTCATAACCAAGTCCCAAATCTTATTTTCAGAGTTATATAAGTGTACAGAGGCTCGGAGGAGAGAATTCGTTTCTGAACACTAAGATACTTCGATTCTCATAGGCTTAAGAAAAATGAATAGAAATTTGAGCAACATGATACGATTCTCCTCAACTTTTGCTGTGACAAAACCAGTTATGAGGCTAATTTCTCATTTAACCTTTCTTTTTCTTAATAAGTACATTAGAAATGTAAAAGTGTATGAATTTTGAAAAGTTTGAATTTCTGATTTATTTACTTTTTCTTGCAGAAAATTGCTTACAATCTACAGATTTTTTAATAAGAAAGTGCTTTAGTAAAACACCGACCTACAACCAAGAATATGGGATTCTTTTGTTTCATAATTTAATAAGATAATCATTCATTTACCTCCTTCCTTATTTATTCAAAAATATGCACTGGACTTGTGTTATGTATCAGGCTTGTGCTACACGGGACAAACACGATGGTAACACAGACCACATGCTCTGGTCCAGTGTGCAGAATACAACACAGGAAGCGTAAGCAGAAACAGCGGGAGCCAAGGGGGTTGGCATTAGTTGGCAAGTGAGTGCGGGTGCCGAGATTCTGTCCAGTCTCCTCAGTCTCCCCTCCCTCAACGCCATGGTCCTCACTGCCCACATCTGCCCTACCAGCCCCAGGAACCAACCACCTGCAGTCCCACTGTCAGTACCCCTACCCCCAGCTCATTTCCTCTGCATGTCCCCTGTGTCTCACTCTACACTTACAGCCAAATAATCTGCTGGCAGCCACTGACCCCTCCCTCAAAAATGACTTCAATTTCTTCCTTATTCCATTTAAATTATAAAATCCACCACTGTCATCTTACAAGCACTACATTACATCTTACAAGCATTACATTACATCTTTCAAGCATTACAAGTCTCTTACAAGCATTCCTAACTTCCCCCAGTTTTTCTCGCTGTCATACTTGTCTCGTGAAACCACAAACCTGGTTAAGCCCAACTATCCACCTGTCCCTTACCTTTCCCCAAACACCTGAACCCCGTGAGGGAAAACCACAGAGCCCTGCCGACTGGTCTGTTTCCATCCAGGACCACATCTCAAGCAGGCGCCCAGTCACTCCTGTGGTTCAGCCACCTCTCCCGGTGGGTTTGACTTCCAGGCTCTAAAACAACTTCCCTCCTCCCTTCCTCCCATATTCTCTCTCTCTCTCTCTCTCTCTCTCTCTCTCTCTCTCTCTCTCTCCCTTTCCCTCCCCCTCCATTCACTCTGCTGCAGATATTCTCTCTAATTCAAAGAGAAACTAGAAACAGTTAGATAGGAGCTACCTCATGTGTCTCCCACCTTCTGTACCCTCCACAGACACTTTCTGCTACCCTTCTCAGGGGACATGCCCTGCCTTATGGAAGATAGTCCGCCCCTCCCCAATTGCTAAGGAACCTGTCACTTTCGCATTTTCCTGCAGTATCCCTTCCTCCCCCCATACCCGCTCCCTCATCCTCCGGAGGAATTGCCCATTTTCAGCTCCCTCCCAAACCAGATTTTCAAAGAGCTTTAACTCCCCACCTCAGGCTCTCCTCCATCCTCTCCAGCTGGCTTTATCCACCTGCCACCAGGAGTCAGCCTCCTTCAGGGCTCCAGTGACAGCCCCCCTCCACCCAGACATTCAGGTCAGCAGCACAACAGGGTCCCACACGGATCTGATCAAACTTGAGTGGATATCAACCTGAATAATCAATTAATGAAAAAGGACGAAGTCTTTGTAGTTACTTGAAGGCCCAGTTACAATTTGATCCTCAGAAAATGAAAACCAGAGTTCTTTTTCCTGGAAATTTTAAGAAAGGGGCCAACAGTCAGGATTAACCTGGACAAAGGGAAACACACACTTTCAGTTCCATTGCTCCTAAGCCAGGTCAGTGGTGTTTCCCTGCTCCTCTTTAGAGAAGAAGGTCTGGTCTCTGGGTCTTCAGAAGGCACAGTGGCAGAAGAGGTAGCGTCCATATCTGCTCACAGGACAGCTCTGTGGACAGCCATGCACTTACCCAGTCATTCCAATAACTTTCAGTGCTGATATCGTAGTCCCAATCTGAGGGAAAAAAAACAGGGCTTGAGAGGTTGATATGTAAGCTTTTGACTCAGCAATACCACATCTAAGAATTTATCATAGTACATGATAAAAATAATTGTGCACACACACACACACACGTAGATACAGGACTGCTCATTACAGCCTTACTAAAACAGAAAAATATCAGAACACCATTTTTATACATAAAAAGGGAGTCATTAAATAAAATGTCATCTGTACACATATTTTATGAAGCTGTTACCAAGAATGAGGTATATTTACATTTAGGTCTAGTAGACAAAGTCTACAATATGTTAAGAGAAAACAGTTATAAAATGTACATATTGAATAATACACTTTATGAAAAAACGTAGTACCATTTATGTAATAGAGAACTCATATAAGTGAGCTGTGCTCTGGGGCAGGCTCAGGAGAACCCCAAGTCCTCCAGGTGCGGAGAGGCGTGTTGGCAGCCTGGCCGCAGTCAGGGTACCAGCGCCTGAGAAGGTGGTGTGTGTATGCGCGTTTGCATCTGTACTTGCATAGACAAGAGGATGGTGGCTGCCTTGGAAATATATGTGATTATGAAGAATACTTTTATTTCATTCTTCATAAAATTTGTAGTTTTCACTTTTCAAAGAGAAAAGCTAGTACCTGTATATCAATACAGTTCTGTATGCTATCAGTACCATATAGCTTTATATGTAGTATACATATGGTAAATACTACATGATAAACACTATGCAGAAATAAGTTTTTTCCTTTGGAAAAAATACATGTGAATTTATATTCAGCTGAACTCTACAGCAAGTTTCCAAACATGATTTAGTACGCATACGGTTTCACTGGGGACTATTACTTACAATTCCTTATGAAATTTTATGTAAAATACAGATTTTTATTTCGAGTCATTTATTTTCTTTCTTTGACTTTCATTAAAATATCAGTATTTTGTAAGTCTCTCTCTATACACACACACACACACACACACACATATATAATATGGGAAAAGTGGCAAGTATTTAACACAACATGAATGTTTTTGCACAGAGAGTGAATATCAATTGGGATTTTGTCCAAAAACAAAGATTTTGCAGCATGTCGGGAAACTCTGAACTCTCTGATCCATGGTGAGCGGCTACAAGATATTGACAAACTTTGATTCCCCTGTGAACATCCGAAGGTTAATTTACCCATAGATCCACCCAACTGAATAAATACTCTTGAGACTATTTATACAAATCACCACCACAGAAGTAACTTCCACCTCAGAAGTGGCCCAGCCGTGATGCTTATTCCCCACCTGGTCCCGGAGCTGGTCCCTCACTTTCCACTTCCCTGGTGAGGTGACCTGGGAAGAAGGATGCAGGTAAGTTGCAGAGGTCACCGGGTCTGAGGGCAGGGAGGGAGTCACACCCAGTAGTCATGTTTGGAGCCCCGGCTCTGAAACCCCTCAATATTGACCCTGGAGGACATGCATTTTTAAACATGAGATTGTGAGGTTTAAAAGAGACAATTCCCTTTCTCTTTTAAAAATGACAGTGAGAGTAGATTTATTTTTATTTTAAAAGTCCTTTTGATAAAAATAAAATAATATTTTTTAAAAAGTCATAAAATGTATGCCAAATATACCAAATGCAAATACTCAGTTGTTTTGCTCTCCCATTAAATTTTTTTAACATCTTTTTTCGTTTTTTTTTAAGTATAGTTGACATATGATATTATAGTAGTTTCAGATGCACAACAAAGAGATTTGACATTTATTTACGTTACAAATTGATCCCCACAATGTTTAGTAACCATACGTCACCATATAAAGTTATTATAATATAATTGACTATATTCCCTGTTCTGTGTATTACATCCCATGACTTATTTACTTTATAACTGGAAGTTTATCCTTCTTAATTCCTTTCACCTACTTCACTCATTCCCCCACCCCCATCCCCTCTGGCAACCATCTGTTTGTTCTCTGTGTCTATGAGTCTTTTTTCATTTTGTATTGTTTGTTCATTTGTTTTGCTTTGGGCTTTTCTTTTAGATTCCACATATAAGTGAGAAGACAGCATATTTGTCTTCCTCTGTCTGACTTATTTCCCTAAGCATAACACTCTTTATAACCATCCATCCTGTCACAGATGGTGAGATTTCATTCTTCATTCTTTTTATGGCTGAGTAATATTCCATTATTAATAGTCTGGCATATATATATATATATATATATATATATATATATATATATATATATATATATTTCACATCTTCTTTATCCATTCTTCTGTTGATGGGCACTTAGGTTGCTTCCATATCTTGCCTATTGTAAATAATGCTGTAATGAACACTGGGGTGTGGATATCTCTTAGAATTAGAGTTTTCATTTTCTTCAGGTAAATACCCAGAAGTGGAATTGCTGGATCCTATAGTACTTCTATTTTTAATTTTTTGAGGAACCTCCATACTGTGTTACACAGTGGCTGTACCATTTATATACCCACCGACAATGCACAAAAGTTTCCTTTTCTCCACATTCAATCCTGAGAGATTTACCAGCCTTTATTTACTGACATGTACATCACTATTTTTTTATTATTTTATTTCTACAATTATAATTTTTCTCTAATCTATGTATAGTTCTGTTTCAGTGGGATTTCTAAAAAGACGGAAAATGTGTGAATGATCACCCTGTCATATTCTAGCATTGTTTTTATTGCTTAGGATTTAGGTTGACAGGATTGAGCTGGTACTAGAAAACTCCTCTTAAATAATCGACATTGGTTTGTTGAGCGACTTTCTTTATATCACAATAATTCCTCTTCTTTTATCTCCATGCCCATCCCCTATCTTACATGCATATTTATTTATATATGTATTTCTTTGGAAATATGTAGTGGGGTGTGTGTGTGTGTGTGTGTGTGTGTGTGTGTGTGGTATTTTGCTATAGAAATCATTCTATTTCTAACATTCTTCACCTTACTATGTTTATAGAACTATTTTTTTAAACCTAGTAAAATTTTATTTTATTTTTTATTGGAGTATAGTTGCTTTACATAAAATTTTATTTTATTTCTTATTGGAGTATAGTTGCTTTACAATGTTGTGTTAGTTTCTGCTGTACAGCACAGTGAATCAGCTATATGTATATTCCCTCCTTTTTGGATTTCTTTCCCATTTAGTTCACTGCGGAGCATTGAGTAGAGTTCCCAGTGCTATACAGTAGGTTCTCCTTAGTTATCTATTTTATACATAGTATCAATAGTGTATACATGTCAATCCCAATCTCCCAGTTCATCCCACCCCCCTTCCCCCCGTGGTATCCATGCATTTGTTCTCTACATCTGTGTCTCTATTACTGCTTTGCAAATAAGTTCATCTATACCATTTTCTAGATTCCACATATATGCAATAATGTACGATATTTGTTTTTCTCTTTCTGATTTACTTCACTCTGTATGGCAGTCTCTAGGTCCATCCTCGTTTCTGCAATGGCACAATTTCATTCCTTTTTATGGCTGAGTAATATTCCATTGTATATATGTGCCACATCTTCTTTATCCATTCCTCTGTTGATGGACATTTAGGTCGTTTCCATGACCTGGCTATTGTAAATAGTGCAGCAATGAACATTGGGGTGCATGTGTCTTTTTGAATTATGGTTTTCTCCAGGTATATGCCCAGTAGTGGGATTGCTGGGTCGTATGCTAGTTCTATTTTTAGTTTTTTAAGGAACCTCCATATTGTTCTCTATAGTGGCTGTATCAGTTTACATTCCCACCAACAGTGTAAGAGGGTTCCCTTTTCTCCACACCCTCTCCAGCATTTAATGTTTGTAGATTGTTTGATGATGGCCATTCTGACTGGTGTGAGGTGATACCTCATTGTAGTTTTGATTTGCATTTCTCTAATAATTAGTGATGTTGAGCATTTTTTCATGTTCCTCTTGGCCATCTGTATGTCTTCTTTGGAGAAATGTCTATTTAGGTCTTCTGCCCATTTTTTGATTGGGTTTTTTTTTTTTTGATATTGGGCTGCTTTAATATGACATATAAACAGTGCATTATCTCAAGTACTTCATAAAATTCCACTATTTTACTTATCTATTTGCCAGATAAATAAAGGATAAATCTGTAGTTTATCTATGAACTTTGCTGCCGTAGCAACATTGTGATTAAAATCCCTTTCACTTTTTCTCCTTGTGGATGCCTGAGGAGCGTCTTTGAAACAGGTAAATCACTTAGTATTAACAAATTACAAAGAAAATCCTGTAAAAAATTTATTATTGTTCTTCATCCTTCCCACACATTAAAAAAAATCCAAACCCAGCCTTCAAATCTGTCTCATAAACAATCGCTTTGCTTGCCCAGCGATCTTTTTGCTTGTTGCTGCCATTCTTCCAAATTACTAGACTTCAGAATTTCAGATAATGGGAACTTTGATTGTAAAATGAGTCAGTGCAACAAATAAAGAGCAATGGAAAACTCGTTGTAAATTTATTTCTAAAGGAGGACATGAATTTTGAATGTTGAAAGGTATTTACAGTTTTTGTGAAAAGACTTCAGAACATGGAATCTTAACTCCTTTTCTTAAGTGGTCAATGATTTGAATTTAAAAAGTGGAGCCCGAAATGTTGCACTGCTCTTTCAAAACTTTGCAGAGTGTTTGGTGTGATGCGTGATAGTGGTGTGCTGGGGAGGACAGAAATTGTTGCTGCGTGGACCTAAGGTCACCACCCCATAGGATACCTTCAATGGTAACAATAACTGATTTTAGGGTCAACTAAGGTTCTCCTGAGCTTTCTATACAATGCGCCAGAAGCTAAGTGTCCTCTGTGGATGAGCTCACCGTATTTTCTCTGGAGCCCTGTGAGCTCAATGCCAGTCCCAACCCACTTTACAGATGAGGGGTGGAGGCCTGTTTTGGCCCAGGGCTGGTGAGCAGGGACCTGCGGTTGGAGCACAGTGTGTGGCCTTAGCACGGAGCCCTACGTGCTGACAGCATGCTTGACTAATGAGTCGACGTACTTTATTCCTTGAACTTCGATTTCAAAGCCAAAATCCTAATGCCTACTTTGGAGAGTTGTTATAAAGACTAATTTGTAAAATGTCTGGTGTCATCTGGAACATAAAAGGAGCTCAATAAATTTACTCACTATAACTATTACAAATTTCATCAATTGCTATGACAATTAGTCGTATTGTAGACACAATAGCTGCCATCACAGATAGACTGGGAGTCCTGACCTGACTCAGAGAAGTGTCACATCCTCTCCCCTTAAACACAAATGACTTCTCCCTCAGAAAGTGTACTGTAACGTTAAAAAGAAATCAATCTACAGTGTTGCCCACAATCCTTTGCTTTTAATGGGCTCTTCATTTCATTACATATTATGATAATTCTGCTAATTCGGCCTTCAGTAAACTATAATGTGAAAACTCAATAGAAGAAAGTAGTGTTTGCTTTAGCAAAAATTAGCCTCTGGCATACAACCGGACAAAAAAAACTATCTATTTGGCACGAGATTTGCAAACAAGTTTTCCTAATAGTAATTCTCAGACTCTGTATTAGAGCCCCTTCTACTTTATTGAAAGTAATTCTGATCTGCTGTGAGTATAACTCCTACCTAGTTATGGCTGGAGCTCACAGAGGCAGCCTGTTCTGTGAGAGTTGATAAGCTTATAAGCAGAGCACCAACCCCCATAGGATTTGGTTAATTTGGAGACCTTTAATGTTCTTTAATTGCCTGATAATAGTTTTTAACTGATTTTAAGAATTACCTTTTAAAAATCATTTTCTCCCCATTTCCTTGGTTAAGATGGTGGAAAAAATAGAAAGGACTGAGCTATACTTTTCTTGAGCTAGATATTGCCATCAGCTTGTTTCTTCAGATGTTGCATTACTACGAAGCACAGTTATTCCTCAACACGCTTTTTACGTGCCGAGTAGGAATGTGTTAAGGTGAGTGCCATTTTACTGCCCTAGAGGGTTTTTGTTGTTGTGGGTTTGTTTGATTTTGTATTTTTTCATAATAGCCTAAGTCCAGCTGAAAAAGCATACGATATATGGTTGTAGATTATAACGCACAGCTCTGTTCTGCAGGCAAATATTGCCCAAAGTACAAATAAATGAGAGGTCTTTTATTAGAAAAAAATACATAACTATAAAATGGCTGATACATTTGCTCTGTAAATTGAGAATAGAAATTCAGGATAAATTCAGGCTGGTTTCAAGAAATCCTCCTCCCACCGTTAGCTCTTTCCCTCATTCTGTGGCCATCTGTAAACACCTTTAGGCTGGTACTTATTAAACATGATCTTGTGTTAGTGTAAATTATGCACACACACTCACATGCACACACATGAACATGCACAGATGCACATACATACACATTCACATGCCCTGGAAGTGAAGACAGGCCTGGAGGTGAGGACAGACTGGATCTGACAGTGTCATCAAAGGTTCGTCCTAAAGGAACCCCGACCACTTCTGCCAACACTCAGTGTCCACGGTTAGTCCTGCGGCCCCTCCCTGCACAGGCGGGCACCGGCCCTGTCCCCTACCGGCAGGGGCAGTGACCAATTCCAAAGTCGCCCAGGTGCGCGGCACAGCTTCACATGCTTTCAAAGGCTGAACGGGCTCCTGAACATCCCAGGACAGCGGGACGGCCCCTCAGACCCTGGGGATGGAAGCCCGACTTGGCTGCTGCCTCTTGTTCAGGTCCTGCTGCGGCAGCTCTCGGCCTGCAGACCTGGATCTGCTTCTACAGGAGAAGGTTCCCTTCCCTCCTCTCTGTGCAGCCGGACAGGAGCAAACTAACTGCCTTGAGCACCCTCAGAGGGAGAAGCACCCAGGTCAGGGCCCTCCGCCCGGGAGGAAATGTCCTCAATGAGCCCCCATTTTGTTCCCTGCCAGACACTCCCTTTTGGATGTGACCTGTGGCTGCACTTTGGAGATGCCCTTGGTTTTGCATCCCCACCTCCGGCGCGGCCTGTGACCCCCAACCTGCCTCCCCCCAGCCTGCCCCGCTGTGGGAGAGGGATCGAACGTCATTTAAATTCTCTGGCACTCACAGACCTTCTTGAGGCTCAGGGTTTCTTTTACAATCAACTATTTCAAACTCTTGGCGAGCTTCTTATTTGGGGCTCCTTGCGACAATAGCCACACTCTGGTATTAGGGCCACCCAGCAGGTGTGTGGGAACCACATCCTTAACCCGTTTCCTGGAGACAGTCGTGTAATTGAGGAGACTCAGAGGGCACCATCCCAACCTACTGAAATTAACCACCTCCCTGCCAGGCTGTGCAGCACAGGTTGGCCGCTAAAATTATCTACATTCCAACTTCTGTAAGTGACGGTCTTTCTAAGTATTCATCACTGCAGAACAATTTCCCATGGTCGCCGTCACAGACTGCCACAACCTTGGTGGCTTTCGTTGCTTCATAAACTGGCCCCGTCCCCAAGAGGGCAGGGAGAGACCGAAGAAACTGGCAGACCTCCAGACGGGGAGGGTGGCAGGTGTAACCTGCAGGGGGCTTACTCATGAGGCTTGCCTTAGACCCCAAGACAAGTGGCTATCTGCACCCACCGCCAGATTTTAGAAGTTTATAGAGGGCTTACCTGGGTTCCATCAGGTTCACTGTCAAGACGGCCTTGACCTTGAGGCTGTGTCTAGGGTGGGGATGGTGCAAACATCCCAGGGTCAGAGGTGAGGGGCCCCAGTTGCCCGGGACAACTCGTAGGGCTTCTCAATTACCTTCTCCATCAGCTTTGAAACAGTACAGATCTAATTCTTACAGTTCTGCAGGCCAGGGTCCAAGGGGGTTTACAGTCTAATAGCCAGGTGTTGGTGGGCTGCCCTCCTTCCACAGGTGCCAGGGGAGGGTCCAGCTCCCAGGGGCTGCCGTGCTGTCTGCGTCCTGGCCCTCCTCCCACCTGGGCCAGGAGTGCTGCCTCACCTGCATCACCTGCACTTTGACATGTTACCCTCTCATCACATACGTGGACTTGTGATCACACTGCCCGCACCCCCTCCCCGACAGTCCGGGATGACCTCCCTTCTCCAGGTCAGCTGACTACTGGCCACAGCTCCGTCTGCAACCTTCACTTGCTTTGCCACATTACACACATAACCACGGGCCTTGAGCAGGACGTGGGTGTGTTTGGGGACCAGTTATTCCACCTGCACTTGCTTTCTTCCCTCCAGGCTTTTAAAATATATTTTTTTTTGACCACACTCAATGGACAGCCCACTTGTGGTCCCATTTTCTATTTCAGTCAGGGTAGGTCTACAGTATTAACCACCACCCCCAAATCTGCATCCCTCACACAATGAAGATTTAATTCCTGATCCAGCTGCGTGTACATGCGTGTGGGCTTCACCAGAGGAAAACAGCCCTGACGCCACTCACACCGGCCCTGAATGCGCATCCTTGCCCAGATCTGGTCATGGGTCCCTCTGCCACCATCTGACATTGACACTAATGACACCACATCTGGCACCTTGTTTTTGCTAAGACAATATTTTAGTTCTTTAAGTAACGTTTAAAACTATCATTCTGCTCTCGTTATAGATTTTATTGTCAGTTTATTCTATTTTATCTCTCTTTTTCATAACATGATTTCAATTGGTATACTGATCTCTCGAATCTTCAAATTTCTTATTCTATTTTTTTCAGCTACGTTTTCCTTAATCCGTCTTAATTGTAAGGTTCTTAACTCCTGTTTTTAATCTTTAATTCTACCCACTGTTCTCATTTTAATTTTTCTCTCATTAATATTCTAACTATTTAATTATAATATTGTATCATTTATTTACTGAGTTCCTAGATTTTTATCTTGAAGCTCATTTACTTTAGATCTCATTATTATTTCTCTTTTACCCAACTGTGAATCTATTATGCTCTTACTTCTCTTATTTTCAAATTGTACTAATTACCTTTACTTTGAATTTTATTTTACATAACTCTTTTTTATGTGTGAATAAGGAAAACGTAGTTAACGGATATTACCTCTCTTCATCACAGCTTGTTCTTTCTTTAGGGAAGGAGCTAACCTTTGCCATAATGTAATTCATGGTCCCTCATACAGTGGCCATGTTGAAACAGTCATTTCTACTGCATGATCCACGGCCTGGTGGGTAGAAGTTTACCCCTCCAGCTTTACAAATTTACATCACAGATGTAAGAAATGAGGAGGAGGAGACCCGTAGAGAGAGAACAGACATTAAAGATAAAGAATGGAAGTTGTTTACCAAAAATTTTCTTTGGGAACGAGCCCTGGACTGAATCTCTTTCAAGGGTTTTGTGCAATACCTTTTAAAGAAAGCAGAAAACTTCCGCACCCCAGGCTCTGGGAGGGGAAGTTTCATTAAAAAGCGCCTGTTCTAAATGGTTGTCTTCCGCCTTCTGTGTTGGCTTCATGTCCTCATGCTGCTTTAACAAAGCACAACACACTGGGCGGCTTAGAACAACAGACCTTAAGGTCTTACAAGTCTGGAGGCTACAAGCCCAAAATCAAGGTGTAGGCAGGGCCAACCCGCCCCTTCCGACCTTCTGGGGACACCTCCTGGGAAGCATAGCTCCAGCTTCACGCGGCTTCTCGTAAGGACACCAGACCTACTGGATTAGGGCCCACGTCCCTCCAGTGTGACTCATCTTAGCTAATAGCACTTCCGTTGACCCTGTTTCCAAATAAGGTTGCATCCACAGATATTAGGGGCGAGGACTTCAACATCTCTCCTGGAGACACAGATCAATCCACAACATACATCAAGGTGGTGATTTCCAGATACCAGATTAACACCGACATCAAGTGATTTGTGGTGAGGAACACACTGGCGAGAACTTCATCCTGAAACACAGAAGCTGGCGACTCATCCGTGGCCGAGGCTGGACCCTGCACAGCTTGTCTGGTTTTTTTTTTTTTTTTTGAAGCTTTGGAAGCCATGTTATTTTTCTTTAAACATTTGTTTACCTTAGTTAATTTTAAAACCTTATTTTGCAGAGAGACAATTTTAGGCTCCTGATAATATTTGGAAGCCTCAAAACACAGTCGAAATAAGCATTCAATTCAGTTTCGGAAATTTTAGAGCTATGGTTGTCCAGTTCAGTTTTCTTTTTTTTTTTTTTTTAACATCTTTATTGGAGTATAATTGCTTTACAATGGTGTGTTAATTTCTGCTGTATAACAGTGAATCATCTGTACATATACATATGTCCCCATATCTCTTCCCTCTTGCGTCTCCCTCCCACTCTCCCTACCTGAGTTTTAACTGGTGCCTCTGAGGCTGCCGGTGGGGAAGCAAGCAGAGCGCTGGCTGTGAGGACTCTGAAAACCACAGAGGGCTGCAGATGCACAAATGGGAAGATCAGCAAAAATGTCCTGGAATGTGGACAACTCTTCACTTAATCTCATTCTTTACAGCCAAACCCATTTTGTTAATACCTACTTGAAACAGAAAAGTGAATGCATTCATTAGCATGACCTAGAGGTAGAGCCCCTTTACAGTATAAAAAAAACAAACGCAAACTGAATTCTATTGTTCCAAGATCTTTGCTTAACTGATGATCTTGACAACTATTTTGAAGGTCACGCACCACAATACAGAATTACTCTTGCCATAAAAGCGTATGTTGGAATCATAACTGCATTTAATTGAAAGTGTGCATCTTTTTTAATCTTAAAGATGATATAGGTGTATTATTAGTTTATCCAGAGTAAATCAGTGTAAGAAATTTAGAAAATTTAAATTATCTAGATTTGTCATGAGAAAACTCAGACCTCATGACAGCTTAAGTGAAAAATTATAATATATTGCACAGACTTTTTAAATCAAAATTATCAAACCAAATTGATCTGTCCAAGGCTTATCTATGTTTGAATCGATTTCTTATAGGAACAAATACTTTCATGTTAGTAGTTTCTCAAAAGTTTGTTCTTTTTATTTTTTTTCGTTGAAGTCTAGTACACTTCAGGCGTCAGCAGTTCCGTTTTTTTTTTTTTTTTTTTAAATGTTCTTGGAATTCAAGGAATATTAGATTTATGCAAACACTTAGTAGTCTAAAACCAGGCACAGAAGGGCTCCTTTGTTTCAAGGGGCCCCATAGTTTAATTTATTGATTACTCTGGAGGCAGGACGATCTCACACTGGCAGGTGAGGCCTTTTTCCGACTAGAGATGTGCAGACTCGCAGGGCACCTGCAGCGGCTCCGGTTCCTCAAGTTCAGCCTGGGGTGGAGAAACACACACACACAGCAAGGCAGGTCCGCATCCCTCTCCGCAGTGTCCAGACACGTTCTTGCCCAGACACAGACCAGACAGCAGACTCGCAAATTCTCAGCTGTCGCTGCCGACGGACCTCGTCACAAACTGGCTCTTCGTCCTGCGCTGCCCCCAGCTGAGACCAACTCATCAGCCACACCCGACCAAGGACGGGCGAGGGAGCCTGGGGAGGGCAGGCCTAGCGTCGCTCGGGCTGTGGCTCCCAAGGCGCTTTGTCCGCAACCAGCGAACTTTGAGTGACGGAGACCTTCCTCCGTAACGTGGGTGGGAGGGCTTGAGAGCAAAAGCTGCGGCCTCCCAAAGAAGAAGAAATTCTCCCTGAAACCCCCAACCCCGGCTGCTGGCCTGTGCTACTTCATTCTCACCACAGACTCTACAGTTTCTATCTGGTAAGTTGCACGGAGTCGGGCCTGAGTTTGCTTCCTAGGGCTACGGCTTATCAGCTCTGTGCTCTTAATGTATTTCACATCTTCTCCTTTAGTTTTATCACCTGTAAAATGGAGGCAAATCCACTTCATAGAGATTTTCAAATATTGACATGAAAGAGTGCAGGCAAAGCACTTAGCCATGAAATAAGCGTGTCATGGAGCAAGTGCTCAGATGTCAGCAGCCCTCACACCTCCTGCCGCTGTTGGTCTGATTACATATGCAGTATATACATATGGTTGCCACTTGCATCTCTTCAAAAAAGTTGGGATAAATTAAATGTCCAATATTATGTTTTAAAGCCTCACTGGAAAGAATCTGATGGATTTGCTATTTTCTATTCCCCCAATTTTTGTGGCTCTTCTCTCCCTATGTTTTATGATAAAATCACTGATTTGTTTGTTCAGTAATTCTTTGCAAATAAGACTAACAGAAATAGATGTTCTTTCACTGGGCAAAGGGGATCATAGGAAGGAAGTTTATTGATTTGGGCTATTTTGTCTTTGCGGAGGAAAAGTGTAATGGTTTCTTGGTAGAGTTTAGTCTGGTTCCGTCCAGGGGCGCTGAGACTCACTCACCACCTCCCGAACTCTGAAGCCGGGAAGAGAGGAGAGTTAACCCTTCAAAGGTCTTACTGATACTGAAAAGTGACACGATGCTTTGGACAGAGGAAGGCCAGATTTAAGGGCCAGAAGAGAGAGAGAGAGCCCCTTTGACTCTGTTTTGAGGGTTATCCTGACTTCACTGCATCCTCTGCACTGCTGGGGATTTGCCCTGGAGCGTGGAGGAACTCGCTGGACCAGCATCGTGATGTAGCTGAGATGGGGAATCAGTGTCTCTTCCCATCGTGGTGACAGTGAATAGCGATGCCTTCTGGAGAAGGAACGGCTGCCTCGGGGTGTCCTCCGAGGTCCAGGGCGGCAGTGCTGGTGTTGGGTTCTTTTCCTGATTAGTTCTCACTTGGCAGTTCCACTGAAATGTCAGAGTAGAAGCTCATTTTTGAAATATGGAAACGGCGTGAGCGGGGGTAGACCTTGGTCTCCCCACAGCAGCGTGAACAGTTTTCAGGATCAGAGCTTACAATGAGCACAAGTCTCCCAATCGCTGGGATGGATTTCCCAGTTCAGTGGTTACAATTTTCCAAATGATTGAATTTGGCATACAATTTACCCAGAACTGACAATAACTTTCAGGCTTTTTGATAATAAACCTTCTCAATCTGGGAATATAGCTTACTTTTTCGACAAGGATTTTTGAAGGCTGATTTGTCTTATTTGGTAGCCACAAAAAAAAAGCCTAAATCCTGAGCTTGTTTAATTATTATTGCTCAGGACAGCATTTTAGGGGAGAAATTGGCTTTTTGCTGATGTTTGAAGGAAGTTTCTGTTATGCCGCTTCTGTTAACCATGTGATATTAAGGAAATGTCTCTCTTTCACGCTGAGTGCCCTTAAGTTTACTTCACTGAAGCTAAATATCCTTCAGAGCAAGGAAGGTCCCTAACCCTTGATTTACTTGCCTGATGTTCTAATATGTGTTTTTTGTTTACATCCTCACAAGCATTTTGACCTTTTCCATTTAACAAACAAGGGCTTTATGTTTTCACTTTAGTTTTCCAACACAAGATATTTTATGTCAAATTCCTGGGCCTTTGACAGCGGCTGTTACAACCAGTAACTGTTGTAACACTGTTCCCTTTCCAGGAAAGCAAGGAAACTGTTCCAAAAAGATTGATTTGCTGATATTTTGCTGTTATAAGACATAGAGTTAAACTGTTAAGAGAAATTCCCAAAGCCAAAAGGAGTTCTGCAAATATTAGCCAACTGCCCTGAAGCATATCTGGCTTTATTAAAATGCCTACAACTCTCCATCTGCCTCATCTCATGCAAACGGAAGTTTGATCTCCTTACTAAGTAAGACTTCACTACAAATGCTTTGCACGACTTTATTTTAAAAGTATCAACATTTAAATAGAAGAATCAGGGCTTCCCTGGTGGCGCAGTGGTTGAGAGTCCGCCTGCCGATGCAGGGGACGTGGGTTGGTGCCCCGGTCCGGGAAGATCCCACATGCCGTGGAGCGGCTGGGCCCGTGAGCCATGGCCGCTGAGCCTGCGCGTCCGGAGCCTGTGCTCCGCAACGGGAGAGGCCGCAATGGTGAGAGACCCGCGTACCACAAAAATAAATAAATAAACAAATAAATAAAAGAATCAGTGTGAGGTTTTCACTCTGATTTAATGGAAATGTCAAAGAAAAAATAAAAATATCAAATCTGTACTATTGAAAAATGTCAAATTTATGGACACACACACATACAAAACCGTTTCATATATCTTATCTCATTATATATTTCCAGCAGCTTGCAGATGTACGTAGAAAGGCAGACAGAAGATATATAGCATGTTAAGAACATGAGCCCTCGGGGATGGAAGACCAGGGTATTTTACCAGGAAACACTGAGTTATAAACTGAATGCGCATATCACCTCCTGAAGCCCCACCTGAAATAGTGCCACTAATTTCCTTCTTTCTGGTCTGATGCTTTACCAGGTCCAGGTGACTGGAGGTGGTGGTGGACAGGATGCATCTGTCCTCACAGGCACTGGGGCAGGGCTGCCACACGGACACACCTTCTTTAGGAGGCGAGACCAGACCTTCCATTAGGATGAACTGCAATCTTATCACTCATCTCAGTACTGTTCTCCAATTCTTGGACACAAGCAGAAAACCAACGTGTACCATTTCTTGAGCAGCCTGAGAACTGAGTAAGAGATTTTGGTTGTGCTGTAATTGTTCATTTATGTGTTGATTTCCTCAGGACACTAAGTCTTTGAAGTATTTTAGCCCTTGAATTCATCTTTATAGACTCATTAATTAGCATACACCTAACACAGAAATAAAATCACAGAGAATATTCGTTAAATAAATAAACACATAGTATTTCTTTCTTTTTCATACATTAATGAGGCAAGTTGTTACATCTGGACTGTGAGAATTGAAATAAAAGTAAATAAAATGTTTAGAAAATCTAGAGCTTAAACAGTAATACTAAAAATATATTGTATTAACTTATCACATATTTTTAAAGTAATTACTTTGTGCTGAGAGTGGTTTTCGGTGGTACAGATCCAATGGAAGCAAGATTGATTTGATTTGTGTCCTTACCCTTAGAGAGCTTACGACGTAGCCACAGGGCTGTTTTATTAGGATGAGTTATCTTTACCAGTTGGAGGTGAGATCAGCTCCATAGAAATGAGCAATATATTATTTACAATGTTTTGGTGCCTTGAGAAGATTCCGTGCCCTTGCGAACTCACACTAGGATATCTTTTCAGCACATTTGGACGCTCAGTAGGAGTTTGGAATATATTTCCTCAGAAATAAACCCTTGACACAGGACTAGTTACAGAGCAGGGTTGTGTACAGAGCAAAGCATAGGAAATTGGTAAAAGGTTCTTCCAGGACACAGTTAATCCTACCGTTGTCTGGATCAGGATCTGGGTTCTGCACCTCTTCCAGCTTCCATTAGGGTCCTTAGCAACTCTCTCTTCCAATCCCTCCTTGGAACATCGTCTGTCCTCTGCTTTCATCAAATCTTGATGCCCAGGGAATGATTCTGAAACCTCCATGTCTCTCAGTGTCCATGGAGGAGGTTGGGTTATCTTTACCTAATTAGCCCCCTTTTTTTCTTATAAGTCATCCAAGGTATTTGAAGAAAAATGAGCCAATCCAGGTATTTTGAAATGCAGAGAAATGTTACTCAAAATTTTGCTACACAACTATAACCATTGGTGTAAATGTTCTCAAATATTATTCCTCCTGTGAGTGTGAGTATACTTTACATTAAATATAATATATATGATTATACTACAGGTGTGCTGTTATACATTGAAGCCCACTCTCTATTATGCTTTCTCAACTAAAATATAGTTAAACATTTGTCTATGTGATTCTAAATTTATATCATTTTCACTGCTACATAAAATTCCCTTTTTAAGATGTATATGAGATATTTAACTCATTTTATATTGTTGAATACTGTGATGGTTTATTTTACATGTCAGCGCGATGGGGTCCTGGAGTACTCAGATGTTTGGGCCAGTGTAATTCTGGGGGTTTCTGGCAGGGTGTTTTTGGATGATATTAAGTACAGTTAACTGAGTAAAGCAGATGGCCCTCCCCAGTGTGGGTGGGCCTCGTCTAATCAGTTGAAGGCCTGGGCCGAACAGAAAGGCTGATGTTCTCCCAAGTAAGAAGGAGTCCCTCCTGCCTGGCGACCCTCACTCTGAGACACGGGCTTTTTCCTCCTGAAACATCCATTCATCCTCAGTTGCAAGCTTGCTGACTCACCCTGACCATCCAGGGACTCGTCAGCCTCCAAAATCACATGAGCCAGTTCCTTACCTTACAGCTCTTTGTATGTCATGTGTATCCTGTGTGTGTCCTGATAGCGACTGGTTCTGTTTCTCTCGAGGATTCTGCCTAATACAGAGGCTTTAGGTGTGCCCAGCCCTTGGCAATTTCGAGGAGTGTTACAGAGAGAATCCCTGGGCGTGGTTCTTTGAACATTCCAAGTTAAGTAGTCTTAGGTGACATTTGCCCAGTACCTCTGTGTGTCCAGGAGCTGCTCATACTTTAAATTCCTTGCTCAGGGCATTTCATCCAGAAACAGATTTTCTTTCAAGCGGATCTCACGTTCTCTAAAGTTATTTATCCCTTTGTCTCTAGTTTGATATTACTTGTATACATACATCTATTCTATACAAAACCGGAAGGAAAAGCGCCTGTGGTTCTATCGTTGGTTGCACTAAATAAACACTCTGCACATAGTAGGTGCTCAGAAACTGTCTGCTGAATTGTTGAGTGAATAGTGCAAACTCCAGAATTCAAGTGAGGTGACTTTACTTATGCAACTGCAGATAAATTAAAAAGTTACTGGTTTTTGGAAGCTACCTCTGGAGGTATGACTACACTTTAAAATGGATTTGTTTAAGTCACATTGTATAAATTCATCCTTGACAGAACTGAGGCTTATTTGCTGCCACATCTTAAGTAACTCAGGAACCAAAAATACAGCTCTCAAAGGCCTTATGTACAAAATATCAAATGTAGGCACAGGGGGATCTTTGCAATGGCTTCTGCAATGCTGGTGGTAGAGCTAAAATAGCAACGTTTTCTTTGTCATGAAAGGATTTGTTTTTCCATTTGTTACTTGTCATGGCATTTTTTCTTGAGAAAACAGCAGCTATGGTCCTGGGAACACATTTGCAAGGCTCTACATCGCATTTCTCAGGTGATGCTGCCTTGTCTACTGGGTCTTCCCAGTCTAAGACCCCTGAGTATTCCACTACCAGATGAATTTTCAAATCACCAGCATGACAGCTGGAATCGTGTGAATACCACCAGATCCCAGCACTAGTCTTTTATATGAGAATTTCATGACGAAGTCCTTTTCAGATGGCTCTAGGGAGATCTACCCAGAGGATCACGGGTGCCAAGACATTGTACTAAGCACTTTTCATGGTGTTTTACCTGCGTCCCTGTTTAATTATTTTGCCGAGGGCTTTACTCACTGATCCATGCTGAGTGCCACCCTCTCCTTGAATTTTCTCTATCTGTATTTCTGTTACTTGGGTCTAAGATGGGCAGGGCCGACACTCTCCTTTTCTTGTCACAACATCCTTTATTTCTATTGATCCCACTTTTAAAAAAAGCATAAATTCTTTTAGTTGAAATGTGAGTTAACCCAGCTTCTTCCATTTTGTAGTTGTGTGTTTTTTAATGTTAACGTAGGATTTCACATTTGCCCTGTTATTTTATCTTTTCATTTTCTCACATCCTTCTAATCTGCAACAAAATTCATGAGTGATAACTGTCACTTGACATATAGACTAGACTTCCCAGCTTTGTGTTTACTGAAAATTGGATAAACGTGCTGACCATGTCTTAAAATGAAATTGTTCACAAAAGTGAGTGGACAAAGTGAGTGAACAGCTCAGAAGGAGTCCAAGGGAACTGCAGCAATGACCCTAATTCTGCACAACAATCTCCTGGCAGTTGTTCCAACACGTGTATATCAGCCAAACCGCCATCACTGAGCCCAAATGGGAAAATGTGGACACTTCCGTAGGGAGATGTGTCCAAAGATGAAAGTCAATTCTTAGGCTGCTGTGACTTGAAGTGATTTAGCAATAATTTAGTCTATAGACGTGGAAAAATAGGAAGATTATATAGTAAATACACAGGGAGCAAATAAAGTGGGGAGGTATTGAAACACTAAACACAATGAAATTTAGCCTAACTTGGTCCAAGAGTCTTGTGGTAACTTTCAAATATCCTGTTAGGACAGGAATCGAGGGCTGCGTGTTGGAAACGTCTGGGAGGAGAGTGTCTGATTCTGGCCGAGGGCCCTGGGCTGACTGGACGGGTGGGATGCTGGGGGCCCGGGGTCTCCACAGGGGGAACAGAGAACAGGTGACACACATGGAAAACGCCCTTTTTTTAATACCTTACATTGCCGACATTTGCAGAGTCGTTTGCAGCGCCTGTGCTCTAGGGAAGGACAGGGAGGCCCAGAGGCCCCCAGGTCCCCGAGCGGGTTTCCAGCTGCAGGCACGGCTGAGGCTCACCCAGGGCTCCTCTGTGCGCGTCACTGCGGGAACTCGTCTGAGCGGGAGGAGAGCGCCCGCGACCCCCGCGTGGAATCCCTCGGCTCCCTCGTTGTCCTCGGGGTCCAGGCGGGGCTCTCTCCCTCGAGGCCCGCGCCCCGCATTGCAGTCCTCGCAGGGGGTGGGACGGCCCAGTGCCCTGAGTTCTGGCCCAGACACTTTGAACCCATCCGTGGCCTGTTCAGTGCTCCTGGACCGGGCGCAATCCTGGTCAGCACAGCCTGGCGGGCATCCTGGAGCCGCCGCAGGGGGAAAGTCCGCAGGAGGCGGGGATCCAGACGGACGTCACAGTATGCGCAGAGGTGCGGTCACCCCGCGGCTGCGCTGCAGGGGGCTCTCCTGGACGGCCTTTTACCTGACAGCCTCCTGGCCTGTTGTGCAGAAAAGGGTACAGAGCTAGGAAAGAGGAGACTGAACACGGAGAGGGGAGGGGAGGGGAGGGTAGGAGGAGGCCGGGCAGGGGATGGGGTCTGGAGGCCTGAGGGAATGGTGGGGCGGCGGTAGGGGAGGCTCCGGATGGGCAGGTTCCCTCACCTCCCCCAAGCCCAGAACTCGGAGCGGAATTAGGAGGCCTGGGATCAAACCCCTGTTAACATGCTGCCCAGCGCTGTGGCTGCAGAAGGCCCAGACCAGCGCCACTTCCGACTCAGCATCCGTGGGTTTCGGTACATCAGTGCCTGTGGCGGCCTATCCACCCATGTAGCTATCATCTGTTGATCATCTACCTACTATTTATTTACCTATCGCCCTATTGATCTATCGATCGTCTATCTCTCTATCAGAGACTTTGGGTCACGTCTAGAGGATTCGTAATGTCCATATGGCCGGTAAAACTTTCAGTGAAAAGCACTGGTGGTTCCCACCCGTCTGGCTGAGCAGACGCCTCCTTCCTTACTGCACCTTGACCTGTGACTCTCTGTGTGTGAACGTTTTGTTTCCCCACAAGGATCGTGGTGACTCTTTAGGGTCAAGAATCAGGCTTTTTCCTCCTGACACCTCTGGCAGGTGCACTGTGAGGGTGTAGCTCTTCCTGGTTGAAGAGTCACTTAAAATACATTCAAAATCCATTTGCAGCAAAAGTGTCTGCAGCCACAAAGCCCCAAGCAATCCCAGCCCTACAAAGACTAGTTTTGAACATCAGAAAGTATTTTACTTTACAAGTGGAAAAATATTACCATTTTATGTTCATTTTTTATAAGTAGCCTAAAAACGACTCACCTCAATGCCATGGAGGACTCTTACTGGTTATTGTTTTGATGGGGGAAGTGGGGTGAGTCAGTGTAGAAGTGGGGTCTTCCTGATGCTCTGGGTGGGGGGAGGGTATCACTGGCTCCGACGGCCCAATCCTGTTGCTCAAACTTAGCAAAGGACATTCTGCTACAACAGCTGCAGTCTTGCCTGAGAAATGGTTGCCAGCTGTTTCCCATTTTTAATCTGCAAAGATAGATGTCATGCCACTCTAATGGAAAAAGAGATTATTCATATTTATGAGATTTTTTTCCAGAGAGAAAGAACTTTTAAAAATGCTTTCAAGAGCCATATTGAATGCACTATATTTTTCTGAGGGTAGAAATCATGGCCCAAAATAGACATTCACAGGTTATACTACGTATTTTTTTTTGAAATACTGCTGGCTTCATAGGACAAAATAAGTTCAAGCACCTGTTTTGAAATATGCATCATGCACAGCTAGAAATAAATGGAAAAGTTAATCATAATAATTTTTTATGAAGAATTGATAGAGTAAAGTAATCTTCTGGGCAGTTTCAGGAAAAATTAATTTCACAATTGTCAAAATCTATGCACTTCAGCTTTGTGTGGCTATTAGTTAGGGTAACGAGAAGCAAACGCTGAGCCTGGACTCCAGAAGGCTCGGGGTTTTGATCCCCAAACTCCTGCAATCCTGCTTGTATTTTATAATCAGGTGACACCATCCAGTGACTGAGGGAATTCTAATCTTTGTATGAGTACTAATAAAATAGTCATTAAAATAGTCACTTGCATTTTCATTGTCAAGTAGTAAAAGACATATTTATACCAGCTCATTGTATTTCTTCCAAACTTAAATAAATTCGCTGCAAGTTAGATGGAAAAGGAAAGCCACTTGGCAGTGTCCACTTATGAGAATAATCGCTTAAGCATGGCTAAGGCAGCTCTGTAGCCGCCTGTGAAGTGCCCGCCTTGACGAGAAGATCTATTCTTCTTTTTTTTTTTTCTAATTTTTGTTTATTTATTCTTGGCGGCATTGGGTCTTCGTTGCTGTGCGCAGGCTTTCTCTAGTTGCGGCGAGTGGGGGCTACTCTTCGTCGTGGTGCGTGGGCTTCTCATTGCGGTGGCTTCTCTTGTTGCGGAGCACGGGCTCTAGGCACGCAGGCTTCAGTAGTTGTGGCTCGCGGGCTCAGTAGTTGTGGCTCGTGGGCTTAGTTGCTCTGTGGCATGTGGGATCTTCCTGGACCAGGGCTAGAACCCTTGTCCCCTGCATTGGCAGGTGGATTCTTAACCACTGTGCCATCAGGGAAGCCCCAAGAAGACCTGTTCTTAAAATAGGTCCCCGAGTCCTACCGCAGACACACAGAATCAGTGTCGTGGGGACAGACCTCGCAGGAAGAGGGGATTTTCATGATTTACCAGGATTAAGATGACAGAGGTGGTCTATCCAAGGATGCTGATTAACACACGTGATTCCAGAGAATCAGGACGGGGAGGAGAAAAGGCATGATCATCTCTGATCGCAGGGGAAAGAACACTGGCCAGAGCATCAGAAAAGGGCCAGATCCAAAGGCTCCCATAAAGCAGTTTACAGGGAGAGCTGCGTACGGGCAGTCATGTCCTGAGGAGGGAGCAGCGTCAGTGGGACAGAAGGGGCCGGCCCTCTGTCGTGGGATCGGGAAGGTTCCACGCGGAGGAGCATGTGCTGCATGGTGCTGAGAGCTGAAATGTAAATGTGTTTATGTTATAACACGTTATTTTCAGTAAAAGTTTATTCAGCTATTTAGAAACTAAGAATCACGTCGTGAAAAAAGAAAACCAGTTTTTCTAAAAATAAATACAGGGTGAAGATGGCTGTTGAAATCAGAGCAAGCTCTAACTCTGGGTTTCCTGCAGGACAGGCACAGGCTCACATATGCTTTCTTTCCAAGTACTAAGTAGCTGTAGGACGTCCAAGTTCATCCACAGAAACATTCTCTTAAAGTGGAGATATCTTTGTAGTAAGTTGAAACACAAAACATTAATATAACCTTACCATTCATAATTAATAAAGATACTGTGAGCTGACTTTCTATAAAGAACTCACTTCACTTGTAGCTCTAAAATAGAAGCCAAAGCTCCTCTAAGGAAGGAGGGTGACGCTGTGGGTAGGTACTTCAGAATTGTTTATATTGCCTAAATGTTTACCATTTCCATTTTCTACTGAAAAATTATCCTGTCAGATATGACTACTGAGGAAACATAAACCAATTTCATTTTACTCCATGGAATGCTCTTTCTAGCCGGCAGGAGCCGAGACAGGCTTCCGAGTCCCCTGCAAGCCAGGGGTTTCGTTTTTAAGCCGTGAAGTGTCTAATATATCTTCTCAAATATTTCTTATCCTTTAGACAGTGGAGTTGTTCTTTGAACTGAGCTAATTATCATATAAAGGGTAAGTTTTCCATTTAAAGGACTTGATGCATTTCAGACTTTAGGTCCCCTGGAAATGGCCTTGACTTCATTATGTTTTCATCGCAGGATGTGCGAGCAGTGATATCCTTTGCTCTCAAGATGAAGGGAGAGGTCGGCTGTTGGGATGTTAAGAAGCCCTCATGACCCCCGGCCTTAAAGGCACGTGAAGGATTTCATCGTGATCACGAGGACACTGTGTGCGAAATAGACCCTACTCGTTTTATTGCATTGATCTGCCAAACGCCTCCTAATTACCTGAAAAAACTTCTCAGTTTTCAATTTCATTTTAGTGTTTCAAAACGCTCACCTTTACCTCTCCTCACCAGGTGAGAGTCTCGGCCTTGGTGGCTTTCATGGTGCCCGGATCGGAGAGCCCTGGGGCTCAGGGCCACACCCCACCCAGCCCTGACCTTGGGCACTTAGTTCCCCTCTCTGGGCCTCGGCCTAAAGTGGGCGATAAAGTTACGTCCACAAAAATTATGTTGTTGTGAGGCTCAAACGAGTGAATGATTGCTGCAAGTGAGCAAAAGAATGCAATTAACAACAGGCACATTCTGACCTCTTCCTGTGTTCTTGTCCGCAGGTCACACAGCCTAGAATATCGGGCAGGCTGAGATCATCCTCCCTGGAAAGCACAGAACGGGCACGCCGGCACATCTGGGCTTTCCGGGTGCTGGGGATGGACGCAGAGCCCCGAGGAGCTCTGCGCTGCTGCCCGGGAGCAGGGCCGGCGCTTGGGCACAGGGCTTTATCTGGGCCCCGTGTCCCTGCTGTGCTCTCTGTCATGTTGGAATGTTCTTGACCATTGGCCGTTCTGGCTGCGGGTGGGTGTCTGATGACCTGACAAGGATTCAGCTCCAGCTCTCGGTTTGCCCTCCAGCCTCTCCTGTGCTTTGGACGCTGACCCTGGCTGCTCGTGAGAATGAAGAGGTGGGGAGCCGTGAAGAGGGGGGATCTTTGAGGTTGAGGTGTGTGACAGGACTGGTTAATGAAGTGTCACCTTCCTTATTAATGACAGACCCATTTTATAGTTGTCTTAGAAAAGTCGGAAATATTAACCTTGGGGATCCTTTAGAAATAAAGGTATTTATTGTCAGGAAAAGGCAACGTGGTTTTCCAACAAAAACACTGAAGAACGTCTGAGACTCAGGCCCCTGCAGGGTATCTGACGGGGCTGCACAGACCAGGAGAACATCATCAACTCCCACTGCCTTGCAGCTTCATCGAGGGTAACCATGGCCCAGACACGGTATCTATGATGTTCACTTACTGCATGAGTTTCCACTGAAAAGACTGCAGACCAACAGGTATTACCAAACAATTCCTTAATAGGTGGCCATGTGTCCCTCACCCTAAGTGAAGAGCAAACCGGTCTCAGGAGAATCCAGAATTCCACAGAGATGTGATCCTCTTCCAGAGAAAATAGGAGTTAAAGGTTTCCTCGTGGGGGACACTGGAGCCCCTCTCTTTGGTTTATAAAGGGAAATCCAGGAAGTTGCTTCTTTTGGGGGCAAACACCCTCGGCCTGTTTCTCTGCAGGCATCTCGTGTTGATGCTGATGGGTCCTCTGTTCCTACTGAAATTAGGGGTTTTTTCAACTCAGAAAAGAGTAACAACCAGCATAGACCACAGCTCTGTGAAAGCCAGAGATATTCCCTGGGGAGGTTTCAAAAACGTGAAGCTCGTGAATCGTCTTGGGTGCCCTCATCTTCCTTATTTCAGGGGCTTTTCCCCAAGTCCAGGGGGAACGGGGCCTCCAGCCGCTGCTCAAGTGCATCTCGGTCCCTGGGGAGGGCAGAGGCTCCCCGGGGTCTGGGCGGCCGTCTGTGTGTTTCCTGCAGGATGATTGTTGCGATCAAACCCGATGCCATCGAGGCACCAACACCACACGTGTCACCAGCACTTTTGTGTTTTTTAATCAGACTCACAATTCAAGACTCTCCATCGGTCCTCCCGGGGACCTGTAGCTCCCTTCCACCCCCTTCTCCTTGAAATGCTCCACATCTGTTCATGAGTGTCATCTACATTGGGAAGAAAGTTATGTTGTTTGCTATCCCGCTGTGCCCGTCTTGGCTCTGAATCTGAACAGACACGATTAAACAGAAAGAATATTATTGCTATGGAGCTGATCTGGGTGTTCTCCCCTTTCACACGTGAGGAACCTGAGGCCAGGGGAGGTGGGTGATGTGCCCAGGTCACAGGGACTGCGAGTCAGATCCTGGCCAAGGCATCTCCTGGCCTGCTCGCCAACCACCAGGGCTGAGCCCGGGGCACGGACCTTCACCGTGTATGGGGCACCGTTTCCTTGTATCGGTTTGAAATCTCCCCAAACAGCAGGGCTCCCAAGGTGTGGACTGCGATGTCTCATCCCTATGGCTGGCCTGGGTCTCCTGCCCTACATGACCAGCATGGGCTGGCGTCCCAGGAGGAGGAGGAGGACCCTAGTCTGCAGCTGAGAGCTCGTGTCTGTGCGGGAACCCAGCCCCACAAGTCAATTTCCAAAATGGAATCAGATCCCATAAAAACAAAGAGCACATGTAAATCAGTAACGTGGCCTGCAACCCACTTACCTGAGCTCCTACAAGGGCTTCACGACCAGAGGATGTTTCAAAGACCTCAGAGGACACTCCTCGTTGGTCAGAAGCACACAGTCAGCCTTTATGGGGTGGGGAGGGGGGCAGCTGGAGTAAACTTATCTAATGCCCCATGATGAATGGGTGGTGAGGAGCGGAGCTTGATGACAGAATTCCAGAGGCTTCACTTAAAATGCATGAGAGCTGCTAGATTTTCAACGGAAGGTAAACAAGCCTTCCTGTGAGACGTTAATTTGCTGGATTATTTGCATTATGGACATGGAGAAAAACATGGCATAACTTACGGACAGAGATGCAAACTTCACTGTACCATTGCTCTCAGCTTCTCTCAGCTTCTCTCGTCATAAAAGTAGAATTTTAAAGTTTCCCAAGTTTTTATTTATTTATTTTCTATTGCCTTTCTCCACATAAAAAGGCTTCTAAGTTCCTTGGGGCTCTCTTGACAGAGCATGAATGTATTCCATCTCTTGAAATAAAATGAAAACAATAAAGAATAAGAAAGTACAGAGAAATGAAAGAAATGTAGCTACTTGCACAAAACAGGAATTATGCAAAAATACTTCTTGCATTTTTAAACTGGCAGTTCCATCAAGGTTGGGAAGTCGCTGCAGTGACCAAGTCGGATGGAGCCCAAGGTCATCAATATTCCCTACCCGGGCCAAGGGAAGGTTCAGGTCAATCCTTCACTGACTTTTCCTTAGAAACGTGTCCGCTGAGAAGTCCTGGGCCCAAGTCCCAGCGCCATGTCCTCCGCTGACCCTGGGACCCTCCACTGGGGCCCCCTGGGGGGCTGGATAACGTGAAGACAGGGATTCTGTTCACAGAGAACCTCTAAATTGGCCTCAAATGGTAAAATCTATTGAGCACATAGTATGGGGCAGGCACTTTATCTATATTATCTCGTTTTATCCCCACCTTTCTTCAGAAAAAAATGTGAACGTTGCAAAGTGACTATTTCTTACTCTCAGACTTTGGTCTGAAATCTGGACATGAGATGAGAGTCCAGGGGGACAGGGTATTGGTTTGGGGACCCCAAGGAGCTGAACGTGTGATGCTGTCACTGCATCACTATGACCCCAGGGGTCCCTGCAGTGGGACCGCATCCCGCAGCTGCTCAGGGGAGGGTGACCCCCCAAACAGCCTCGGGAGCCCCCGCTGTCACAGGGCAGACTCCAGCGCAGCTGTATGTCCTGTGTGGCCCGTTTCTATCTCCCTGGGAAGTGGGCCCTTGGAGCCGGAGGCCTCGCCTGGCCAGGACGTGGTGTGCAGTGGGGATGAACGGGGTGGGGTGGAGGTTGTGCTGTCAGCCGAGCCAGGGCACCGCGGTCAGCAGCGGGGATGCCCTCCCCGGGGAAGAGGGCACCTGGACCGAACGGCCTGTCCTACAGCGTTGCCCCTTTGTCAATTTGTCAGCACGGGCTGTGGGAGACCAGTCAGAGTTGCAGGCAGTGACACAGAGCAGCTCCCCACACGCAGGGCAGACTGGCTTTGCAAACACAGAGGTGGTGTCAGAATGTGGGCCCCGGGCGGCAGTGACCCCGAGTGCTGGCGCAGTGGGCAGACACCCACGTTCATTCTGACCCGCATCCACTTCTGTGGAAGTTCATGGGCCCCTCTGCTGTCACGCGGGAGAAACACCACCGAGGCTCAAACAAGTAAACTTTATCCACCCCGGAAATTCTTACAAGGCTGAAACATTAATGGAAAACCACACTAAAATCAAGCCACTCAAAGCCCAATGCACGGGGTACCTAATTATACTGAGCCTGCGTGCGATGAACACAGACTCAGGGACCAGGAGCGGTGAGTAGATGACAAATGGAAACATAATTTTCTAAAACTGCCAACACTCCAAAAATCAACATGACAAAGAAGAAGTTTTTATCTAAGAAATGTTCATACATTTAAGCTGTTTCTGGATTTTGTACAAAGAATTACTTCGACGAACTCCCAGCGCTCACACATTGTCAGTGATGTGCTCACATATTTTCCAGCCTTTTCTGCTAATGAGACTCAAGCTGCATTTATGAATATAAATTATTAACTTTGGCCTATTGATACATAGCAGCTAACTTTCAAGATACTGTTGGTAAACACCATAAAATTGCATTAAATATTCATATAATCATTGTGATAATTAATCCATAAAGCAATTGTAATTAAAATGAAAGTATCTTTTCTTATAAGTAACCCAATAAAATAGAACTTTAAAAGATAGGACAGCAGCCCTTCAAGGCTTAGAGCTCCTGTCACCACTTAGTTTTGGAGGTTTTTGTCTTATTTGTTACCATCCAGGTGAGAAGGCCAGGTGGTCACAGGGTCAGGCCTCAAGCAACGTCCCCAGGGCTCGGGGCTTGGGCGAGGTTGCTCTGAGGGTGCCCTCCCACTGCTCTGCATCTGCCAAGAGCCGGCATTGCTGCTCAGTCTTGGCCTGGACCGTCTCCTCAGGAAAGTAAGATGAGGATGAGGTGGAGGGCGAATCTGAGAGCCTGTGGACCCTGAGATGTTCTGGGGCAGTGGTCCAGGCTGGGTCTTCCAAAGGTGGAGCCCCAGGGCTGCAGAAGGTCCAGGGTCTGGGGGGCTGGGATCTCTGCCCCTCTCCTCACCACCCTGACTTGCCAAGGTCAAGAGAGGAGAACTGGTCGCCGAGAGCATGGCGCCCCCTCGCTTGTCCAAAATTATGGAGCCTAGAAGCAGGGACCCAGGATGTGAATTGTGCTCCTTGACCCTAATTCCTGCTTCCATCGACTGCCCCTGGACCTTTGCTTAGTCATGATCATTCCAGCAAGCTGCTCGTGATTCTACCCTTGGGGGCACACATGGTCCACAGGTGTCCCTAGGAATTTGCCCTTTTTGGGTGATTCTGTCCTTAAGAACTTGGCCCCCTTGGACGTCTGCACTGCACAGGTGGCCCAACACCGAGGCCAAGAGTGCTGGCCGAGGTCACTGCTGTGCTGTCTCAGGACCCGAGAGGGATCCTAGTGCAAGGGAAGGATAAGAGCAATTGCCTAAGTAGACGTTTCTCCAAAGAAGACACTCAGATGGCCAGGAGGCACATGAAAAGATGCTCATCATCCCTAATTACTAGAGAAATGCAAATCACAACTACAATGAGGTATCACCTCACACCAGTCAGAATGGCCATCATCAAAAAGTCTAGGGCTTCCCTGGTGGCGCAGTGGTTAAGAGTCCACCTGCCGATGCAGGGGACACGGGTTCGTGTCCCGGTCCGGGAGGATCCCACATGCCGCGGAGCGGCTGGGCCCGTGAGCCATGGCCGCTGAGCCTGCGCGTCCGGAGCCTGTGCTCCGCAATGGGAGAGGCCACAACAGTGAGAGGCCCGCGTACCGTAAAAATAAATAAATTAATTAATTTTAAAAAAAAGTCTACAAATAATAAATGCTGGAGAGGATGTGGAGAAAAGGAAACCCTCTAGCACTGTTGGTGGGAATGTAAATTGGTGCAGCCACTATGGAGAACAGTATGGAGGTTCCTTAAAAAACTAAAAATATAACTACCATACAACCCAGCAATCCCACTACTGGGCATATATCCAGACAAAACTCAAATTTGAAAAGATAAATTCACCCCAATGTTCACAGCAATAGCCAAGACATGGAAGCAACCTAAATGTCCATTGACAGAGGAATGGATAAAGAACATGTGGTGTATATATACGATGGAATATTACTCAGCCTTAAAAAAGAATGAAATAATGCCATTTGCAGCAACATGGATGGACCTAGGGATTATTATACTAAGTGAAGTAAGCCAGACAGAGAAAGACAAGTATCATATGATATCACTTATATCTGGAATCTAAAAAATGAATCAAATGAACTTATACACAAACAGAAATAGACTCACATACATTGAAAACAAACTTATGGTTACCAAAGGGGGAAAGTGGGGGGAGGGATAAACTAGGAGTTTGGGATTAACAGATACACACTACAATATATAAAATAGATAAACAACAAGGACCTGCTGTAGAGCACAGGGAACTGTATTCCATCTCTTGTAACTACCTATAACGGAAAAGAATATGAAAAATAATATATATCTCTATCTATCCATCTATGTATATAATGGAATCACTTTGCTGTACCCCTGAAACTAGCACAACATTGTAAATCAATAATACTTCAATTAAAAAAAACTTTAAAAAAGTAAACCCATCCCATTCTAAAAAAAAATTACTACTTGGGATGATCTCTTTTGAGAATTGTAATGTACCAGAACACGCAAATACTACAATGCTTGTTGGTATAATCTGCCTTCTGATAATGAAAGAAAATAAAGATATTTAAAATATGTTAAAAAAAAAAAAAAGAGTAATTGCAGCTCCCAGACAAGGATGGAATCAGACCACCTGGAGAAGTGTCTCGATGGCAGACACGACGTTGTGGCACCAAGAGGCCTGTCTTCCTACAGGACCCTTGCGCGGCCTTCAGGGCCTGTGTCACCACGCGACCCTCGGCCTGCAGACAGTGTGGGGCTGCTCCACCCTCGCCCCTTCCTGCCGAGAGCCTCTTCTGGGTAAACAGGGCTCGGGTTCACCTGGGGCTATGTGTCAGGGGACCGGGGTGAAAACAAACAAATGGAAGAACAGAAGAAACACACCTCATGTTGTGTAGCTCGTTTGCAAAATGACACCAAGGATGGATGTTTATTTGCCCTTTTTGTTTTTTTTTCTATCATTCTCTTTTCCTTTATAGACTCTCTCAAGGCCAGAAGTACTCAAAATTTTGAGATTTTAACACTGGGATAGGAATTCTTGTAAAGTAAGAAAAAACTTATGTTTTCTGGCATCCTCTTAGAAAATTGTCTGTTTGTAATTTATGTCTACACATTTTCCTACTTAACCCACTTCTGGGGATGAGGGACTTCGGTGTCCTAGAGATTAGATCTCTGTGCATCTAGTGCTGCTGCCTTACTGCTTCCTGTTATCAGGAAACGGGGCCACGGAAAGGTATCCATGACAGACAAAAGGTGGAAACAGAACTGTGTTTAATTCCAGGCAACAGAAACTACTCTGATTAGTTTAAACAAAAAGTTTCCAAGGATTAGATGGTTTACCCAACTGCTGTGTCTGGTGGACCAAACTGGAGGCAAAGGACCCCAGGTGACCCCGTTCCCAGCCTCAGGACTCTGGGTGTCAGGAAGCCCCCCAGGGCACAGGCCAGTGCACAGTGGATGGCGAATCCTGCACAAGTGGGTCCAATGGGGTCAAGGGCAACAGTGCTCCCTCCACAAGACCATCTCTGGTTTTCAGAGAGGGCTGCAAGGCAGATGGGGGTAAATCAAAACCTGCGGACGATAAGTATTTGAATAAGATGCACTGTTGCATGTTGCAATCATTGCAGACTCTTAAAACTTCTAACGTAATTCTCCATGGACTCTGGCTGGTCACTTACTAATTTATTGGGGGCATTTCTAGAATTCACTAATTTCTAGACCTTGTAACCATTTAAACTTGACTTTCATGTGTCTTTTCTCCCATTTCCCCCCAGCTAATGAATTCTTACTGTGACGATGAATACATGCGTATTTAGACCCAACCCAGGCTGTGTGAGATGCTGCATAAGGTTGTGGAGAATCTGCAAGTAAAGGGCTGACAGCTCTGCTGGGGAAGCAGGATCTGCACCTGGCGGGGGATGGGCGGCGAGGAAGCCGATTGAAGTATCTGAGTACCAGCCTCCGATGCCACCTCTAACCAGTGTTAGCTACTACGAAGCTTCGTTCTGGGGCAGAAGCACAGGCTGTCACACTTTAGTTGAAGTGGTCACTGTCCAGAAGGCTGGAAATTTCATTTTTATTGAAAAATTGCATGTACACGATTGCAAGTCCAAAATAAATCAGAGATTGCAAAAAAAGAAATACTCTAAAACGTTTAATCTGGTTTATAGATTACTAGAAAACAAATGCTCAAATCAAACTAAAATGTGTTTTTCTCTTCCATTTTAAAGTTGCACACGACCAATTGTGTAGTGTTAGCAACTGGGACCACTGCCCACAAAAATACTTTGTGCTTGAAAAAAAGGACTACATTTTAGAATGCAATTGGAAAAGGTAATTTTCTGTTTGTATATGAAGAAATAAGTTTGTGAGCCATTTAACTGGTTATGAAGTCGTTTCTTTAAAAGCCTGTCTAGAGCCATATTTATGACCATTTTTTCTTTGATTAAACATTTTCTTCAGTGCCTTTTGAGAATGTCAGTGAACGGCTGGCTGCAAATGAAGGACTCCCCCGGTAAAAAGGAAATCAATTTATATCTCTCTATGTGGTTACAACTTTGGCTTAGATTGAAATAAAATGCCCTTTCTTCCTTTATTTCCTGAAATAGAACTTTAGTCTAGAACAGAAGTTGCTTAATGAGCAACTTGAAACTGTGACACGTTTAATTGATGTGGCCCCTACATAATCCACCTTCCATTTCGGAGCTTCTAAACTGCTTCTCTCAGGGTCCAGATGAAGTTGTGCAGAAGCAGAGCCCATCCTGGGGAGAGACAGAGAGAGACAAAGACAGAGTGGGAGAGAGATAAAGAGACACAGAGACAGAGAGAGACAGAGGGAGCCCTACGGCTGCCCCTGTGGAAATCAGGGTTGTCATGACGACTGCTAACGTCCTGAGTCCCTGCTTTGTGCTAAGCCCTGTGTCAGGCACATGCTCCCCTCCATCACTACCTAATTCTCTCAATCTTCCACCGGGACAAATGCTGCTACTTCATCTTCTCCACCAGGAACCTAGAGGCGAAAGGGGTCACACGACTTCCCAGGGTCACACATCTTGGAGGTGCTGCGTTGGGGGTGGATAGAGAGCGCTGACCCTTAAGTCCACCTTCTCTCTGCTGTGTGTGGTCCAGACGACGGGCTCACAGATCACTATGGAGACGCCACCATTTTGACCAAGTACAACTGATCAGCTCCTAACCTAAAAGGACATATACTGCCAACTTGTTGCCACACCTTGAAATTCCTTCCTTTTTACTGAGAAATAGAGTTCAACTCAAAATAGTTTATGGAACGTGATTAACATTTGATTTGAAGTGTCTGTAGGATCGAGTGCTTATCATTCTCACACCTTGGGGGAGGCTTGTGTCCCTCAGCCACTCAGGAGGGGATAATTGGGGTACCTTGATCCCACAATTCCATTTCCTACATGAAAATAAAAGGGGTGAGCTCTCTTCAAATTAAAATCAGCACCTAAGGAAACTGGTTTTATATACTGATAGTTTTAAGTTGTAGACATTCTACACCATATGTCGTGAGTTTAATGAAAACCTTAGCAAAGATGCTGTTGACTTTCATTTTCACGGCAACTAATCTCTTGTTCACTGAAGCAGGAAGAGGGGCAGTATAGGAAATAAATCAAAGCCAGTGCAGTTGTGGTGCCGAGCGGAAACAATCTCCATAAATGTGTGTAAATCTGGTTACTAGTTATGTAACAGGGAAGAGCCCAATCTGACTACATGTTGGATCTGTTTCTTTTACTTTATCCTTTGCTTTCCGCGGCTTTTGTTCACTGAAAGGATACTGTCTATACATAATGACCTGCCTCGGGGAACCCCGCCCCTCTGCCTGAATGTTAAACCAAAGTGTCTTTGTTCAGGGAAACATCTGGACCCTGCCCCCTGCGGATGGCTGCAAGAAAGAAGAAACGGACCCATCCCCTCCCCGAGGCTGGCCGTTCCAGGGGGTATTTGCAAAACTTACGGCCTTTTTTACTTTACTTCCTCACCTCCTCCCCCTCTCTGATTCTGTAAAAGAAACTGGCATCCAGACCCCGCTAAGACGGTTATTTAGAGACACTGGTCTGCATCTCCTCGGTCCGCCGGCTTTCCGGATGAAGTCGCGTTCCTTGCTCAACACCTCGTCTCCAGTTCACTGGCCTGGCGTGCGGCGTGCAGACGTTAGAACGGCTCACATCCCGGCTGTGTTGTCACCTCCACCCTGGACAGGACGCCCACGTGGCGTGTTTCCGTGACGGTGCTCCCGGAATGCTCTCATGACATCGGCTGGGATGCCGGGAACGGTGCAGAAGCAGCAGGAGGGGCCCCTCAACAGTTTGTGTCAGAATGTAACTTCCCGTTTCCATATGCCTTGAACATACGTGGCCAGGAAAATGGAAGAGCAATTCCGGTGCAAGAATTTGAGAAGCACGCTGCAGAAGGACGAAGGGCACTTGGGGCAACTCGGAACGCACGGCCCGCGTCCGCACCAGCCTCCTTCTGCGGTCGGAACATCCCTTTGTGTGTCCGTTTCCTCACATTTAGAACGCCTGTTACTCACGCCCCGTCTCGCCGGAGTCAGCTCTAACAGGCTGAGTGTCCGGGGTCCGCACGCGAGGCCGGGGAGGCACAGGGCGGCCGCGAGCTCCACGGACCGGGACTCCGCAGCGGGAAGCGCCAGGTCTCCTCTCCGGAGGCGCAGGGGGAGGAGCGGGCGACCTGCTCGCCCGGTTCGGGGCGGGACCTTCCGGGCGGGGCGGAAGGCAGAGGGCGGTGCGAGTGCAGCGGGGGGCGGGCCTTACCCCGGGGCCTCGGGCCTCTGCGGCGGCCCGACGGGGGATGACCCCCCTCCCTGACCCTCCTCCCACCCCCTCCCCCGACCCTCCTCCCACCCCCTCCCCCGACCCTCCTCCCACCGTCCCGGCGTCAGCCGGAGGCTCTCTCCTTCTCTTGGTTTTATCCGTTAGGCTACTGAGCTGGTGAGCATTCATTCAAAAATAATCAAAACCTTGGAAATCATTGATGAAGGCAGGAGAGCTCCCTGGAGGACGTGGCTGTGACCCGCATCGTTTCTGGAGGGGCTTCGGAGCCGCGTGAGCGGTGAGGCCGCCTGGGAGGGAGAGGGAGAAAAGGTGTGATGCGTGAGCTGCCGCTGGGGGCACAGAGGGAGGGAGCCGATGCCTCTGAGGCGTCCAGCCGTTGTCACGGGGAGCACCCTGTGCCCTTGACCGAGAAATAAAAGGGCAGGGAGGAGTGAGGGGCCAGAAGAAGCGGAGGGTGGTCTTCAGAGGGGAATTCTACTGGAAATCAACTACACGTCACATCCCAAATGATGGGGAATTGCTATGGTGTTTGTGATTTAGAGCCGAAGGCTTGATTTGCAGTAAATACTAGTTCCTTCCGAGGGTTTAATTTAGGCCCCTCATGGCCACTCTAGAGAGAACTAATTAACTGTTGATAATGAAAAGTCAAGAAAATGTTTGAAGGAAGAGGTCATGTGCGTGCACGTGTGTTTAGTGACCAAGCAGTTTAACACATCTCAGGTAGAACCCCACATCCTTCTCTTCAAGAGAAACCAAAAGAATAAGAGACAGAGTTCCCACCCTTAGTGAGATTATGATAAGAGAATACATGTGCACTGAAGCAATATTCACATAATTTGCAGGAGGTGTAAGCAGTCTGTCATTAACTAGATATGACAAGTTCTCAAAATATTACACTTTTAAAAATAAATTTTGATAAACATGCTTACTAAAATTCATTAGCTAAGCACCTGCTAATAGACGTGTTCCTTAAAATCCAGGAGATGAGTTTCTCCCCTGGGTCAGGCACATCTGGGTCCCTGGAGTCCCCAGTTTATAAGAATCCCTGGGGCTCTGTCATCCTTCTGTAAGCTGCATACACCATCTTATACTCCTGTGATTAAAGACAGCGCCTAAAGATTCTTGCAGGTTTGACCAAATGTTTTAATTTCAAAGGCATTAGAACTTTTTCCAGCAGAGGGTTTCATTTACTACAACAGATGTGCCAAGTTACAAAGAAGAGTCCTTCACAGATTTTCTGCATGCACTTAGATAAAAATATTCTCCTTTTAAGAGAAGAAAGTCAAGGAGTGACACAAAGTAGGGACTGTACTAAGAAGACCGTGAAGCAGACATTTCCTGGTTTTGATAACCAACCCTGTGCAAATGTGTTTTGTTTGATTCTCATCATGATTGATCCTTCCCAAAGCGTTCCTCCAATATTTAATAATTGAGGTAGTTCATATAAAATTTATATTTATGACCTCTCTAAAAATCTAGATTCATGATGAAATTTAGCCTCTGTTTTTGCATTAGCAAAAATCAGACAAAGTACCTGCTTCTTTTATATCATATGTATTTTTTGGTATTTTTCGCATCATGTGTGTTTGTTTTTTTGCTACCTTAACAGGTAACCACAGACTTAGTGGCTCAAACAACACGAATTTGTCATCTTACGGTCATGGAGGTCGGAAGTTGGACTCGGTCTCACTGGGTTAAAGCCAAGGTGTGTGCAGGGCTGGCCCCCGGAGTCTCTGGGGGTCTCTTCCTGCCTTTCCTGGGCTCCAGTGGCGCCCGCAGCCTTGGCTCAAGTCCCTGGCTCTGTTTTGAGTCAACAACGCCCCTCACCTCTGACCTTTCTTCTGTGGTCACTTCTCTCTGACCGCAGCTGACCTCTGCTTGTAAAACTCACCCACCCACCAGAATAATCTCCCCGTATCCATGTCCATATCCTTTGTGACATCTGAAAATTCCCTTTTGCTACCTAAGGTGACATATTCAGAGGTTTCGGGAATTAGAACTTGGTCATACTTGGGGACCATTACTCTCCCACCACACACAGGCTTGTCAGATGCGTTTTTTTCCATCCAGTTACCTGCTTGGCCCTTTGCGCTAGCCCATGCTGGCAGGGCCGCCTTCCTACACCCTTAGGTTGGGGGCACCTCGTTCCTACACCTGCAGACCCACCTGACATTCAGCATAGCCACGGCTGTTGGGCTGAGGGTCCTGGTCAGAACGGGCAAGCCCCCCACTTCTGTGCACAAAGCAGCCTTCTATCCGGTGTGTCCTCCTCTCTCTGCACCGGACCCTCAGAGGTTCCCTCTGGTCTAGCCTTTCAGGGATAAGGAGATACAGACAGATGGAGAGTAAGTCATTCCAGAAGGACATTAATGATTTTGTGACAAATTCTACAGCAGAAGAAATACTGAGTGTACATTTGAGGAGAGAGAATCATTTCCTCAATATATTTCTCTTCCGTATTGAAATTTCCAGCAGTGTCCTTCCTGGTTAGAGTGAAATTTGGCAGCCTTTAAAATGCTACCAATTCCTGATTCATACATATATTGTTTTTATATATAAAACCCCATTCAACAGAGCACCATGGAACACAGCAGCCGCGCCTGTACAGAAAGCCACACTGAAAACTGCATTAGGAAGAAAGAAAAGAGGAAATGCTTTGGTAATGGCAGTGTTACCCAGAGGCTGCAGGAAAGGACATGGGATGCAGTGGAGACCAGATGCCCGTCTCACCTGCAGCAACGCCGTCGGCTTGCTTGCCCTCTACCCACACATCCCTGTCTTAGTAGCGTCAGGGGGGTGCCTCAGAAGCACCAAGGTGGTTACCCCACGTTTTCTCATCACATTCCTGTGACTGTGGTGTTATCTTGGGAGAGTTACTTGAGTTCATGGCTCTCGTGAGCCATGTGTGTGAGACAGAAAGCTGCCAGCACAGTGGCTTTGAGACCACTTTAGAACTTCGAGCTCGCATTTCATGCCCAGATCCTGGGAGGAGGGGACCTTTGGGAAACCAGGGAGCCACTGAGTGGTGGAGAAGAAGAGCATCTTGGGCAGAGGGGACAGCAAACCTCAGCCTCCGACTGGGAGCAGGTCGGTGATTCACACACACATCAGCGGAAGCTGGGGTGAAGCAGAAAATAGGGGGCGTTGGGCTGAGCAGGTGGGGTGATGAACTTAGCCTGTGTCTGATGGCTCAGGAAAGGATGCCTGGATCTGGCACGTGGGAGAGGCATGGCTTGATGGCTCTCTTCACTCTCCTTGGTTTGTGGAACACTTGCAGGTAGGGGCACGGTGAAGAGACCCCATCCAGGGAGGGGTGAGGGAGGCTGTGGATGCGTGTCAGGGAGGTGGGCTGGACTGGGTGTCCGTGAGGATGGAGTGGCAGCAGGACCTGCCTGTGGGCGTGTGGAAAAGAGGGAGCGTAAGTCCTCTGCAGGACCTTCAGATTTCTCCGACATTCGATTCCTGGACTTCTTTTCTCTTTGTGGCAGATTCTCATCCAAGTGGTTTTACCAGTTGACTTTGGAAGCCCTCAGGTGTTCAATGATTCCTGTTAGAATTCAATCTAGGACTTGGGCGCCTTAGTTTCATCCCGATATCCTCTGAAGAGAACCTCCAGGACAGCAGCACTGGTGTGTCCATTCGTGGTCTCTGTTTGGGGAGGATGCTCCTCTCTGAATGTTCCTAGTTCTCTGGAAGGATCCCTGGGACCCAGCACTTCGGGGGGTGGTGCTTCCTTATGGCAGATGTGCTTCTAATTGAGAGCTTGAGGCTCCGTGTAGATTCTCCACCCGTGATGATTGTACAAACAGCCTCTACTGGGGCTGAAGCCAAGGGCTCAGTGCAATCACCGCAGCAGAGATGGGTGTGCTTTAAAGATGTGATGAGGCTTCAGAAGTTGTCTTGCCTGCACTTAGGCTCTGAACGCTGGAGTTTGAAACCCTGATGAAACTGAGATATGTTTTCTCCCAAATGTATCAGAATTCAACTTAAAGTGGAAGCAGAAGGATATCTTCTCAAACACTCGTATCTGTTTCACAGGAATACATTGAAATGGCAGGCGACAGGCTGTGGGCGTCTTAAGACCCACACGTTGTCCCCTAGTTAGTGTCAACATGGTCTCTGAAAGGCCAAGATGCCTTCCCAGGTCGCTGGCCGACTGAGGAGCCTGAAAGCTGTGCATATATTCATTTATGTTTTTAAAGGGAAACACGCATTTTGTTAGAAGAGGGTAAAGAGCATCAGCATTTTGGGAATTAATACTTTATTGAGTCCATTTGTCTTTATGCTAACATTTTGTTTACTATTAATTCATGCGATTATGTCAAAAAAGTAAAATAGAAGATTACCTTTAGCTTCTGATGAATGTAGGCAGCATTCGTGTTTGTTATGTAACTGATTTAGGGGCAGAACACCTGTCATCCTGCTGTTTGTCTCTCTTCAACGCCTTCTGTCATTTGGCTGTAAATAAGCCCCATTCACAGAAGGAATGAGCCCATTGTACAACAGATCTGATCTGCACAAGGAACCAGAAATGATACTTTGCTTGTAAAATAGCTGTATTCAGAAGCATATAACATTTTGGTTTTCAGTTCTAAATATTTAGTGGGAACTGTTACTTAGCGGCAACATCTGTCTGTTTGAAGCAATAAACATGACTGTACAGGGATTGTTTTTAAAAATGGATTCTTGGCCTTAATTTGAGAGCCAGAGGGTTATGGACTGAATCGTGTCCCCTCCAAATGTGTGTGTTGAAGTCCTAACCCCGGGATGTGACTGTATTTGGAGGTGGGGCCTTAGAGGAGGGTCTCTGTCCCACCTATAAGAACACAGCCACGCACAGGGCAGCCAGGAAGCAGTTTGCTCTCTGTTGACTTCAGCTGCAGAGGGAGGTTTGTTTTGTTTTTCTTCATCAGAGTTGTTAACTCACATCGTGCAGAGCCGGCCTCCTGATGCTCTTTGTAAATCCGGAGGGGCTGAAGGCACGTCCGTAAAGGAAGAAACACGGTGTGCAGTAACATTTGTGGGTGTCAACATGCATGCACACAAATACATTCCACTTGGACTTTCTGGAAGATTTCCTCTCTTTGTTTACCTATTAGCTTGCATAGGAGAGAGAAATTATATTAATTCAAGAAATCTAATAAATTTAAACCCAGCTGTTTACTCTAAGTTATAAGAGCAAAGATCATAGAAATCCAGAGGCCAGGCCATTTGACAAGTCCATGGCAGGGCTGAGAAGGGGAGGGAGTGAAATGTTATCCAATCTGGGTGCAGCTCCACAGTGATTTTAACAGTTGTCTACTATGAATTCTAAATGCTACAGTTCTGTTATAAAATGTATATATTTGACTTAGAAAGAAGGGAACAGCTTTATTGCTGTAACACTTATGCTATTAATTTAAATTGCTTAAATGCATTTCTCATGCATTAGTAATAAAGCTAGACTAAATTACTATCTTTAATTTTTTGCTGATGTTTTTATTACTTGGCGATTTATGGAAAATTGCAGATCTACAAAAATTTTAATTCCTCTTTTTCCCTTGTCAGCCTCTGGAAAAGTAATAGTAAAATGAAATTCAATCAGTACATTAAAAAGATAAACTTTAAGAAAGCTTACACTAATCCATTTGTGATTTTATAGCAAAAACAAACAATAAAGGATTATAAACTCCATATCAATTTATAATGGGCTATAGAGTACTTTATATTTGTAAAGTATTTTATAGATCATAAACCACTTTTGAAAATAAACTTTTAGGGCTTCCCTGGTGGCGCAGTGGTTGAGAGTCTGCCTGCCGATGCAGGGAACACGGGTTCGTGCCCCAGTCCGGGAAGATTCCACATGCCGCGGAGTGGCTGGGCCCGTGAGCCATGGCCGCTGAGCCTGCGCGTCCAGAGCCTGTGCTCCGCAACGGGAGAGGCCATAACAGTGAGCGGCCCGTGTACAAAAAAAAAAGAAAATAAACTTATAAAAATTTTGGAATAATTTTAGATTTACAGAAAGGTAGCAAAGATCTTTGGGTGAGTTTCTATACACTTCACACCCAGGTTCTCCTATTATTAACATCTTGCAGTGGGGTAGTGTATGTTATGATTGATGGGCAGCATTGGTAATTATGATGAACTAAAGTCCATACTTTTTCAAATTTCTTTAGTTTTTGCCCAAAGTTTTTCTCAATTCCAGTTTCTCAGTTCATAGCCCATCATTTTATAAAAATGAACAAATCTGAACTGTCAAGGATGTGGATCTTACGAACAGGCTATTGGAGTATAAATTTACACAGCCCATCTGAAGAGCCATTTTATTGTGACCATTACAACTGTTATGTGCACCTGCTTTCAAACAGCAGCTCCAGTTGTAGGAATTACCTTAGAGTAACACCAGCACAGTCACGGGGAACTACGTAGAGGACGTTCACTGCAGCTTAACTGGTCAGAGTGGGAAACTGGAAACAATTCAGATATCTAAATAGTGAGACATGGGCAAATAAACTGACAGAAATAAAGTGAGCAGTTGTGGGAAGCGATGTGACTTGAGAGGATGGTGTGGAGACCCTGGGAGGGAGCTGCTTCGTATCCACGTCAGGACATTCACGTGTCGTGTCTGTTTGTCATCAAACGTACTTAAACCTTCTGTATTTCGTGTTGAAGTTGTAAGTGCATGTGGGTAAACTATACAGGAGATTGCACGTGATCTGAAAATGTGTTCAGCGTTCACATCACAGGCACTTGTGTTGGTGTGAATCTGACACAGGTGGGTGTGTGTTCTGAGGCAGAGGAATTGAGTAACTGTGCTGGTTTCATTTAGAATGGGCATTTTTGGCTCAAAAATACACTTCTAAAGACTCTTCAGATGTGGCTCATTGGATGCAAGTGACAAGCTGGGAGACCCCAGCATCCTCCCTGCCCGGGGCTCAGTCACACGCTTCCCAAGCTCTCAGGGCAGGCTCGGCGGGCGGGGGTTTGTCAACAGCCAAGTCTGCGGCCCCAGCGCCTTTTCAGGGGCTCACAGCCAAGGAGCCTCCCTCTCAGTACGGCGGGATTTCCTCCCCATCCAGCGCTTGTGTCCTTTCGCAGTCGTGCTCCTGTGTCCCCTTATTATCCTTTCTGTCCCGCTATTGACTTTGAGGCTGTATTAGTTCCCTTTCAGTGGTGTCCCTCAAAACCACGACATTCATCTTTGTGTTTTTACGGTTTTCTCTGAGGCAGCCTTATACGGCTGTCACGTAAGACCTTCAGGACGCTGTACATCACTCTCAGGCTCTCCTTCCCTGTCTGCTGGTCTCCTCCACTTACATTTTAGGTGGTAAAACTCACCATATTTTGTTGCTATTGTTGTTTTAAATAGTCAATTAACTTTTGAAGAACGTGACAGAAGAAAGGGAAATAATTGCTTTCCCGTGTCCCCAGATTTACTATTTCTAGTGTTCGTTATACTTCCGGGCATCGTGATTCTTTCCGGTATAATCTCTCTTCAGCCCGAAGGACCTCCTTTAACATTTCTTGAGGTGCGGATCTGCTGGGGACAGATTTATTCAGCTTTAATTCATCTTAAAATGTCTATTTATTCTTCATCTTTGAAAGATGGTTTTGCTAGATTTATTTTTAATTTGACAGAGTTTTTGTTCGGTGACATTTTCTTCTGACGCTATTCTTATTTTTGTGACAAAATATCCTCTGACAGTTTTATCATTGTTCCCGATGTGGAATAAATCCCTTTTTGTATCTGGCTGCTTTTTTATCTTCGTTTTTCAACAACTTGCTCCCAGGGACCTTGGGTGGCTTTCTTTGTCATTATCCTGTTCAGGTTTTGCTGTGTTTTCTGGATCTGCAGATTGCTGTTTCAGATAATTTGGGTTATTTTCTGCCAATATTCCTTCAAATATATTTTCTGTCCATTCTTTTTCATTGATATTTTTTCCTGGGGTGTAAAGTACCAACACGTTTGAGTTGTTTATACTGTTCCTTCCACAGGGGATTGAGGCTTTGTTCTTTTTTCTCATTTTTTTCTCTCTGTGTTTCAGTTTGGGTAACAAGTACAGACAGGCCTCAATTTTTACCAGTTCTTTCTTCTCTTGCTCAATCTGCTTTTAATTCCATCTAAGGAATTTTTAATATCTGGTACTTGATTTTTCACTTCTAGAAATCCAATTTGGTTCCTTTTAAGTTTCCAGGTCTTACCTGAAATTCCCCATCTTTCACCCAGCGTACCCAGCTCTTCCTGTTGCTATGGTGACGGGGAGGCTTCAGCATATCCTGAGACCCGGCTCCTGTGGCCAGGACATGGCGGAGGCTGTGGTCAGCTCTGGGGGCTATGGCTGCCTCGGCTCCCTTCCTAGGTCCACCAGGAGGCACGTTCAGCCCACCACCCGCAGGTGAGAGCTGCAGCCTCCGTCCACTCCCAGACCCATGCTCACCACCTGGGACATCTGCCAAGTTCTTATTTCTAGAGGCCTCAGATCCAGGCTGGAGCTTGAGAAATTCGGGTGAGGAGGTGAGCCCTTAGGGGCTGAGGCCTCGTTCTTGCTCTGACCTCCTCGTGCTGTTGGGTAGAGACCTGGATAGATGCCAGGAGCCGGGAGGAAGGACCAGCAGGTGCAGGGGCCCCAGGAGGAAACGTGCTGTGGGGTTTGAGGGGCAGGAAGAGGGTGGTGGGGTCGGCACCGGGCTAGAAGGGGGGTGGGCCTGGGAGCCTGTCTCCATGGAAGCCCCTGGCTGGAGAAGTGGAAGGAAGGTGTGTTTATAAACATCCACTTTCATTTTCCTTTCACTCAACCTTAACAACTTTTTTCCTATTTCTTTGCCTTTGAAAAGTCCTTTTTTTTCTTCAAAGCCAAACTAAAACATCAAATCACTGAAAATCTCCCATGCAATCAAATCTAAGCATTCACATAATAAAAATAAAGCTTTTCTTCCCATGTGAAGTGCTTTGTGTCCTCCAAGCCCAGGGCTTCTCCTTGCTGAGCTGTTAACGCACGACTCCCCCTCTGATGGTCTGGGGGCAGCGGCCTGATGGGGACGATGACAATGATGTTGATGCAAAAGTTCTGATAAATAAGTGATCTAATGACAGTTATCAGTTGTTGTGAGTGTTCCGTTGAAAAGTTGCCATATCAGTGTCTATCCCATAAAAAATAACTGCTCTCAGTAACTGATGCTCCTCCGGCAACCTGCCCAGCCCTGTAGGTGGGTCCCTCCTTCGGCCTTTCGGACACCATCCCTCAGCAGGGTGTTTCTCGTCCCTGTTCTGACTCCTGCGGGCCCCGCCCCCTCCTGCCCCAACACCTCCGGCTCTTCAGCAAATCCTCTGGGACCTGAGCTTGCCACTCATCTGAAGGCCTGGGTACGGATTCACTGTTTTATTGAAATATAACCCCTGTGGTGTGCAGATTACAGCCTGGCCCACCTGCACAGCACTGTCATGATCAAAAATCAACTATGAAGAAGGCAATAAAGCGTGTAGCATTAGACGCATTCAAACATTCCTGATAGAAATGTGAATTTCCAAATTCACTGTTTATCAGGCCCTGAGGCACCATCAAAAAAAAAAAAAAAAAAAACGGAAATAAAGCACAACATGACTCCTCAGTCCTAATTATCAAAGGGGCTAAACCTAACAAGTGTAAATTTTAAATCATGCCCAGCTGTAACCTAAATAATCAGCCACAGTATAATTTGGAATTTAACATAATAGACTCAGAAATCAGTAATACCCATTATGTTGACTCTAATTTAAAAAATCTATTTACGTCTAAGACGTATGAGGCTAAAAATACATTGCTGTCCTGCTCCAGACGCATCCCAGAAGCCTCTCACGGCTGAGATGTGAAGGACCCGGATCCTCCGCGGCATGGCTATCAGCAGCTCCTCACACGTCCAAAGGCATCTTTTCATCTCGAGACACGTTTCTCCCGGAGCGGATGTTGTCTGGCCAGGAGCGCAGCCTCCGATCACGCTTCTGTCTTCCCTCCGTCATGAAGGATCCTCCAGCGAGGACGCTCCTTTGCTGGGCTGAGTGACATGGGGACGGAGCCGCGTGGGGTGACTGCAGGGCAGAAGTGGCGGCTGTGTCGGGGCCACGGCCAAGGGCAGCTTCCTCCCGGTGCAGCCTCATGACGTCACTGTCTCGTCACACCCAAGGTGCCCGAGCAGGACGGGGAACCGAGTAGCAGCCAGTGTCCCTGAAGCTGCGCATTCAATGACGGGCCTGAGAAGTGTGAAAACGTTTCCTCCTCACGACGGATCAGGACACGTGAAAATCTCGGGTTCTCACCCCAGGTCTCAGAAGCAGCCCCCCGCTGCCCACCCCCAGCACCCGCCCCCCCACGACTTTCCCATGTGCTGCCAGGCAGCTCATACACCTTTCTGGGGAGTAAAGCTACTTTTGGAGACTTTGCCGAAGTCCATGCTGAAATCCAGAGACATGGGCCCTCTCCAGGCCTCTCAGTTCACCCTGTGATGGGTCCTGGGGATGCACAGGTGGAGAAAGGTGGGCATCTAGGGAAGAAGCTAAATATGACACAGTCAGAAGTTGCCCTCCTCCTCGGAGGTCCAGGCTGCGAATTCTGTGGGATCTTCGCAGCGACAAAAATCAGTGCGAGTCAAGCAGGCTATTGACTAGAGCAGAGATTAAACCTGGTCTTGGCCGTGTGAGGAGGACCGTGGGTCCGTGGTGGACAAGCCCTGGACACCGGCCCCCGGGATTCGGGAGAAGCCAGGAAACAGCGGGCCGGGCAGGTTCTCAGAAGGAGGTAAAGCTTCCCAATCCGAGAGCGCAGGACAAGCGGCGAGGTTGAAGGGAGACACCGAGGAACAGGACACAGGGCGCCTGTCCCCAGAGGCTGAAGAGGTGCCGCCCTGCCCTGAGAGCCCGCGGTCTGGAGGAAGAGGACTCCTGGACATTTGCAAATCCGTGGCCCCAGCAATGGCAGGAAGTGGTCCCTTGGTTCCCCCCGAGTTTAATCCGCCCCATGGACCCCACACGAAAGCACCGATTTTGTGTGTGTCAACAGTGCCAATCGACAAGGGAAAAACTTACACTGCATACTCACAAATTATCCTAAATACAATTTATATTCAAGTCACATCCCTGAGGTGGAAATGAATAAATAGGAACCTTGAGAACGTTGGCAGTGAATTGCAGGCATAAGTACGAGGGAATATTTTTGAAAACAGAATGCTTATATTATCACACGTGAAATTATTTATTTAAGAGAATCAGAGCACTGTGAATCTGGTTTCCAGGGTCCCCAAAACGTTCCTTTTCCTCCCTCTGAGGAGAATAAAAAGAGCTCCTCCAAAATAAGTAACTCCTCTGTGCATAAAATGAGCAGCCTGTCATCGACGTTGCGGGCATTGTGCTATAATCACCACCTTCACGGCGCTCAGATTATTTTAAATAAATGTACTGTGGACCATGTGTCAGCTGAATGGAAGCTACAGGCAGGATCTGACAAAGACCCACTTCCTCCGTTCAGGACACTGAGGGTGTAGGGGTGGATAGACCGCTCAACCCTTGTCGTTTCAGTAACTTTATTATCGTTATTTTCTGTCCTTCTGGACTGTGAATTTAACCCCACGTGGACATGACCCTGATGCATGCACAGGTGGAGGAAAGCTGTCGCCCTGAGGAAATTGCAGCTACCTGTCCCTTTGCTGGTTCAGGAAGGATCCTGAGCTGGGTGCCCAGAGAACACATCTTCCCCAGGCCCGGGGGCCTGACCTGCACCCACGTCTCCCGCTGCTTGGGGGCAGGGCCAGGGTTGACCTCTGTACCTGCCTTCTGCCTGCAAACCCCCAACATCAGGAGGGTAAAGGTTTGGGGCGAGAGCGGCCTCCCCTCAAGCCCCCGGTGGGGAGGGACAGTGGGACGGTTGCCGTGAGCGCATCCCCAGCATCCCTGCGGGCCTCTGACTCCCCTCTAACCCCTGACCCTCCTGTGCCTGTCACCTGGCCTCTCAGGGCTCACCTGCGACCCCACCTGCCCTGCAGGAAGCGCTGTCATTTCCTGTCTCACAGCATCAGTGTCCCCTCAAGACCAAGAGCCATCACTTCCCTGGGACTAGCCGCGGCCTTGAGCTCTGATGTGTCAAAATCCTCTGGTTTTTGTTTAGTTTTCTTTAAGATTGCATTTTTTATTTAGAAATAATTGTTTTAGATTTACAACCTGTTACTGGCAATAGCACATAGATTTTTTCAATTTTATTGAAATATTGGTGATTTACAGTGTTGTGTTAATTTCTGCTGCACAGTAAAGTGATTCAGTTATACATATACGTATACATTCTTTTTCATATTCTTTTCCACTGTAGTTTATCACAGGATATCGAATACAGTTATCTGTGCTCTACAGTAGGACCTTGTTGTTTATCCATCCTAGATGTAACAGTTTGCATCTGCTGACCCCAAACTCCCGCTCATTCCCTCCCCCACCACCCAGACTCCTCTGGTTTGGACTCCTTGCCTGGGACCCATCTTCCTCTGCAGGGTCCCCCTCCACAATCCAGCCGACTAAGCCTGGCCCCCACGGTAAGTCGTTTTCTCTGCTAAAACAGGAGCCACATAAGACACAAGATGCCGGTGGAGACAGGCACACGGAACAGAGCTGGACCCAGGGGACGGGGTGTCCCAGGATCCCCCCCGAGGCAGGGTCCCTGGGGCTGCGCGCTGTGCCCCCGAGGGAGGGTGGTCTGAAGCTGAAAGTTAGGGTTCTGGGTCCACTGCGGTTTGCTGCCTTTAAATTAGCCTCCAGACTGTATATTTTGGTTTTGCACTTTTCTCTTTTATGATAATAACCAGATCAAAATTTTTCTTAAAGATTATAGGACACAGCATGCCTGAAGCAAGTGTAAATAGTAAATGCTTTGTGGGTGTTGATTAAGTTATAATTAGTGCAGGGAGGAGACTGACTGAAGGGATGTGATTGAAGGCTTGTGGTTGAGGGGGTCGCTGCCTGCCCAGGTCTCCGGGGATCAGGCCTGGGTGCACAGCCCTCCCCTCAGCCTCAGAGCATGCACAGGCTGCCGCTGAGCCCGCCATCCACATGTCTAGATGCTCAAAGGGTACGTCAAGGAGGAAACTGGTGCCTGAAACCCATTTTATATTCCCACCTCGATAATCATTTCTAAATGATTGAGAGGCAGCAAAATAAAATCTGTGACCAAGCTTCATAATTATTTCCCATATGAGGGTAACAAGGCGACCTCGTTAAGAGGGTTTTATTTACTATCTGCGTTGAGCTCTATGGTTCGGGAAGGTATGTAAAGAGATTCCGATTCAGGCTGCTGTTATCTTATAGGAATAAGGAAATTAATTAAAAACTAAATGCAAACTCTAAGCTATTTAATATAATGAGTTTATTATGTGAAAACCCATCATTATGCATTTTTTCTTAACTGTCCTTTTTCAGATACTTTCTGTTAAACATTAACAGGTATCAATCACACTCTCAAAATACTATAATTAAAATATCTGTATAACCAAAGTTGTGTAGTTAAAATCAGCCAAACTACATGATCTTAATATTTGAGATCATAAATTACTCAGGAGATTATTCGTATTTCTGGAAATGAGATAATGAGGGGATTTCTAAGAGCAAAGCTAGTTTTAAAAATTTGTCTTTACTTGTTTGAGAAATAGTTGCCTCAAGTTGTAGGTAATCAATCTTCATAAGGAAGCAGAATTCCAAGGTACCTAGTGTTAAAGAGAAATGGAAACTTTCAGACATGCAACTTGGGAATAAAAATGACAGTAAATGAATAGAATCTCAGATGCAGGAATGATTCTCTAAATCCATCATTTGAAACATCACAGCAATATCAGGGTCAGAGCCCGCTACCATTAGGAAAGACAGGCATGTTTTTGTCCTTCTTAGTAATTCTCATTTCTCTGGCACTGAGTAGAAACTTAATCAAGGCTCCCTAACTTGGCTGTTGGTTCGTCAGCATCAGAAAACTACTTTGGTAAATAAGCAGCCATCAGCCCCTCCCCTTAGGAGAGTCATCACTGAGTCCTCAACACACAATGCACAGTGTCAAGAATGGTGCCTACGGACGTGCGTGAGACGGGGGTGCTGACCCCCCAGACCCGCGGGTCAAGGCTTCTGGACCCGCTGGTGTCCTGACTCAGGCAGGACGTGTGGGGCGGGGGCAGCGGGTTCCTCTGTTTCTTTGGGGTCTCCCTTCCTGGAGCCTGCCTGCTACCCCTCACGGGGCTGCATCCTCAGAACACCTCACAGCCCTGGGCCACCTGCCACCAGTACAGGCTCAGACTGAAAATGAGGTTAAACCCTTATTTTTTGATGACGTGGTTCTCAGGTCAAGTTTCATACAGTAAATAGAGCTTCCTCCCTCCCTCCATCCCTCCTCCCTCCTTCTTTCCCTCCGTCCCTCCCTCCCTCCTTCCATATTCTTTCAACACCTTACACCCCTCCCCCCTTGCTTCCCCAGCCTTCTTGGAAGGTAGTTGTTTTCATACTCTTCACATGCAAATGTGAGAACCTTGTAACCAAGGCTGCTGTCCAGTCACTGTCCAGTGCTCCATTGTCTCTCTTCTCTTGAACAGTCGAGTTTCCATGACAGGTGATGTGTGTCTGTGCTCTTGGTTCCCAGGGGGTGGGGGAGGGATGAGGGAGGAACATCCAGGCCCGGGGGCAGCAGACCCTCCTCCCACCCCCCCTCCAGAGCAGGGGACTTCAGGAGGAGATCTGCCAATAGCACGAGCTGTGTGCTGGTTGTGCCTGGAGGACCAGATGACAACATGCGATATTTAGGGTGAGTTTGTCAACTTTAACCCTGAAGTGTACAAAATATAGAATCTATGTCTTTCGCTGACAGATAATTAAATCAATTACGATGTTACAGGAGAATTTGTTGCAACTGGCCACTGAAAAATGGTTGAAAAGGATATTTGGAAATGCAGTCACCCCGGCTTCATTTTGATAAATGTTAAACGTGAGTCCCCGGACTTTGAAGAAACTGCCTTCACATCTGCCCTTCTGTTCCTGTTAGCATAACCGATGACCAGCTTCTACAGAGGGACATTAAAACGAGTCACACGAGTCCTTTAGAAATACGTTACCCTTGCTGTAGGACTGCTATTCAATCAAGAGAAGATAAATTCATAAGTAAGAAGTAAGCTCCCTTGTCAGTTAATGCTTTAAATATTGATATACGTGCATTCCCTTCGAAGTGAGCTTATAAGGGGTCACAGTGGAGAATCACTACTCCAGTAATTTTTTAGTTAAAAATGTGAAAGCAGAAAGTTGGGATTGTGAATAACAGTTCTCTATGTTAATCACTTATATGAAAGCTTTAATTGAATAATATATACATTTAAACAAAATGCTTCTTTTTTCTATGTTCTGTTTGTTATATATGTATTAAAATGCAAAAGATATCTGAGTTTGTATTTTGTATGTCTGTTATTTTCAGTTTCAGATTTTTAGCCATTTCTTTTTGCTGTCTTTGACACATGTATCGGCCCGTGACATATCGGAAATAATAATTAAAATAGTCCTCCCCGTAGATAGTCTGACAGACACTGGTGCAGCCAATGCTGAGACTGGGTGGGAAGTGTGGGTGCACCAGGGAGGGTTTTTGGGGGGTGCCGAGGGACCCTAGGAGGGGCCAGGAGGAGAGGGTGCAGGTGTGAGCTCGGCGATGACTCCCAAGCCCCAGACCCCAGTGCAGAAGTAAGCAGACACTCCCACATCTTGTCATCAGAACTGTGACCTTTGAAATCCCTTCCCCTCTTTGCTGCTCGCACGCTGAGACCCCTCAGGTCACTTCAAACACAAAACCAGGGATTACAAGATGTCTCAGGATCTCCAGAAAACCTGCGTTGTTAGAGATGCGACCTTTAAGTCCAGCTGGAGCTGGGACTGTCCTTCTGACACGTAGCTCCCAAGGCGTGTTAGGACTTAGCAGAATTTGCCTCCTGAGGCGCTGATGCCTCACAGCTGATGCTGAACCTGAATCTGGTCATGGGTGTGTTTGGTCCACTTGCAGGGTAAATTAACAGGGAAAAATATTCACTGGGCAATGTTTTTAGATATAAGCTGAGTACATAGGTCTATGCTAGATACACTTCTTTGTTCTGTTTCGTTTTATTTCTTATTAATAGGCTTTATTTTTCAGAGTGAGGTAAGGTTATTCATAGAAATAGAGAGGGGAAGGTACAGAAAGTCCCCACATACCCCTCACGCCCATAGACGTTCGGTTTCCCCTGTTATGAACATCTTGCATGACTATGGTGCATTGTTATAACTGATGAATTGATACTGACATTGCTATTAACTAAAGTCCATAGTCTACACCAGGGTTCACCCTCGGTGCTGTGCATTCTCTGGGTTTAGACAAATGTATACTGACATGTATCCACCATTATAATATCACACAGAGCGTTTTCACTGCCCCAAAAATCCTCTGTGCTCCATCCACTCACCCCTCCCTTCCCCAACCCCTTGGCAAGCACAGACATTTTCCCTGTCTTCATAGTTTTGCCTTTTCCAGAATGTCACATACTTGGAATCATATAGGGTGTAGCCTTTTCAGATTGGCTTTTTTCACATAGTAATATGCATTTTTGCTTCCTGCATGTCTTTTCACGGCTTGAGAGCTCATCCCTTTCTAGAGCTGAACGATAATCCACTGTTTGAATGAACCACAGTTTTTTAAATCTATTTACCTCCTGAAGAGCATCTTGGTAGGCTCCAAGTTTCGCTAATTATCAAAAACTGCTATAGACACCTGTGCAGGTTTCAGTATGCACATAAACATTTTAACTCCTTTTATATAAATACCAAGGAGTGCGATTCCTGGATCATATGGTCCGAGTGTTTACTCTTACTGTCAGAATAATCTTCCAAAGTGACTGTACAATTCTGCATCCCACCAGCAACAAGCAAGAGTTCCTGCTGCTCTGTCCTCACCTGCATGTGGTGTTGTCAGTGTTTTGGATTTTATTTGCTCTAGTAAGTGTATAGTGGTCTCCTGTTGTTTTAATTTGCATTTCCCTGATGACATATGATGTGGAACAAACAACCCAATTATAAATTTTCTTTTTGTTGAGTTTTAAGAGCTCTTTATATATTTTAGATAACAATTCTTTATCAGATGTCTGTTGCAAATAGTTTCTCCAAGACTGTGGCTTACCTTTTCTTTCTCTTAACAGTGTCTTTTGCAGAGCAGAAGTTTTTAATTTAATTAAGTCCAATTTATCTTTTTTTTTTCTTTCATGAATCATCCTTTCGTTGTTGTATCTAAAAAGACACCCTCACACCCAAGGTCAGCTGAGTTTTCTCCTATGTTATTTTCTAGGGGTCTTATAGTTCTGCGTTTTATGTTTACGTGTATGATCCATTTTGAGTTAATTTTTGTGAAAGTGTAATGTCTGGGTCTAGATTCATTCTTTTGCACATGGTTGTCCAGTTGTTCCAGCACCGTTTGATGAAAAGACCGTCTTTGCTCCATTGTGTTGCCTTTGTTCCTTTGTCAAAGGTCAGTCGACTGTATTTAGGTGGGTCTATTTCTGGGCTCTGTATTCTGTTCCACTGAACTATGTGTCTGTTTTTTTCATCAACACTACACTGTCTTGATTGCTGCAGCTTTACGGTAAGTCTTGAGTTCAAGTAGTGCCAGTCCTCTGACTTTGCTCTTCTCCTTCAATATTGTGTTGACTATCGTAGGTCTTAGCCTCTCCATGTAAATTTTAGAATCAGTTTTTCAGCATCCACAAGAAAACTTACCGATTGGGATGGCATGTAATCTACAGAACAAGTTGAAAAGACATGACATTTTGTTAATATTGGGTCTCTTTACCCTTGGGTGTAGAATATATCTCCAATTATTTAGCTTTTCTTTGATGTTTTTCATCAGAGTTTTGTGGTTTCCCTTATATTTATTTTGTATGTTTTTAAAACTCTTACACTTAAGTATTTCTCCTTTTTTGTCCTTTATTGGTGCTTATGTAAACAATATTGCGCTTTTTTAAAAAATAAATTTATTTATTTATTTATTTAGGGGTGTGTTGGGTCTTCGTTTCTGTGCAAGGGCTTTCTCTAGTTGCAGCGAGCGGGGGCCACTCTTCATTGCGGTGTGCGGGCCTCTCACTATCGCGGCCTCTCTTGTTGAGGAGCACAGGCTCCAGACATGCAGGCTCAGTAGTTGTGTCTCACAGGCCTAGTTGCTCCGCGGCATGTGGGATCTTCCCAGACCAGGGCTCGAACCCATGTCTCCTGCATTGGCAGGCAGATTCTCAACCACTGCGCCACCAGGGAAGCCCAGGTATTGCACTTTTAATTTCAGATTTCAACTGGTCAGTGCTGGCATACAGGAAAGTGATCAACTTTTGTATATTAAGTGCAAATCCTAAAACTCTTTAATCACTTACTAGTTCCAAGAGGTCTTTGTTGCTGTTGTTTTTAATTCGTTGAGATTTTCTACACATATAGTCTGTCTTCTGTGAGGAAAGACAGTTTATTTTTGCCTTCCCAATCTGTATACAACACTTACTCTTTTCATAATTAGCTTCTAATGGCCAAGATGAGGTTATTAGATTAGCTTGTTATGAGATCAGATCATTAGGAAGGGTAAAGGCAGTTTGCAACAGGAAATGGACGATGCAGGCGGGAAGGCCCGTCTGGAGCGGAGCAGGGACGCACAGAAGGTCGCTGGTTGGAGGAGTGATGAGCACGTGGGTGAGGGAAGACTTGGAAACGAGGCAGACCTGCAGCGTTAGTGCCGGTGGGGCGCTGAGGAGTGAGGTAAGGTAGGCTGTTCAGTCAGCTCTCACTCAGCAAGGCTTCCTGCTGGTCAGTCATGACTCCTTCAGCTTATTGGAAACGGAGATATTATTGAGCCTTATTTTCAAAGAAGAAACCATTTCAAGCATCAATTAATGTGTTTCTCTTCATGTTGGCCTTCTATAGAAAGTCTAGGAAGAAAGAATGCTGAGAAATTATTTCCATTAAAAAGAAGGAGCAATTACTGAAAAATGACCGTTATCCTAGTGAAAATTTAGTGTCAGTTTGCATTCCTCCAACCAATTATAACCCACTAAGTCCTAGAAAGTCATGTGGAAAAGACCGCCCTCTGCATTAGTGATCCCCGAGGATTTCTGATGTAATGGGCACCCTTTGAACTGAATACTCTCAGGGAACATGACAACCTGGTGGAGGATTCAGTGAAAGACAATCTGGAAGCAGAAGTATAGAAAGAACCTAGAATTTGTTGCAAGTCTGTCAATTCCCTTGAATGTTCATAATATCTATTTCAAAATGTGTCTTAAGACACACCTTCCAGAGTGCCTGCCTTCTTCCTGTTGTAAGAGCACGGTCCTCCCATTATCACTGTGTTTCTAAGTGTATTAATCTTTTCACTCCTGTGATCATCCCCCTGCCCATCCAGTTGCATAGACCATTCTCTGCATGACTTTGACGCATCTGAGGGACCCGTCAGGTCAACGTTTTCTGGGAGCCACCAAATGCAAAACGTCCCAGGGAGGATTTCTCTTGCGTTACCTTGAAGCCCTAACATCAGCACTTCCTGACTTTCTTTCTTTTATTCCCTTTCCTATATTAACACATCGTTTTCTTAGAGGTGGAATCACAGGAAACAACACCTTCCTGGCCTCTCGCTCTGTGAGGTTCTGAGGGCAGCTGGCACCCTGGATTTTCCGTCCGTGACAGGAGGGCCTTGTTGCCCCCCACCGGCTGCTTCTCCCTCGTCTGCCCCCCCACCTGTGATTTCACCGGCTCCGCCTCCGCTCCCTCCCTCTCAGCATCTTTGGAAGGTGGAGCCCTGGGTCTGGGAAGTTATGGCCCCAGAGAGAGAAAATCTCCGCTGAGGGCTCCTGAGTCCTGGTGGCAGAAGGGAGCCAAGTGAGTCAGCACCCGGGACCCCCTGGAGGGGGAGCTGAGGGAAGCCCATCCCCGCGGACGCCCCCTGACGGCACCCTGCTCGCCCACAGCTACCTGCCCGTCTCCACCTGATGCACCCTGGGAGGTTTTGTTTCCCCTCCATCCCCATGTGGCTGTCTGGTTACACGTTCCAGAGTCAATAGCGTGACACTCAGTAACTAGCTTCTGTGCTATTATGACTCATGTCTGATTATCCGAACGTAATGGACTTGAGCACCACGTGTTGGAAACGGTAGGAGGAGAAGTCAGGAAACCCAACTCGACCCCGAAGTTGTCAAGTTCCCCAACAGGGCAGAGGCTCCACGAGGAAGCCCATCGCCTGGAGGGGCCACTTGACCACGACGAGTGGTTCTTAGGCGGCTCCAGGCGAGGCCCAGGGTTCTGGAAACAAGGGCTGCCAGCAGGTCCGCCCGCATAGCCCAAGCCAGACGTGACCGTGACTGCTGAGCAGGTCCAGCCCAGAAGGACGTCTGCGGGGCGGAAGGAGAAAGGGAAGACGAGGCCTCTTGCTCTGACGCAGCCAGCGCGCTGTGACAGGAGAGGCTGGGGGTCCGCCGGCACCAGCGGCCCAGGCCCTGGACACAGAGTACCAGGCCCAGTGCCCCCGACCACGGGGTGAAAATAGGAAGCGGCCGCTCCCCCAGCCCCCGACGAGCGTGGCAGACGGGGAGGTGGGTCAGGTCCCAGGTGAGGCTGAGGTGGCCCCTGGGCAGGAAGAGCTGGGGTCCGGATGTCATTCACTCATCGGCCCTTGGAAGACGATGCCTCCGGGCCCAGCTAGCACACTGCATGGGGACCAGGGCCATCTCCTTGCCTGTCCAGCCTGGTGACTCAGGATGGCCTGTGGCCTCGGGGCACAGAAGGCTCCACACAGGATGACTTGGTACCTGCGTGCGTGGACTGTGTCATCCTGTACCCCAAACGGCCTCACACATCCCTCCGGACTCCTAACCGTGGAGAGGGGGGTGCCTCTGACCCAGGGGACTCCGTACCATTCCCCGCGTGGAGGCCCTTCTCAAGCCTAAGTTTCTTCTAACATCACTATTATCATCAAAATTAAACCCGAATGTGAACACGGCCCCATCTGTCAGTCCCCGGTACCATCAGATGTGACCCAGGGGTCAGGGAATTGTCCACCTGAGGCTGAAAGAGCCATGCTCATTGGCCACGGCTGTTAAACTGTGTCCAGTCCACTTCCTATGTGGAGGAAGGGCTTATGCCTATTTGGACACTTGGTTGCAAATTAAAAAACCCAACTCAGGGGCTTCCCTGGTGGCGCAGTGATTGAGAGTCCGCCTGCTGATGCAGGGGACGTGGGTTCGTGCCCCGGTCCGGGAGGATCCCACATGCAGTGGAGCAGCTGGGCCCGTGAGCTATGGCTGCTGAGCCTGCGCATCTGGAGCCTGTGCTCCGCAACGGGAGAGGCCACAACAGTGAGAGGCCCTTGTACCGAAAAACAAACAAACAAAAAGGCCCCAGATGCTCCTGGGGTCAATGGGACCCCTGAAGTGCAAAGACCTCAGTGAAGCTCAGGACAGTGGGGACACCTCCCCTGTGGTCACTGCCCAAGCTGACTGGCCCCAGTTGGCCTGGAGCTGGTGAAGGCAAGGCCTAAGTGAGCGCCAGGCCCCGCGATCCTTCCTGCTGTGCTGACCTGTGGACCACAGGGAAGGTCGGCATTTAAATGTAAAAGGAGCAGGTGACATTCGCGCAGCACAGACGTCACTAGGGAATGTCCCTCAGGAGCCTGTCTAATGTCACTAACATCAACAGTGTCACCATCCACTGTTCCCAGGAGCCACCCGGCCGCAAATTCCGTCTTTCCTTTCAGTCCTTGCTGCTGTCACAGGACACGGATCGTTCTACACAGATTCATTTTTCTGCTGAAGAAAGAGACCTCATTTCAAGAACAACATGTGAGTGCTCAGGCCACCCTGTGCTCATAACTCTCTAATTTGCTTCGTGTGTTACAGCGAGATGGAGCTGGGAGTTGGAGCAGCTGCATTCTGAGACTGTCCCTCCGGTGCAGCCTTAGGGCAGTGACGCAAGTCAGAAGGCCTTCGAACCGCATGCTCTCTGCACCCCGTCTCTCCACTAAGCTGTCCGGCACGTTGACTGCGCACAATTTAAGCACGTAGAATGACAAGGTGCTCAGAGGGCCTGCTGGTAAACCATAGGGTAGAATCAAAGGGGAGAAATGAGATAATGAAACAAAACAACCAAAATGTCTGTGGAAAGGGTATTTTCTCCTGGTCTGACATTCGAGAAAGAACCATGAATATTTATCATACATAAAAGCATCAGCAATCTTTTATGATAAAGCACGAATATCATAAGTTAGAATGAATTTGGGATATTAAAACTCTTCAAATTTTTAAATTCCCATCAAATGTAAGCTGTAGCTTACCGGACAGGACACACGGTTATAACAGATCTGAGGTAGCCAATGTCTATTTTGAAGCAGTTACTTTCCCAAATACGGAAGCACATCAAGCCTGTCTCGGGGGCAAACGGGTGAGCAGAACCCCAGAAACCCATGAAGCTGGAGCATTCCTTCCCTGCCTTTGGGAGCAGCCCCCCACGCTTTCCCCTCCATCCCTGGGCCCCAAACAGCATCCGCAGCGGGGCGCCGCCCACACAGGACTCTCCTCCCACATCTTCCTCCCCATCACAGCCCTGCTGAAGCGCCCCAACGATCACTGGACTAGCATCCTGCACCTCCTGACAACACAGATTAAAAATGGAGCAAAATCAGAAATCACACTACTCCAAGTTCACATTCAAATCACTGTGCATACATAACATAATGTTCACTTGCTGACAGGGAGAAGTCCTTACTGAATACATTAAAATACAGAAAACATACTAGGCTTTGTAGATGCAAGTATGTAAAAACTGCACACATACAAACGTATTTTAATAGAATCATACAGAAGTAAAAACTGTTAAGCATTTAAAAATATTTCCTTCAGCAATGCTATAAGGTGATTACGACTTAGAAATATTTAACCAGATAAAATAAAACAAAGCTGATTGACTTACTAGCTGTGCATTAATTAATCTATAACCTGTATGTGATATTGATCACTTTAACAGTGATGTGTTTCCTTCTCGGCTGTTTTGTGTGAAATTTTTTAAATCTTCATTTTAAAAAAATGTGTTATTAATAGTCACCTAAGTAACAAAAAAAAAAAACCCCATGGTCGCTCTATTGTTACTTCAGAGATGGAAATGATTCCATGTTTTTCTTCACTTTTGGGCAAAATTACTCACATTTTCTTTCCTTCTGGAAATAATTGCTTCTTGTAGGGCCCCCAGCTGTTAGACCCTATTATTATTGTCGTAACTGAATGTATCGGAAACTGGAGAAAAGGCTCAGTCATTTTTCAGAGCTTAGTAAGAAGAAAACCTCTGAAGCTTCTACCACTGCATCTCCAGGAGAAGCAGCTAATTGAAAAGCTGACTTTTGAAAATGATCTCTGGGCTGTTCCGTCTTCAAGAAGAGGTCACAGCTGGTGTTGTGCTAATTTGAGAAATCTCAAATACACCAAGACTAATAGGAGAATGACCGCTCTTTATAGCAAGTTCAAACAAAACACTAATGTTTCTGAGGCACCAGTCCAGTGCTTAATAATGAATAGTCATACTTTTTATTACAATTGAAGTATTGAAAAAAATGTACCTCTGGACACAAAAAAGTCACAGTCCAGCTCATATGGCTTAAGTATTATGTAATATTTTACATCTTCCCATAAGTTCCTGAAAATTATGCACAATGATTTGCCAATCTGAAATGAAAATCATTATGAAGTATAGAAATAAAAATTAAAGTCACCTCACCGCCAACTGAACATATAAGCCTCATTATATTTCTCTTTCTTTAGGGAAATTTTAGCTGAGTGCTTAATCCCGTCTCAGGCAAGAAAGAGGGCAAATGAAGGGCGCCTGAAAACCCGTCTGAGACGCGGCGTGTGAGTCCCGGGACGTGGGCGTCCGCTCATGGGGGCAGGGGTGCAGGTGTCGGTGGGGGGGCAGCTCCCAGCACAAGCTGGGGGAGGCTTCTCCGGGGGCGGCCTCTTCCTTAGAGGCCCCTCCCCCATCAGAGCCAGTCGGGCCCAGGATCCTTCAAGCCTCAGAGAACTCTGGCCACCAAGTGCAAGCGAGACTCTGCCAGGCTGTGATTCACTTTTTGAGCCAATTGGGAGGTCCAGGCACATTCAGAAAGGAAACTGGGGGTTTTACAACTTTTTAAACTGTGCCTTCTTCACATGTTGCACCACCGCAGTGACGCACCTTGTCTGGTCTGCCGTACTTCACAAAAGTGTCACAGCTGAGCTGCTCCACTTGGAAAAGGCCTCGATCGTCCACTAAACGCACCATAAAAGCTGTGGCAGCGCTGCCTGAATAGCCAGCGAGTTCCAACCCTTCACCAAAAGCAGAAGGACTGTATACTTTTTAAAGACACCTTTTTTTTTATATGTATAAATTTATTTTTTATTTATTTTTCGTCGCTGCGCACGGGCCCCCTCCAGCCGCGGTGAGCGGGGGCCACTCTTCGCCGTGGTGCGCGGTCTCCTCACTGTGGTGGCCGCTCCCGCTGCAGAGCACGGGCTCTAGGCGCGTGGGCTTCAGTAGTTGTGGCACGTGGGCTTCAGCAGCCGTGGCTCATGGCCTCTAGAGCTCCGGCTTCAGTAGTTGTGGCGCATGCGCTTAGCTGCTCCGCAGCACATGGGATCTTCCCGGACCAGGGCTCGAACCTGTGTCCCCTGCATTGGCAGGCGGGTTCTTAACCACTGCGCCACCAGGGAAGCCCTAAGGATGCCTTTCTGACAAAAAATCCCACGTGAAAAAGTTAAGCCTGTGAATTCCAGGAGGTGAACCTGTAAGAGGCCTGACGGATCTAATGCGTAAAGATGCTCGCATGTTACTTCGGTGACAGCATCACACTCGGTTATTTCTCTTCCATCCGGCACCTGAGACCCACACCTTCCACTCTAAGAAGGTGTGATGGTGAATGTAGAGACAGCCTGGCAGGTGCTAATTCAACGTAGTAACTGTGTTACTGCTTCATCCAGGCAGTGCAAGCAGCAGTTCACCAAACTGTACCAAACACAAGGAAATCTGTCACTATACGTTGCCTGGAACAGAACTGATGACTCCGATTTTCCTGAAGCAGGAAAAAGGTGCCCACCTCACTGAGCGCCTTGTCCTTGCTCCTTTTGGCTCTCGACACGAGCGTGTAACACTAGGTGATGCCCACTTTGGCTTTTTCAAATGTCTAATTGAAGCTGGGTACGGTAGAGGGAAAGGGAATAGTTTCTGCACAGAAGTTCTTGGAATCACAGTTGCGAGAACGTACAATTTTTACTCTGAAGTTTTCTGATTCTGTAAAATGAGCAGGGCTTGCCAGGTGCCACATTAGATATTTAGGTACATGTGTTTAGGGGGCTGTGAGGGTCAAGGGGAGCTTATTTATAGTGTCACCTGGAACATAAAACACTCCAAGACTTTTACAGTTTCTTTGTTTTCTTCAAATTAATCACAAGATTCTGAAATCTTAGAAGAGATTAGATTCTTAACAAGGTGTCAACTTTGATATACTTTGAAAGCAAATCAAAGTAAAAATTAAAATCCAGGTTAAAATTTATACCTACTCAATTAAAAATAAATTTTACATCAAAGATTTTCTATGAATAATAAATTACTTTGTAGGAAAACCCTCTGCTAATTAAAACTGTCAGGGAGAAGCAAGGGCAGCTGTAATTTACAGCATCAGATTTGCTATGTTTGTGTCCTTCCTTCAGGGCTCAGAGGAAGCAGGTTGGGAGAGAAACTTCCTTGGCAGCAATGAAAAGAAAGATTAGGAGGAACAAGTTTGATTGCAATATAGTTAGTTGGGGAAAAAAATCAAGATATCATCAAAAACTGTATATTAAACAATAACCCGTGATCTCTCTGAGTGACAAATTCACAGGCAGAGTTAAACGTTCTGTGGTCATCTCCCCAGGATGATCGTAGGCCTGGGCTGGGCCTGATGCAAGGTCCATTCTCTAAAGGACTCTACTCACCATGGCACAAAAGAGTATTAAGATTCAACTAAGACGTTCTGTTGTCCTGGATCCTTGGGAAACACAGCCTGCATCGCCGGACGCCCTGGCTTTGTGGTGGAAGAATTTAGGGCAGCTCGAGGCCCCCCAGGAAAGCCCCTGCTCCGGCAGCAGCATCACCCCTCGCCCTCGTCCCGGCTGTCTGTTCACATGGGGGGACGTGAGACTGGGATGCCGTCGGATTGCATGGTGGCCAGAGGTTCAATGGCAGACCCACTGGCCAATTGTTAACTTGGTATTAGCCTTAAGCTGATTTGGGCATGAAAGTTCTGATGATGAAGAATCTTGTGCTGGGGCCGGCGCGTTCCTCAGAGCATTCATACTCCTTTTTTTTTTTTTTTTTTTTTTTGCGGTACGCGGGCCTCTCACTGCTGTGGCCTCTCCTGTTTCGGAGCACAGGCTCCGGACACGCAGGCTCAGCGGCCGTGGCTCACGGGCCCAGCCACTCTGTGGCATGTGGGATCCTCCTGGACCGGGGCACGAACCCGCGTCCCCTGCATCGGCAGGCGGACTCTCAACCATTGCGCCACGAGGGGAGCCCTCATACTCCTTCTGAACAATATTTGTTCCTGCACGACCTGCTGCCTGACCCTTCTGAGACCCTGTCTCAGGGTCAAGCACCAGCCTCAGAGGTGAGGTCTCGCCATCGGTCTATTTCAGCTATGCCTGACCTCAAAGGACAGTGTACGACCCACCGGGCACTATGGGAATTACCAAGATTTTCTATCGTTTGTGGGGAATAATACAAGCAAGTGCTAAAAGTAGAGCATCGGCAAAGGGCATCGAGGGTAAATCTGGCTGTTTTCATGTATTCAACCTCACCCCACCCAACACCAACACAACAAGCAGCGGGTTAAAATCCAGCTGAAAATCAAATGAAAGATAAATGTTTTCTATGACGCTCTTCAAAGCCTAGTGTTCACTTAGGGAGGAGGGGCTGACTTCCCAAATTAAGTTTCTTGATAAATATTTATAAACACCCTTTTAAAAATATATTATTAAAAACAGCTGCTTAAAAAATGCAGCTAAGGCACCAGTAAATATAATCTTTTCAAAGAGAGGGATCAATGTGATTTCGTGGGACAGATGATGAAACACCTAATTCTCCATTTGAGAAATTCAAATTCCATATTCCAGGTGTTAAAACAATTCTAAAACCTTGTTTTTTTAAAAAAACAATTAGAACAGATGCTCAGGCAAGAAACAACTGAGGTGGGAAATCAGTACATCCAGGTGTGACGGGTTCTTTGTAAACACAGCTGCCATGCACGCTTCTGAAAAGTAAATGTTAGGGTCAGAAAATGTCTCAGATTGCAGCTGACGAGAAAGAGTTGGCAAAAATTAATCACTTGGTTGGACATTATCTTATTTTTATATATCTACTCAATCTTCCATAATAATAAAAGTCTCTGGAAAAGGATTCCACAGTCATCTTAGGAAAGTACTGGAATGTGTCAGAATCTCCTTTTAGGAATTTTAGGTTAACCGGATTCTGTTGGGTTGCTTCCCAAAAGGGAATACTAAAGCCACCTAGGATGTGTGACAGCTCCCTGGGCTGTGTCCTCAGCACCGGCCATTGTGGATGGTCAGAGTACCCCACCACTCAGGTTCCTAGGATGCAGGGTGCTGATGCATTCTGGTGGAAATCTAGGTGGAGGCTGCCCTGAAGTTAACATTTGCACAGAAAACCCCTCCCATGATACAGTGAATCGAGCAGGGGTAATAAGACTACATTTTGTCAGAAATACCCTTTTCAGTCTTGTTTTACAGCAAAGCATATATACAGTAAGTTTTGTATAGTGTCCACATGGCGTTGTAAAGTGTCAATTCTCTAATTTTGAATATGTATATCCAAGGAATAAAGGTTTTGTGTTGTTTAAATCTTGGATTTTTGATAATATTTTATTTGTTGGACTCAACGAAATTGAGAGAAATTTCAATCTTGGAGTTCCATCAATTTGTGTATGTTGTACAGACTGACTGAGGATACTTAATTGATGCAAATTGTTCAGAATTATTTATTGTTCCTAATGAATTTAATATTTCAGCAATATATATTAACATTCTCTACCCCTAAGACTGCTTTTTGCCTATCTCTTTATTTTTTAACCTTTAGTTTGAAATAATCATGTACTCTGGCAAACTATTTTCCATCGTGGCTCTGTCTTTCTACGTTCTCACCAGACTCTTCACATCCTTCCCTGCATTTAGAATGTCACTTTTTAAAAAAACTAAGCTGTTTTAACAGGTGAGCAGTGGGTCTCCTTGTGGTGTTAATTTGCATTTAACTTGTGGGTAAGATGTGAGCACATTTCCGTGTGCCGATCTGCCATTCCTTATATCCTTGTGGTGAAATATCTCTCTGGGTCTTTTGCATCTTTCCGAATTATAACTAGATTGCTCGATTTCACGTGGCACTTTGAGAGTTCTTTGTATTTTTTGTACACAAGTCCCACTTCAGACGGTATCTGCAAATATGTCCTCTGCTCCTGTACCTCTCCCCCCTTCCTCTACGTTGTCACCCTCAAACATTACATGTTTAGCATGTGTGCCCATCAACTTGGGTTGAAAATTGCTTTTTTGTACATTTGCCTTTCTAATCACATGGAAAGAAGAAGATGACTTACAAAACGGTGGTTATATTTCCTGTGCGCGAATGTTTATCAATGTCCCTCCTTCTTCCCATGGCTCAGGTCTCATCTTGATACACCCTGTGCCAGTGACGACCTGGGTCTTCATTTCAGTCAGAAGGAATCCTTCCAGCATTTCTTGTCGGGCAGGCACTACATCAGACACCCCAGCTCTGTCTATCTGGGGACGGATTCATTTATCCTTTATGTTTGTATCCTTTTGTATTCTGTGTATGTTGTATGTGTGTTTTGTATGTGTATATATTTGTGTATGTTGTGTTATTGTATGTTGCGTGTGTATGTTTTATGTGTATTGTGTTGCATGTATATGTTGTGTGTGAATGGTGTATGTATGTTTGTGTGTGTTGCATGTGTGTGTTATATATTTGTGTATGTGGTATACGTTGGTCCACTTGATGGTATCTCACAGACCCTTAGGTTCTGCTCACGTGTGTTCACTCATTTTTCTTCCTGCTCCACAAACTGGATAATGTCAGTTGGCCTATCTCAGTACATTTATTTATAGGATATTTACATTATATTTATATGATTATTCAAATTATCCACTTCATGTTGAGTGATTTTTTGCGTTTTTTTGTGGAAATGATATATTTCATGTAAGGTTTCAAATTCATGTGCACAGAATTGTTTATGTTATTATTTTAGAATCTGTGGGATCTACAGTGATGTATCTTGCTTTATTCCCTATATTAGTAAGTTGTATCTTTTCTCTTTTTACCATTTTCAGTCTCACTAGAGGTTTATCGTTTTAAAGAACCAACTTTTTCTTTCATTGATGATCTGTATTATTTTCTTGTTTTCAGTTTTATGGATTTCTGCTCCTATTCCCTTTCTTTTTCATGATTTGAGTTTATCTTCTTATATTTTCTTGAGTTGGAAGCTTAACCCATTTATCTGAGGATTTCATCTTTTCTAATTTAGCATTTAGTGGTATAAAATTTCTCTCTCAGCAATGGTCTAGCTGCTTCTCGTATTTTAATATATTTTAATTTTTATTTATGATTTATTCTTATTTTCCTTGAGATTTTCTCTTTGACACATGGATTATTTAGGAATGTTTTGTTAACTTTTATATGTTCAGAAATTTTGTATTATGTTTATTTTGTTGATTTCTATTTTGATTCCATTGTGGTCAGAGAGCACACCTGGTATGGTTTCAAGTATTTTAAAATTGTTTGGCTTTTCATATACACGAGGACATGGTGTATTTTGGTGCATGTTCTGTGGATTTCAGGATGGCGTGTATGTGAGTTGAGGTTCTGTAAATGTCCATTAGACCCGCTGCCTCAGGGTGTCAGCTTTCCTCGCCCGTGATGAATTTCTGAGAGTCTTGTCAGTTGATGAAAGTTGCCAACCCTGAGCGTGGATTTGTCCGCTTCTCTTTCAGATCCATTAGCTCTGGTTTTACGTATTTGGAGGCAGTGTTTGGTGATTCGCATTCAGGATTGCTATGCCTTCTGCACAGGTCAATCTTTTTATCCACGGATAATATTTATCTTTGCCCCTGGTAATTTTTTTGCTCTAAAGTTTACTGTATCTGTTGTTAATATAATAAGTCCTCTCCTTTTTAAAATTCAGATTTGCAGAGTACATCTGTTTAGATCCTTTTATTTTGATCGTACATATGACATTATATTTGAAGTGAGTTTCTTCTTAAACATCTTTTGTCGGTCATTTGAAAAATTCATTCTGACAACCTCTAACTTCATTGGTGTATTAAACCATTTTCATTTAATGTAAATAGTGACATGTTAGGGCTAAAGTTTGCCATTTTATTAAGGAAATTGTCATCTTCTCAAATCACATTTTGACTCACAAATTCTTAGTGGATTTTCCGTCACAGCTGATGATATTTTAATTAAAGAGTCTCTACAGTTTCCAGTCTGTCAAAAAATAATGGAAGATTTAACATCTCTGTGCAATGACTGTCCAGACCCTATTTAATCATCTAATAAAACATATGATTATTTTTCTAGGTACTTCTCTTCTTTATCTATTGGTAGCATTAAAAAATTAGCCTCTGCTTAATATATCTGATTTAAAATGTTCTTTGTTAATAGTAATTCATCTATTTTTATAATCCAACACCAGCTTTGATATCATGATTTTACATTCTTTTTCACTTTATTATTTTTTTATTATAAAGACAAGACACTAAAAGGAAAAAGTTGATTTTTCGTATTTTGCTCTGATGGAAGCCGATCAGCAGAGGTCCAGGCTGGGTCCCTCGGTTATGAGATTGTATTTTCTGTTTTGTTCCTTTTATTCCCTGTTCCCTATCTTTACTCTCCCTCCAGTAAGCACTCACTCTATTATAATTAATGAATGTCTTGGCAGTCCAGCTTGTGTGTGAAAAAATATGTGATGTTCTTCGTGTATTTTAATTTACATACTTACTATTGTATGTATTGCACATCATTTTGATTCTTATTTCTGATGTAATTCATTGCTTCATGTAAGGCATTGTTTATTATTCCAGATCGTGGAGTGGTAGTCCAGGGCACACATAGGCTCTATTTAACTCATGACAAACACGTAAGCTTTTCCCAACTTTTAATACCACAGAAAAAAAGTTATAATAAATAAAATAGCTGTACATGTTTCCCATAGTGGAGCATGCACTCATTCTCTGGGCAAGCATGCAGGACGGGGTTGTGAGCAGACACTTCTATGACCACGTCTCTTAGCATTATCATCAGAGACTTTCGTTTCAAAACTAAAAACCATCCCAGTAATCCTATTTTACCATGCAATCTTAAAAAAATGTATGCCCTAAAGCTTCTATTATATACCTTATCTCCAAATATTATTTTTATAAATAAATATATCATTTTTTCACATTCTTTAAATGGAATTACCTTGAAATTTGACAAAATGACAGAAAAGTATACATCACTTTCTGGGATGCCATGTTATTTTGAAAGCAGATATTAAACCAAAGAATTCGCTGAGTATGGTTAACATACAGGTTTATATTTCAATTACATCAGAACAAGCTAGTGACTTACCACAATATAGAAATTAAAGATCACCTCTGAGACTATTACCACTGTACATATTAAAACAAAAGAAGCACTTTGTCAAGTGCGCGCAATCAGCCTAGTACTTCTTTTCAAATTAACAACATGAAATAGTTTCCCTGAGAATACCCCATCCCGTCCATACCTTGTGTTCTATAACCCAGCACTGAGTTAAAAGTTTACTTGGTACCAAGATGGCAGAATCCTAAGGGTGTAACCTGGAAAGGACACATCAGCCCAAAGACATCTGTTCCTTTGCGTTTGCGGAAAACCAAGACGAAAAAAGAAAAGACTGGAACTGCTTTCAAAAATCCATCTGGCAAGTCAAAATCTGCTCCTTAAAATAATAAAAAGAAATCAAACATGGAAAACTAGCTTGAGCTGAATTAGGATCACTGGAGCCTGATTGATAGAAAGAAGCAGCACTTCTTCTGCATTATTTTATACCTGTCTTTTAACAACCTGTACTCCTACTTCCTTTTGTTTATAGGCTGATCTTTTAAGTTCAGTTGGCATTGTTTTTGAAATTAACCTAGTCAAACTAAATATACAGTTTCAAGCATTACATATGTTCCCATGGGCATATGGCAGGCAGGACTTAGACATCAATTTTTTAAAGCACCAACAAAGATGCATTTTCATCAATCGAAAATGCTTCCTTTGTTCCTCGTTATCTGGTGTAACTCAGGCCTGTAGACACTCACGACAAATCCTACCTGTTTCAAGAGAACCATGAGATCTGAAAGGCACGTGACCATCTGCAAGACCCGTTACAAGTCATATAATCACCCATTCTTTCCCAGAGTCACGTTTTCATCACATTCCATTGCTTTTGTGTGTTTTCTGCATTTTGTTAGACTTCTAAGCATTTTCTTAAAATAAAAGTCACTTCTCTTTCTTCAGTGGTATTCTACTGAGTTGGCAAGATTACCCCGTTTCCATGCAGTCCTTCTCCAACTGCTCTGCAGAAGAAACCAGAGCACAAATAAAAACTTAAGTATTATTTTCAAACCCATCCTTTTAAACATGACAAAAGTTAATGGCAAAACATGCCAGTTGACCAGCTGCCCCAATACTTAGATCCCTTTTCTCACATTAAGAGGAAGGAAAAAATAGAGAAAATATGAAGATAAAAATATTTGATCTAAGCATTGGAAGAATAATGCACTGTTAACCTAGCTAACCCCCCTGGAAATCATCACTGGCTCTGAGTAAATCACTGTCGACTGGTAATTAAATACGATCAGGTGGAAGGTTAACTGGATTCCACCATGGGCTCTGTGTTGGGGCAGTTTCCTGTGAAGACATTGTGGGCAGGGTGAAGGGGCCCGTGCAGGCTTGGGGTCCAGGGAGCCTCTATACATGTGGAAACCTCCAGTCACAGGGTCCGTAACCTGTTCTGGGGGAAACGTGTGTGGTTGTTCTATTGATGTTAAGATCGAGTTAACCTCTGTGTCAGGTGAGTCTAAAACCATGACTTGTGCTGGGTGTAAACTGAGTCTGCACCCACCAGCCAATGGTGGGGATGGCTCGGGGGTGCTGAGGACTGGGGGGCTGGCCCACCCTTCACTGAAGCACCAAAAGCCCCGGACCTCTTTGGAAGCTTCAAGATCACCATCATCTTAAAGGGCTGATGCTGCCAAAGAAGCACATCACTCCTCTTCTTTCTACAGCACAGAAGTCATTGCTAAAGTCAAAATCTGTGCTCCTTTCATATACTGGAAAACAACGACAACTGTCATCTCTTAGAAGACAAGGAAGCATGAGATTCTGCTGCAGCAATATACTTGGTCCCTAATCAAGCTTTTACAGAAAATGGTTGAAAGTTCACGCTGCTTTTAGGGACCCCTTCTCGTGATGGCTGCAATCTCTGGAACCTTCCCTGCAGCTCTGGAGACCCCCTCGTCCACGCCTGTCAGCGCCAGGCGGGCTGTCATGTCTGAATGCCCCCTCTCCTGTCACGGGGACCCTTGCGCCCTGACTCTCTTGGCTCCCACTCTAATTATTCTGAAAAAATGATCATCTGCATCTCTGATGACTAAAATTCTGCATCTTGATTCCCAGCGTCATTAACAGGGGGACAGCATTTCTTTTGGCTGTCGTGTAAAACACACTGAAAATGCTGGGTTTGTTCTCTCACGATCATAAAGGGCAGGAATACGGCCACATCGCAAGGCACCGTCAGGCTTCTGGAAGTTTGTTGCCAGGGCAGTGAGCGCAGAAGCCCGTCCCTGTCTGTTTTCACCTTCTCCTTTCCTTTCTTGGTTGTTTGCTTTACACCTTTCAAGCTTCCAAACTGTGGTTTCGTCCTAGAGAACAACTCTGCTCCAGAGAAATGATACAGCTAGGCATCGTGTGCCTTGGATTTTGTTACCCAAGAGGATGTGTGGGAAAGCCCAGGAGACGATCTGACCTCTGTCGGGAAAGAGTGTCTGACTTCCACACGGCCCTGGATCGACCTCGGAAGAGCCGGTGGGGGACCCCAGCTCCATGCCTGGAGCTAAGGGGACAACTGTGGGCAAATCGTTTCAGTCAGGCAGGCCTGCAGGAGCGAGGCCTCTGGTCTCTAAGGCAGCCTCCTGAAAGACTCCCTTCTTGATTTTTGAATGTTGACAGCATTCTGTTTTCTGAGATAAAGTGACGTTTCACATTTGGGAGTGGGGTTAAAAATCTGAATGTCTCTGACAAGATGCTGCCTGATGCACGTCCCTCACATGCTGGAAAAAAGCACAGTGATTTTTCTACCTTTCAAGGCCAGTGGGGTCTTGGCCTGGAACTCTGGTGCAAGTTCTCTTTTGGGGCCCACCTCACAGGGCCCAGAAGACACCTGTACAGAAGGCTCCCCCGTGACCCCCTTCTGGGACTCGGACACCCCTCAGAATCCTCTCTGCTTCCTGTTCCCGATGACCCTGCAGGTCTCAGCTCCGATGTCTTCCTGCAGAAAACCCTCCTCTGTTATGGCTTATCCCAGGAGACTGGATATTGTTCCCTGTGCTATATGCAGTAGGACCTCGTTGTCTACGTGTAAAACTGAGTCACTCTGCTGTACAGCAGAGATTGGTACAACATTGTAAATCATTTACACCTCAATTAAAAAAAGAAAAGAAAACCATCCTCTCAAGGCCTCCCAGGGAAGCAGCCCCCCCCCAGCCAGCATCCCTGAAGCACGTGCTGGCTCCGAGGCTCAGACCGGCACGTCCAGCCAGCCTGCTTCCCAAACACCCCTTCTTGACTGCACTGTGCGTGCGGTCGAGTGGAGGGGTGTCCACTGAGCTGACAAGGACGCGGCGCGGCCCCGGTTCCAGGAGCTTCAATACAAGCAGAAGAGGAAAAGTGGGAGAAAACTCCCCATGCAAACACTAGGTGGGCTAATAAATCCATAAGCAGACCCCGAGGAAGATGGGAACACAGCCCAGGTGTCCGGGAGCAGAGCTGAACGTGCATCTGAGCCGGGCGTGGGTGGAAGGAAAGGCGGAAAGGAGGACCTCTCTCTGACCCGGAAGGTAGCAGTGAAGTGTCCTTGGTTTTCTCGGTTTGGCCGGCCGCGTTAGTAATCAGGACCCCTTTTAGATGCAAATGAGAGAAACACAGCAGGAAGTAGCTTGAACAGGAAGGATGTCAGCCCACACCCCACACCCCCCCCCTCAGGAGTCCAGGGCCACCAGGGGACTCCAGAAGCAGGGGCACCTGGACCCTTCTGGGCGACTGGGAGGTTCCCGGACCATTTCTGCTCACATCAGTTGTTATTGTTCCTTGAGACATTGCAGACACAAATGCTTGAGCACATGCTTGTATTCTGTTTTTAATTAACTGAACAATTAACAGTTTGGATTTGGACTGAAAATTATGACTTCTAAAAGAGAAACTAATGGAAAAGGAGAATGTGTTTTTCTTAACCATTCAAATAAAATAAAAGGCGAAAGTGATTTTTTGATAAAAAATATTTTATTACCTATGAGAATTAAGATAATCTATTTGTTGGATTTAATACCTACACGCAATGAGACTGACTTTAAAGTTCTTCCTGATCTTAATAGACACAACAAAACAATTAATAAAAAGTAGCCAAGTGTCTGGAATCACCTCTGATTATGGCAGAAATAGATCTGCTGGTGTGGACTTGCTGTCATGAACCGGTTCACCCATCTGTTGGACGAGGGCCACACACAAACCAAAAGAATCATCTCAGTAAGGCCCGCATTCCACAGGTAAACGTCAGTACATATGTGTTGACAGAAAGGTGGACTAAATGGATATGTAACTATTCATTTTCTCAAATACAAAAGCGGGCTTTACCTCACAGTGACGTGGAACTTGTATCCGCTTCAGAGATTTCTCACTTGACAGACCCTTTATTTCTGACGTCTGTAGGCAGAGGGAACAGGATCCCCCGGGAAGAAGCAGGTCTTACTTGGTCATTATTTAAAGACTGAGTCTTGACAGTAAAATTTCCTCATCTGACTTGAAAAAGGCAAACAAAAATGTCACCGAAGGAAATTCAGTACGAAATTTGGGGTTTCGGGAGAACACTTTGGTTTCACGAGCCTGGTTAATAGCACTTACTTCTGAATGAATCTAGAAAGCTTGGGTTAAAAAGTCTTAAAATGGTTTACTTCACTCTGTATGACGGACATGTGGACACAGGGGGGACGGGGAGGGTGGGACGAATTGGAAGATTAGGTTTGACATCAATACACTAACACGTGTAAAACAGAGAGCTAGTGGGAAGCTGCTGTACAGCACAGGGAGCTCAGCTCCGTGCTCTGTGGTGACCTAGATGGGCGGGATCGGGGCGGGGAGGTCCAAGGGGGAGGAGATGTATATACACCTGTGTAGCTGATTCACTTCGCTGCACAGCAGAAGCTAACACAACATTGTAGAGCAATTTTACTTCAGTTAAAAAAAATGTCTTAAAGTTGTTTCTGCGTTTACTTAACAATGTTTGGCCGGAAGCCTCAGGCCAAGAACGTTGCAAAGAGAGGCTGACAGCCCTCACACCCCTGCATCAGAGGGGCTGTGAGGTGGGTCTCCCAGAGGAAAGAGAAATTGCATTTTCTAGCTCTAGGCTTGATTCACCGCCAGGAAATTCATGGTAACACGTTCGCTACAACACGAGGTGAGGGGTGCCGGGTACCGCGGAGGGCGGAGCAGGAACGGCTGCCCCGGACCCACCCGTCGCAGTCAGTGAGGTCAGGGGACACGGCGGGATTGAAGTGGGGCCTGCATGAATTCGATGCTGTGGAAATCCAGGCTGCCCAGCAGCCTCTGTCCATCTTCGGAAATCCAGGCCGGGGCTCACACTCTGGTGATGCTCTGCTGCAGCCTGGCACCCCAGGGACCGGAGGGGCTCTGGCTGCTCCCGAGGGCACCGCGTGCTCGTCCCTCCGTTCAGAGCTTTCAGGCGAAACGCCAGGCTTGCATCCCACCCTGGAATCCTCTCCCAGCCCCTCCGCCCTACCCGTGGTGCCCAGAACCCCCTGACTCTCCCCCTCAGGTCCCCTGTGGTGCTGTCGTGACGACCCGTCCATGCTGGCTTCCCCACTGTGACTCCAGCCACGGGCCCCCATCCCGAGTCAGGGACCCCCGGCCTCCCCCTTCCACACATTCTCACAGTGAGCAAACTTCATAAAATGATCTGTTAGGGACTCCACAGCTTAAAACTGCACAGCTGTTCTCTACCTTCTGAAAAGAGAGTCCAAACAGGCAGACGTGCCACCAGGGACGGCCGGTGGTGGCTCCTGACCTCGCTCTGCAGCCTCCTGTGTCCCTCTCCTTCCCCGCTGACCCCACACCTGCCGCCTCTCCGTCTCAGGAACAAGTCCACTGCCGTCCAGCGCAGACAGGCGTCTTTCAAGCAGGGGATGAGCCCTGCTCGGGCAGCTCTGTGACGCGGACCCTGGGACCCTGCGGCCTCCACCTCCCTGGGTGCTGAGCAGACACCCTTGGAGGGGAGAGAGACAGGCGGGTCCACCCCACCAGGCCTGGAGGTCGGCGGGTGAGGGAGAGGATTTGAACCTCCTGCTCTCCGACACCCCGAGTGCTCAGCACAGCTGTCATTGAAAGATGATTTATCTCCAAGTAGAAGAGGAGGATTCCTGCCTGAAATCGCTTTTGAGCTGCCTCTAAACAGCTCTGTGACCTTGAGCAAATCGCTGAAGCCGAGGATTCTGGGAGTGATGAGTTCCAAATCCCCTTCCCAGAGTACCGATTGTTTACAGACAGGGTAAAATGAGCCCGAGAGGCGGATGCTTCACACCCCCTCCCGGGCTCTCATCCCACCCACAGGGTTCTGTCTTCCATCCTGCAGCGCAGCTGTGCTCTGGGCCTGAGGCTCGTCCTCAAGGTCATTGCCGGCTGCAGACCCCTGCCTGCTCCCCTCCCAACCCCAAGGCCGCAGCTCCATCAGCTTCCTGGGGCGGCAGGATTAAGCGGTCGTTACTGGATAGACACCTAATACTTTTATCAAATGGGACCATTTGAATAGTAATCTGGCTTTGGGGTTAAATGAAGGCACAAAAAGTTTCAAGGATTATTAAAAGGACAGTGAAAAATGTTATAAAAATTCACGGCTCCAGGAACAGGGAGAAAAAAGATGCAGTTGCTTGAACAGGACTTCAACTACGGATGAAAATAGACCCGCAGGAGCGTGAGGAGAGTGTGCATGTCGCCATCTAGCGGCCACACTCGGTAATAGACACGCAACGCTCAGTGCCGTCAGCAAAGATCACTCTGGCGATGCTCAGAGATTCTGGAGTCACAGTGAATAATGAACGCGGGCTAGTTCCCTTCTGTTACTATTGATTATTAAGATAGATCTTAAGACTAGCTTACAGTGAGTAAACCGGGTACGTTGAAAGTAATCAACAGACTAAGGGAAATCCTTTATTCCTTATGTTATATGTTATTTGTATAATTTTGTTGTATTCCTTTTATTTTGAAATTATTAAAGCCAAACTAAAGTGCACTCTGCTGAATGCTTCACATGGATTAATGATGTGTGATGCATGGCGATCAGTTCACCAGTGAACCGGCCAAATTGAGCAGGTGCCTCATGCCCAGGCGCTGGGATCCAGAGCCTCCAGGCACAGCCACCCGTCCCTCCAGGATCTCGAGGCTCCTGAAGGGGCCACGCGGTGGGAGCCAGGCTGCACTGGGTGCTTCGTGCTGTGCATCGGGCACTCCCTCTGTGTGAGCCTCGCTTACACACGCTGTCACCTGGAAACTGTTGATCCCGTCTCCCAGGCAAAGGAAGCTGAGGCTCAAGCTCATGGAACTCGCCCAGGATCAAATAAAAGGCGACAGAACTGGACCTGAACCCACGTCAGGCACTGACCATGTCCAGCTCTGCCCTTTGGATGTTTTGATGAGACTGGGTTGAATTTATTTATTTCGCTTAATGTGACTGCAATCCTGGATGCAGGCTGGGGGCACCCCACCCTCCCAGGGCAGGAGAGCAGGTGGTAGTGAGGGCAGAAGCAAAGGACACAGGATGGGGAGATGTGAAGAGCTGGCTGTTTGGCTAAAGTGAGGCCACACGCTGTAAAGCTTTGGAAGCTGGAAAAGGAATAATGATCTCGGTCTAGGAAGTAACCAAGAGCAGCTGTTGGACGGTGGAGGGAGGAGAGATGGTTAGAAAGCCCTTTGTGGAGCTGAGTGACTTGGCAGTGGGTAATCTTACCTACTGTTCTAATTCTTAAATATTTGTCCCTGACTCTCATTTGCTAGTAAATTATACAAAACACTGTTAGGATTAAGAGTTTCAAGCCAATCATCTATTGTTTCACAAAGATGAAATTGAGACATACACTAAGCAAAGTCTACAGAAGCAAATCAGATCAACGTTAAGTAACTAAATGTGGTCAACAGTTAGAAACTAACAGTGGGTAAATTGATATTCAAAAGCGATGGTTGTTCCACACCAGCTACTTATTAACTTGTGTCCTGTGCACAGAAACCTGGGAGTTAACAAAGTTAACAAAGAGTTACATTGCAGCAAGCATTCACTTGTCTCGAAATTCAGAAGATGTGCATGAGTGTCTGTGTGTGTGGGTGTGTCTGTGTGTGTCTTCAAACAACAGGCAGCGCAAGACTCCTTCTTTGCATGGCTATAACATGGAATGGAGAATAGATCGTAAACACGAAATTGTATCTGGAGAGTTTGTTGAGCATAAAATCTGACAAATGAATGAGAATTGGGCCAGTTGGATACGTAATAGCATCAGGTTAAATGGCCTGATGCGGCCATCAGCACAGTGAGGCTGATGAGCCAGTAAGACCAGGACCTCAGATGCTGGACCTCTGCGTGCCTATGCTTCATGTGTGTGTGTGTGCATGCATACGTTTATTTACACTCACAGGAACTCCATGTGGGAGATCCCCACGACGAGCAGGTCCCCTCTGCTCATCCTCAGAGAACCCTGTCATTCGTCCAGGATAATGTGAGCTCACAAGTTGCAATAATGAGATTCAAGGCCAGGTCAGAAGGAGACCACATCCTGTGCAAAGACCCTAAACTAAGGGCTGAGTGTGTGATTTTCTTCCTCCATTGTTTCCCAATAACCGGACAGCCTGTGACCTAAAGAGCTCATAACAGAGGCCAGCAGACATGGGGCTGCTGAAGGTGACTTCTTCTTCTATGTGTGTATTTATTATTTATTACATATATTTAAATGCACATACACAAACATCTTTAACCATGATTAATGGTTAATTTATTGTTTCATTATCAGGTATGGAATAGATTTAGATTATGTATTTTCATCAGCATTTTAGAAACTTTATTTTATAATGTTTTTGTGGTTGGGAATGAAAAGGTCACACTAGCCTTTCAAACTGCTCATTGTATCCACAATTTATCAAGTCACTTTGGCAGAACCAAAGACGTAATTACTGGGAAACCAGCCAGGAGTCCTCAAGGTGGCTCAGTGCGGGAGGACCCGCGCGGCTTCTGGGGTCTCACTGTATGCTGGCTTCTCCGCAGCAGATGGCCTGATTTAGGGCTAGAAGAGGCACATTTTTAAGTTCACTGCTATTTAGCTTTGCAGCAGACAACCTCCTTCAAAAGCCTTTGAAGGTTCGGCACATATTGAATTTTAGATGCTTCTCAAAACTAAGTGTTTGAAAACTAAATCTGTTTTCCTGTGATAAGATTCAGCCAGTGATTCGTAAACAACATCTCAGGGGCTGAATCCCTCCCACATCAAACTTGGTGTTTTTCACCTCATTATCTAGAATGCCTTTAAGAAATTCTAATATCAGTTTATGCATTTCTCCGCCAGCCTAGTGAAAGAAACACACACGTTCAAAGATCCTTCACAGTGAAAAGAAAAACTATTGGGTATGATTGTGTCCAGAAAGCACCTGTCACCTCTACTCAAGTAAGTGTGGAAAAGTTAAAATCTAGTAGCACGAAGGAGCTAATTTAAAAACAATAATGGCAAAGAAAAGTGTAAGGAATTCATATTTTCTGCATGTGAAAAAAAATTTTAATTGCTAAAAGCTAAGATGGAGAATGAGACAAGGAAGACCCCTGTGGTCCACCGGGGACCAGTGGGCGGATTCACCGGTGTCGGGTGCAGACCTATGACCCGGGGACCACAGGCCGGTGCCATGCTGGGTGGCAACCAACATCCCAGAGCTTGTTTCCTAGAAGAGGGTGAGCAGAGGTCTCCCTGCAGGGACAGGAGGAAGAGCAGAGGCGTGAGGACAGCTTCCCAGAGTATTGAGACTGTGCCAAATCCCAGCCTCTGTTCTCTGGTGCCAAATACAAGTGCAGAGACAGAGTTTTGGGTGAAGTAGAAAAGAGTAGCCTTTATTGCTTTGCCAGGCAAAGGAGATCACAGTAAGCTAGCGCCCTCAAGACTGTGCCATCCCTTGGGAGAAAATAGGACGGGGTCTTATAGTTCAGGAGGGGAAGGGAGTGCTGATAAGGAGAAGAGCAGGTGCAAGCTTGCATTCTTCTTTCCTCTTGGAAAACTTCTCCGTGGTCAAAGTTGGTGTCGGGAAGTCTTGGGAGGGTTGCAGTGGTCCTTGAGGCTATCACACTGTGACTCTCTTTCTGGATAAAGGATGCTCACAGAGGAATGGAGTGCAAGGCAGTGCTTCCTCAGGGTAGCACACGCCAGGTGCCCTGTACAGCTCTGATTAGAAAGTAACCATTTTCAGATTAAGTAAGAAAGTGATTAAGTAAGAAAGAAAAACATTTCTGAGAAAATGGCTGACTGGGCTAGAAGGATAAGGCCTTGCATATTGGAAGCAGCCCTAACCGATTTCTGCTATAACAAGACTCCACGCCCATGTTCTTGAGAGGGAGAGATGTCTCCTGCCACCATCCTGATGGGAACCTGCACCTGAATTTGTTGATCTGCTCAGTCAGCAACTGGACACCGACGGCCCCCCACGTGCTGAAATACCCTGGACCAAGTCAGCACGATGTCTACAGCACGGGGCGGACACACGTGTCGGGGAGATTTCACGTGTCGGAATGCCAGGACCTCAGGAGGGGCCCCTCCTGGGAAATGGGGTCACTGCAGGTGTGGCTAGTTAAGATGTGGTCATCCTGGGTCAGGTGTGCCCTAACTCAACACAACAGGGGTCCCTGTTAAAGGGGTGTCTGGGCCCGGAATTCCTCCACATCTCACCCACACTTATCTTCTTTTTTATTTTTTTCTGATAATAACCATTCTAATAGGTGTGAGGTGGTATCCCACTGTGATTTTGATTTGCATTTTCCTGGTGATTAATGATGTTAAGCATCATTTCATGTACCTATTGGTCATTTTTATGCCTTCTTCAGAGAAATATCCATTCAAGTCCTTTGCCCATTTTTAATGAGATTATTTGTTTTTTGCTGCTGAGTTGTAGGAGTTCCTTACATATTTTAGATATTAACATCTTATCAGATATATGGTTTACAAATATTCTCTCTCATTCCACAGGTTGATTTACTGTGTTGATTGTTTCTGTCATTTTGGTTTTAATTTTCATTTTCCTGAGGGCTAATGGGATTGAGCAAATTTTCATCCATTTATTGACCATTTGGAGATTCCCTGTTGCAAACTGCCCACTCATGGTATTCTTCTTTGTTTCGGATGGTTTTTTCCTTATTGATTTATATACGTTATTATTATCACTGTAATGATTCTCTTGATAGTTACATGTATTACAAATATGTTCTCCTCCTCTGTGGCTTGCTTTAAAAAAAAAAAACTCATAGTGGAGTCTTTAATAAATAGAAGTCCCTTTTTCTTTATAACCAGAGCTTTTTTATCCTGTTTAAGAAATTTTCCCTACCCCAATAACAAAGGAGAGAATCTTCACATTATTTTCTAGAAGCTGTTTTGTCTTATTTTTCACGTTTAGATTTTCAGTTCATCCAGATTTGAATTTTTTCACTGAATATTTCAGTCGATCCAGCAGTTTTTACTAAGCAGACTTCCCTTTTTCCCTGTTTGTTTTATATCAATTTTCTGGGCAGGCTTTCTTTTGTCCGGACTCTATTTCATCGATCTCTTTCCTTCCGTTTCACCAGAACTGCACTGTTCTACTTAGTTTTCCAATAAATCCTGACTTTGGGTAGTATATATTCTCCTCTGGGCTCTAAGATCTTTTGCTACTCTTGGTTCTTTCTGCTTCCTTTTAAATTTTAGATTAGCAAGTCTCTTGTCAGCAAACAAACAAAAATACCTGCTCTGATTCAGGGAGAATTTTTATTCTCAGAACGTTGCTTCCTCCAACCTGAGAAAACACTTCATTTATCTAGGCTTTCTTTCCCTTCTCTCAATAATCTTCATAACTTTGGTATAGAGGCCTTACACTTATTTACACACGCTTCCTAGGACCTTGATGAGCTTTATGCTGTGGTAAATGGTATCACTTTAAAAATGTACTTTCTGTTAGTTAATTGCTGGAGAATAGACTGGGTTTCTGTGAAATGACATTGTACTTAGTGAGTCTAACTCATCTGTTAAACTTAGTTTACAGAATATTTCTTTCATAAACATGTTTCATCTGGAAGTAGAGACGCATGTATTTTTCATTTCAAATATTCTTACCATTTATTTTATTTAGCTTATTTGACTGACAAGAAACGCCTATAAAATGTCGACTAGTGAACAGTTAGGATTGAATTTCTTGGTTTTAGGCAGTTGTTGCTGTCCCCCATATGCTTGGAAACATCTGAGCGAGTAACTGACAGTATATAGATAATTTCAGAGATAGTTTGGGCCTCCAGAAGCCACTGTCTTTCCCCGGAGAGGGGTCACTTTGGACTCGGCTGGTGGCCGGGCAGGTGGAGGTGGATCCCTACCACGATGTCCCCACTGGGTCCCCACCTCCTCTCTGTGTTCTGCTCACCTTACTTCTGCGGGTGCATTTGGGCCCCTTCCCTATAGTGGGCCCTGAACTCAAACTCGTGTCCCTTTAGTTCTGTGAGATGTAAAATGTATTTTCTGAACTTCCCAGCCTCTTTCTCCTCGGTTTCTCCACATCTCAGCTGCTGCTTGTGAATCGACACATTAAATGAAGGGAAGAGGGCACCAGTGTGGGGGTCCCCTCCCCACTTTCCCGTCTTTCTAGGAACCATATCCTTGGATTCCTTATTGCCCTGCTAGGTCTCTGATGCCTTTAATGTTTTTCTTCTCTGTATTGATTGTGTTTATGCAATTGTCTGGTTGCTTCCAGTGGTTTTTTTTTTTTTTTTTTTTTTTTTTTTTTTGCGTTACGCGGGCCTCTCACTGTTGTGGCCTCTCCCGTTGCGGAGCACAGGCTCCGGACGCGCAGGCCCAGCGGCCATGGCTCACGGGCCCAGCCGCTCCGCGGCATGTGGGATCCTCCCGGACCAGGGCACGAACCCATGTCCCCGCATCGGCAGGCGGACTCTCAACCACTGCGCCACCAGGGAAGCCCGCTTCCAGTGGTTTTCATTGGAGCGATTTGCCTGCGATGATAGGAGCAGCAGACATCCTCTCCCGTCTTGCTCTAGGTGTGCAGCCTAAGGAGAAGGTCCCGGTCACCTGTGCAGGGAGGGCAGCAGGACAGAGGGACACCGTCATCTGCTCTTAGAGTTACCTTCGCCGGCTTCCTTCCACTCCTGGCTATGTGAGATCAGGTGACGGAGAAGAGCTCCCTTCCCACGCTCCCTACCTTTCTTCTACTTATTTGTTCTCTGTTTTACAGATGTCATAATAGAGGTCCAAGGTTTATGTATACTTTTCCTATTTTCAGCATTTATGCTTTCTCCTAAGATTGCACTGCAAAGACAAATAAAAGAAAATCCCATCTGCTCTGCTGTCTGCTTTTACCTCCTCTCTCCTAATCCCCAATTTCCTCTCATTTATGACCATTAATATCATTAGGCTGATCCATTATGGTACTGAGGAGGACTTTGGTTACAGGCTTAAGTAACACACTTGGCGTTGTTTCTCCTGCTGTTCCAGTGGCAGGGAGACAACACAACTGGGGGACTTGTAATATCCTGTAGGACTGAATACATGTGTCCTTGATCATTACAACACAAGAATCAAGTTGGAAGTTGGCTTGAAAAGGAGAGGAGGAGAGTGTAATGTTTAAATAAGTCCTCAAACTATAGGCTGAATCCATATTGGACAGAAGGAAATGCTTTCACCTTGTTTCACATTTGTTTCCTATAAATGGGAAAACATTCTCAACAGCCGTGTTTGTAAGGAAAGCCACAGAAGCAACTGGAGGACGATAGCTACATCATGTCCTTATGATGTGTGTTCTCATAGGCGCAGTCCCTGCAGACTTCGCATACAGAGCTTTACAGGCAGGACTGGGTAAGGGAGGGTCAATGCTGGCCCTGCCATTTCCCCAAGTGCCCAGTAGGTGGTGGGCCCCTAAAGACATAAAGAATATTTTAGGAGATGTAAAGTAGAAAAATAGTTTTGGCCTCAGGGAAATAATTAAAACATATGAGAAAAAAGGTGAGCTTAACTTCCTAACAGATTGGCTTTCTAAAGGACAAAATGTTGCCTGCAGGGGGTGTGGTCCCCTCTCCAGAGAAAGTGCCTGCAGGTTTCCACGGTGATGCCAGAGATGATTCAAGAACTGTGTGTATCTCTGTGACACACGATTTAATTGAACAGCTCATGTTCATCTGACCACTGCCTCTCTCTTCTCTCCCCCCACCCCGTTTTCTCCCCTCTAACCTATGTTACTCTTTTTTCCTGTAGTGACTCTGATTTTTGAAGCAACACATTTTTAAAGACTTGCTTAAATTCCCTCCTCATATTAAAAAAGATGTCTGGGTAAAAGAAGTTTCAGAACTAATGTTGGATACATACAATTTCCTTTTAAAATGTCAGACTCTATACCTTCTTAAATTTATACAACACATTAAAATTTAAAAGAGGGCATGAGTTTATTGACAATTAAATTGATTATTCAAAAGTCTCAATTTCTGGTATAATATTCTATTTTTTTAATTTAGAAAAGATATGATCATTAAATTTGTATACAAAATGTAAGACACCAACATTTTTGCTGCGTTTTGAGAACATGAATGAAGGAACATCAACTGTCTGGAACTGTGCTTCACGTTTAAACTGGTCAGTAATTCCTGGGCCGAGTGAACTCTTAGCAAACATGAGAAATGTGTGCAGCGGCCAAGTGCCATCAGTGTGAGTCAGCTGGCCGTTTTCCATATGGTTTATAATGTGTAGAAATGATGAGACCTCTGATACATTCCCTCAGTGTAAACGTATCGTCTGTAAGTTACTTCAGCTACATGAGGACCTCCTCCTGGCGGTTTTGGAAATTCCACTTATGATGAAGACATGGTTTTCCTTCTTCCAGTGCAACAAGCATTACCAGGAATATATAACTTCATGCTTCCCACAGCTGTTTGCAACAAAACAGTAACTTTCCAAGCAGCGCTAAGCAGCTGGACCCTCACTGACAGAACACGGTACCAGAGACCGGGATGCCCCACATCCGTCCTGCTCAGCGTGGTTTCCTGACCAGGAATCAGCACGTGTGGAGGCATCTCAGCCTCGCCTGAAGCATCCTGCCCGTGTTTCCGCGTTGCTCGCCCCTCCTCAGGCTCCTCAGAGAGGACAGTGATGCCTGCACCCCGACCTGGAAGACCAGGCAAGTACGTCCCCCCATCACTGTGGTCACAGCCCATCTGAGACAAAGACCCTCCAGGTCACCTAGGGAGTGAGTCTGTGCAGCTTCGAGGGCAGCAGCCGGCAGTGTCCCTGGGAGTCCAGGCAATTCAGACACCAGAGGCGCTGGTGCCTACCTTTCCACACTCTGATGGTGCTAGAAAACGGCAAGTAAAAGACCCTATAAAAATGGGTGAGGATTTCTTGTGGTAGATTTCCAAGGGAAAAATGGGAACTATATTAGATTGGACCTGGCAAGAGGGAAGATCTGGCCCTTAGGACCTGACGGAATTCTAAATTAACCTTCATTTATGTCAGAGTGAATTTAAAATAGGTATATAATCCTCAGTTCACCTATACTCCTCAGTGAAAAGCAAGTATGTAAACGAAATAAAATAAGTACTACTGCTGCATAAATAATTTGAATCCTATTACAAACTAAGACATACTAGACTATAGAGGATAAAGAAGCTTGGATCCTCCTTAAAATCAGTGGGGAGGTTGTAGAGAAAGCTGTCACCTACAGAGAGAAGGAGAAAGTCATTGACCTCCATCAGGAAAGAAAAATGTGATTTAAGGCTATTGTTGCAGGTAAAGCTTCCATAGAACGGTTTAATGCATCCTTTTTTTCTATAAATACTCTCTGTGGCTGTGTGCAGGAGTAGTATTAGGATACGCTTCACTCCTAAAGTGATGAAATTGAGTTCAGCGTAAATTTATAGAGGATAAAGAAAATAAAAATATGCTCTTGTCAGTCATATGGGACAGAGGAATTTTAAAATCAAGGGAAAGAAAGTCCCTCACCTTCTCAGGTCTGAACTACTCAGTTCAGACTCTCTTGGAAAAGGTGAGTATTAACACTCACTTACATTCAATATCCTGTAAATAAAATATCACACGATAAAAAAGTAAAAGCATTCTCTATGGCAGCCACTGGAAAATAATAGATGATTGATAAAAAGATTATTTAACAATAACACTGCTTAAAACATCAAACTATCACACGTGATTTGGAGTAGATTTATGGACGATTACTTCTCATGTGAGCGTTTTGTTTTGCTTATGTTTTGAGACTTGTCTCCAGGGAGGACGACACATCTTTCAGCCCAGAACAGAGCAGACATGGAACAGCACCTTTGCAAGCAAAGGAACCTGGCCTTTCTGTTTTAATTCTATCCTTTTACCAATGAAATATTAACCGACTCAGTGCATCTAATTCAAGGACCACGAAAGCAGTGAAGGGAACAGACAGTAGCAAGATTCAGTGTCTATTTAACGACAGGACGTAGCCCGTGGGCACGTGATAAGGAAGCATCATTTAGTAATATTTACATGAAAGGAAGAGACCTCTAAGCACCACCTGCAGATTTTCTGTGGAGCGAAGTCAGTGTCTGAATGCATGCGATGTGTTTACCCACAGTCCTCATTTCCAAACCCCTCTATTTGCTGACACAGCTGACCCCTGGTAGGGCTGAAAATCCATTACCCTATTGCTGCTTCTTCCATGGGGACAGCAAGGGGATTCTGCCTAAACAGGGCATTCACGGGAGAGACGGCTGTAGGCAGAGGTGGACCTGGATTTTCAAGCACGTCCTGTGTCAGATGGACAGAGATTTGAAGAATAAATGGAGGATTAGTGAAGGTGAAGTTTTAGGAAGATTTACCTTGGTCCATAAAGGATAGGCTGACATGCCAGGCAGTCCCTTCGGCAGAGAAGCCTCCGTGTCAGAGGACACGGGCATTTCAGTCAGCACCGTCCCTCCAGCCAGTGCTCGGTCACCATGGCCACTCCCTTTCCCCTTTGTGATCTGCCCGTGCAGTTACGATCCGCATGTTCACAGGAAGCAGACAGGTTACAGACCCCCAACGGTCAGCTGCACGAAAATCCCCTCAAACTGGGTGCCCGGGGCTCACGGCGCTTCTTCCACTGACGCCAACTGTGGATGTCTTGACCACTTCATCCACCGTTCACAATTTCACATAAAACATCACTTCTGACAAAACAACTCATTTACAGCAAAAAGGTAAAGCGATGTTGGATTCGCTGATCCGATCATGTTCCCGGTAATAGAGTGACTGTATAATTATCATCCCAAACGGGACAGTTCTGAACTCAAAAGGGGTTGCTGTTGATAATCTTATGAGGAAATGTGTGATCCAGGACTTTCCAGCCAGGAGGGTGGCCCTGGCTGTCTCTCACTGGGGATGGTCGAACGCCTAGCGGTGATTCTAGCTGCCCAGATGGGTGGCGCTCTTCTTCGCCTTGAGTGGGCTGACCTTATTCATTTCATTCCTCATTTACACTTCAGCTGTTTTATGAGTGTGGAGGGATGTGTGACCCCGGGAAAGGCTCCAGCTCACATCACACTAGGAGATGCATCGTAGGGGAAACAACAGAGCAGACAAGTCCAGGATATGTAAGCTCTGGGAACCAGAAAATGGACTGGATTTTCTCCATGGACTCTTTGAGAATTTAACTAAGGATTTAGACATTTTCTGCAGAAAAATTACATGTAAACAGACTGAAGAAGAAACTTGGTGATTTCCAGAGCTTCATAGATCTACTGAGGCCACCATGGATAGCAGCTTCAGAAACCTTGATTTTTGTCAAAAAGGAAAAGATGTATCCAGTTGGCTTATAGTTAAATGACCAATCCATCAAAGTATGTTGTCAATTTTTCCTGCTTCTCAATAGTTAAATTCACTCTGCTGTCAAAAGAAAAAGTGTGTCATCACCATATTATTAATTTATCATTTCATCCAGGTCACAACTAACAATCCAGAGACATACTATGCAGAATTACATTTGGATTTGCCTGTGGAGGGAGATTTGTGATTCAAAACAAACTATTATTTCTGTTCACTGTAAATTTGTATTCTAGATTAGATACTGCATTCATCTTCTTATGATATTCCTTAAGATATTATTGAAATTCAGCAGCTCTAATCACAAAGTTCATGATAACAAAAATGTCATGCTTCTTGGCAGTTGCATGATTTCAAAGCAATAACTGAAGAAAAGTTAAAACGATCACGCACGAATAGAGTGACCTGCAAGCACTAACCCGGCCCGGAAGTCGGGTGTAAGGAGGACTCCCCGAGTGGGGTCTCCAGCTGCCGACTCCTGCTCGTCCCCAGCGCCCGCTCCCCTCCTTTGCAGAGCTGTGGAATTTTCATGAGCTGAAGCTGGAGGAGAGGGTGGCTCAGGACAACCGAAGGGGCCGGGAAGGGACTCTGGGAACCCAGACAGACCCCAGCACGGATGCCAGGTGTCACCAAGTGACAGACACACAACCAGAAGGTGCAGCCCTCTTTCCAAGATTTGTGCACAGTTTGACCTTCAATCCATCACTTCCTTTTCCCTTTTTGGGTTAAAGTGCTTGTTAACACTGCCATTTACCATGTGGAGGCGGGGATGAGCTTCGTGCCCAGGAAGAAGAGAAAAGGGTTTGGTAAAAGCCCAACTCACACCTGCCTCCTGTCACTGGTCAGAAGTGTCTACCTCCTTCCAAGGAGTAACTGTACATCCTATATTCTCGAATACACTGGAAGCAATTTAGGACAAAGAGAAACATGAACCTGGCAAGTTAAAAAATCAAGGAAGCAAAGATGAACACTGTTCACATCTTCAATAAGAGACCTATTTATTAGGCAACCTAGATCTCCAGCTTCAGGATAGAATATCTGTGTAAATACCTTATGTTTAATGAATGCAGGAATATTTACATTAGAAGCAATAATTTGAATTACAGAGTTACAGTGATTGGATATGAACTGGCTGTAGAGTCTCAGAAAAAAATGTTTCTGACCTTTAAACCTCTTCCAAGATGCAATATTCGATGTGCAATGGAATTCAAAGAAGCAAATAAAATATAATGTTCTATTTAGAACAACACTGTGCCCAAAATAAAAGAAACAGCACTGTCTTGACAAGAGTAGCTGATGTATCTCCCTTCACCTCCATCTGCACTGCTTCCCCCATATGCATAAGAGAGTTGGAAACAGATAGAATATCCATCTTATGCATTAAAAAAAATTGAAAAGAAGATGCCCTGGGGATAGTTGGGATAAAACAGTATAGAAATAGTAATAGGTATTATTTATGAGGAAGATAGCATACCCTTGGTGCAGTGGAAGGCAGTGAAGGCATATCATCACAGTCCACAAAAAAAATTACATCAGAAAGGCCTTAGTATGCTCATTTACACAGGAGTAAACTAGTGCTCAGATAATTAAAAAATAATAGTCGCAAGGTCATGCAGCCAATAGGGAAATAATTCATATTCAAATCGTTTTCTTTGATCTAAAGTCCATTTTCATTCCACTATTCCCAGTGCTTATCACATTAGAAAAAAGGACATGAAAGATCCTCTCTCTGCACTGAATGATCCCCTTGGGAGTTGTGATGGGCTGAGTTGTGCCTGTCCAAAATTCATGTGTTGGGGTCCTACCCCCAGTACCTCAGAATGTGATGATATTTGGACATATGGCCTTTAATTAAGGTAAAATGAGATTACATGGGAGGGTTGTAGTCCAACGTGGCTGATGCCCTTAAAAGAAGAGGAGCTTGGGACGCAGACAGGCACAGAGGGATGACCGTGTGAGGACACAGGGAGAAGACAGTGGTCGCCAAGCCAAGGAGAGAGGCCTCGGAGGAAACCAACTTGCGGACACCTTGACCTCAGACTTCCAGCCTCCAGGATTGTAAGATAGTGGATTTCTGTCCTTTAACCCATCTGGTCTGTGGTATTTTGTTGTGGCAGCCCACGCACAATGTTATCCAGAAAATCATCTGGCAGCTCTCACAGCAGGATTAAGATATTCCACGTGAAGCCTATCTTCAGCCTCTCTAAATGTCCCAGGAGACATCAGTATGAACTGATCACTACGTGTCACGTTGTGATTTTACACCAGTAAGAAGGGTGTAATATTTGGGGAACCCTGCCACCTCCATAGTGCAGGAGCCTGCAAATCTCCCAACACCAATCTTCGGGTCAGAGCACCGGCCCTAACATTCAAGGAATCCCAAAGGCTTATCTGCATATGGAAAGCCCAGAAATGATCACCTGCTGATTTTTGCTTGAAGTCACAAGCAGGCTTTTGCTGGCTGCACCATTCATGCCTTGGGGCTTTTGTCTTTCTGTGGCACCAGGACAATAGCAGTTGCCCCTAAATGAATAAGGTGAGAGATACTCAACAGAATGTCTTTGGCCCATTAATTTGGTAAGAATGAGCCAATGATTGCTTGAAGCAGAGGTGGAAATTTCCTTGTGTTTAACAACTGCACTTAAAATTATATCTTACTTGTCTCAAATGTCTTAAAAATAAGTGAGATGATAAACCCCATGGCCCGAGCACAGGAAAGCCCACGTGAATGAAAAATGTTGCTGCCGTATCAGTAAACAAAGGACGCTGCAGCCATCAAGCCATCCGCCATTACAGCTGCCTGGACGGTGAGACCTGAGGATGCCCATTGCCACGCCCTCAGCTCCTGATGCCACTCCCTGAAGACGGGGCCCCCTGCGGGGACTCAGGATGAGAAAGCACAGGACACTGGCCCCTGGTGGCTGAGGTGCGGATCAAAGGGACGAGTCCAGTGAGCCTGGACTCTTGCATCTTCCCGTGCATAGAAAAGGGCTGAATTCACCAACCTGAGACGTCTGGTTTTCTTTAATGAATAGTCATCTTTGATGTTCCGACTGCCTGGCAAAAACCCCTGTAGATCCTGGTTCCTCCCTGCCCTCTTCCCAGCGGTCCCTCAGCGCTACTGACAGGCTGCGTCCTGGGCTTAAGTCCTCAGTTTTGTCCGCCAAATAAACATCATTCTCCACTTTTAGGTTGTGCGTTATTTTTCAGTCGACACCCACAACGCCTTCTCCACCGGCTCTGGACTCTTAGAGGAACTCACCAGTGGCTGCTGCGAAGGCCGCGAGCACCCTGAGGGGACAGGAGCCCAGAGAGCTGACCCGGTCACTTCCTGGGGCGGGTTGTCATAGGAGCAGGAGGAGTGAGCATCAGCTGCTAAGGCATCCGACTTGCCCTGCGTTAGACACAGTCAGCTACTCTAACTAGGTCTTTCTCCAGCGACGCTGCCCTGGAGCCGGTGTTGGCAGGAAGCCAAGAACCCAGCGCTTTATGCCCTAGCGTAAGAAGCCGTTAGCGAGGAGAAAAACTGCCTTTGAAGTCTGTGATTTCTCCAACCCATCTCCCTGACAGGTCAGGGTAGTAAATACTGAGTATAAACATCCAACAACAGAGTTAAGAGCAGTCACTGCAGGATGGCAGACTCATTCTCAAACAGCTCCGTCTTCTAACCAAATCCTCACCTGGATAGATGGTTTAACAGTCACAGCATTTCTGGCCCTCATCCCACAACTCCAGCTTTGCCTTGAGAGAAGAGCTGAACCTGACATAAGACCCTCAATTGATTATTCAAAAGTCTCAATTTCTGGTATAATATTCTATTTTTTTAATTTAGAAAAGATATGATCATTAAATTTGTATACAAAAGTCAACTCAAGAAAGGCAGATTGTTGGTCTGCAGAATTGTTGGAGAGTTGCATTCTGAGACTAGGCTGTATTTGCAAAGAGAATCAGGCATTAAACCAATGGTTTACTACTCTGGGGAATAGCTATCTCCTATGCAAAGAAGCGTTTTCTAATTAGAGGGGGACCATTTGGGAGGAGGCCGGTGGGGAAGGCATCTGGCAGTCTGTGCCACGGAAAAGTAATAGTCTCTGGAATCAGCTGAGTCTAACCCAGATCCTGACTGTCTCCCTGGCTGTCATGGTAGGCAGCGTATTTACTTCCCTGAGTCTCAGTTTCCTCACTGCAAAGTGAATCCATAACATCCATCCCATCGAGTGGTTCAGAAGCATTTAAGTAATAGGTCAACATAGAGGTTTCTGCTTCTGGTAACGGGTCAACTACACCCCCATCATGTCAACCTCTTTCAGATAAGGAAGGCTGTGGCCTGTGAAGCAGGACTGAAGTCAGTTAGGAGAAGGTCCCAGAAGGAAGTCAATTTTGAGATTATGCAGGTGTTGGCAGCTTTTGGCAGGAAAGAGCTCTCTGCAGGAGGCCCCTTTTGTCTTGTCACTAAACTTAAACCAGCCACCCCCATGCTCTGCTTATCTCCGACCCAAGCACACCTTTCAAATCTCTTGGTCACACAAAGCCTTGCCTAATCTGTTGTTTCTTTCTGTAGATCAAGGAAGTAAAAATGAAGAATAAGTAATTAACAGATGACCAGATCTTTTCCCCAGCTTCCCCTTTCAGGAATCTTGTCAACAAACTGTGAACAAGACAGCAACTAAAGAAAGAGCCAAGGAGTTGACAGCCTGCACGCAGTGGGGGATGGCAATGAGTCTGATCTCCTACCTCTCCCTTTAAAAGCTTTCATGGCCAGGCAGAATCTTCGGAGTTGGTTTTGGGGAGACCCAGTCCACCTTCTCCCCAGATTGCTGGCTTTCTGATTAAAAGCAATGTTTCCCATTTCTACCAAAACTTACCTTTTGAATACTGAGTTTTGAGCAGCAAGCAGCTGGACCTGAGTTCCGTACAGGTATTATATCCTCAGGGCGGGGAGGACATATATTACTTCCTCCCTAAGATAGTGGCAATTGAAACCTACATACCTGAGCTCCTACTGAGGGTTCCTTCTTTTTTTCCCATCCACTGTGTTCAGAACCTCTTCTTCCCACTTACTGTGTCCATTTCCAGAGCAGGCACCCTTGGGTATGGCAGAGCTATCTGTTACACAGGTTGTGGGTTAACTGTGTCCCCCAAAGATATGTTCAAGCTCTAGTCCCCGTGAATGGGACCCTATTGGAAACAGGGTCTTTGCAGATGTGATCAAGCTAGGATGAGGCTCTACTGGAGGAGGGTGGACCCTGACTCAGTGACCGGTGCCCTGATGAGAAGATGGAGGCACATGTGACAGTGGAATGTAGGGCTTGCCATCCTCCATGGGAAGCTGGAAAAGGCAGCAGGGACCTTGCCCCCCTCCTTCAGAGGGAGTTTGGCTCCGCTGCCCCTGGGACTTTGGACCTCCGGCCTCCAGACTGAGAGGGACTGTCTCCTGCTGTTTTAAGCCCCCCGTCGGATGTTCCATCAGGGCAGCCACCGGAAAGAACACAGTGCTGGCTGTGCAGCAGGTTGGGCCCCGGAGACGCCCCACGTCCTGGTTCAGTCTGGAGGCACCCTGGGGTGCGAGGTGTGACTCGTATACTGCTGGACTGTTCAGGGCTTCCCGGCTTCACCCCTTGGCCCTTCCTGCAGAATGGTGGAGGGCACGATTTGCTGGGCCAGAAATCCCCCTTTACAGCTGGAGCCGCCTTGCAAAGGCCAAAGCAAACGGTTTTCTGGTCACAATGCCTCTAAGACTTGTATAAAATCGAGCCCTTGTTGGGTGTCTCTGATCTGATGGCATCTACCCCAGTCCCTGCCTTTGTAGACCCACATCAGTGCCACATGCAGAGGCCAAAGCGCACCTGGCTGAGCCCAGGTCTGCATACCATCACAGTCAAAACTCCTGCTTGCCCCACCTAGGAGCCCATGGCTGACCTGAGTACACAGCCGGCCCAAGTCCACAGCCTGGCAGCCCCAATTGTGACACATGAAGGTACAATTGTGACTCATGGTTTAAACCCTCAAATTCCATTTAAAAATTTCTTAGTATGTCCAGGCAATGCACAAAATGTTGTGAGTTTGACAAAGATCAATAAATATATCGTCTCCTATGTCTGAGACAGAAACATAAATCAACGGAAACAGCACATGGCGATGTGCCCTGTAATCCATGTAGTTACAAACTCCACCAAGAGCCCTGAGGTCGGGAGACACTAACAGAATAGTGAAAATATAAATTGAAGATGAGATATTAATTTGTTGTATTTTATCTATAAAGCTTTTATTATCCATAATTATGGACTTTTCACAAGCACATTTCTAAATGACTGTAATTTTGTAAAGGCAATCTGTGAAAAAAAGAGTAAAAAATAACAGATTTGGCTATTCCATAATTCTCAGAAGAAAAGTATTTCTCCACCTAAAATCAAATGGTGTAAATTAAAACCTCTCAATTCAACAACTATGAAAATGCATATGTTGCAAACAACTTTACCTATTTTTTTTTTTTTTTTTTTGCGGTACGCGGGCCTCTCACTGTTGTGGCCTCTCCCGTTGCGGAGGCTCAGCGGCCATGGCTCACAGGCCTAGCCGCTCCGCGGCATGTGGGATCTTCCCGGACTGGGGCACGAACCTGTGTCCCTTGCATCGGCAGGCGGACTCTCAATCACTGCGCCACCAGGGAAGCCCCTAATTTATGTTTTTAAAGCTGGCTGTGTCTGCGGTGTAAAGACTGGACTGTGGGAGAGTGAGGCCAGGAGGACAGAGCCGTCTTATCCATCGAGGGATGGGCAGGGCCGGGGCGCGATAGGTGGCGGGCGCCGTAGAGACCTCCCCACCCTGGAAGCCGGAGTTGCCAAGTATGGAGTTTCTGGAAAGCTCCTCAGGCAGCAAGGAAGAGAAACCCCGGTGCAGCCTGGTTCACATGTTTGGGTTCAATCCTGGCTTGATTCCCCCAGTCAGGGAGGCTACCTGCCAAGAACTCACTTTCTCCCTCGCCCCTGCCGCTCTGCAGGTGCCAAGTACCCTCAAGGTGGCAACAGGCTGCAGTCATTTTCCTCACACCCTCCCCCAGGTCCACCCAGAGAACGGGGTCTGTTTCTTCACCTGACTGAGTGCCTGCGAGCCAAGGGCTGCTTCCCTGTTAGTCTGCAGACACACGGCAGGATGCCAAGTATTAATTCCATTAATTCTGTGTCTTCAATCCACAGAGAATTCAGGATTCCCTGATTAGTGTGAAAATAAAGGGAACCTCATTTAAGATGGAAACGGGAAGCAAAACGGGATGCGCTCAGACAGGTACCACTCGGGCTCTCTGCAGACCCAACAGGAGGAATGGCCTTACTTAAGACCGGAAGGGGAGGGAAGATTTTCTCCCCGCCTGGCAACAGCCCAGCCAATGAGAGACTGTCACCACTCATCCAATGAGAAACCACCACTGTTCAGCCAATGAGAAATCACCACTGCCCAGCCAATAGGAACCCCTCAGCACCCTTCACTCTCCCTTTCCTCCAATGGACTTTCTTTCAAAGCAGCTCTTTCCACTTCCCCCTTTTTCTCTATAAAATAACACGCTCCTGTCCTTTGCCCAACTTGCCTGTGGTTTTGCCATAGATTATGTGTCCCAAGCTGCAATTCCTTTCTATTCCGGAACAAAGCCATTTAGCTGGTAAAATTACTGGCCGTTTTGTTTTTAAGGTCCATGTGAGCTAGAAGCAATCAGCACCCACTTCTGGAGCTGACGGTAGAGTGAGCATCTGGAGACCCTGATTTCTCAGAGGGGCAGGGGCACTGTCCCCTCTGTCCCACTCCATCCAGTGACGTCCAGGACACTGTCCCCCTCCGTGCAGGGCAATGTGCCCCTCTCTCTCTGGGGTCCAGGTCACTGTCCCCTTCTGTCTCCCAGAGTCCAGGTCACTGTCCCCTGTTTTCCCCAGTGTCCAGGTCAATTCCCTCTGTTCCCCGCCCGAGTCCAGGACACTGTCCCTTTCTGTCCCTGGGATCCAGGTCACTCTCCCCTATGTTCCTAGGGGTCCAAGTCACTCTCCTGAGCGATACCCCACGCCCCCAGCCCTGGGAGTTGCAGGGAGAGAAGGCAGGGACGCCCACTAGCCCCCAGTCCTCCGAGCTGCCATTTATGAGAGCCCGCCACATAGGAAGAACTAAAATGTCCCTCCCGCAGCAGCTCGGGGGGGAAAATCAACGCTGGAAGATACTCGTAATTCCCTTATATTTATTTTAACACCACGGAATCTCGCGAGATTTGAACCTGGTACCGGGAACTGGAGATATCGCGAGATGACAGGGTGCCGGCCGCTTCCGGGCACAGCAGGCATCGCGAGAAGTGGAGATAACGCGAGAGTACACCAGAGGACTTCTTGACCTATCCGGGCGGGGCGGGGAAGACGAAAAGGTGGTGGTGAGGCTGGGCCTTTCCGGGGGCGATGCCGTCTGCATTCTCAGTCAGCAAGTTCCCCGTCAGCATCCCCGCCGTGATCACGGTAAGTCGCTGCCTCCTTGGCCGTCAGTTCGGTCGCTGTCGGCTGGGGCCTCTCCAAATTTCCCAGCCTCCGCCGGGGACGCCGGCGGCGCCGGATGGGAGGCGTGGGTGGGGGGTGCAGGGGCGGGGCCTGTACCTGGGTGGGCGTGGCGTGGCTGGGGGTGCCGGGGCGTCGGGGCGGGATGAGATTGGAGGACCTTCAGGGCTGCCGGGATGCTGAGGTGCGGGGCGGTCGGGGGTCGGGGGTTTGCGGGGAGAGCTGGGACCTCGTGGCGGCGAGGAGCGGGGAGGTGGGCCGTCCTGGGCTGGGCTGGGGGTCCGGGTGGCGTGGACCCGCTGTGGGCACAGTGGCAGAGCGCGGGCCGCTCCCCCAGCACCCGTGCCCCCGGGGGACCTGAGCCTCAAGGAGGGCGTCTGAGTTCAGGGGTGCAGTCTAGCCCACCTCTAGAGTTGAGCGGACCTGCGGTCGCAGCACTATCTGGAGGGCAGGGTGTGTGTCAGAAAGGCGGGAGAAAACCACATCTTGCAAGTTTGGGTGGCCCAGATTTCTGAGGCTTTAATCACTGCTCTGAGGAACTGGTAGCTTTGCCTCTGGGGGCGACCGAGTGCATCCCTGAACCAGGCACCACTTTTTCATCTCCCCGTGGAGGAGGGTCTTTAGATTCTCCAGCTTGAAGTGCAGTTCTGTTCGACAAGTAGGAAAGCCTTCAGTCCTGTGTGGAGGGACAGCCAGGCACGGCGGGTGACAGTCCCTGGACGTGGGTGCAGTGGGGGGGATCCCTGTTCCCCCTCCCCTCCCCGTGTCCTGTGAGGCCTGGCGGGCGCTCGGGACGTGCTCAGAGGAGAGGCAGTGTGAAGCCTGGTCCGGTGCAGGTGGACCCTGAGGAGGTTCTGCCCTGTGTCCTCCAGCAGACGGACTGGACGGAGCCCTGGCTCATGGGGCTGGCTGCCTTCCATGTGCTCTGCCTGCTGGTCACCTGCTTCTCATCCCGGAGGTACAAGCTTCAGGTGGGGCACTTCCTGTGCCTGGGTGAGTACAGTTTTGCGGCTCAGATCGCTGTGTGCTGCGGCAGTGCGTGTGCCTGTTCTCTCTGTAGCCTCAGTGATATGTGAATGTATTTGTAAGGCCTCCCAACTCTCCTGTCTTGTGTTCTACTTTGATTGCAGGCCATTCCCGTATTTCACTTGTGGGTACTATAAAGATAAGGTACATTTTAGATATTGGATTTGAAAGGCGTCTCAAGCACCTGTTGTGTTCCTGGGAGGGTGCTGAATACCAGTTACACAAATGAGAGCTGGGTTTGCTGAAACGCTGACTCTGTACAAGAGGCTCCTCTGGGGGCTTAGCTGCCCTCCCTGCTCTGGGAGGGAGTGCAGACCAGGAAGGAAAGCTCTGTGGTGCAAAAATAACACACCGCCCGAGTCAGTTTTGAACATAAGATCTACAGGGTTTTAGAGAAGGAACAGAGCTGTGTGGAATCATTGAGAAAGATTTCACAGAGCAGGTAAAGTCACGGTAGGGGGTGTAAAGAGTGAGTAAAATCTCGTTTTCTTAGGGTAAAGGAACAGATGTCTGGCCCAGGCCTGGCATCTGGGGCGGAGGCAACCGGTGAGAGCACAGGGGCGACGGACAGAAAGGGTCGGTCAGGTGTCAGAGAAACCACATCCTGATGCTGACTAGTTAGAAGTATGTTCAGACAGGAAAGGTGGGCCAGGGCCTCAGAGGCTATGCTGGGCTCTTAATCTAGTGGACGTTGGGAAGATGCTGAAGATCTTGCTTGGTAGTTTAACAAAGTCCAAAAACTCATCTTAAATGTGGTTTTTCAGTTGGCCTTGTGCAAGGTGGGAAATCCAAACAAGAGGTCGTCTTAGGACAGGCGCGAAGCAGCAAGCCTGCATCACAGAAATAGTCCTGATGGTCAGGGATGGATGTTACTTCATTTCTTTATGTGAGAGCCCTAGTAAGGAACGCGAGGGGTGAACAGGACAGACGGGCTCCTGAGCCTCGTAGAGCTGATGGGGCCCCAGCATCCACTGAGTAACCACAGCCCTGCTGACCATCATGGCAGGAAAGGCAGGGGCACCGTGAAACCCTGGGAGGGGGCCGGACTTAAGTCACTGCCCTGACGTTTAAACTGACGGGGGGAAGGATGCGGGGGAACCAACCAGGCAGCAGGCGTTCGAGGGCCAGAAGGGACACTCCAAGCCCCGGGAATAATGTGTGCAAAGGCCCCGAGGCAGGAAGCACAAAAAAGGTGATGGCCTCATCCACAGAGCCTCATGCAAGGAGCCCATACTTGAAAAGCTTTGTGAACCTGGGCGCTACGTTTGGGTTTGTTGTTTTCAAGGATGAACAGAGGGTGACTCTTTTAGCGTGGGGATGATAGATGCTGGTCTAAGTGCGTTTACACATCTGATGGCCCGTTTAATTCTCAAAGCCACAGAATATTCGGATGTTATTTGCTGCAGTCTTACAAATGAAGCACAGGCTGGTTCACTGCTCCCCCAGCTCCTGAGTGGGGTGCATGGTGGATGCATCACGCTGCCCTCTGGGGAGGTGGCCCCACCTGTGCTCAGGCCTCTCTTCTCCTCTCCCGTCTCCTTCCTTTGGCTTCCTTGATGTGTGCCTCCGGGTCCAGTCGTCGAGGGAGAGGTCAAGGATTGCTCCCCCCCATTTCACCCCAGGAACCGGAGGGTTTGCACATTTTTACTAGTCTGAGGTTCCTGGTGGCCGTCCTCCCTGTCCTCCAGCCCCATCCAGGCCCTGAGCAGCACGTGGTGCCGGGCCAGCCTGCGGTCCTCGGGCCTCCCCACACGCCTCCAGCGCTCCCCGCGCTCCAGGTGGGACTGCAAGGGCGGACAGGGCTGTTCCCTCGGCTCCTGTCCCCTCAGGTCGGTGCTCCCTCCGTGTCCTTGCTGCCAGCAGCACTGGGGGGTCCAGGCAGCCAGAGGGTGCAGGCAGGTGGCCTTCAGCTCTGGTCTCAGGGCCCTCAGGTTCCACTGCCAGCCTTGCACCCGACATGTGACCTGCGGGGCAGGGGGAGGTTGGCAGACGGCCCAGTGCGGCCACTGTGGTGTCGGGGCAGGAAGCCTGGTTCCCCCGGCGCCGCTCCACTGAGGGCTGCTGGCCTGGTCTGTCCGAGACCACCGGACTCGTGTGTCACCTCGGGTTTCCTTTCTGTGTAATGTTCCCTCACGTTATATGTGAAATAGAAGTTATGTCTCATCCAACGTGGCATTGTTCTGTTACGTGTATGTTACGTAGCGTGTTGTGAAGGATGTCTAAGGCTGTGGCGCTGGGCTGGTCCCCTGACTTCTCACGTGGGCTTGCTTTCTTCTCAGTGACCTTAGTCTACTGTGCGGAGTACATCAACGAAGTGGCGGCAGTGAACTGGAGGTGAACGGCCCCGGGCACGTGGACCCTGTGTGAGACCGTCCCCGTCAGCGGCAGAACACACTCAGCAAGCCCCCAGCTCTCGCTTATAAAGCAGCCCCAGCACCGTCCGCATCCCAGCCTCCTTCACGATGAGCCTTGGACGGTGGTCACCGTCCGGTCTCCTCGGTCACCGTGGGCCCTGGAGGCCCCCCCCGAACAGAAGCGCTCTTGTCTGTGACGGGGAGACCGAGATCCACCCACGATTTACCTGGTCCTGAAAACGCTGGTCCCCGATCTCCGGGACACCGGCCATTCTGTCCCCGCCTGCGTGTCCTTTCCTGCTCACACACCTGGGCAGCCCACTCCACGTCCAGTGAGCGCTATAGAGTCGACCCTTCCCCTGGACCCCCCTTCCAGAACCGCCCCAGGCCTTCTGCTCCCTCGGGGCCCGCAGCTTCTCCTTCTGGCTTCTCAGGATGGGGTCCTCGCAGGTCAGGCAGGAACCCTCGGGAGGCTGGAACGAGTCGGCAGGGGAGCGCCGCCGTCCCTGTGTCCCCGCAACCCGGGGGACGACGTGGCCTGATCAGCACCCTGCCTCCCGGGTCTGCCCTCGGCACCCTGACTGCACGGGTCTCAGAGCAGAGTGACAGCTGCGCCCCGGCCGCCGTGCCCTCCCGGCGGCTTCAGGCCCCTGTCGTTGGGTCAGGAGCCCACCCTCAGCCCCCGTCATGACCCGTCCCCCTGCTTTGTCCCTTCCGCTTCTAATTAGGACGCACATCCTGACCACCCCTCGCTGGGCTCTGTTCACTGTGGTCCCAGGGTGATGACTGTGTCACTGAGTCAGTGACGTAAAGTTCGTGTCCTGCACTGCCACTGAGAGGGACACTGGGGGCAGCCTGGCCTGGCCACGCTGTGTCCCCTTCTCCGGGGGCTCGGCCTGAGCTTGCATGGGGGCCGCAGTGCCCCTGGAGGGTCTGGGGTTCGTCCCGCAAGGGGTTAGGAGGGTCGCCTCGTAAAGGGACTGAGGTCGCCATCGTGTGCAGGCGGGGCTCTGCCCGCACCTCGTCCTGTGTGGAGGGGCTCCTGAGACAGAGTATCGCGAGAACGCTGTGTTGTGACGCTCCGTGATCTTTAAATCTTTCTTGAAACAGGTTGTTCTCGAAATACCAGTATTTTGACTCGAGGGGCATGTTCATCTCCATAGTGTTCTCGGCGCCCGTGCTGCTCAACGCCCTGGTCATCGTGGTACGTGTGTGCCAGGGCTTTGGGCCTCCGTCCTCCTCACACGGCCTGTGCCCACTTCTGACCATGTCTCTGCACGGTTCTCTCCAGGTCCTGTGGGTGCGCAAGACCCTGACCGTGATGACCGACCTGAGGACCCTGCAGGAGAGGAGGAGGGCGAGGAGGAGACCCAAGGAGGAGTGACGCCTCGGAGCCGGCCCCGCGCCAGCATCTTCCAGACCCCGTCCGCTCCCGGACTGCACTTAGAGCAACTTTTAGGACAAAGTTTACCGCACGTCCACCAGGGCACTCGCCGGGCCTGCAGGGGCTCCCGTCTCTCCAGTTAAATTGTGAGCAAACAGAGCCGTGCACGTTGCCACGCGTCCACAGGACTCCTGTGACCGTGTGGGCTACCAGACATCTGTCGACGTGGGGACAGTGACTGAGTGAGGGACAGTGCCATCCACGTGTGGGCACCTCCGTCACCCCCATCAACTTCCATCACCTCCATCACCCCTATCATGCCCGTCACCCCCATCACCTCCATCACCCCGTGTCACCTCCATCACTCCCTGTCACCTCCATCACCCCCTATCACCTCCATCACCCCGTGTCACCTCCATCACTCCCTGTCACCTCCATCACCCTGGTCTGGTCTGCATAGTGGTGGCCTCTCCATGTGGTGCTGCCACAGGACAGAACACGAGGGGCTGCCTTGCCTTTCATCCAGTTAGAGATGTGATGACACTCGGAGGCCCTGGGTCGGGATCCACAGAAGCAGTGGCTGGATAAGCCCCTTGAGTTGTTTTTTGGAAGAAAAGTTGCAAGTAAAAACAGTCAACATTCACCTGTTTCCACTAACAGATTTTTTCATGGCAAATACAAAGATTGGTTATATTCCTATGTTCCACCTTCTGTTTACCCTTTGGGTGTCCTGGGACATGATGCTGTTGGTTTATCGGAGCAGGTACACTATTTCTCTTGTGATGTCCGCTCTGTAAACCAACGTCTGTGCAGGACGCCCGTGGTCTTGTCACACCTGGGGCTGCAGCTGGAGGATGACAGGTGATCAGAGCACCTGTACACGCACAGCGTTCGGTAACGAGGATGCTGTTGGCTCCTGATTTGGGTGTAAGAAAACTATTTGTGAATAGTTACCATCACTTTAACAAGATAAGTGAAATACATTCATCAGAGTTCAAAGAGAAAAGAAAATTTGTTCATATGAAAGCTTTAGAAGCTCAAAAGGTGACACTTTGACAGATTATGAAATGAAATCTTGAAATCCAGATATATAAAGTTTTTATAGGTAGTTAGAAGCTCTCAGTAGAGAAACTATTTCCTGAATTTTGACATTAGTTGTAGAAGTGAGTAGGTAGAATTTCCTAGATAAATCTACTGGAGTTCTCAACCTGAGATTTTTTCCAGTCCCTCCTTGATGTCTTAAACTTCTGTATTGAACGTTTTAAAAATCGGCTTAGGGGCTTCCCTGGTGGCGCAGTGGTTGAGAGTCCACCTGCTGATGCAGGGGACACGGATTCATGCCCCGATCCAGGAAGATCCCACATGCCGCGGAGCGGCTAGGCCCGTGAGCTATGGCCACTGAGCCTGCGTGTCCGGAGCCTGTGCTCCGCCACGGGAGAGGCCACAACAGTGAGAGGCCCGCGTACCGCTAAAAAAAAAAAAAAAAAAAAAAAAAATCAGCTTGAAAAAGAGCATCTCATGTGAAGTCAGAGTTTAAATTTCTTGTACCTGACAGCATGCCTCATTGTGCATTTCTGGAAATTTCCAGTTCAGGGTGTCTAGTGGTCTCATGGCTTCAGAAGAGTCCACTGCATCCCGAGTGATTTACTTGGAGAGCAGGGCCGAGCTGGCTGGTTCCCTGTGAGCGCGGTGCCCTGGGAGCACGGGTATGGTGGGAAGGGCTGAGGGCGCGATGGCTGGTCCCCTCCAGCCGTGCGGTCAGGCGGGGGCCCAGGGGACAGAATGCATGGATGGGAACATCCTGGCCTCGGCCACACAAGCCAAGGAGGTTCTGGGGCATTTTCATTGTCCATAGTTATTTGGGCTGTCTTAATATGGGACTGTCTGACTGAATCTCAGTTTTCCTGTGATAGTAGTGTAATAGCATTGTTAACTTCGCATAAATTTGGCGTTAATGGCATATCAACCTAAAGACATGACGTGGGCCTTTTCGTTCACTGGTGTGTGCAATTTTTTTGGAACAGTTTTGTTTTCATAAACACTCTATTTTTTAACTGTTTGTAGTAAGTTCACATTCAGTGGCTAAGTCAGTGTTAACAAATATTTCTCTGTTCTCCTGCTCGGGGAAATCCTACAAGCCAGAATTGTCCCCAGAGGGTTTGGGGTGTATGAGCCTTGCTGTTTGGGGCACTACAGGAGGGGTTCACAGGGGGCCTCCTGGCCCGTTGAAGGAAAGCATATCCCCATTCCTGGTTTCCTGTGGTCCCTTCTCACCCCAAAGCTTTAGTGAAAGGGGGTGGATTTGGAGCCAGAGAAGGATGCCCGGTGATGTTGTTTGGGCATCTGATGGAAGTTTGTGTAAGTAAATGAAACCACAAAACATTTACACATCAGCTAACATCTACATGAAATAAATAAGCAAAACTGTAAAGATGACAGTGTGTGTGTGACTGTTTTGAACTAACTGCGTGTCACTTGGCTGTCACCTTCTGCTGGCATCCTTACAATCTCGGCAGGCGTCCGTGAAGGGGTGTCAGGGCCACAGTCTCTTTCTGACGGGTTCGCTTGCTGAGAATTGTGGTATAAACCACAGAAAATAGAAGGTGTTACCATGAAGTTACTCAAGACAAGCTTTTTGCTCTTTAAATCGTGCTCTGCAAGTTGTTACTGATGTCATAGTTATCAAACCAAAATAGTAAATTCAGTTTATGTGAAATCAGATTTGAGTGTTAAAGTTACATGCATTTAATAGTAAAAGTTGCAAAGTTGAAAAAAGTTGTAAATTCAGTTTATATTTTGACAGTATAAAAGTTTATCCAAGAATCTCTCAAAACATACTTGGTATATAATTCAAAGGTCTAAAATTTTGAAATACATTTAGTAGAAATTTGTGGGATTTTGTTCCCTTTTCTGTGGCGTAGCATCCAGTCTCAGTCATCACCTCACTTCCTTTCGTAGCTGGTCGCCTGCTTAGGTTGGGCTAGTGACCAGGGGACCTGTCTCCCCAGCCGAGGGGTGTGTGTGTGTGACAGAGGCAGAGCGTCCGCTGTTTATTCCCTGGAGTCTCCGTCTGGAGCAGAATAGCTGACACTGAAAACGGTCAGAGATGGAAGTTCAGCTGCAGACAGGATGGGTTTGTGTTTGCAGAGCTGTCACATCCGCACCCTGGGGTCTTCACACCGTCCTGGGAGTTTTAATACCCCTGTTCCACAGCAAATTAAAATACACAATTAACTTATATTCCAGAACAGGAGCCACAGAATATTGTGGAGTTCCACTCACTAGTGCACGTGATTGTAACGGTTAACGTGTTCATGAAAAACTTCTCGGGAGTCGTGTGTGTGACGTGGGTCCAGGGAGGGTGCTTCCCGTGCTGAGTCTCGGCCCCGCGGAGGTGCCCTGGGAGTAGCTCCTCTTTGTAAGATCCCATCTCCTGCACGAGGAGTTCCCAGGGTCCCAGGGGTTTGCTTAGAAGCGTACAGCGTCACTCCCTGGGAAACAAGACCCCGGTGGGAAGGGTCTGCCTTACTTACTTAAGATCGCTGTGAGGACCAAAGCATCCGACTCGTGTTAGATCTCCCTGCACTGCCCTCGCTGGGCTGGTGGTAACGGGGTTTATCTAACGTCAGAATCGCCTGGAGCCCCCGGGAGCTGGGAAGCCTCAGCTCTCCCCAGGAACCCAGTAGGAGGACGCGGACAGGTGACCACAGGGCCAGGAGGCTTCTTTGGGCAGGTCGCAGGCGGAGCCCGACCTCCGCTGGTTCCACCGCGCTGTGAATCCTTTTCTCAGCCTCCGCTCGTGTTTGCACATGCGGCCCCCAGGGGGCGCTAAAGCACCGTGTCACCGCCAGAGGCTGAGTCCAGGCCAGGCGGCCTTGCCTCTAGGGGTGTGACGTCTGCTGTCCGGGCTGAGGGCACCGAGCGGGACCAGGGGCTCTGAGTCCCTTTCTTCACGCGAACTAGGTTAACAGCGTCCAGACTACGTCGTGGCCCACGCACACGTGCACACAGGCACACGCAGGCGTCTGGAGGTCAGGAACGCGCCCTCCTGTGACACGAGGGCACAGCGCCCAGCCGCACCAGCCCGGCCCCGCGTCCCTCCCAGTCAGTCAATAAGCACGTTTGCTCGTGAACTGTCGTCTAGTTTCCAGGATGCTCTGCAGACAGAGCCAAGGAAAGGGGTGCCGTGGCTGCTGCAGGGGAGTCTGTGGTCGCCGCCCGGTAACCCCCAAGGATGTGGAAGCAGCAGGTTCAGTCCTCACCACCCAGCCGGGCCCTGAGGCTGAGAACCGCGGGCTCCAGGCCTGCCCGGTCTCGGGGGCCCCGCGGTGGTAGACGTGAGCTGGAAGCTGATGGAGTGCTGGTCACCTGCCTGGCCTGAGGGCCTGACCCCCCCGTCCTCAGGTAGAGGAGGAGCTCAGCCTGGACCCGCCTCCCTCTCCTCCGAATCCCTGTGTCGGTCACAGGCCAGCGCTGAGTCCGGCACGGCCGGACTCAGAGTCCCAGAGCGTCAGATGGGGACTTTGTCCTTGAATCTCCAGCTCTGAGCGTCCGCTCTGCCCCTAAGTGGGACCAGCCTGCTGTCTGCTTCCATCTCAGCAGCTGTTTACACGTGTTCTGCCTGAGCTTGGATGCCTGTGTCGTCAGGACACAGCAGGGACAGAGCCTCTGAAAACGCAGCCTCACGTGGGAGCAGCAGGATGGCCGGCAGTCCCGGGTCCCACGAGTTTCTTTTAAACGTGTTCCAGCAAACGGATGCTTCTGTTTCCACAGTTAACATTTAAGTTTATGTTTCAAAGTACAGTTCTCAGTCTAGAGATGCCAACGTTTTTTCCCTACATTTTCTACAATAAAACTAGAAGGAAGGCTAATAACTGGAATTGAATCTACATGGATTGGAAGCAACAGTGAAGGCCGAGGACAGGGCTGCCGAGACACACGGTACCTGTGACGTCCATCGGGGGTGCCGGGCATCCAACCTGAATCGTGATTTCGTGAAACGAGCAGGAATTCAGGGAGAGGGTCCCAGAGCGCAGGCCACGGCCCACTGTTCTGGCAAATGAGAGAAGCTGAGGTCGTGGGCTCTGGGGCTGCAGAACCGCCAACTCCCCGTTGTCTTAGTTGCCCAGGAGTTTTCACAACAGTGACAGGCCAGGTGATTTATGACCAACCCTAAAAGAGAAGATGTGATCTGGAATTTACCCAAGATTCAACCTCAAAAACAATAATAAGGTAAAGGTTGGTTTGGTTGTTTGTGTCACAATAAAACGGCTAGAACTTCGGAGTTTACATGCCAACTGATGTAGGTAACAACCCAAACTGCAATTTTAGGAGAAGACAAAGCTTTTCCATGAGAACACATGAAAGGTTAGTTTGTCTTTGCTTTTTTTCACTTATTGGCTTGCCTGTGTTTTTTTAACTTGTTTCAGAGTCTTTGTTGAAAACATCAGCACTTTTAAGAAGACATCTTCATTTATTGCTCAGGCGGCTGGCGCTCCCCAGCCCTTGAAGACGGCCTGCCGTTTCTGGAAGCTCCTGGCCGTTCCACGGCAGCCTCTCCTTCAGCACTACCGGCGGGTCCACGGCCAGCTCTGGGAGGGCGTGACAGAAAGCCAACCAGATTGGCGCTGAGCCAGAGGGGACGGTGTTAGGAACAGATGCGTCCTAAGCGTTTATCCTGCACACCTTGTAGAGTTTAACAAGGCCTGTGTGCGGAGCCGCCGCCGACCTGGATGAGGAGTCTATTCCCCACCTGGGGCGCCACCGTGTGGCCCTCAGAACTGGACTCCGGGGTCTCAGGGGGACCCGCAGAGCTGCCCTGCTGGCCCAGCCCCCTCGGGCCCCGGGGCCTGTCTACCCATCACCAGGGATATGCTGGAGGCTCCCGGGCATCACATGCCTCCGCAGCCAGAACCCGCCCACAGGCCTTGGTCCTTGAAATCCTCCGCTGTCCTGCCTGGGTCTCCCTGCTTTGTCCTAACCAAGGACGCCCCCCGCACCACGAGGCTGCCCCCCCCAAGAGGGGCACACTCCATCTCAGGAGCCGCCTGCCCTCAGACCGGTAAGGTCCCTCCTCGGACGGTCCGGCTGCCCTAAGATCATCTCCCTTCAAACACCGGCCTGCTCCGGGAGCGCCATCAAATCGTTGGAATGCTGCCTCCACCCCCGTGGGCACTTCACCCCCGGCCTCACTCTCACGCGAGGCACCAGATTCCGCCACCTGGCCGCCTCGGAGCCTCAGCAGCTGGACTACAAGCGCTTACGGCTTTCCCATCCACTTCCTCTCTAGTCCTGGCTGGAGACACACGTATCCAAGCCTCCAGGGCGAAGCATCAGAGAACCAGGAGGGCGCCGCCCTGGAGGAGAGGGTGCGGTAGAGGCTTGTGCCCCGAGGCCGTCCCGGGGGCAGTGGTGCCCTTCTCCAAGCAGCTCAGCTGACACACAGCTCTCACTTGTACTGCAACAGTTGTGGAGAATTTTGCGGGGAAATTACAGGAAATAATTCAAGTTTTAGCAACTGTCTTAGTTTCTCTGCAGAACAAACACTGCAGTGTAACCACTGAAAACAGGGCCGGGCTCTCCTCTCAGGTCTCAAGGCTGAAGTCGCAGCCCTGCTGTGCCTCGTCCGGGCCATGGGGTCCCCTGCCGAGTGCACGGGGCTGTCAGCAGATTTGGGGTCCCCGGCCTCGCCTGCTGCCTCCTCGGGCCTCCATGGGGCCTCTTCTGAGGAGGTCAGGCCGCCCCGGGGTATCCCCGAGATGGATCAGGACCCTTCCTTGATTCTGCAAACCCCTTCACTGGCCCAGGCAGCCTCAGCCCGAGGGCAGTGGGCCGGCCCCGGGAAGGCGCCAGGGCCGGGCCAGGTCCCCCGCCACTGACCCTCCTTCGATTCAAGTGGAAATCATAACTGTCATTGTATTTGGCTTGCTTTTCAGAAAATTAAATGGCAGTTTTTGGAAATGTTTCTGATTTCAAGGTTTACGTGCCCTGTGGTTTAGGAGCGTAGCTAGCATTTTTAGCGCATTTCTGCCAAGTTCAACTCTGAAGAAAAAATCCCACTTACAGTCAAGTAAGCCATGGCTTGCAGTAGAACAACTGTAGGGAAACTCGGTGGCCCTGTAGATAATGTTCCTTTCCTGCAGCACCTATAGCTGGGGAGGCTTGGAGGAGGCGGGCTCCCGTCCAGCGCCCGTCCTGAGCCGGGCGTCCGCAGTGCCTGCTGCTCCCGTGAAGCCCGGACGCCCAAGGCCCCGCGTGCAGGAAGGGGAGGAACCAGGGGCTCCTGGCTGAGGACGCTCTCCGGGCGGGATGCTGCCCGTGTCCGTGAGAAGGTGGATGCTGGCGAGAAGCAGGTGCTGAGGGGTCTCGGGCGGGAGAAGCAGCATCAGGGAAGAGGCCACATGGGGAGGCCTGGGGGGCAGTTCGCCCACACGTCTGCACGACCCCCCGAGGGCGCCCTGCGGCAACAGGCTCATTGCGGGCATCACATCGTGAGGGGCTCAGACACTAACTTCAAGGCCAGAGCGCTGTTCACCCTGAGTCGGGGGTGTGGCCAGGGCTGACCCGTGGCCTGGGAGCTCCGGGACGGTCCCCACGAGGAGAAATGAGGCAGCAGCCCCATTTCCTGCCAGCACAGTTGTTGCCGCTCTCGGGTCAGGCCGTTACGTGGCTGTCCCGCCTCCGTGGACACCTCACGGAGGCCCCCGGGGCACTGCCTCGGGCCACCCACGCAGGGTCCCAGAGGGCATTAACAGCCCAGCAGGTTCTGGCTCATTTGTGAACTGGCTCTGCACCCCACAGGCACTAAGTCTGCATCTTCCAACGGCATCTCTTCACTTCGCCTTGTTTTACATCATTTTGCATGAAATCCCTTTAACAACCTGCAAAGCCTTTCCTTGCACATACAGAAAAAGTCTCACCATCAAAGGATCATGGGGGGAAACTCAGGACCTTGGAACCTGAGGGGGTCTCAGGCCCCCTGTGACGTTCCTCTTGTGTTCTCATCCTGCTTGGCTACAAGTCCATGGAGAGTCCAGCAGGCCTAGCACGCGGCAGACCCCAAAATGCTTCTCGAACTGAGAAAAGCGTTGGTTATTTAGCTCAACCCTGGTTTTCCGTAGATGCTGCCGGGTTCGTTGTTGGGAGCAGTTTGAAGGGAACAGAACCAGCCCATGTGGTCCCTTGGTACCAGATGGAGTGGGTAGTGGACCCCCGAGAAGCTAAACCCACTGCAGTCCCAGGGCCAGAGCATAACCGGGTGTTAAATCTGGACTCTGCAGAGTCATCTTTTCATGTCAACCCACGGCAGGGGGGCTGGGGAATTCCATCACAGCCTCTGGAAAGGAAAACAGGCCTGTAAGTTCCATTTGTCAACTCCCTTTAAAAACCGTGGTCTGTTAAGCGGCCTGAACACGCTGTCATGTGGCATTAATTTAGAGCATCGAGCTTTGTAATTGACCTGTACTTTATCGCACGGCCTGACAACGCCCACCCCCCTGAGCTGCAAATATTTTAGAATCCATTCCAGAAAATCACTCCCCAGATTCTGGGTACAACTGCTATTGATTTCATTGCATCACCGGAGTAAACAGAATAGTCTGAATACTTAATAAGTTTCCCATGGTTTGGTATCACAGGAACCCCTAAGTGGGCTTGTAGCAGGAAAGGCTGGTAAGAAGCAGTGTTGGGAAACTGTCCTCTCTGCGGTCTCCCCGGACGGCTCCCCAGAAGACGCAGATCTCCTGGGAGTGCACGGTCCGTCAGGATGGCCGCCAGTCAGAAGCAGAGACGCCTCCAGGCCACGGGAAGCCGGTTGTGCAGGATGACGTCCCAGGTGCAGAGTCTGGCCTTTGCGGGAGGGGGTCAAGTCACTGCCCTGGACCGTCTTGCGATCCTGATCTAGAGGGAGAAGGCCTGCCCCCACTGCTGATGCTGGCCCTGAAGCCGGACTGTCACTCATGGTGACCTCGCCGGACTCGCAGAAGATCCCAGGGCCCCGGGCAGGCGTGGAGCTGCATTTCAGCCCCAGCAGAGCCCTCGTGTGGGCCTGAGTAAGGGCACCAGCCATGCTGCCCCTTGGGGGTCCTTGGGGTCCCTGCAGCCATGGGGTGTCCGCAGCACCTCCAAGGGCTCCCCCCACCTCATCTGCCCTGGGTCAGCTCAGCCATCTCTCCTGGCTTTCGGTCCACCAGGTGTCAAGGGCTCTGCACTTCTGATTTTTAGAGAACATCCTGTCCTTTGATTAGAGTGAAATTTCATTCATTCCCGACCCGATTATTCCTGCCCCCCGCCATGCTGGCATCTTTCAAGGAAGGCCCTGGCACTCAGGTTGCATGCGATTCCTTCGCCTGGAGAACGTGAGCTGGTCTTAGTGAAGCGCTTCCCATGATAAGGACACAGCACAGCCATGGGGTCACTTCCAAGACTGTGGCCATTTCCTGCTCTGGGGGAACAAGCTGCCAGGTTGGAGAGGCCAGTGTAGCGGGAAGCCAAGGGCGACCCCTGACCCGCCACCCTCGAGGCACTGAGTCCTGCGAGCGGTTGCTGGGATGACCAGTGACTGTAGTCCCTGCTGCCCTGTGGCTGCAGCCGAGGACCCACTGAGCCTGCACCCTGAGCACAGAGACGTGGTGGTCAAGGCAGTAACTCCCAGGACAGTGAAGACTGCAGACGGGGGTCACCGAGGCCCCCAAGGAGACACCCTCTTTTCTCAGGGCCCCTGCGGAGCCCACAGTGACGACCAGCACCGTGCACCCTTGGATTCTCTGCCACCAGCTCGTCCGTGGCCAGCACTGCCGCCCGTGACAGTGGCCTCGATGTCTGGCACGTGGCAGCCACTCCCACACATGGAGGGGGCTGGCGGCCCACGGGGGAGGGTGGTGGCACCAACATCCTGGGGTTTGATGCTGGTTTTGGCTGGGCAGCCTCTTCTTTCTAAAACGACCCAAAGTCTACCAACTATGAGTAAACTTCCTGTTTTGTTTTTACTTTACATTTTTTGAAAGGACCCAAGTTATGAAGACATATGACTTCAGCGTGCTGCCATCTGGCTTCTGCCTCAAAGTTCCCGGCAGTTTCACCCTCCAAGGTCACCCCGACGGATTCCAGACCCTCACCTGCCCCCCACCCCACCGTGTTCTGGCTCCACCTCGGCGCTTGGCCCCCAACCCTGTCCCCACTCTCCCTCTGCTCGCCCCTGTCCTCCTACACCGTCCAGGAAACAGGACATCTCCTCGGGGTGGGGGCTGCAGCTTGCCGGGCGACACTGTCGTGACAGGCAGCCCCCAGTTCTCAGGGCTTGAAACAGCCCAGGTCACCGCTGGGCTCGAGCTACACGTGCCTTTGCTGATCGCGAGGCTGCTCCAGCCTCCTCACCGCCCCAAGCCTGCCCGGGATCCTGAACCTGCCGACGGGGCTGCCATGTCCCCACACCGTCACAGCAGAGCCAGGGCCACTGCCCTCGTCACTCGCCACAGGGCAAGCCGTGCCCTGTCCCTCCCGGGGCCGGTCCAGGAGGGGGACCCAGCACCATCTAGTATCCGCCCGCTACTTCCCTGGAGGCTCGAGTGTGTCTGGTGCGGCGGGAAGAGGTGAGCTCGGGTGTGACAACCCGGTTCTGTATCTCAGCTCTGTTTGCTTTTTTTAAAGTTTTGGTAAAACACTCAACCTCTCTGAGTCTCAGTTTCAGTTGGAAAAAGGTATGGCTGATACCTACCCACTGTGTTTCAGCAAAGATTAGGGAAAATCATGGAAAACAGACTTTTATTTGGGGTTCAGAGTATTGACATTATTTAACAAATGCTAGCACATGTTATTTTGGTTTTAACCATCTCTTTAAATGCTTATATATTATCTATATAACCAGATAATAATTTCCATGAAGGTATAGACTAGATCATACCAAAAATCAAATAAAAAACGCTATTAGTTATTTTAAGATTCAGGGCTTGTGTCGGTATTTCCATGTCCTCCCCAGGCCCCTGGAGTACTGTCCAGTAAATAGTTACTAAAGAAGTAAAGAAATTCTTCCAATTTGTTTTCTGTATAGTTCTACAGAAGCATGAAGTCTACAGCAAAGAAAAAAAAAAAAAACATTTGCACTGAACTATAAATTCAAAAGTGTATTTTAGCAAATGCAATGGCATGAAAATTGGAAAAAATGATTTTTTTCCACCAAGACAGACATGCTTGGCACTAAAGCCTGTATTTTGGGAATACAAAACGGCCACGGTATTGAGTTCCATAACAACTGTGTGGGTTTTGAGAGCTCGAGATTGCACCTTAAGGTACGTGTTACTTCAGTTGTCTGCAGGTGTGTTGTACTTAATTCATTAAAGATGCATTTCAGAGTCATTTTGAAAATATTACCTCATCGATGTGAGCAAAGTGTTGCCAGGAAGTGTGACCTGCACAGTCATGAACCCACCTGGTCGGTAAGACTCAAGCGTCACCTGTGGTTTCTTCAGGTTCCCCCGAGACCCAGGCGGACTGGCCTTTTGAGTAAGAACAGCCATCAGCTCATCTGTGACCACCTATTTCTGCACTAACTGGTCCCCCATCTCAGCTCTGAGTCCCTCCTTTTTTACTCTTTTTTTTTTTTTTTTGCCAGATCTCTGTTAGAAAAGAATACCACAGTTATAGTTTGTAAATCTGTATTTGTGAATACATAAATATTTTATTCTATTTGGCTATAATTTTCATATAGAGAAAAATATTCTAAATACTTAAATTTGAATTATGTTTTGATATTTCTAAGGGATGAATTGGCAGGCAAACTGGAGAATTTCACTTTTCTCAAGCTTAACTTTTCTGAGACAGATGAAAGCACAGGGAGGTGACTCAGGAAGCAGTGACTCCTTTGCAAAAGGAAGAAGCGATATTCTAAAAAACTAGAACGCCATCTCTGAAAAATTTTGGACCAAATTATCTCCTGCACTTCCAGGCTCTAGCTGAAATCTACTCTACAAATAGAAATGTCTTCATGTTTTTAAAAATTATGAATAAAATGCAAATACTGTTGCACTTCTAATTGTTACTAATCATTCACACTCAGTGTGAATTTGTTTCACATCAACGCTGTGAGCTCTAGGGCCTGGGAAAGGTTCCTACCGTCCGGAGCAGCGTGTTGCTTTGCTGTGAAGTTAATGCAAAGTTAAGCCCTTTGGTTCATTCCCCTGCGCTGTACTGTCTGGGAGGACAGCCCCACGCTTATGAGCTGCCCTAACCAACTACCCACGGTCCTGCTGTCTTCACGCTAGGAGGCTCTGTCCTGCCTCCGCATCTGGGGGAGGGACCTGCAGGGTCAGTGAGGAGCTGGGGGTGCGCCTGGTGTCTGTCTGCCTGGTCTCATCCGCCGGAATCGCATGCACCCGAGCCCACCTGGGAGCAGGGCGGGAAGGACATCCCCGAGAAGGTGTGGGCCGACCCTGCCCCATGCAGCGCTGAGCACAGTGATGCAGGTAAACGTGTGTCCTCGTGTCAGAGATTCATAGTGAGTGAAACACGCACTGTGTGTACAAGTGCTGGTCACCTGAGCCAGGTGACTTTTCTCTTGGCAAAATCATATTTGTAAAATATATATTATAAAAATATACAAATATATACATGTATATGTGAACTGAAAAAAATGCACATCCTAAAAGTTGAGAATGATGTTTGTTTGGAGGACAAAGCTGAGGACTTAAGCCCAGGACGCAGCCTGTCAGAGAGCTCTGAGGGACCTCTGTGAAGAGGTCAGGGGGGAGCCAGGATCTACAGGGGGTTTTGCCACAAAGATCAGGTAGTTGGAACATGGAAAGATTACTGTTAATTAAAGAAAACCAGACACCTCAGGTTAAGGCATTTAGTGCTTTTCTATGCATGGGAAGAGGCAAGTGTCTGGGCTCACTGGAGTCATTCCTTTGATCTGCACCTCAGCTACCTGGGGCCAGTGTCCTGTGCCTTCCCATCCCGAATCCCCGCAGGGGGCACAGTCTTCAGGGAGTGGCTTCAGGGGCTGAGGGCGTGGCAATGGGCATCCTCAGGGCTCACCATCCGGGCAGCTGTAATGGCGGATGGCTTGATGGCTGCAGCATCCTTTGCTTACTGACATGGCAGCAACGTTTTTCATTCACAAATATAATGGTCAACATTTCCCAGTTATAGTTATCTTTAAAACTGCAAGGACCTGGTGTAACATTTTGATATTGTGATTTATAGTAAGAAATACATATTTGGTCAAAGTCCCACTCCTTAAACCGTTTGAGCTTCCGGTGAGGAGAGCCTTGGGTGCCTTTTGTTACGTGAGTGAGGTGATGTTTGAAAAGCCCCCGAGGATGGGGGCTGGGAGCCAGGGAATGTCCACCCCCACCATCAGTCCCACCCCTGACCTATGGGAGGTTGAGTTCAATCACTGACTCAAGTTGGGAGCCTTGCCGAGGCCCCTGGAGCAAGAGCCCTGAAGCACGACCTGGAGGCCAAGTGGGCAGCTGAGGGGGGGCAGTCTTATAGGACTGAGCCCTTCACCTTGGGGTCGGAGGCCATCTCCAGGCAGACAGTGTCAGGGCTGAGTCGAACTGTAGGGCACCCAGCGGGCCTCAGAGCCTTGCTTGGTGTGAGGAAGAGCCGCAGCCCTCGGAATTTGCTGTCAGAATTGGAAGTAGAAGCTAAACCTGCTGTACTTCATCTAGCTCTTCATGCATTCACTCAGAAATCACCCTTGTGTGGTCAATGGGTCAGTGCTGCCTGGAGACGCTGACCCAGAGAGCGGGCAGAGCAGGCTGGTGTCGCTGGCCTCGGTGAGCTGGTGTACGAGGCCGCAGGCCAGCGGAGAGAAAGAAGACGGCAGCTTGCGTTTCTGGGGAAAACAAGCAGGCCCGCGCATGAGAAATTTAGAGAAAAGAGGTTTGGTGGGGTAAAAACACATTTCATTGAGCAGTTTCATAGTTTCATCATTGAAACTACTGTGATTCATATCAGCACACACATTTTGTGCTAAAATAACGTGAATGTCAACCATCTTGGTTGGTCGGCCCCGAGGGAACCCAGACCTGGTGACCCGAGTGCTCTCAGGAGGGAACCCCCTTAACCCACTGGCTCCAAACCTGGCAGCTGCTGCTGGGTATTGATTGATGTGGGTCCCTGTTTCTCTAAAATCAGGCTTGGAAAGGACATATTTAAACTCGCTTTCACACAAACCACCCATAAAAATAAGCTCTAGTCTCACCCTGTAATGGGAGGCGACAGTCAGGACCGTGATTTCTCCCCAGCTGTGCCATCAGGGGCAGCAGGCCTGGTGCAGACTTGCCTGGGCAGTGAAATCAGCCCCAAGGTGTCCGGCCCTGCCCCAGGGCTCCTGCTTCTCAGACCCGCTGCCCCTGGCTTGTTTGGAAGCACAGTCTGTGTTTCCCAATCTCAGCTGCAGGAGGTGTGACGATGCAAGGCCCAGTGGGCCCAGATAAGGGCAAGGGCCCGTTGTTCTGTGGGTTTTGAGGCACAGGTTCTCACAGGGCTCCCCCTGCACCCTGTCCGCCCTGGGGCCGCTGCCATGCTCACCGGCAGATGTCTGGGCCTGAGACTCACCTGAAGGGATTGAGGGGGTCTGGCCACCTGGGAGATTAACCAGGGCTTCGAGTCCAGGGCGGGAGTGTCCGCTGCCTGTGGGGAGTCTGAACCATCCACCCAAGCCTTCAGGGACCGCTCTTCTCACCGAAGGAGCAGGACGTTTCTTGAATCCGCGACACTTGGGCAGGTCGACCCCCAATCAGGCAGCACACACGCAGCGGCCGGCAATTTACTTGTTTGGAGCCCGACCTCGTGGTGTCTCTGTGTTAATTCATGGCCCTGGGTGCACACAGTAGGCTCCCCGGATCTGTCCCCCAGTTAGAGCTGAGCCGTTTGTGCCCAGGGCCCAACAGACCCCTGCTGCCCAACTGCACGTCTCCCACCAGCTGCGTGTCCCCTGCTTCCTGCGGCCTTCAAGTGCCCTCGGGCAACCTGGACTCACAGCTTGCACTCTTCTCTGCGGGGTGTACCTGCCCCAGTCCCCAGATCTGGGTCCGCCTCTGCTAGGTTGGCTTCAAGGATGTCAGAAGTCAGGTCTGGAATAAGATGTGTTTTAAATCCTAGGATTCCATTTTCATGATAATCTCTGACTTTATTTTACTGGTTTGAAAGGCTGATCTTGCAGTGATACTTAGTAATTGATATAATTAATTAAATACATTTTAGTTTGTTCCGCCGATAGGTCTCAAGTTAGTTACTTTGGGGAATTTCCCCACATTTTGAAGGGTCAGTACCTCACCCAGGTTTGAGAAAAGCTGTCTCCCAGACTCAGCTTGTCTCCTGGACGGGGTCATGCCTGGCTCCTCTGACCGAGTCCTGAGCCGCGTCTCGGTCCAGAAGACCCAGTTCTGCCCCAAGCCCACCAGCTACTCAACTCATCTCACTTCCTGCCTGAGAACAAAATAGCCACCCCTCTGCCCCAGGGCCAGCTACAGAAACAAAGCAAGAAAACGTGGAGGTGCCCGGGCCCCGCCTGAACATCCTCGTGACCTTCGGCAGGTAAGCTGTGTTCCGGGATCTTTCTCATTCACCCCAAGAAGCTGACCCTTCACTTCAAGGTCGGCCCTGTTCAGGGAGGTCAGGGCAAACTCGGAAAGGGTTAAGGAAACCAGACCCAGGACATCGCCTGTGGTTACTATGGCTGGCCCGGGGTGAGCGGCTGCACTTCTGGAAACGTCTCACCCACACACGCCCAGACATTCACACCTTTGGTCCCAGAATTAAACTGAGGCCGCCTGGATGCATGGCCACGAAGGCGGACGGGAGGTTTCTGAGCTCCAGGCCCGCGCACAGCGGATGGCAGGCGAGAAGGTGGATTCTAGTCTCACATCCGGGAGCTCTGACGGACGACGCAATAAACCCTGCGGATTTCTCACGTTAGAACGAGTGCAGGGCCAACCCTGGGTGGGTTAGGGGTGTGTTTCACCCTGAGACCTCCCTGCCCTCAGAGGGGGCTGCCGAGGCCCCATGCGGGTGCTCTCCTGATGGGGGCCGCTCCCGGCAAGGCCCTGCCCTGTCCACACGGCCCCCCAGCCTCCTCAGAAAGGAGGGCCCCCAGGAGGAAGAGTTCTTTGAATACGTCTCTCCTTGCTTCAGTTGGATCTGTTTACTGGCTCCACAGAACCCACGTGTGCCCTGTTTCCCTCCCAGGTGCGTGTAGGAAGCGACCTGGTGACACGGTCAGCTCCTGCCCCGCGTTTCCCGCTTTGGTGAGCGACTTGGGCTCAGACCTCTTCCTCCGGCGCCTTCAGGAGTCAGGCAGCAGGTGGCGCTGCAGGGTTTCTCTTCCTAAGTTGCCCTCGGGGAGCCTGCAGTTCCTCGACGGGCCCAGCGCTGCTTCTCCCCGCCGTCCTCTGCTGCTGACCAGACGCCCGTTGCCCACATCAGCCTCGGCCTCGGCGAGGCTCCAGGCCAGCGTTCCCACCCTGACGGAGGCACAGGGACTTCGCCACCGCTTCAGTGGAAAAGATGGGGATAGTTTCTAGGATGTCACTTCTGAAGCTAATAAATCCGCGGCCCTGGCTGGTGAGCTCCGTGGTTTACCACCTACCGCACGGAGCGCATCTCCTCTTATTTACCTTAAGTTCACGTTTTCTTCAGTGTCAAAGATTGCCTTAAAATCCCTGAACTTGAATTTGATGATTCAGGTCATTCTGTCTCTTCTCCTCCATTTGGTGATTTCAGAGTCTTTCTTGGCTGGTCTCTTTAGGTGAAGGGACCCTGGGTTTTCATCCCGGTGAGAAGCGAGGAAAGTCACAGGCGTGAGGACAGCATGGTGACAACACAGACCCGAGCAGTGGGGAGGCTGGAGAGCCAGCGGGTGGGGGTCAGACGAGTCCAGGCAGCAGGCTGCGTGCAGGCCGGGGATGCCTCAGGGAAGCACGCTCTCTGCAGACACGATGGCGAGGCTGCCCTGTCCCAGGGGTGACCACATCCACTCCTGTCTCTCCAGCCACGCGTAGGTCTATCCTCTTGGGTCCAAGCTTGAAGCCTTTCCTGACTGCCTCCTTTGTTCTCTCTGTAAGCCCTCTCCCCCAAACACCCCTCCTCCCCGGTCCTTCCCTGGCCACTTTGCAGCTCTGTCACCGTCTCCAGGTCTGGTCACTGCCAGGTCCTCCATGCTTGTCTCAGTCATCAATTGTTCAGACCCACAGGGCTCCTCAAGGTTGGGCACTCCCCACCTCCCACTGCTCTGGGGGACCAGTCCCCCAAACAACACCTGCCTGGTCTTTCTCACCTTCGGTGTTGGTCACGGAGCTTCCTCCGGATGAAAGGTCCTCCTCGCAGATCTGCACCTAAATTGAACCTGCCTCAGCTCTGCTGATTCCCACCTGCCGTGGGAAAAGTCTCCGAGTGACGGCGGCCACGGGGTCTCGTGTGGAGGAAGCGAGCATGCTCTGAATACGTCTTGTTGAGCAGCACAGGCTGCGCGCTCCTCTCCTCGGGTGTGAATCTCCCTCGAGAACATAACAGCCCCCGGGGCGGGGGGGGAAGCTTCCCACCCAGGAGGGAAGGGTCATCGGGTGGAGGTGTTTGACTTCATCGAAAGCTGGTGCTTCTTCCCGTCCCATCGACAGCAAGAGCCCCCCAGAACGGTACACCTGCCGAGACCTGGGAGTCATGTGGCCCCGTCATGAGGCGTTTCCTGAGAGATCAGGCTGAGGACGAAGCCCTTGGTGTGGATGCCTGACCCCGTGTGGTCCTCAGGCCAGCAGTTCCTGCCTCTACCGGGCACCTGGAAGCTCCCAAATCCCAGCCCAGCCAGGCCCCCAGGTCAGACCCCTGGGTGGCCTGTGTCCCCATCACTTGTTCCCCAAAGCCACCTACATCTCATCGTTTTCACTCCTGCGAGAACAGTCGTGCCCCACGGGGCATGCAGCACCTGCAAACCCCAGAGGCTGTCGGGGCCAGCATCTCACCTCCATTCCAGAATAAACGTGTCAGCCTTTTCTAGAGAAACACGATGAGCCACATTTTGTTTGGACATTCTTCTGTCTCTCAGACTCTCCATTCTAACAAGACAGTTTGTCCATCAGTTGGTGAGATCATCGCTTTGACCCCAACTGTAACATTAATTGTGAAAACTAGTAACAGTAACTAGTAACAGTGCTTTCTTTGGATTTATTGCTAAATACGTGTGTACATATTACCTGATACACACAATATTGCACAAGTACATATATGTGCAGTATGTAAAGGCCAAATCAGTGATGGATGTGAGGTAATATTTCTAAGTTCCTTAATTTCATCCAGCAAAATACATTCATCTACAGCTAAAATTGTCATTTTAAATAGTAAGCTAAACATACCATTTAAGAATAGGATTATAAAGCTCTTTTTTTTACAAAATAATTAAAACCAATTTCATAGTATAAGAGGGATTTTAGTCATTGTGAAATAATACCTAAATGTAAAGTTGTGATTTTTAAAAATTCAGTGTCGATGACAGATATTTAAGGTAGCAGATTTAAAGTCTTAGTAATACAGACATAATTGACTTTAAATGTAATGTTTTATGGTATTTTCACTTAAATAGGTAATCTCAGTCCTTGGCAGTTATTATAAATAGTGAGGTGTATGGTGTGCATTTTGTTCTTGTAATACTTGTTCAGGATCGCCTCGTATATTACAGGAGACCAGGACCCCTCAGGAAAGGACAAGAAGAATGAGAAGGGGACAGGAGCTGATCACAATCCAGATGTGTGTGTTCGGGGCATCATTATTCCTTAATTAAGGCCGACATAAACCTCACAGCACGTTTGCTGGAAAACAGACTCATTCACATAACACTGAGACAGAGACAAGTAGCTTGATATTTAAGTCTTCAGGTTCTAAAAATGTGAGTGGAAACAAATGCAAAGACTCAAAACTTGGAGCGGGCATGCAATGTGATCTTGAGGCCAGGCACCCAAAACAGAATGGAATTAAAATAAAAGAAACAAATTAAAGTATATGGAGGATATCAGTGTGAAGTATAGTGAGGGAGACGGTTTTATTAGGAAAATACCGAGACCTGAAACTTGACCGAAGGGGACTGAGTAGTGGGCGAGCAGGACGGCAGGATGGATGGAACCACGTCCTCGGCTCCGTTCTTCCCTCCCCCACCCCTCTTCCTCTCACTGGGTCTCACTCTCTACCAGAAGGAACCACAGGCATCTGACGGTCAAAGGCATTTAAACAGCCATCGACGAGCAAGGTGACTGGAGCCACACGTTAGGGAAGTTGGTAGAACATCTTGGCTAAGATGCACTTTGGAACTTTTTGGCATTTGAATGGAAAATGAGGAAATACAGGAATACATATAAATATAAGTAAATGCATAGATACGCCCTCTCGTACCCTTTCAAGTGATGCCCTTCCCCTGTGGCCTCACCTCCCGCCCACGTCGCCCAGGTCTGACCTCTGCAACTCCTGCACCATCATCTGCAGCCCCAGTCTTGGGGCTCCTGCAGCTCAGGAACAGGACCCCAAGGCAGGGACAGGCTCTGAAGACCCCAGGAACCTGACTTAGTGCACCTGCAGTTCTGGCGATATCCTTCCGTGTCTGGTGACATATTCAGCAAACGTCCATTTAGAGGTGATGTCTGTAAACCTACTGGTCACAGAGTAAGGAACTCAGCCCTGAAGGGTGATGGGACAAGTGGGTGAGAACCTGGATTGCAGCTCAGGCTGTGGACACCCAGCCCCTCACACCCAGGCTACTCAGTGATGCTCTTCACGTGGTTCCCACCTCGAGGTAACTCCTTCCAACAAAGGCTGGCTGAGCACCTCTAAAGTAGTAAGTTCTGGAAATAGAGACACGTTTAAAAGGAAGTTTTCCTCCTCTCAGAGCCGACCCACTCTAGAAAGAGATTAAATTTTAAAAATCCTACACAGAATAAAACAAGATCACCGCAGATTGGAAAACAGGCTTGCTCTGGGATGGCGCCATGGAGAAGTGGGACAGTTCCTTGAGGTGGGATCGAATGGTGATCGAATGGAGTGGGAAACACTCCAGACACAAGGACCCACGGAAGAGCCACTGCAGTCATGAGGCCGGTGTGGCTTCAGATGACACTGGGGAGGAAGTAACAGAGGGTCATCTGGGCCCCACGGAGTGGAGTGCAGTCTACCTGCTTGGAGAAAACCTGGAGGGATTGAGTAGGGACAGGACATGCTCACTTGTTTCAAAACGACCACAGGCTTGTTGTTCAAGGGCAGATGGTGATGCAGTACCAGAGTGAGAGGTGACAGTGCCACCGGTCAATACCTGGGGACCAATCTTGGCAGAGATGGAGGGTGACCTGCAGTATTAAAGTGAATAGATTAGCAAAGTAGAAAGACTGAACATTAAGTCATCATCTGAAGAAGTCAGAAAAAGAGCAACCAAAAAACTCAGAGAAGGAAACAGTAGTCAAGATAAGAGAGGTAATTAGTGAAATAGAAAACATCATACAATAGAAAGCCTAAAGATAAAAAAAATAGATCTATAAAAATACTAATAAAAATGATAAATCTCTACAGATCCTAGTTTAGGAAATAATTCAGAAATGCCAATATCAAGAATAAAAAGGACATCTAGGGCTTCCCTGGTGGCGCAGTGGTTGAGAGTCCGCCTGCCGATGCAGGGGACACGGGTTCGTGCCCCGGTCCGGGAAGATCCCACATGCCGTGGAGCGGCTGGGCCCGTGAGCCATGGCCACTGAGCCTGCACGTCCGGAGCCTGTGCTCCACAATAGGAGAGGCCACAACAGTGAGAGGCCCGTGTACCGGAAAAAAAAAAAAAAAAGAAAAAAGAAAAAAGGACATCTAACTGTATAAACAACAGATTCAACAAAATATAAATAATATTAAATTATTGCAGTAAATTAATAAATTCTTAGAAAAATATAACTTATTAAAATGGACTTAACATGATTTCCCTATAAATATTAAAATAGAATTTTGAAGCAAAACTCGTCCCACCAAAACAGCACTTTAGGGCTTCTTACCTTTAGAGAGTGTTTAGACACATGTCAAAATCTCAATGATGGTTGCTAAAGAAAAAAGTGAAAGTCAATAAATAGCTTTGGAATTACTAGACAAGGAAAAATATGGAATAAATCACTCAATTCAAAAGCAGTCATTAGGGTAGAAGATGAACCACTGTTAATAACAAGGGTGAGTATAACCTATGAAATAAGATAATAGACATAAATGCAAACATATCTCTCATCAAAATAGATGTAGGGCTTCCCTGGTGGAGCAGTGGTTGGGAGTCCGCCTGCCGATGCAGGGGACATGGGTTTGTGCCCCGGTCTGGGAGGATCCCACATGCCGCGGAGTGGCTGGGCCCGTGAGCCATGGCTGCTGAGCCTGCGCGTCCGGAGCCTGTGCTCCGCAACAGGAGAGGCCACAACAGTGAGAGGCCTGCGTACAGCAAAAAAAAAAAAAAAAAAAAAAAAAAATTAAATATTTAATGTGGAATTTCACAGTTGAATGATTATACTTTCCTGAACCATTTATATCCTCCTCCTTTTCACAGGTTAGTGACCCCTCTGAATGTCAGCCCTGCTGAAATCACGTTAGTGGCCTGATTACCACCTTTTTCAGATCATTAATAACTCGATTAAGACTATTTGGAGGCCCTAAACCCGACTCCTAGGGCACTTCTGGGCAAACATCCTCCAACTCAGAACATCTCCATTTATCAACTCTCCGAATTTGGTCTTCCAGTGAATTCTCTCCCTTCCAAGGAGTGGGCAGCATTACGGTCAGATGCACAGACACACATGATGTTCACCCTTCGGCACACTTCTCTGAAATTCTCTATCCCCCTGAGTGTGGTAACTTTACATGATTTAATTCTTCATCTTTCTTTTTAGTTTGTAGGTAGGAAGAAAGTTTGCTAGAGGGATAGTACGCAGCTCAGCACCCTCAGACCCTTCTGCTCTCCTGCAGTCAGGGAAGGAGCTGCCTTTTCTCCAGGACAGTTGCTTGCTCAGAGATGTTCTCAGGGACACAGTGGGGAGGGGGCCACAGGCTTCTCCGTCTCTGACTTCCTGTGCACACTGGCAGCGCCTCCACTCAGCTGTCAGCACAGCACCTCTGATAAAAATCTGGTGTTTGGCTGGAGTGCAGGGTGTCTCCCCAAAGGACCAGCCCATCAATGGGGCTTCATGCCTGCATCCCAGCATCCTTTAAGGACAATATGCTACCAAAATTAAACAAAAACAAAACTCTTCTCTGTGTGAAAATTGTGACCTCAGGAAGTAGAGGGAAGTGTAAAACACAAACATATAAAATTAAAGCTTTATAATCCATACAAATATTTTGAATTTGGTCATTTTTGTTGTGTACTGTTGCCATTCCACTTATCGGGTATTTATTGATATTATTTAGCAACGTAATATGGTGCTAAATAGAGTTGGCTCAGCAATACCAGAAATAAAATTACACATGTTAATGAGTAACTAGAAGGATGAAAAATAGCTTTTAAAGTACTTTTGGTAAAAACTGAGAGCCACTGCCAGTTTCTGTCCTGCTCTGTGGCTCTGTTGTCGTGTTTCCCAAACGGTACCTGAGGGCAGAGCCAGGGCTCACACCCCTCGGTTCCGACCCAGCGCCGTCTCTGCTCTGTGCGCATCAGGGCTCTGGGGTCTCTCTTCCCTCTGTTCCCTGACTCCACTCCCCTCCTCTTCCTTCCTGCCCATCAACATCCCAGAGTGTGCAAGACGCATCCCTTCTGTCTGTGTCACATAAACTGTGTGCTCGAGGTCTGTGGTGTATACTTAAAAGGCGATTGCTTCATCAGAGCCATCCTCACCCGGAGCTAGTCCACAGGACATCCTACAACCAGCACAGTTTGGGGCTGCTACCACCTTTGTACTAAGGCATCTGCCATTCTACCCACCACTGTTTTGTGCGTGGTTGGTTTTTGCTTGTTTTTGTTTTTGTTTCACTATCAGTGGCAATATCAACACAGTAGAAAAAACATATCCAAGTATTATTTTGAAAATAGTTTGGCTTCAGGAATCCCTCAAAAGTGTTTCAGGGACCTCAGGACCCTCGGATGTAGCCTTGCAATTTGGGGACCACTCTATTCAATGTTATGTTAAAGAAGTATCATATTTTTAATGTGTTGGTACATTCTTTTGCAAATATTTAATTTTCTGCATCATTATTACTAAATAAAAGTGATTTGTAGTCATTTTGTTTCATTCTTTGTTTCTGGAATCAATGTTTTACTCTCAATAAAGATAATCTGGAAGTTTTCCTTTTTTTCCTGTGCTCTAAAATAATTTAGGTATTATTGGGATAATCAAATTTATAAAGTTTAATGGAATTTGCCTGTTAGACTACCTGGGTATTTTGATTTCTATAGGAGGATTCTTTATTAACTCAATTTCTTTTAAGGCTACTGGTTTCACGTTTATGACTCTACCATGGTCAAATTTATAAATCTCTAAAGTGAAGTTTTTAATTTCTTCTGGTGTTTACATTTTATATGTATAAAGTTGTACAAAGTGTTACCTTGCATTTTAAAATTTTCTTCTGATCTGTGGTTATTTTTCTCTTGTCATTTCTAATTTAATCTCTTTGTCTTTCTCCTATTTTCTTGATTAACTTAGCTTATAATTTTTGCCTATTTTGTTGATTTTTCACAAAGATGTATTTCTGATTTATTCTGCTCTTTGTGTTGTAATTCATTAATTTCTTCCTTGATCTTTACTTATTCCTGACTTGTGCTTTCCTTTTATTTTAGGAGAGAAAATGTAATATAAAGAATTGGTTAAATCATATTAAACAAGTAGAAAAGCAGACAGTGAGGTATCAGAGGTAGTAACTGCAGGAAAGAGATACACTCTGAGGGGTGGGAAGACAGGGGAAGAAGTCGGGGCTCTTAGAAACGGGGACCCAGACTCCTGAAGGGACACGCCTGTGGTAGGTGCTGGTATATCCAGGGGGCCATGATGAGCTGGTTCTGGGGACGTGGAAAACCTGGAAATTGGAACCAGTTACTACTGACACCCACCTGCTCTATTCCGACCCTTTCTTTTAGTTGTTACCTTTTGAATCTTTTGATTTGGGAATGTCTCTTACATACGAATTAGTGCTGAATTTTGCTCTGTTAGTCAATGTAAAATCTTTCACTAAGTGCATTGAGCACATTTACATTTACTGATCTTGGCATTTTAATCTCAGTTTTGTCATCTGCTTTGTGTTGTATTTATGTGTCCACCAGGTTTTGAGATGGTCTCTCTGTCCTCCCCACTTAAGACGTGTCGTTTGGTTTACAGAGAAGTTTGTATTTCTGTTGCATTGTTTGCTTTATCCCAGTACTTTTGTTTAACATCGTCCGATCCTCTTTATTTTGAATGCTGGTTCTCCCCCTTCCTCCTTCCTAGTATTTTATTTGAAGTAACATCTTTTTACCGGAATTCAGTGTCTCTCAGGCAACTGACAAACTTTTTCTAACTTTTCACATTTTCTTTCAATTCTGCCCCCCCCATTTTTAAATGTTCTCTATATTATCCTTTATTTTAGAAATACGTATCCACTGCCTATAGAATTTGCTCCCACATTCATTTGCTTTTATTGTTTTTGAAGAGGCCTTTACAGTCTTCTGGATTTTTTTGTCCTATTAAAAAGTTAACTATCCACCTCAGTTTCTGCTTTTATAAAATGGAATAGGTCTTTTCTTTCCCAGGCTGTTTTTAAGATTTTCTGCTTGTCTTTTTATCTTTATGTTTTTGAATATTATTTTGATGTGCCTTCTTTTTTGTTTATTCTTGTATGCTTATTCTGACTGGGGTTTATGGGATTCTTGAATCTGTGGCTTGATGTCTTTCATCAGTTTGGAGGAATTTTCATCTTTTCAATGATTACTTCTCTCCATCCATCCCTTCTGTCCTTCCAGAACCCAGATTACAAATACAGCAGGGCTTGCACTTTGTTCCACAACCTCTTATGCTTTTTGTTCTTATGGAATCTCTCCTGGGTTCTCTCTGTGCTTTGTTCTGAGTATTCCCTCTTTACTGTCTACTTCACTAATTATCACTTCTAGTTAGTTTACTGAGTTATTGATTTCAGCTATTGATTTTTTAATTCTAGAATTTCCAATAGTCTTTTCAAGCTTCCAATCCTCTTCTAAAGTTTTTTATTTTATAATTTCTAGCACATACTAGTCACAGGTATTTTAAGTTTCATTAATTCCTACTGTGATATCTGGACCTCCTTTAGGAGGTATTCTGGCTGAGATCATCCCTCAGGATCCAGGACACCTGCAGCCCTGCCCATCCAGCCAGTGAAGAAGGATCCTGCTGCTGCCTCTGTGGCTACTGGACAATGCCAGGCCAGCTGTTGGTCAGCCAACAGCCCTGGAACCTCATGATGTAGAGTCCTGTGCAGCTGCCTGGCATAACTCGGCCCCTTCATTACCATGTGTTGGATTTATTGAATGTTTGCTGCATACCTGTCTCTGACCCACCTAGGCCGGTAACTGGATTTGACAGCCAATAGGGCCCTTCTCCATCGCTGAGGAACTCAGAGGACTGGTCCCCGCAGGCACATGTCAGAGTTACGTGGCAGCTTCAGTCTCTGGAAGGAGCTCACAGAGCACCCTGGTGTTCTGGCACTCCATGCTCTGAGTGGGGTAGATGTATCAGGTTATCCATGCACCTTTATTGTGAGAAGACCTACCTCCCTGGGTCCAGCATGCTCACAGGCTGTGTGCTGTCCCTGGACAGACCCCTAGTGAGGAGTGAGGAGTGCAGTGTGTGGAAGGTTGCCTGGCCTCTCCTGCTCAGGGCAGTGGTGATGGAGCCCAGTGTTTCCCTGAGAGAAATCAGGGAACAGAAGACCACTGATACTCCACAGAACAACGGTAACTCTCTCAAGTGCCCCATAAAACATATTGTTGTTCGTTTCTCTTGCTAATGCTTGAAGGTGGTACTGCAACTATGTGTCAAGGGGTCATTTACGTTGTCCAGTAGCCTCTGGATGTCCACACGGCTGGTTACACTGGTGCCAGGACTCCCCTCAGCAGAGTCAGGGACTTGCTTCCTTCCCAGTCACCAATGAGGGGTGATGGTCCACATGGCACCCTCACGGCTGCCTGTCTGACTCAGACCCCAGCCTTCCTGTGTCTGAAGAACACAATTTTTACATTTGTACAACCTTTTAAAGAAGGTCTTTTTTAGAAGACTCATTTCCCCTTATTTAGATGTGTCTGAAGCCTGTTCCATAATTAAACATTGAAAGCCCCCTCATTTCCATGGACATAAATGTCTTAAGAGGATGCAGCTGTGTCGTTCTTGGCATCTTTCAAAGAAAATACACAGATTACAAGAGGGGCTCGCTGCTTTCAGCAGTTCCTCAGAGCTGCCCGCCTTCGGCTTTCTTCCCCAGCTTGAATCAGTGATGTTCCAGCCTTCCTGGTGCAAGAGGGAACCTGCCTGTCCCAGAGCCAAGCCTCCCTTGCAGAGTCCTGGCTGGGAGGTCTGACATTCAGCAGGCATGAGACTGTCCAGGCCCCGAGGGATGAGGAGACATAAACTCCTTGCTTTGACTCGTTAGTAGGTTGGCTTTGGCAATTCTAATTTGTTCTTCATGAAGGGATAGATTACTGGGTGGTGGTGGGGTGGGAAGGTCGCTTCCGTTAGCACAGTCGTGAACCTGATAAGAGACGATTTTGTCTCTTCAGGCTACATGCCCAGTTGCTCAAGTAGCCATTAGAGTTGAGAACAATAACATAGAGTTATAATAAATAAAGCATAGCCTTAGCTTCTCTGGATATGTGTGAGGGAGCAAACATTAATACCTACTTAACCCATAGAGTTTATATTTAATGTTCCCCCCAGTGAACCAGAACGTTTACTTTTAGATAGAACAGAGGTATTGAGAGAAGAAAATGCCAGACAGTCGGGTCTTTATGAAGGTGCCGTGTGGACATAAGAGGCGTGTAGACACATTTTGTCCGAGTCGGGATTAGCTCGCTCTCCTCAAGGTTTGGCAGACACACCTGTCTTCACCAGATGAGAACCTTCGGGAAGAAGCTGACCAGGTCATGGTGCACCCTCAACGGCAGATGCAGAGTGAGGGTGGGTCTCCCTGGGTGGCGCCTCTTGCCTGTCTGCAGGGACCTGGGATTGCATCCTCGCCGACACCCCTGCTTGTGCACACGGGGTTCAAGGCCTCACTGCATCCTGGTGGCTCCAGTTTTAAGTTTCTTCTCGATTCCTACTTTCTTCACTTGGGGCCTCTCCAGTACTTCAAAGACAAAAGGGGGCCAGGGTATTGCATTACAACGATGTTCAAACTCTTTAAAAAGAGTGAAAGAAGCCAATCCTTAACACATAGAAGCGACTGCAGGGGTCCTGGCACCAGAGGTCACCTGTGTGCAGCCACGGGCTCTGCTGATGCCAGGCCTGCCATCAGCTGCCCAATGGCCGACCCCCCTCTGCCAGACACCTCGGCTGGAAATGTTTCTGCCGTCACAAATGTGCCATATGGACCCCAACCTTCTCCACATCCCCAACCCAGTATACCAGCTAATGACCACCTTCTCACAGGAGTATCCTGACACAACAAACAGAATCCATCCTCCCAAACCAGTTTCAACACGCTCAAAAAAATAAACAAAACAGAGCAAAAGTAGCCCACAAGGGAGTTGAATGACTTCCTTATCTTGGTAACCTTTCCAGTAATTTTGCAAGAAATCCACATTTTGCCAAACGTTTTATAAAAACTCAGTTTTTACAGACCTGCACATATTGAAAAATTGGACATGAAACAAAAGAAATCTTGAAGAGACAGAAAGGAGAGCAAGTAACCATTTGTTTCTTGCCAGTTTTTTGATGCACGCTCCCAGTTAAATGCTTGTTTCTGTTCCCCAGGCAGCCCCTGTGTCAGAACCAGGTTTGAGCAACTATTGAAACAGTGGGATCCGGGAAGAGCAGACATTTAGGAACAATGTTTGGTTTATTATGTTAAAGCACAGAGTCTCCCCTTTCCTCACAACATTGACCTTTCAGCCTCCCGTGTACATCTGAGGCCAGAGAGCTGCGGGCTCCGGGGCCCGTGAGCAGAAGCACAGCCTCATCTGCCTTATTGCCTGCACCTGGGGCCACAAAATACTGAAAACCATTGAAAGATATAAGATTCTGAGTTTGCTTTGTTTTAAAAGCATAAAGAATATTCTATAAAACTGAAAAGACCATAATCTTTCCAAATTCCACCCCTAGTTTACGGGAAAGGCTCCCCTTCTAAACATTATGTGAATTTAAAATCTTCCATTTAAAGTGACTTTTTAAAACCTTTCATCAAATGCAAAATTTCTAATAGTTTTCATGAAAGCAAACATAACAGTCTTGACAAAGCACAGACCTTAAAAGTGCAGATGATGATTATTTCCAGAACCATAAGCTCTAGTTTTCTTGGCACAGAAGGAAAACTATTTTGTTAAAAAAAAAAAAAGAAAAGAAAGAAAGACAGACAAGGAGGAGAGTGGGCAGCTGGCCCTCCTCTGCGGGCAGGGCCCCGCTCATCCTCTGCCCAGTGTCCTGGCTGAATCTCAGACCCCCAGGTCCAGGGCTGAGTCCACCTCACCTCACGGGCTGGCAGGTGCAGCAAAGAGCAGTCAGACCCCTGCCCCCCTGGGTGACGTTGCCTCTCTTCCCAGATCTGGAGCCCCCGGAACGCAGGGTCCTGGGGCAGCAGCATCTTCCCAGCCTCCAGGTGTCTGACTCCATGGACACCTCCGGACACCTTGCTCCCCATCTCAGCTCCTGGCAGATAAAGGCATTTTCCCCTCTACCCCAGATTACCTATGAATCACACTCATAGGGTGTGTGATTGTCCTCATCTCCAGGCTCTGAGCCCCTCCAGTGACAGGACTGCCTCTCGGCTGCATCTGCAGCTTGTGGCCTCGTCCTAGACACAATAATGCTCCAGAAATGACCACTGAGAGGAAGTGAGGGAATCTCTGCAGACACCCAGCTGTCGACTGAAAAAGAAAGCACAACGTGAGAGTTGTGAGTTAAGTTTTATTTGGGGCAAAATGAGGACTATAGGCTGGGAGACAGCATTTCAGACAGTGCTGAGAAACTGCTCCAAAGAGGCAGCGGGAAGGTCAGTATCGATGTGATTTTGGTGAAGGGGGGACGCGCAATCAAGCAGGTATGTTTTGCAGAAGGTTCTGCTAGTCTCGTAAAGGTCACTGCTGGTCATGGGGTGCTGACGTCATCACGAAGGATTTTAGTGCTTTTCTAGACATGAGGAGATGCAAGAGTTGGGCTCATAAAATCTTCGCCTGAAAATATCTAATAGTCTGAAGATCTGTTCTGCCAGTTTCCCCCAGAGCACAGAAGGCCTCATTCCTGACTTCCACCCTGAGCTCCTTTCCGGGGGTGTTGACCGTCAGTGGTCGCAGCAGCTTGTAATTTAATCCTTGTAGAGGTAGAAGGCAAGTGCCAACCTTTAGCTGGCTGAAGTGGGGCAGGACAAGGCAGAATGATTCCTATGCAAAAATCAAGCTTTGCGTTTCACAGCTGGGGATTTGGGGGTGATGCTACAAACCAATTCCAGTTAAAACAATTAAACTCGATAGCCTGAAATCCTGACTTCTGTCAAATTCAAATCCCTAGGGAGACTGCAGAAATGTAGTATGACATCCTGAACCTCAAGCTAAAATATGAAAGGAAGTTGTGGGTTAATGTACACTGGCATCTCCTAAAATGTGACACTTACCTTTATTCTTTTAGGCAAAATAGGAGAAAATTCTGATGTTGAAGGGAGGACTCACATTGTATGGATATTTGTTCTAATGTCAGAGAAATTGATGCAATATGTAAAAATTAGTGCACCATGCTGCAATATGTGTTTATATTTTTAAGGGAAAAATACTTTTTCTTCTTGTAAAAGTAATTTATGGTCATCATAGACTATTAAAATAAATAAAAGTAAACTAAACTAAAATTAAATCTTCCATATCTTATCACCCAGAAATAACTGTTCTTAACATTTTAGTGTGTGTTCTTCCAGATTTTGTCAGTCTGTATGCATTATAGTTTTCAAAAATAGGATACGATTGTATTCACTGTTTTGAAAACATTTTTTCACTTGACAGTATATTGTCAGCATTTTTCCAAGTCAACCTGTAATTATGATTTTTGGTGCTCATAGAATTCTACTGTGTGGATTTATCATAGTTTATTTAGCTACTCTTTCACTAATTGCACTTTATTTTGTTTTCAGGTTTTTTTTTTTTTATAAACACTACTGTAAAAATTATCTTTAAACATACACATTTGCTTGCTTCTCAATTTTTTCCTTACAGAACTTTTCCAGCACTGTTGTACTTATTTTTAAAATTATTAGTACCGATTTTCAAATGGTCCTTCTAAGAGTTCATCCCAACATCCCTCCGATGGACACACAGAAAGGTGCCCTTTGCCTGCCTTCACAGCCAGAGATTGCACTCTCTTTTGTTTTGGGCAATTTGGCTGGAGGAAGAGCAGACAATTATTTTAATTTTCATTTATGAAAATCTAGTGATAGTAAGCTTTTTCTTACATTTCTACTGGCTATTGTGCCACTTTTAAGAACAAGATAAGAATGCCTTTGCTAAGGAAAGTGCTATAAGGGCCACTTGGAAGAGAAGACATCGGGGCCACAGTGTTGTTTGGGGCCGGGAGACCAAAATGACAGTTAACTGCTTAGAATAAGAAATGGGGCAACATCTGTTTTTCACATGTGAGAAGGGAAAGCAATGGTGCTTTGTTCTGAGGCTGGGGTAAAGCGCCCAGTCAACCCCCAGTTGTGAGGTGGTCCACTTGCATTTTGGGAGCAAAGCTGTTCACACTGCAGGACACCTGTGTGTGTGTGCGTGTGTGAGTGTGTGTGCGTGAGAGTGTGTGCATGTGTGTGAGTGTGTGTGCGTGTGTGCGGGCGAGTGTCCTATCACCTTCATCCATCTCTCACCGTGAGGAATGGGAAACGTACTCACCCAGTTACAGCCGCCAGGGAAACTACCTCTGCCACACAGAAAAAGTCCAGAGTAATGCACGGGCCAGCTCAGCACCTGCAGTCTCTTCCCCAGAACTCATCAGGGCTTGGAAGGTGTGCAGAGAATAAGAGGACACCCCCACAGGGTCACCACCAGCAGCCATGGGGGCTCCAGATCCACCTGTGTCTCATTTCAGAACAAGACTCCAGGGTCACGCCAAGTTACCCTCCCAGGGCATCTGGTTGTGAGAAGGGATGAACTAAAGGTGCTGAAAACAAGAGGAAATGAACCAAAATAGGGCAGGTCCAAATCCACCACGGTGGGTGGAGGAGCAGTAGGACTCAGGTGAGTCCCGGCGGGTCCAAGCCGGAGAGCAGCGGCAGCAGCAGAGCAGCTCCTCTGCCCGGGTGACGGCGACAGGGAGGTGGCTGCTTCCACCTCCTCACGGGACAGGAATGATCCTCAGGGAAGAGTTTAAGCTACAGTCACTCAAGTCAATTGCCAGACAATCCAGGGAAGACTGTTGTGTCAGGAATTATTGACCTAGGGTCTACACTTTAGGCCAGTCGGTAAATAACTCTTAACCCTGCCGTCCTGCTGCCTCTATGGTTGTGACAAGAGGGGCTAAACTCAACCGTCTCACCTACAAAGTCACTTTCTAGGGTGTTGGTGCGGGTGGTGGTTATAAGGGATTCATGGCAGATGAGGACCAGGATAAAGCATCCTTTGGACTATTTGCTGGGGGTTAACTTGAAAAAATCTAAGAGGGGATCTCAGAGCTCCTTAGGAACTACTTAGGAGTTCTACTGTACTTGGATGACACCACTGTCTTTGGTAGAAACACAAAGAAGCACAGGAGACCTTCAGGGAACTTAGTTTAAATGTCCCTATAAATTCCATTCTTTCATTTCATCGCCAAATATGTGATGCGTTTACCACCACAGAAGCAGGTAAGAAGACTGGTCTCTTAGAGGTGAAGTGATGCAATTTCACTTAGCATAATCGGGGTCACCCGTGTTGTTGCAATGCAGGGTTTCCTTTATTCTTAAGAGTGAGTAATATTCCACTATGTGTGTGTATACAAATATATATATAACATTTTCTTTATCCACCAGAGACACTTAGGTTGTTATCATATCATGGCATATGAATAACGCTTCAAGATGGTGATTTTATTTTTTTGGATACTTACCCAGGAGTGGGGGTGCTGGAGCATATGGTGACTCTATTTTTAATTTTTTAAGGAACCTCCATACTATTTTCCAAAGTGGCTGCACCAATTTACATTCTCACCAACTGAGCTGTACACCTGAAATTGGTTAAGATAGTAAATTTTGTGTGTTTGCTACAATAAGAAAAAGTTGGAAAAAAGAAAGAGGGCCGTTTAGCAGCAGAGACTTGTTCAACCAGCGTTTTGTGTCACTGACCTGAGGCAGGAAGCACATAAACCCTGCATAATTTAATTGCTCGCTGAGGTCGGCCTGATCCCGAGGTCAATCTCCGGGTGTGAGACCGCTTCTTGTCAGTGATGATTGCTGCATATTTGTCACTGTGACCCTAGACCGAAATGAGTAAGAATAGAAGCAGAAGTAAAAACCGAACAACCAAAAAACATATGTACCATGAAGTTGAGCTGTTTGTCAAGGATGTTGAAATCGGTGAATAACCAGGTGGGGAAGCCAAGGCTGCCGCCCTGCCTCTCGCTGCAGGAGGGTCCCGAGTCCCCGGGCCACGAGGAGGGGGCTCCCGGGTGGGCAGGAGTCCCTCTGGCTTCCGTCTCCTACTGGACACCGGCAACTGCTGCCAGATCGTCTCCTTCTCGGCATCCTAACCTTAAAAGGATTAGATCAGGAGAGGGCGCTGCCCCGCAGCCTTGATGGCTGTACTTGGTGCACAAGTCCTTGCTGGAGCTGAGACTTCTCTGCAGGTCCTGAGACCACGATGACTCAGCTCCGCCACGCTCCTCCGGCCCAGCCTGGACTCTTCACAGGTAATGCTTTCACTTCCTCCTGGCATCTCAAGCCAAGGCTGCAGGGGATAAACAGCTGATCCATATAGCCTGGGTGTATTTTTGCTTTGCCAGCTGGGCTCCTGTGAATAATGCACCAGCTGCACGCGGACAATGTGTGCAAACAATGTGTAAATGACCAGAATGGCATCAGGACAATGCGAAAAGCTCAGCATCAGCAGATGTGACACTGATGAGAGTGACAGAAATACAGCCTGGGCGTGGGTGACAACACCATGAAGCCTCCCAGGCGGGAGCGACAGTCCCGGGCTTGGTTCACTCTCCTCCTGAGAACAGTCACCCATGTCCTGGAGTAAAGGACCTGGGTAACTGACTCTGATTTACTTTTTGAGGAAAAAGTAACCATGGATCTTTCTGTTTCTAAGCAGGTGTGAGGAGTGTAGCTGCAGAACCGTGGATGAAGGATTCAGTGTTGTTGTTAGTTATTCACCAATGATTTCACTTCTTAGCCTGCAGATTTGCTCATCTGTGTATATGTTTGTGTGTCTGTAGAATAATATGTGTTTATATAATTATAAAATACATATAATCTATATACATGTACACATATGAAATAATCTGTTCTCATGCAGCAGACCATTATTTTAGACTTTAGTTTTTATAGCAGTTTTAGATTCACAGAAAATTAAGAGAAAGATACAGAAAGTTCAGTATAGCCCCTGCCCACCCCTCACCAGGGACAGCCTCCGCCATTGCCAACCCCCCCCACCCCCAGAAGGTATAGTTACTGCAGCTGATGAACCTACATTGACATGTGATCCTCACCTGGAGTCCATAGTTTACACCAAGTTTCACTCTTGGGGTTGACATTCTGTGGGCTTGCACAAATGTATAATGACAGGTGTCCATCATTATACTGTCACACGGAGTAATGTCACCATGCTAAATATCCTGTGTGCCCCCCTTAACCCTTGGCAACCACTGATCTCTTCACAAAACTGTCTTCATAATATTTTCTTTTCCAGAATGTCACAGAGTTGGAATCACGTAGTGTGTAGCCCTTTCAGACTGGCTTCTGTCACTTAGTATATACATTTAAAGTGCTTCCATGTCTTTTCATGGGTAGATAGCTCATTTGTCATTACTGCTGAATAATATTCCATTATTATGTCTGGATGTAACAGTTTATTCATCCATTCACCTACTGAAGGACATCTTGGTTGCATCCAAGTTATGGCAATTATGAATAAAACTCCAATAAACATCTGTGTGCAGGTAACTTTTCAGCAGCTTTGGGTAAATACCAGGGAGCATGACTTGGATTGTGTGCTAAGAGTATGCTTATTTTGTAAGAAAACCCCCGATTGTCTTCCAAAGTGGCTGCACCATTTTGCATTCCCTCCGGCAATGTTGAGAGTTCCTGTTGTTCCATATCCTCACCAGCATTCAGGGCTGTCAGTGTTCTGGATTCTAATAGATTTGGCCATTCTAATAGGTGTGTAGTTGTATCTTGTTGTTGAAACAGTGCATTTCAACATAGTATTAAGCATAGTAGTACTAAGAAAAATAGGAAACTAACATGCTACTAAATTATATAGGTAAGTTCCCTGAGCCTCAGTGCATCAATTAGAAGTGAGTATAATGTTAATGCCTACCTCATGGGGTCTGTACAGATAAAAGGTGATGATGTAAAGTACTTGGTAAACTGTGGATTGCTAAATAGATATCAGTTGTTATCCTTATTATATCAGAAGAACTGGTCATAAGATAGAATACTAACTAGAATAAGAATGTAGATAAGAGAATTTGAATAAATTCGTGAGTTGACACCCCAACAGGATACTGACAATATGTCAATTCATTCATTAGTTTATCCAGAAATAAATATTAAACATTTTTGCCATACTTGGACCTTGGGACATAGCACCGCCAAAGCAAGCATGATCTTTGTCCTCACCGAGGTGGTCTGTACTTATTTATTTATTTATTTATTTATTTATTTTAACATCTTTATTGGAGTATAATTGCTTTACAGTGTTGTGTTAGTTTCTGGTGTATAACAAAGTGAATCAGCTGTACTCTTTAAACGACTGTAGCAGAAACTAAGAGAAATGCTGTCATTCAACGAATAGTTTAACTTACTAAGTAGCCCGCATATAACCAGTCTCAGTGAGAAAGGCAGAGCATTCCGGCCTCTGGGCCAAAACTATAAACCCCCTGCGAGTATCTGCCCTCTTTCCGTCAGACCTCAGCGCTATAGTTCGAAGCATCACTTTAGCCTCTGTTACATTTACTGAAGACTCAGACAGGTTTTCTCTCCATTCAGACAAACTACCCTGAAAAGTGCTTCCGGAAGCACAGCTGTGACTCAGCGCGGCCTGGACTCGAGCCTCTGCACTTGGCTGCGTGACTCAGAGTCGTGTGCTCAGACCTCTGGGATCCGAGTGAAGGATGTGGCCATTCGGCATCATGTAAATGATTCAATTTCTTAGTCTTTGTAAGCTCGGTGCAGTCACAGTCTAGAGAAAAGTGCGTCTATTTATTCCTCAGCAAACAACAGCAAGTGAACATATCTTTTTTATGCTGCCATTTCTTCTTAAAGCGACCATGGAACTTGTTTGAGTAGAACCTCCTCTTGGTGTGAAGTTACCACACAGTGTGGTTTGATAAAACTTCTTCCCAGGACTTTTTAGGTCGAAGATGTTACTCTATTTTATAAGAAAATCTATTTTTGAATAGAGGGTGGATGAGTCCACATTTTCCCTGGAGTATGTGACCCTCCTACGAGGGTCAGGAGGACCCAGCTGTCTGGGGGGCAGGCACCATTGTTCCCCAACAGGTTAGTTTGTAACTGCTTGTTCTCTGACGGGGAGCTGCACATGTGACCAAAGGGCCCTCGGTTGGGCAGCGGTGGTGGGATTTCTCTCTGGCTCTCGGCTTTAGTGCATCTACCACTATTAACCCAGAGCTGACCCTCATGGAGCCTCCATACTGCTGTCAGAATGTTCCTTTAAGAGGGAGGTTCTGACCCTGAAAGTGAAGGGGATAGGACTTGCATCAGCTGCCACTCACAGAACCACGACCAGAATGCTTTTGTCAACCCCCGATCCCCTCGGCTCCACACGCACCTGCTCTGGAAATTTAATCCATCAGAGCATCCAAATGAAAGCACTCTGCTGATGCACCCAACTACCCAGCTGCCTATGGTCCTAACTTACCTCCTCTGGGTCCTAACTCAGCTTCTGTGGTCCTAACTCAGCTTCTGTGGTCCTAACTCACCTTCTGTGGTCCTAACTCAGCTTCTGTGGTCCTAACTCACCTTCTGCGGTCCTAACTCAGCTTCTGTGGTCCTAACTCACCTTCTGTGGTCCTAACTCACCTGTTGTGGTCCTAACTCACCTTCTGTGGTCCTAACTCACCTTTTGTGGTCCTAACTTACCTTTCGTGGACCTAACTCACCTTCTGTGATCCTAACTCACCTCCATGGGTCCTAACCCACCTTCTGTGGGTTCTAATTCTCCTTCTGTGGTTTCTAATTTATCTCAGACTTCCCATCACATGATGTTTCTCAGTGATGACTCACCTACACCTGCCCCAATATTGAGAAAGCATAGGTGCTGTGGGTGTGTTGACTGAGTTATTTAAATTCCTTGAGCTTTGATGTAATACTTTCTAAAATGGGATAATAATACCCTCCTCCACGGAGGTGAGAACCCCCATTTCATAGGGACCAGAAATACCAATGTCTCTCTTGTTTCCTGGATGGCACAGGAGACCCTAGGAGTTAATACTAAATTTGGATTTGTAATTGAGTTGCTGTGGAAAGGCTTTTTCTCCCAAAGAGAAAAAGTTCCCATTTCTTTAACTTGTATTTGTTTCACACTCTTGCAACATACTCTGTGGGCACTAAGCAAAAATGAGGGACAGTATCAGAGAACGTTTCAGATGAAATGAAAACTAATTCACATTTTTATTCCATTAACTAGATTGAGCTATTTCTTACATGGCACCAAATATTCTGTGGGGATTTGCTAGGAGAGCCCCTCTGTATTTTTGAGGGGCAGGTTCTGTGGTGCTTCCTCTCTAGATTTTGTACGCGCTTTGCCTAAACTTGTCGTTTCATTTTGGGGAAGAATTAACACGTGGAGAAAAAAATGCTGTGTTTTGCATCTACCCAGGGCCCAGGCCACCTCTGCCTCCCCTCAGGTGCTCTGACCCTCACTTGGAGGAGAGGGACCTGCCCCACCTGGCCACGTGAGGACCCGGTGCTGCCAGCGCTGCAAGCACTTAGCAACAGACAGGACGTTACAGATTTGAGAGCAGCTGTTTCCCTTGGGCATCTAACCACAGCATTTCCATACACATCGGGCCCATTTAGAACAAGTTGCTCCACTGAGGCTCACCATTGTCTTGGCGTCTTAACACCCTTGACCTTTGGGAGGTCGCTGCCCGAGTCAGGAGTAGGAAGCTTGACGTGGATGAATATTAGAAGAGTTTTGGCTAAGAGAGAGACCGGTGGGTTTGTGAAAGTTTAAATTAAAGGAAAAAGGACTTGAATGCACAAACGTCTCTAAAACCTGGTTCTTGGGCTTCCCTGGTGGCGCAGTGGTTGAGAGTCTGCCTGCCGAAGCAGGGGACACGGGTTCATGCCCCGGTCCGGGAAGATCCCACATGCAGCGGAGCGGCTAGGCCTGTGAGCCATGGCCACTGAGCCTGCGCGTCCAGAGCCTGTGCTCCGCAACGGGAGAGGCCACAACAGTGAGAGGCCCGCGTACCACAAAAAAAAAAAACCCCAAAACAAACAAACAAACAAAAAACCTGGTTCTTACTTTATCTTTTGTTTTCAGCCCTTTTGGTGCATCACAAGGCCCAGGGAGGTATTAACACATGAGGTCACCTTCCGATTCACCCAATTCCTCTGTCATATCTTGCAGTAGATTTAGCAATTTAAAAGCCACAGAATTCTGAGAGTTGGACTTTTGACACTGCCTGGGGAAAGATTGTGTTTCCTGTTAGTTGGTCCCCTAACTGGAAACGTCAGACTCTCACAGTAGAAACACTAAATCCTGAACAGCCACACTCACCATGGCATCCTTTGTCATTTCTTTGAAGGAAACATGTTTGTAATTTGACGTATGGGACCCTGCTTGGCCGACTGCCCCCAACTCCCACTCGTCCACACCAAGCAGTGATGCTCTGACCATTCTGCCCCGGCTGCCTGAGGCCAAGTCTGAGCTTTCCAGGTGTCCCCGGGAGGCAGGCAGAGGCCGGCCAGGCTGCGGACCAGCAGACACTGCTCACAGGTGAAGTGAAGCAGGCGGCCTGACCCGGCCTGACCCACCAGCCACTCCCAAGGCATGAGCATTCTCTTCATCACCAATTTCAGGTGATTTGAGGGATTCTGTGTAGAAGATTCTTGTGGATGTCGTGAGCTCCTCGGGAGTCTTCAACAGCAAACCCCACTTATACGAAGCTTGTGCGTGTGTCATGTTTCTCACCCCACCTGCCCAGCACTGTCCCCACCCCCGCAGAGCAAGCCCTCAGTGGACTCTGAAGCCCCCCATTAACCCGGATGGCCCAGCTCCTCAGCATAGTGGGCCCTGGGTGGGCATCCAAGTACACAAATGGACAGTAAGTCAGACCCTGTGAACATTGGGGTGTGAGTCCAGGGTGAGCAGTGGGCTGAGTTGTCTCTTTCCTCTCCCCCAGCAGCCCTTTTTTCTCTATAGGGCACAGCGTCTGTACTGGTCAGATTCTCCAGAGAAACAGAGACAAGAGGATGTGTCCACATAGAGAAAGAGATAGAGATTAAACGTTCGCCTTCCACGACTGTGGAGGCTGACAAGTCCCGAGATCGGCCAGGCGAGTTGGCAAGCTGGAGACCCGTGACAGCTGAGTCTGCAGGCAGAGAAAAGCCGATGTCCCAGCTCCAGGCCACCAGGCAGGAGGGGTTCTCTCTACTCAGGGCAGGGTCAGCCGTTTTGTTCATTCAGACCTTCAACTGATTGCACGAGACCCACCATGTCGGGAGGGCAATCTGCTTTACACATTCTGCTGATTTAAATGCTAATCTCATCCAAACACACCATCCCAGACACACCCAGAAGAATGACTGACCAGATATCTGGGACTGAGGCCCCATAAAGTGGACACATGAAATAGCCACCTCAGCATCTTAGAAATTTGTCCTTTCTTCTCACATCAAAGCCTCCAAAAATGTTTCTGAAAATGGGCTCATTGTGGGGCATGATTACTGGGGAGTGTGTTCTCCAGGACTTTCCTTCCCTTGGCTCCTCCAGGGACAGCCAGACACCCACACTTCAGATTCTCTCGGTGGCTGGTCACAGCCCACAGTGAATACCTGCACCCATCCTACTGTAGGGGAAAGAGATCCAGACATTTAAGAGAGCTGCTCAAAGCCGAAAGTTGGCAGGTGCTGAAACAGACGTACTGCAGCCTGAACCAGGGTCAGTTTCAGGGTCAGGTATTAAGCCTCATGTTGCCCAGGCCCTCCCAGAGGGTGAGGTTGGACACAGGTCTGAGCTTGTCTGTGCCAGGTGCCTGGTCTGGGAGTGACAAAGGGCTGGAGGGGAGGCGACCACACCCGGCCAGGGCCAAGGGAAACAGGATGGAACAGCTACACAGAGTAGAGGCAGAACCAAAGAACCAAGAGGCTGAGGACACAGAAGGGGGTTTGCCCCCGGCCCAGGCCACCCTCCCTCTGGAGGCCATGCCTCAGAAACCTTCAAATAAGTTCCTGTTTCTGCTTAAACCAGCTCCAGAGAGTTCCGCTCTTGGTCACCAAGCATGTCACCAACCGGAAGACCTCCTTGCCGACCTTGCTGGAATTATCCACAGAGGTTAGTACTGGCTGGCTGTGAAGTTGTGTTTCAGAACTGTTGAACACAGACAACCAGTCTCCTATGCCGGACCTGTGGGTCCCCACTCCCTTCCCCAGTGGAGATGCTCAGTGGACTGTCCTGATTTTTCTGTTACTGACCAAATCATGCCAGGGCTCTGTACTCATGTCACTAAGCCTGCAAGGGCTGAAACCCAGCCCCTGAAACGTCCTGGGTGAGTGTGTTTGTAGCCAGGGCAGCCCCTACACGTGTCTGAGGTCCCTCACATGGGCATCACCCCTGTACTACCGAGAGCAACCGGCCCAGGACACGACTCCCTTGACCTTGCAGCTAGAACATTTGAGGCCTGGATTTTCCAAAGCCTGAGGTCTTACCACCCCCCAGGCCCTGTCAGATTTTCATGTGCAGCCACAGCTTTCCAGGACCAACCCGCACCTGCAGAAGAAGGTGACAGATGACCTGTCATCTCCGTTTGAGTGTTTGTACAGACTTTGAGGAGAGACTTTTCATAGGTCAGGTAGTAGCAAAAAGAAATGACCTTATTTGAGAAAACACAATGTCTCAGGACTTCAAAGGGTTTCCATCAATATTCAAGTACGATTCTTCCAGGATATAACAGAATTAAGAAGGTGGGGAGACACGGTGAATCACTGAGCTGATGCATCTACTGATTTCAAGCAAAAGTTGGATATTGTATTTTAATGCAATATAGGTGAGGCAATTTGCTCAGCGTCCAAAGGCTGAATCTCGAACCCAGTCATAAGCTTCAGCAAGAGAGGGGTGAGAAGTGTGCCCCTGCTCCTGTGACTCTGTGCTGCGCCCACCCGGGCCCCTGGATGAGCAATGCTGTCCTTCCTGGGGCTCAGCTGACTCAGGGCCCTCAGAGTCAGAACCGACCTTTGGGTGGAGGGGCAGAACCCCGGCCTCCTCACAAATGGGATTCAGGAAAGATTAGGCTTTTCTTTAGAGATTGCTTCTGAACCAGCCTGAGCAGTGAGTCACTGCCCTTGACAATACTTTTGAAAATGAGATGTGTTTTTTGAAGTCTCTAACAATTTACAAAAACTAAGTTCCTTTGTTTCAGACTAAAATATATATACTGTCGGCTCACAGCAATTCAGTTCTACAGTCTTGAAGTATTGTGGTGATGAATACAATGATTTTGCCACACAAACTTTTAAAGTCAAAGGTTATTTTGTGCCTCTACATTGGAGGACCTGCAGCCCGCTCCCCTCGAAGGGAGAGCAAACTTCCCTCTCCTGCCGGCTCCCAGCCACTCACCCACCTGCCTTCATCCGGCCTGTCTCCACCACAGGCCACGCAGCCACAGGCCTGGTCCCAAAGCCCTTGGGGGCTTTAGGAGAAAGTCCTGACCCCACAAGGCCCCGTGGGACCTCATCTCTGGCCCCATCACGTGGATGGCACTTGTTCTCCTTCTTATGAATTAATGTGCTATTAGGTGTTATTCATTATTAATGCATTCAGCACAGTGAACAATGCATAGCTGAGTGACCACAGCACTGCTCACGGCATCTTTAAATAAAACATTACCAGACCCCGAATCGCTCCTGTTGCGACGTCTCCCCACCTCCCCAAAGCTAACTGTTATCTTGGCTCCTGTCATCAGCACCGTGGTGTCAGTTCTGTGCGTTTTTGAACCTTGTAAATATGAATCACATACTCGTGATGTCTGTCGTTTTGTCTCAGCTGCTCGAGATGGTGGAGCGCGGCCTCTCGCTGCGGTTTTAGTTGGAGGGTCCTTGGTGAATCTGCTTTCTACCCTCTGCTGACCGTGACCATCCATTTTGATGGGGCTCAGGCAGTGCCATCACACACTTTGTCTATGGAGAGCCCATCTTATTGTTATCCAGGAGTTCCCTCCTGATAACGGACAGGAGCTTTTGCAAATATCAGTTCCCAGTCCGTCTTGCCTTTTTTCTTTTTTTTTTTTTGTTACAATATTTTGATGGACAGATGTTCATAATTTTATTTATTTATTTGTTATAAATTTATTTATTTATTTATTTTTGGCTGCATTGGGTCTTCGTTGCTACACGCCATCTTTTCTCTAGTCATGATGAGTGGGGGCTACTCTTCGTTGTGATGCGCAGGCTTCTCATTATGGTGGCTTCTCTTGCTGTGGAGCACAGGCTCTAGGTACACGGGCTTCAGTAGTTGTGACACATGGGCTCAGTAGTTGTGGCTCACAGGCACTAGAGCGCAGGCTCAGTAGTTGTGGTGCACGGGCTTAGTTGCTCCGTGGCATGTGGGATCTTCCTGGACCAGGGCTTGAACCTGTGTCCCCTGCATTGGCAGGCAGATTTTTAACCACTGTGCCACCAGGGAAGCCCCTCATAATTTTAATATAGCCCCTTTATCACTACTTTCCTTGATGGCTACTTCTCTTTTTGTCTGGTTAATAGAGGTTGGCTACCTCAAGGTCACCCATATATTTGACTGTTACTTTCTATGAGTTTCATTATTTTCCCTTCACATTTATATCTACTATTCCCCCGGAAGGGATTTGATTGATGGTGTGAGCTGGGAATCACATAATATATTTTCCATATGGATATCCACATGACTTAATGCTCATTTATTGGGAAGGTTGTGCTTTACTATTTCTCTGCAGTGCCCACTGCCCTCAATTGAATGTCCATCTACTGTGGGTCTCTCTGAACTGTCTGTGCTGTTCCTGTGTCTATTGTCCATGCTGTGACAATTCCTCACTGTTGTTAATTACTGTAGCTTTATAAGTCTACAATTGTCCCTCCACAAGATTTTCTTAACCTTATAAATTATGCTAGGATTTTATATTAAACCCATAAAACACTGGAGAAAATTGACATATTTAGAATGATTGAGTCTTTCAATTCAATTAGGTCTTCTTTAATTTGTTCTGTAATGTTTTCTGGATTTTTGCTTAAGGGTCTCATGTATCCTTTGTTAGATGTGTTGCTAACATTTGACTTTTTCTGTCCTTATAAAGGTATCTTTTAAATCGTGTTTTCTAACTGTTTATTGTTGCTATGTAGAAATATAATATTTTTGTATGTTGATCCTTATCCAATGTCTTGCTAAATTCAATTATCAATGTTTATCTGTTTACTTTATTGGATTTTTTGCATACATAATCAGTTTAACTACATACAAGGGTAGATGTATTTTTTCCTTTCCAATTTTCATGTATTATTTCTTATTCTTGTTTTATTCCCCTGCTACTTAAACATCAGTAGTGACGGTGGATTTCTAGTCTCTTTCCTGACCTCGAGAGAGAGGGCAGTTCATCTTCTACAACCGTGACTTTGCTGTAGGTTTTTCACACGTCCTCCTGGGGGCCGAGGAAGTTCCTTTTTTTCCTAGTTTGCCAAATCCTTTCTGTTGATGTTGTTGATTGTGTGTGTGTGTATGTATGGTGTGTGGTGTGTGTATGGTGTGTGGCGTGTGTATGGTGTGTGTGTATGGTGTGTGCGTATGTATGGTGTGTGGTGTGTGTATGGTCTGTGTGTATGGTGTGTGTATGGTGTGTGTGTATGCATGGTGTGTGGTGTGTGTATGGTGTGTGTGTTTATGGTGTGTGTCTGTGTGTATATATATGTGTGTGGTATTTTATCAAATACTTTTTTCTGCCTTTATTGGTGTAATTTCTCTTTGTCCTGTTAATGCAGTGATTTTCACGATTTGTCTTAAAACATCAACTCTTTCATATCCTTGCTAATTCCTTGTCTGACTTTTCTATTAGTTACTGAAGATGTATTTTAAACCAAACAGTACAACTGAGGATTTGTCCATTGTTTTTTGTGGTTTTCTTTTTTCCAGCTTCGTTGAGGTATAATTGACAAGGATGGTATACATTTAAGGTGTGCAGTGTGATGTTGTGATTTCTGTGTACCTTGTAAAATGATCACGGAAATCAAGCTATTTAACACACCCATCACCTCACGTAGTTACTGGTTTTTTTACTTGTTGGTGTGGTGAGAACACTTAAGATTTATTCTTTCAGTAAGTTTCAAGTGTACAATACAGTACTATTAGCTGTAGTCCCCATGCTGTGCATTAGATCCCCAGAACTTCCTCAATCACTAAAAGTTTGTACCGTCTGACCAGCTTCTCCCCATTTCCCCCACCCTCAGTCCTGGTAACCATTTATTTCATAGTTTCCAGTTTCCTGCCAAAACTTTCCACTTTAGTGTAATTCTTGTACATGTTATCATAGTTGTCATAAAGTCTATGTCTGATAATCCCAAACTGAATTCCCTATGGGTCTGACTTCTTGTTTTCCTCTATTCTCCTTGTATACTGGACTTTTTATATAAATCATCTTAGAAGTAATTTGACGCTCTGGATGAATTATTCCTTCCTAATAGTTTAAATTTGCCTCTGATATCCTCTGGTCTAAAGGGACAGGTGACTTTCATATAATCAGGGGGTGGAATAAATAATTAGGGATTTTCTCTATTTCTTATTTTTCCTTATTTCTAGGATGAGGCGTTTGGACATGGATCCCTCAGCAAGGCCTCGGCTGTTTCCCAGTCCCCGCTCCATGATGAAACCAAAACCCCCTTATTGTCCCTCTGTCCTTTGAGACTTCGGGATCCCTAATATGGGTTTCCATTTTTCATGGTTGGCCTTAAGTGAAAAGTCGCCCTCAGAAGCCTGCTCCCGCCTCTCGGTTCCTTCCTCTGGGCCCTGCCCCGGCACGTCCTCCACCCTCAGGCTCCCAAGAGCTTCGGCCAGATTTGAGAAGCACTGTGTCCAGCTCCTCTAAGTGCGTCCACCCAGCAGTGTGGCCTGCAGCTGCCACTGGACGTGGAGCCCTTAGACGTGGTCTGGACACGGCACTTCCTCCTTCAGGCTGGAGATGCTTCTTCCTCCTTCCTGGGCCATCTGCAGGCCTGGCCATTGTGCCCGGGCCCCATCCTGGCACACCCCCGAAAATCACAGAGCCTGAGTTTGGTAACCCACTTTTCCCTCGGATTTAAGGATCTGTCATTGAAAAAAACGCAAAAACGCGGAGGTCTTGGTGAGCGGCAGGGATGAGCCTCAGTGAGGGGATGCGGCTCTGTCTGTCAAGGGCGCACTTCCTGCCCTGCTCTGGCTTTGCTCTCTGCTGGTTCTGGTGCTCATTTCTTGTCACATTTTAAATAAGGAAAATCTCTGATTTCCTTAACAGAAAGTAACCGGAAATACCTTCCTTACCGGCACTCGCCATGGAGTGGGGACGCCCTTGTCGCGCAGCCCCCTGAGTGAGTCGCCTCGCCTGTGACGGGGCTGCTGCACTGGACCTTCTCACGGCAGGAGAGGATGCTGAGCCGTCACTCACCACCTTGCCAGGTGCCCCGAGAGCATTTTAGCCTTGATAATTGTGGAAATTTTATTTCTAAGGGACTTTTTAATTGATTCTGAACTTTTACAGAGACGGGATTGTGCCGTATTTCTGCCTGCTCGGTCTCAGAGCAAATCCCCTTGCTTTATCTAATTAGCCAGCGAGTCATACCTGAGGGTGTCACACAGGATAATTAAAAACTTAATTGGGCTGCTTATCCAACTAGTGTCACAGTGGAGTCCAGACAATTAATACTGGCTGGAATGAAGGCTTTACTTAAAACTTAATGGAAAATGGGCTCCATTTCCACACCACAGCAGGCAGCACAACTTTTAGGGGCAGTGGATGACAAGGAAGTCTGTTATTCTAGGCTTTTGTGGTCTCTGCTCTAGCATCGGTGAAAGAGAATCAGCTGTGTCGGTGGGAGGACCCCTGTGATCTAAGGCCTGGCTTTATCACCCTTCTAAACCCCTAGTACAGACGATTCATCGGGGACGAACGGGGCGGCCCAGGGAAGGCTCAACTGCGTGTTGAAAGCTCAGAGGAGGTAACAGGGAGGGAAGGCCCATCGGTCAGCGACAGTGTTGAGTGACTCGTGGGCTTCTGACTCAGGTGGTTCCCGGAGAAGCTGCCTGTGAGCTGGAGACCGTTGTGCAGGGCGTTTACCAGGAAAAACCCCATCCGCGGGAGGAAAAAGGAAGGGCTGGGCCCAGGGAGAGGTGGAGGGTGCGACGCAGTCCCACCGAGGCCCCACGGACCCTACAAGGAACTCCAGAGCTAAAGGCCCTTCAGAGCCGTCCCGGCTGAGGAGGGAGGCCCAGGTCACTCCGGGTGGTGGCCCCAGGACATGCCATCTGGGCTGGACGGACCCTGGTCCCGAGGGCGGCTGGGGGCACCACTGCTAGGACCCTCTTCTTCACAGGAGCTCCAGGGGCACCTTGCCCTCGGGCGGGGCGTCAGGAGAAGGCTGCAGACCCTGTGGCCACCTCAGGCTCAGGTCCATGGCATGAGCATGACCGCCCGCCCCTACCTCCACTGCAGGTCCCCTGCCCGCTGGTGTGTCCCTTGCCCCCGGGTGTCCCCTGTGCCAGTCCTGGGGGTGGGGCTCAGGCCCTCGTCCCCACGGAGCTGAAGCCTGCTGACCGTACCCTTCTTGGCCAGGGCTTGTGCCCAGCCCACTCGCCGTCCAGTCACCCAATACCCCTCCCTGCCCCCTCGTCTACCCCCGCCCATCGTCCCTGCATCAGGACCTGAGGCGGTGGCACCGCAGCCCGTGGTCCCCCAGCTCCTCAACACCGCGGCTCCGGGAACCATGGTCTTTGGCCTCTGGAGGGCCCTCCGCAGCGACGAACACGCGGCCGGGGGCAGGTGATGGGAGGATGGAGAGGGGAGGTGTCTGGCTCCCAGAGTGCTTTCCCCGCATCCACGTGCTTTGCCCAAGGGACCAAGAGCCACGAAAGAGGAGGGAGATCCGTGCATGCTGCCCTCCCCCAGCTCTCAGCTCTCACCTGCAGCTGCATCTCTCAGCCTGGCCCCTTCCAGAGGCGCGTGTGCAGGGCGGGCGGGTCCCCTCCCCAAATGCTGCGAAGTTGGTCACTTCGCCCGGCTGGGTGGTGTGGGGATCCCATTTCCGTGGATACAGCTTTCTATGCACTCTTAGGTCAGGGTGCTGGCCGAGGCCCGGGCAGGAAGGCCAGTACCTGGCACGAGTGTCTACTTTTGTCCAAACGCGTCTGTGTGCCTCCAGGGAAGGATGCTGGTGTAGGCGCCCAGCACACTGACGGCCTCTCCTCTGTCCACCGATGGTGGCACTGTCAGTGCTGTGTGTCCTGTGGACGTCCCGCTGGCTGGATGCCCTGAGTTACGGCAGAGAGGGAGACGGTCTCACAGTTCTGGGACTAAAATGTGAATATATATTGTCTTCTCTTCTGAGGGAAACGAAAACCATTTCCGAGGGCTTTTTGTGACAAGGATGGAAAAATGCATCCGTGAGGTGGATGACCGCCTGCTGCACACCTGGGCCCTTGGGATTCTGCCCTGGAAAGCAGGTCGCATCCGCATCCAGAGGGGCAGCAAGTGAGGCTTTTATGTGTCTTCACTCACCTGTTAAAAGGTTCTATTTGTTTCTTTGTTCAGTTTGTTTTCTTTTTACGCCTGTTGAGTAGTCATCGAAACATAAGAATTCCTGGAGGCAGAGACATTGCCCTGGGCAGGGCAGGCGCGCGGAGGGTGTGGAGGCAGGATTAGGGTGGTGGAACCTCATCTCTACCTGGGACACACGCGTTCTCTCTGCGGACGGAAGGACTTTCATCCCCTGATCTGGAGGCCTATTTACAGCTTTCTTAAGTCTGTTGGCATGTGAGAGGTACAGACAGAACCTGGAGGAGACCGGTAAGTATCAGCAGATACTGCAGACCCGGCGTGTGCAGTGCTTGGTACCCAGTGAGCTGCATGTCAGAAACTTACAGAAAAATTACCTTTGGATTTGGCAAGAGACTCACAGTCATAGGAATTAAATCACTACTGCAATGTGCAGCATTCTTAAATTATTGCTTTATCTTTAACTAAAAAGCTGCAGAAGTTTCTCATCGTCGAGTTGTTTTGTTCCCTTAATGGTCAGTTTCCTAGGAGCCCTGGTGACAGGGACTGTCTCTTCTAAAATTAAATGCTGCAAGTACTCCAGAGCCAGGGTGTTGGAAGAAACCAGAAACCTGAAACAAACGTTGGATTTCTGCCAGAAAGGATGAAGCAAAGTGCCTGCCCCTAAGCCTGGTGGGACCCCAACTCTGCGGGTAAACACGCACTCAGGAGAGGGGGCTCAGAGCCACATTCAGAAGTGTCGCTCCCAGATTTGACTCGATTTAATTAGCTATGTGATTTGAACACGTCTCTCAGATTCGTTGAGCTGTAGTTTTCTCACGTGAGAGGGGAATTATTGAAAAATTCTAGCCTGACTTGTAACCTTGTATAAAGATCAGATGAAGCAGCGTGTCTGAACGCATTTCAAAGCCACTGTGTGTGTGCACGTGTGTGCATGTGTGTGCACGTGTGTGTGTGCATGCGTGTGACGGCTTCTCACCCACTTGTAATGAGTGTACCTTGTGGGTCCTGCTGGCAGCACTGCTGCTTCTCTGTCTCAAGGGCATGAAACATTCAGAACTTAAACATACACAACAAGTGCCCGTCAACATCTTCTATGCCCAGGGTCAGATTTTAAACCACTGGACATAACAGTACCTTAGATTCTTCTCTTTCCATGAAGGTTAAGATCACTTCCTTATCAGTACATATTGTTGTTTGCAAAACAGGTGGGCGTATGACTTGCCGATTTGTGCGCTGGTGTCTCAGGACTGGCTCCTGATGCTGGCAGCTCTGAGACCCATGAACAGCTGTTATTTATGGTGCCCACCATAAGACCTCCAGAAATCCAGCAGGCCTGCAGGACCCAGGAAGTTCCCAGGCAGGAAAGCTCAGCTGAGCCACCTACAGCTGACATACACCTTCCCCCTCCTGGCGTCACCCTGTGGTGGAGTCTGCCTGGAGGGACTCGGCATGAACCTCCTCAGGCTGGAGCTGGCCCTGCCCTGGACCTCACCTCCCATCACCCCGTGCTTCATCTCCACCCGGATTTCATCATTAGGTTAAAGTTACGTATTGATTCCTTGCAGGGCAAGGAGGAGAAGGTCTTAACCAAAGGGCGTGGAGGGTGCCTGTCCATTCACCCTTGCCAGAGCCTTCTGGCTCTGCTGTCTGAGAGCCAGTGGACTGCACGTTTTCCTCCACTTCGTCATCTGTTTCCCCACCAGGTCTCATCCACTTGTACCTGTTTCCCCATTGTTACTTACTTTATTTCTGCAACTCCCCAGACATTTATGACCACTCCTGTATAATCAATTCATCTTCAGATGAACATTTCCAGCTTACAATAAACAAACTGGCATCGTGTCTTCTGTTAAACTGGAACTAAACTCAGGATGTGCTGCTGTCTGATACATGGCCCCAGGCAGGTGTGGTTATTTTAATTTAAATTAAAATTTAAATCCAGGTTCCCAGTTGCACTAGCCAAGTTCCAGCTGCCAGGCCACTGGCCAGGAGGTGGCAGCACCTGGGAACATCCCCAGCTGGAGAGGTCAGCTGGACAGAGCAGGAAGGGCTACAGTCAAGCCAAGGCTCAGCTGGCTCCCACCTCCCTAGACACTTGAACAGAAAATAGAAGCAGAGGGACGCTTTCTAACTCATCCTCTGAGCCAGCATCAGTCTAATACCTAAACCAGATAAAGACATCACATGAAAGGAAAACCAGAAACCAATATCTCTTATGAACATAGATACAAAAGTCCTCAACAGGATATTAGCAAATTGAATCCAACAATGTATAAAAAGAATCAAAGACCACAACCAAGTGGGATTCATCCCAGGTATTCTGGGTTGTTTCAACATTCAAAAATCAGTTAATATAACCTACCACATCAACAGGCTACAGGAAAAAAAATCATGTGATCATATTAATGATGCAGCAATGCATTTGACAAAAATCCAATATTTATCAGTATTTGTGTTAAAAACACTTAGCAAACTAGGCACAGAGAAAAATGTCCTTGACTTGGCAGAGAACATCTACAAAAACCTACAACCAACATCATACTCAATGGTAAGGGCCTGTATATATGATTTAACACAACCCCAATCAAAATCCCAGCAAGCTATTTTGTGGATATTGACACAATGATTCTAAACTTTATATGGAGAGGAAAAGACCCAGAAGAGCCAACACAATATTGAAGAAAGGAACAAAGTTGGAGGACTGACACTACCCAACCTCAGAAATACTATAAAACCACAGTGATCAACGGAGAACAGTATTGGTAAAAGAATAGACATACATATCAATAGAACAGAGAATAGAGAACCTCAAAGTAGACCCACATAAATCAAGTGAATTTATCTTGACAATGGAGCAAAAGCAATTCAAGGGGGAAAAGATAATCTTTTCAAAAGAAAATGTGGAGCAATTGAATGTCCATATGGGAAAAAACTGAATCCACACATAGACATTACATCTTTTACAAAAATTAACTCAAAATGGATCATGGATATAAATGTTAGATGCAGTATTATAAAACTTTGAAAGGAAAACAGGAGAAAGAGTATGTAACTTTGGGTACAGTGATGTGTTTTTATATACAGTAACAAAAATATAAGAAAGTAAGAAATGCATCCCCAAGGAGAAATGCAAACTGTGACCAGAGACTCTAACTCTATGACAAATGTATGAACAGCCTCACTGGATGGGGCGGACAAAGTCCTGGCCTCGTAATTTGGGAGAGTGTGGGGTCTGTAAGGCTAAAGGCAAAGGAGCTACATGTAAGCACTGCACTGTGGTTAATAAAGTTGTGTCCCAGGGATATAAGCAATAATGCTGGTACCAGGACACATACGCACTGGAAGTGAACAACCAGGCTCGTGGATAGTGGGGGCAGTGGCGGCCAAGCACTCTCTGCTGCAGTGGACACTTGCAGAGAAGCGGGAGGAGGAGGGTGTGGGTAAGGTGGGATGGAGTTGCAGACATAGGTGTGAACTCATGTTTAGTGTAATATAGATGCAGATAGTACCTACAGAAATATTTAGTGAAAAGTGTTTATACCAGGGTTAGTAGACACACATATACTTCTCTGCTCTGTCAGCTGATAGGGCCTAAAGGAAACAATGCCCCAGTGGCACCTTGCACATCTAGCCCCAGATCATTGTTTCTAATATGATTTTCCAATAAAAGGACGCAGGGATCCATGGAGAAATGGCTGATTCTAAGATTAGAACAAAAATCCCCAAGATGAGCCTGGAGCATCCTACAGTATAGGGAGGAAGAAGTGATCAGAAACAACAAACAGTCCATTGAGAGGGTGGTGAAGGGAACAGGCCCAGCTGAAGGGCTCCCAGTGGCCAAAGCTGGAACAGTTTGAGCAAAAAATAAATGAACTAGTGTTGGATCATAACCCCAAGTTTAAAACAAATACCCACGAGTTCATACTGATGTAAATGATTGTGTAAATAAATAGTGGCAAAGAGGACAGATCTTCCATGCAGAAAAGTTCCAAATAACGTATGTAGACGCCATAATCTCAGTGAAGGGGAGGGGGAATCCCACTCCTTGTGTGTGGGCTGCAGAGTCACTTCCCTCCGATGAGCACAGGATGGATCTCAGGAGGGGCATCCATGTGGAGGAGCCTGACACACCACCTGGCCAGGTGCCCAAGGCCAACCTGAGCGGTGATGAGTCAGGCTGACAATATGCACCCCCCACACAAGGTGATGAAAACAGCTCTTTACCTTGGTAATACATTAACTCATTCTCACCGTGAAAAAAATCATAAGAATTCCCATTGTGGGTGTCCCACAAAATGCCTGACCAGGAGTCCTCTAAACTGTCAACGGTGTCAAAAACCAGGCAAGTCAGATAAATCGCCACACCCTAAGGAGATGTGACAACCGAATGTCATATGGTGTCCCCGATGGGGATCCTGGAACAGAAAAGGGACAATAGGTAAAAGCTAAGGAAATCTGAATAAGCAATAAGCTTTACTTAATAATAATGTATCAATAGGGGTTCATCATTGTAACAAACGTGCTATACTAATGTAATGTAACGTTGTTAATAATGTAATATGTTAATAGTAATAAATAATGTAAGAGGTTAATAAAGAAGAATCTGAATGCAGGATCCTTAGGAACTCCCTGCACCATCTTTGCAATTTTACTGTAAACCTGAAACTGCTCTGTAAACTCAAGTCTATTTTTTAAAAAGATGATATTGGTAATTACCCAATTATATTCAGATATTTTAATGCCTCTTTCTCTGTGATTGATTGAATAAGTAGATAAAAATTCAGTAAAGATATAGAAAACATGAATAACACTATTAACAAATTTGATTTAATTTTCATTTATAGAATGCTCCACATAAGTGCAAAACACATATTATTTTCAAGTGTAATGAACATTCTTCAAGATTCATCATATGCTGAGCCATAAAAAGATTTTCAATAAATTTAAAGGATTGAAAACATAAAGAGTATATGCTCTAAAGTGGAATTAAATTAGAAATCCATAACAGTGAGATATCCAAAAATATTTGGAAATTTGAAACATACTTCCATATAAGCAATGATTAAAGAGGAAACATTAAGAAAATTAGAAACATTTGGAACATAATCATTATAAAAACACAACATACGAAAATGTATGGGATTCAACTAAGACAGTGCATAGAGGTAAATATATAATAAGAAGAAAATTTAAAATTAGTTAGCTAAGCTTCTACTTTAAGAAACTGAATGGAGCGCAAATTAAAACCAACATAATTAGAAAAAATAGTAAAAAGTAAGAGCAAAAACTCAGTAGAAGTGAAAATAGAGAAAATCAACAATGTCAAAAGTTAATTTTTAAAAATGTTTAATAAAATTAATAATTCTCTAATCAAGAAAAAAGGGAGGAAATGCAAATGACCTATATCAGGCATGAAAGATGGGACGCTATACAGATCCTACATACATTAAAAGGAAAATATGGAAATACTATGAACTACATTATAGAAATATATTTGTCAAGTTCAATGAAATGAGAAAATTCCTTGAAAAATACAGCTTCCCAAAAGTGACATGAAAAGAGATGGATAATCTGAAAGCTTATATAAACTAGAGTAGTTGAATACATAGTCAAAAATCTTCCCCAAAGGAAAACATCAAGGGCATATAGCCTTACTGGGGAATTATATCACTCATTCAGACTAGAAATGGTACAACCTTGCACATTTTCAGAATATAAAGAAGGAAGGGACATTTCCCTACTGAGTCTGAGGCCAGAATTATTGAGATTGGGGAACAGGGACAGGAGGAAAATTCATGGGATGATGTAAAAGTTCCTTATCTTGTTTTGGAGGTTGACACCTGGGTGAATACAGTTGTCAAAACTCACCAGGTAGTGCAATTAGGATCTCTGCATTTTATTTTATATAAATTACACTTTAATAAAAATCACATATTAAAAATATATCTCAAACTGACCCTTCTTTTTGATTTCTGCTTCCACGACATGGATGCAGACCACCAGTGTTTCGTTGTTTCTCGGTGCATCCATTTATATTCCACATCCAGAGTTATTCTTCTAAAACACGATCTTTGTCATGACTCTCATTTGCCTAAATGGCTCCCCCTTCCAGATGAAATCCAAACTTGCTAGTGAAGGCCTGCACAATCTGCGTGCACCTAGCCCCATGCACCTCTGCCCTGCTTCAAGGTGTGGATGGGGAGCTGGGAGACGAGGATGGTCTACGCGGCCCGCTCTTTGCAGTTCAGGGCTGCACGGGGGCACCCTTGATTCAGGAGCAGTAACAGCTGTACGTCCAGGGCTGTGGGAAGGACACACAGGGACACAGGTGAGCACCCCTGGCCTGGATCCCTCTTCCTCTCCAGCTGTCACTACTAGTTACTTCTGGCTTCCTGGAGGAAGCGTCCCCCCAGCTGACCCTCATGCATACACTCCACCTGGGGCGCCCCTTCCCGTGACTGGATAACCCAGGTCGCATTTGGACAGAGCTCAGGTGTCTGCCCTGGAAGCCTTGCCATTCTCTCTTGGGCTGAGAGAGGTGCAGCCCCACTGTGACTCACGGTGCCCTGGACACGTCTGTACCAGTGGCAGGACCCTTGGGGATGAAAACATGCTTCACTCTCCCCTGCAGGGCCAGCACCCACATGCAACAGAGGCGCACAGCAGGTCCTGGATTTTTTGAGTGAACGAACAGCATGACTTGTGTCTCCTTCCTGTGGGCCACTCCTCCAGTGGAACGGCTTGCAGACCTGCTCTACCTGGCCGTCTTTGGGTGCAGCTCTGGAGCCGCCCGCCGCTGCTCTGGGGCTTTGCCTGGATCCACAGCCAGCCTTACTCACAACCCATTCACAGCTCCCCAGCATCTTAGGACAGGTGACACCGAATCAGTTCAGCTCCATTTGTTACAAGAAAAATCTGATTTTGAATTTAAAAGAAAAGTTTAAGAAAAAGTACCAACAGCACTCCCTGTGCCTCGCCAAGTATGTTCACTCTGGACCTTTCTGAAAGCTTTGGGTCGGCCTGTGATTAATGAGCTGTTGGTAGTAAATTGCAAGCACATTCACACCTCGAAGTCATATTATTTAACCTTTAACTTATTGACTGGTAGAAACTTAGAAAACAGAAAGTGTAATTTTAAGTGTCAGATAGACACAGCTAACTTGAGAATGTAGAATTTTAAAAGAGAAATTTCAAATTTCTCTTTGACAGACATTCGCATGGAAATGATAGCACTTCACGCATGTTTCTCAGTTTTCTTTAGGGGAAAGTAAATGATCATTTTCAGGCTCTCAACCAATCATCTATCTTTTTCTAACTTAGGCCATCAGCCAAATCAGATAAATTAAGGCAGAAACACAAGGAGCCACCAGCTGGCATTTGGAGGCTCCCAGGGCCAGAGCCCCCGGTGGGTCACCTACAAAAGCCCCTCCGATGCAGGTCCTCCCCGCCCTTCAGTAAGGCTGGGAGCTGGGGCACCAGCACGTGGTGGGAGTTTAACGAGGAAGGGGGTCCGGCTCAGGTATAAGTTGGCGCCGATGCCATGCTGTCCTGCCTCCCCGATTGAAAAGAGACCCAGGCTGAGGGCTCTGTCCCTCCTGCTTCAGGAGAAGCTCCCTCGTGTGTCTTGGTCAGCACGGCCGAGGCCAGCAGCCCTGCCCCAGACACAGGCTGGGCCCGGGGACACACTCCCCAGAATGACCCCCATGGACAGGCCTGCACTCCAGACAAAGTCTCCATAAACGCGGGGCTCCTTGCTTCTTGCTGTATTTCTGCCCCAACCTCCTAATCAGTCCCATTCCTTTTGTCTTTCTGTGCAGCCACCCCCCCGAACCCCGACAAAAAGGTAAAACAAAACAAGCAAACAAAACCAACTGTCCTCTCTGTCCTCGGGGGACTTTCTGGAGACAGCACGTGGTCCAGGCCCCCATGAGGAGACCCCCGTTCCCGTCAGGACCACCTGGGTCCCCACCAGGTCGTGACCGCCTGTTGCCCAACTCACTTCTGAGCCCAGAGCCACTTGCAATCCCTCAAAGGCCCCAGAGTTCAACCAGGCTTAGTCCTGAGAGGCTCAGTGTGCCCCCTGTGCCCGGCGAGTTCCCAGGGGTCCTTCAGGGTCTAGCCTGTGAGACCTCTCCCCGCCACCCCGTGCTTTGCCAACACGAACCGCAAGCTCCCACTGTGGACATTCCTACCTCTCCCCATGGAACGTGAGGCCCTGGAAGGCTGACCCTGTGGGTCCTTGTATATGCAGGACTGACACAGACCAGGGCCCAGAATCTCTACCAACTCTAGACCCTTCCAGTCCTGCAGCCTTCCCCACTATCAGCCTTCAAGAAACGGTCTGATGGTGTGACCTAACATTTCCAAAATGCATTTGTATTTTAACAAGAGAATCTTTAGCAAAGTATATATAATATCTATTATATATACAACTCAAACCCAAAAACAAACCAGATAGGATTTGTTGTCAAAACAACAACGGCCGAGTCACGCCCACATGTCAGGCCAGCCCTGTGTCTCGTGGGCTGCTTTCTAGACGGCGTTGTCCGATCTCTAGAGGAGAGAGAGTGTCCCTGGCTCAGACCTGCAGAGAAACAGGAGATTTTTATTTTGCAGAATAAATCATGAAGAGGCTCCCAACTGCTGTAACTTGGAAACCTTGTTAATTAAACAGTCAATTAGAAGGTTCCTGGCCCAATTCTGGGGGCCCAGAGGGAGGGAGGCCTAACTGTCCTGAGGCTGAACTTGACCCAAAATGGCCAACGCAACACAAACAAACACGAAACACTGGTCTTGGCTAAACGGCTACGCTTTTTAACTTAATCTCGCACAGGCTGAACGTGCCAGCAGAGGCTCCCGATAAGATCTACGCATCCCTGTGCTCTCCCTCCCCCGCTTCCCAGAACCATTTTCTGTTAGAATCAAGAAAACTGAATGTTCAGTGAGTATCCCGGTGTCGCAAACACACGGGGAAATGAGTGTGTGGCACGAGAGCCAGTACAAATCCTGGCCAACCGGGGGCTAGAACACTCTCGGCTTTGTTAAAACTTAACAAAGGATGGAAGGGCTCGCAGGCCCGTGCCACCATTCTGCTGCATCCATGGGGCGCACTTGGTGACCTGGGACACAGCTGATCACCATGCGCAGACACTGACTTGTCCACCGTCTAAGTGACTGGCTGTGAAATAGAGGCTCTTCCCAGGAGACTGGGTTTCCCCTTTGATTAAGTCTTTGAAGGACAAAGATGTGGCACCTGACAATACGTGAGCACACACTGCTTCACACAAAGCTCAGAACTGCTCTGCGGGCTCAGTCGCTCGTCCTGTGTACAGGCGAGTAGGCCCTGCCTGCTGTCGCCTGGACAATCGTTGCAAAACCGTGGCTTGGAGCCACATCTCCAGATTCCAGTGACCCTGCCTCAGCACAGACTGCTTTCTGTAACCATTCCCAGATGAATTTAGGGCCACACTGTCGTGGTGGAAGACAGACTTTGAAGACAACAGATGACTGGCTTTGGGTACAGTAAGACACAGCAGTTATCTTGTTGTCAGGGAAACAGCGTGATTCGGAGCAGCCCTGGTGTGTGCACAGCAGGCCGGATCTGGATGATAGGAGGCCACGAGCTCCGACCTCCACATGGGCAACGCAGTCGGCAGCATGGTCCCCAGATGCCTGTCCAGTTTCGTCCCCTGACACAGCTGGGCTGCTGGGGCCCCGCTGCCCCAAGCCGGCCGAGCCCTGAGGAGTTCAGGAGTCTGCAGAACAGGACTTTGCACTTGTCCTGGAGGTGGTTGGACTCTAGGACAGCTGGTAAAATGGGGCACATGGGACCTGCTCGTGGCCATCACGTGATCTGGCAAAAGCACAGATCTTGGGGTGACTGTAAGATGATGCCACGGTGCTTGGTCTGCTTCCAATTATGCTGATTTTGTCCACAGAATTATTCACAGCATCTAAGTATCAAAATCTATCCAGTTGTCTTCAGTCTCAAAGAACATGATCTCGAGCCAGCCCGTTTCCATTTCTAAAGGAATGAAAATACACTCGGCCGCCACTTATGCGGCTCACCCAGATGTAATCGTGGGATTGCTCCACACATGGCAGATGTGTGCTGAGAGCCTCGGAGCAAGGGCTGTGCACGCAGCGAGGCAGGGGGCTGGTGGCGGGGGGCAAAAAAGTGCGCAGCCGCGGCTGTGAGCCCGAATGAGGGAGGGAAGGCGGTGTGCTTCTCCACTGTGACGGTCCCTGTACCCATCAAAAGGGAGAAACCACAGAATTTAAAGCACCCACTGGTGAGTTCTCTCAGGTCATTGAAGGGGGTGTTTGCATATGCAATTATCTACGTTAACAGACAAGAAACCTGCAGCAGGACCCAAAGCGAAGAGTGAGTGGCACGTACAGGGGAGATTCACTCCAGATGGAATTTTCGGCCCAGAGTCTGTGTCCCTCAACTCCCCACGCAGCTGATTCCAATGAATACATGTCTTTAGAGAAGCATTTTCCCATGCACTGTGCTCTGGTAGCTTATGTAAAATATAAACATGTGTGTATTTACTTTTTTGGCATTACTTCTCTACTTCCATATTTTTGAGGAGTATCTTTTCTCATATAACGGAACTGTTAGTTAGGTGGTCAGAACGCAAATATCTGTGGTTTATGCATCTGGAGAATGTGTGTGGGTGTGACTGCCCAGCTGCGTCCACTGGTGCCCGTCCACCCCGAGGTGGTTGATGCCCCGTTGAGCAGCTCTGAGCTGACATTGGTCATTTCTCATCTTTCACCTTGCGATCCTGTTCCTTCAAAGAGCTGAGCCACCCTCTACCCGACAGCTTTATATATTTGTAAACAGTTCTCTTGATCCAACAGTGACCCTCACTTTGCCACTCAGGGCTTTTTTGTTCATCTCAAAGCCAAACAATCTAGTTCCATCAATAGTCCTCAGAGGACAAGATTCTGAGAACTCTTGTCACTTTGTTGTTTTATTCAGTACATATTCCAGTTTTACACCTCCCTTTTAAAACACGCTGCCCCAAATTGAACAAAATGCCACAGGTATAACTTAATTCTGTGATGGCTGCTAAGACCGACTTAGATGTTTTTGCTGCTGACTCCTGGCTCCATCGTCCTGTACTTGATCTTCTCATTGGCCACTTGCCAGAATCCCCATGTTCCCTGTGACGGTGGACGCCCCACGCCTGTTCTTCCCCTTCCCTCTGGGGCGTTATGGAATCCACTGTTACATGACTTTCCCAGTCTGGGGAGATTCTACCCATCACACCCTTCACCCAGTTCAGGGGGCCTGAGAGGCAGGTCTGCGAGGTCCCCGCTTCCTCTGGGAAGTGCTCAGAACACATCCTGTGTCCAACATAAATGTCAAGTTCATTAGTTTTTTGAACTGATCTTCTCCTCATGTGAAGTCCCAACAATCAATAGGAAAAAATGATGTAAACAAGCTGCAAGCTGCCAGATCTTTCCTATTTCTCCTTAAAATGTCAGTCTCCAAGCATCCCTGAAAAACCTTTCATTAAGGTGCACGGCCTCCCAGACATGTTCATGAAATGAAACCCAGTGAAGGAGAAATTCACCTAATGAGCTGAAACATTTGTTATTTCGAAGGAGCCCCTGGTCGAAGGAGATGAACCGCTATTTCACAAGAATGCTCACAGGAAAGAGGTAAATCCCTTCCCGGCAGAAGCAGCCAAGCTTGGGGACCCAGCAGCCACCTGGTGGACAGTTATACGTGGTGCTGGGGATGGAGGGGGAGGGATCTGTTCCTCACACCCCATCAGGAAGCACCCTTTGCCTCGATTTCAAATATTTGGGTCCGAAGTATTTCACTGCCTTAAAATTTAATTGCTTCCACAAATGATGGATATTTACTGAAGGTGTTAGAGCAAATTTCTACCATGCAGGAGACTCTACAGCACGATTTCTAAAGCAAAAGCCAGGATGATTTAACTTAAGGAGATGAGACTGCTTCAATGATGGGAAATGGCATTTTTAATGGTTTAGGAATAAACCCAAACATACAAACAGAAATAGTTTCCTAACTGACCTGGGTGAACATCAGCCTCAGAACTGAATGTTTCCTAGAAAATATTCCAGTCTTGGAGATGAGTCTCCCCTGTCAGGGGTCCTGACAGCCCGGCTGAGTCAGGATGCCACCTGGAGGCTGCCAGCCCATCCCTGCCCCACAGCTGAGAAGTTGGGCTTGGCTACCTGGGCAGAGGTGACAGGTGAGGGACAGATGCCCCACCTGGTAACTGAATCACCAGGTGTGCATTCAGCTGGAAGGAGGAACCTCACTTCCTACCTGAGCACGAGCTGATCTGAGTGTTAACAGTCTCCCTCCATCACCTGCCTTCAGTCCCCAGGGGAAAACCCTTGGTTCCTGGACCTCAGCCGTTCCCTGTGCCCCTGTGAGACCTGTCCTTCCTACTGGCCTGCTGTATACACACCCTTCTGGGCCTCCCGTGATGCTGACCCAGTTCCCAGGAAAAGCTTTGATCACACATTCCCTTTTGTTGTGATTTTTCTTACCAGTTCACGGCTGCCCATGGAACGGCATCCATACTCTCGAGACTGCATCAGACTCTCCATTAACCGGCCCTCGACCAACTGCATGTGCGCCTTTACCCCCTGAGCTGACATCCCCTGGGTACTTTCCATACACGCTACGTTGTGCTAAACACTTTTAGCAAATCATCTCTCTTATGCAGGGGTTACTATTATCTTCATATTACAAGTGAGAAAAGGCCCGGGAAGTAGACGCTGTCCTTGGGAACATGGGGTGTGTGCCTACAGAGTGGGGTGCACCCTCCCCCTCCCTCTCCCTCTCCCTCTCCATCCCCATCCCCATCCCTACCCCCATCCCCCATCCCCATCTCTATCCCCACCTCCACCTCCCTCTCAGGTGGATCCAGATCTGGGTCAGCACTGGTGCTGCTTCCCCACCCACTTTGCATCGTCCCCCCAGGAGGAGGGTTTTGCTGATTCCCATGGACTCTGCCCTTTCCAGGGGACACACTGTACTTTAGCTTGCATGACCCTTGTTGGAGAACATGAATTAACCCCCTGACAACACTGTGAGTCCCTGAGCCCAGCGGTAAATCCGTACGTGTCCAGGACTCTCCTTGGCTTCACAAAGTGGACAACCCTCAGCAGGTCCTTCCTCCGTGAAGGACCCAGGGTCCAGCTCACCCTTCACAGAGAACTGCTGATGTCATCCTGGGATGCACTAATAACAGGGACCTTTAGAACACGCGAGTGTCCTTTACCGCCTCGCCCCAGCTGGTGGCTGCATCAGTGAGGACAGAGCCAAGTTCCTCTTGCTTCTTGCCGAGCTTGGTTCCCTTGGTCATCCTGAAACACCGTCGCTAAGGAAATAAAGACTCAGCTACAAGCATCTGAAATCACTTCCCATTGTTCGGTTACATGGAAACTCAGTGATCTGTGTGTCACTTAGAATAATTAGTAGAGATTTCATCTGAGACTGGGTTTTGATTTTTCATTGATCTCTTTAATTTGGCCCCATGTCTCCATGCCTCTCAGGGACACAGAGAGAGTTGGATGCTTGGGAAGTGCTAATTAGAATCAGAAAGAGTCTGAGTTACTTTTCTTGCACATTTTGAAAGCAGAATGGCGTGTGCCTGGCACTAGGGTTGGCATTGTGTAGGTGACAGAAATGTTCTGTTGCTGTTTCTGCTTCCCTGCTCTCCAGACCCTTACGTCTTCCTCATAACACTGTGGGCCGTCTAAGCCCCACAGATGCTCTCTGTGTAGACCGTGGATGATTCAGACGCAGATGGTCATGGTAAATGGATTGTCTTCTTACTAGACACCAGGGGAATTCCTTATAATTTTTCTCTAAGTAACTTTAAGATTTTTAATAACAATCTTGGTTACCGTAATGAGTTTGTGGGGCTGACAGACCCTGTTTTTAAGCCCCACCTTCCACTTACGAGGAGGGGACACAGGCAGCTCCTTAACCTCTACACCCTTTCTTCTCCTTAAGCAGGACATAAGAGCAAGGAACACACCACCCTTCCCATGGTGACGGTGTGACTCCAGGACCCAAACCTGAAGACACCTGGTGCTTGATAAAACTTTGGTTAATGAATAAGGAGCGAGTGTAAATAAGCGCAAATGTGGGAAAGTGCGGTTTCATAGGAACAAAGCAAAACCCATTTCTGGTTGAAGCAGCCCTTTGTCTTCTTTCTTTAACAAATTAAATTAAACATTGCATGACTCAATAATTATACTTACCAGCAGCCGTCGGGCTTTGAGAATAAGTTATGACGTATAAAAACCTAGCTGTGCAATGGCACAGTGTGGAAACAGCAGCATAGACAGCAGCCAGATGAGCACGTGGTTTCCAGCGGGTGTCCCCGTTTACCTGGCAGGTGCGTCCTGCTTGCCGCCTTCACCTGTGCTGAGCTGGTGGCTTGTCCGCTCACGCCTGGTGTCTGTGGAACTGCAGCTGCCTGGCTCCTGGGCACCGTCCCTCAGAGGCCACTACTCAGGGTCCTGCAGGACCAGCTCCCACTGCCTGGCACCGGCTCTTCTCTGTCTTCCAGGGCCTTCCCTCCGCTCTGCCTTCTGGCTCTGATCTCGGATCCCCAAAAAGTGACAGTGGGGCCAGAGGGGACATCCTTTAGAAACAGCACAATGTCTGCTGGCTCCCTGCCTTCCTTCTGAGTGTCACCTGTGACACCAAGCCCCACCCTGCCCCCTGCTCAGCTGCGACAGTAGCATCGTAAAACCTAGTTTGGAATTACCCTCCTCATCCGTTGGCAGCTGTGTCTTCAAGGAAAACTTGGTCCCACATTTTTGGCACAAAAAGAACTTTCTGAGGAGAACGCAGGTGTACTCCCCAGAAACCCTCATGGCTGAGAATTGGTTTATAGATTGAGGTTGTGCATCCCAGTTCAGCTCGTATCCTCAGTTCAGTTTGACTGTTACAGGAGAATTACGTGTTTGGGGATTGCTCCAAAAAGAAAGAAGATAAGGAGTGGGGTGAGGGATTGTGTCCTTAAAAAACAAAATGCAACGTCAGCAGAATTTCATGTGGATAAAAGGACCACAGTGTCCCCTTCCTTCCTTTATGTGACCCCCACAAGTTCCGGAGGGTCATGAATGAAGAAAACAAGTGAGGTCAGAGAGATAAAGAGAGACTGCTTTGTTCATACTTAATCTAAATTAATCACACCCTCACTCAAAGTGGAAACAATATGGTTATTTGAATAAGAATATCTGGGATCAAAACCTTGCCCTGTTACACCTGCTTCATGAGTGAGGAAGTCGAGGATTAAATAAATTAATGTGTTTTTCAACTTGATGTCACTATTTTTATAATTATCATTTAAAAAATTGTAATTATCAACTGTTGAGCGTGTATTTTAATCTCTAAGGAGCTCCGATGCAGCTCAGGTACCTCGGGAGCCTTTGGGTGGAATCAGAGGAAAAGAGTGGGGAAAAGTATCTCCTTCTTTTCTCTGCCTTTCTGTCACAGGAGACCCGTCTGAGTCCTTCCTCCGGGGCCCAAATGGAACCGAGCTGCCCCAGGAAGGAGACACGGCTGCCAGCACTGATGGTCAGCCTTGCGTCTAGACCTTAAGGAAAAAGGTAAAAATTCAAAATCACCTCCTAGGACTGCAAGTCAGCCCAGCAAGCCCTGGGCAGCACAGCTGGTCAAGGAAAGTGGGAGGTGTGGGGTGAGGTTGTGCGTAACGGGACATCTCTTTGCACAGCCCTCAGCACTGAGCACAAGGAAGACTGTGGGGAAAAGCCATCGGGGACCCTGAGACCTGCGTGGCCATCTGAAGATGTTCCTTGTACGGCCCAGTGTGCCTAAGAGTCCACCACTTTCCACTTAGAGACTTGGAGCTGTAGGGCCTCAGGGGTTGTACACCCACAGGGTGATGCTGTTTACTTCTAGAGGGGCTATTCCTATAAGTACCACAGGGCCTGGAACCTGCTGGTCCAGTTCAGGACGAAGACAGTTCTCCCCACCTCCCTGAGGAGCCCAGAGTCACCTTCCCACAGCCCTTCTAACCCGAGCTCAGAGGCCAGAGGCCATCAAGGAAAGAGTCTACATCATCGAAAGCAAAGGCTTCAAAAAGAAAAACACACATTAGAATTCATCACCATTCAAAGGAAGGTGAGAAAAAATACATTTTCAGATAACAAAAGGTGAGAGAATGTTCCTATCAGATACAAACCATAATAAATGCTTCAGGAAGTTTTTCAGGCTGGAGGAAAATGATCGAAATCAGATCTAATTAAAGATTAAAGAGAGACAAAAATAATAACTATGTGTGTGGAGGTGTTACTGTTTTACTCTTTCCTGGTGTTTGTAAAAGGCAGTGGATGTTTAAAGTAAAAATTATAACAATTTCCCCTGGTAATTACAACATATGTAGAAATAAAATCTATGACAATGACAGTACAAAAGATGAGAAGGAGCTAAGGTAAGGTTTTTATCTGTAAAGTGTCATTACATTTATATAATATGATGATGTATGCATTTTATAATTGCTAAAGCATCCTCTAACAAGAAAAATAAATAAAATAAAGCAGCATTGTTTAAAAAATACAAGGGACAGAATAAATACCAAAAAATACAAAACAAACAAACAAACAAAAAACTGAAGAAAATGAGCCATTAATAAAGAGAGACATCCAATGAAATAATACAGTGAATTTTCCCACACATTCTAGAAAAGGAACAATAACCTGAAAGAGAATTAAAAATAAGGATGAGAAGAATTCAAAAACATTTAAAGGGGTAGAATTCCCGTGTCATAAAATAAGTGTCTATAAAGAGAAAGAACAAGAAAGATATTTTAGAAAGAAAATATACCTATACTCACTTATATAAAAGTTGAATGAAAATATAAACTATATTCTAGGCACAACCAAAAAGAGAATTCCATAATTTGGAGATCTTTTAATGTGAAACAGAGAGACAGATGGGCGGAACAGGAAGGAGAAGTTAAGGGTTCGGTTAAGCGTTTGCTCAGTGAGGAGGAGCAGGGTGGGGAGTTTCCCGGACTGTCCAGACTGAAGTCCAAGCCTCAGTCTCTGATCTGCACTGCCCACTCTCCACCACCCTTTGAGATTCATGAAAACTCACCTCCACCTACATCATATATATGCATCCTCCGACCTGGAGAAGCTCAGTGACTCTTTCTTGTTTTGCTGCTTTAAACAGGTAAAGAAGTGTTCCTGTTCCAAGTGCTCATGGAGGTTTGAGGTGTTGAATGACCGTGTGAGATGAGGAAGGGCATCCGGAGAGATCCTCAGAAGGTGGAGCCCTCAGAGTGTGTGTCCAAGCATGGGGTTTGCATTTTGCGGGGGGGACCCAGTAGGAGCTCTGAGCAAATGAGAGCTCAGCCTGTGGTTCTGGGTCACTGTGGTGTTTGTCTGGGGAGCAGAGTGGGGGTGAGATGGGAGAAGCACCCCAACCCAGAGGGTCTTGCTGGGCTGTTAGGGATGGTGGACCACAGTCAGGGTCATCCCGGAGAGTATGGAGAGAGGTGGGTGGTCTGGGGATGCGTTTGGAGAGCAGTGTGTACAAATTGGTGGTTGAACACATGATAGGCTGAAGGAGAGGAGGCATCCATTCAGAACTTTGTGACTTGGGTGGATAAGTTGTCGTATGCTGGGAAGTGTAGTAGGTCTCACAATTTCTGGAGTGGCCATGTCCCCAGATGCCCAACTGACAACATAGAGTAATGGTCCTTCCCGGAAATGCTGAAGACACATGGACAATGCTTGGACACATGCTTGGACACATGGACTCTCAGACAGTAGGTGCTTGGACCTGACTCACCTCAGCACGGTGTCCACTGGTGATCACGTGGGCTCCTGTCCACAGGGCAACCTGGCTCTTTTTCTTCCTGCACTGTTGCTAGTTCTTCTGCTTCATAAGCCATTGCAGTATTTGAAGAAGAAATGATATTTGTGCTTAATTATAGCCAAAATAATCTTAAATGATGAAAAATGTGGAGGTCACTTTTGGAGGGCACGTCAGCAGGCCACGATGTCAATCAATCCTCCCAACATTTCCCACGTGAATGGACCAGGCTCCTGTTCTCTGAGCGGCTTCCAGGCTCAGACGGCTGGTGGAAGGTCAGCATCACCGACAAACACGCTCAGTGACAGACGACCACCATCTGTACCAAAACACGGGAAAAACAGATTATCTCAACTGAGAACCAAGCAATTGTTTCCTGAATCACTGCCTAAAATGCAGGCCTGAGTCAATCACCTGTGTGTCCTGGTGGCTTAGAGGGGACCTGAGTCCTCAACTCAGGGCCTCCCATAATGCACTGGGGTAATATTATTCGCCACATAGACTATTGACTCATCACAGAGCCTGACTCCTAATTAATCATTAATTAAATCAGTAACACTGCAGTGGTCCAGCATTTTTAGGTAAATGGACCATATCACATTATGGAATGACTGTCCAGTGGATATTTGGCTACATGGCCACCGAACGTGAAAAAAGACGTGTGTCAAACTTTGCCAGAATTCAGGAGAGTTTTGCAGAATAGCTTTTAGTTAATCTGCAACTGTAGCCAAAGGCTCTGAATGTGATCTGTATTTAAACATGTGTGAGGGGACCTTCTAAGAGATGAAACCAAAGATATCTTACAAGGTGGAAGTTTTAAGCCACCATAATTTTAAGGGAAAAGGACAAGGGAGGGAGATGAAGTAGGACTTCATTTTAAACACGTGGTCAATGGAGGCTTGAAGGGAGAAATGAATGAAAGAATCTGCCCATTTCAAGTTCCAAGAATTCTGCCTAATATTTCATTTTATTTCTTCTTTACAATCATAACTGGCTTTTATTTTAGCCTCTGCCTCCATGGGGTTTGGAGTAAGTCATAGCACGAAAGAGGCTAATCATCCAGAGGTTAATTCCAATACTGCTGTTCTTTCTCCAAATAGGTGTTCTAAAAATGTAATTTTGGGCAAAAATCTGTACGAGTTTTGCTTGTTTTTCTTTTCCTGTTTTTGTTGCTTTCCCCTTGGATCTCTTGTGAGGCTGTGTGAACATGTTTTAGCTTGATGCCTTCCCTGCATTAAAACCTGCTGTGTGGTCACATTCACTGCTTATGACCAACCAGGATATTTTACATGATACAAGTTTGTACCATGTGAGTGACCTTGTGACCACGCACGCTGTCACCATGATTCAAGATATCCCGAGACGTTCAAAGACCCTGCAGACTGTCTTATAAAATGTGCTCTCTTTCCCTCAGGTGGAGCTTCAAGGAGCAAAGACCTCATGTCCCCGAGGGTCGTCTGACCTGTACAAGTGGCCTCTATTTCAAGTCCATAGAGAACTTGAGGTGGACTCAATGCGGCCGCAGTTAAGAGCTGGTGTTGCTCGTAAATCCACTTTGAACATTGGGTTAGAAACGAGGACTCATTAATTCATTTATTTGCTTGCATTTATTCACTTATTCAACAAACACTTTTCAGATGTTGTGTTAGGTGTAGGGCATGTGGCAGGAAAAATCCAAAGTGTCAAAAGCTTCTGCCTTTCTGGAGCACAGTCACATGGGGAAGATAGACGTTGGGCGGCTGAACAAATGATCCTCGTGTGTGTGATTCACTGGTCCCCAGTGTGTATGTGTGCATGTGTGTACATGTGTGTGCATGTGTGTACGTGTGTGTATGTGAAAGAGAGAGAGGCTGTGAATGACTGATTTGAAGCAAAAGTGCATCCCTGAGATATTATGACTTTGAGCCTAAAGGTATAATCTTCAGAAATCACACTCTGTAAATTTTCTGTTAATTGAACCTCTATCCGGAAGCTTGACTTACCAACACCTTCCAGATGGTGGAGGGGAAGTTTGACCTCAGTTTCCCAAGAGTGTAAATACAATGGCGAACTGTTGATTGTCAACTGTTGTTGATTCTTTAAATCCGAGTCCTTGTAAATCAGAGTAGATACCACCAAACTCACATGTAAGTAAGATTCAAAGAAGACGGTGATGGCCATCACAAAGCAGGATGAGAACTCAGATCCGAGGAGAGGGCCCTGTGAGCATGGGCTCTGGTACCGTCAGGGCAGTAGCTCCTTTCAGCTCCAGGACAAGCGGTTGGAAGCCTGGGAGCCTCCCCGCTCATTCCTCCCTCTCCCACTGACCCGAGAACCCTGATGCTCTCGGTGGCTGACGCTCTGGCTGGTGGAGCCCCTGCAGCCCTTCCGAGGGGCCTCAGAGCAGAGCCTAGTGTGATCAGCACGTGATCAGGTGCCTCGTGAGTGAGAAGTGGGCCTTTGCCGTGCCAAGTCTGGTCTGTGCAACTTCCAGCAACAGGACGGAGGGGCAGTGAGCAGAAAGCTCCGGGCCGCCAGCAGAAGCTGGGTTCTGCGTAAATCGTCTGTCGAACATCGTGCAGGTGCCTGGTGGGAAGTTTGGAAGCGTGTGATTTTGGCAGATAAAATGATTTTTTTTTTAGTTTAAAAGCTTATTTCCTATAAAGCCATCCATACAATAAATTAACATGGGGGGAGCTTTTCAAATTAAAATGAGAATGTGATTTTCTGTAGCTGTACCTCTCTGCCACAATGACAGTTTTTGTGCACCAGTTACTTTAGAAAATTGCTGGAGGCTCTTGAATCTGCTGAGGCACCCCAGAACCCTACCTCGTGTGGTGTCATAAACCGACAGTATCAGAAGCCGCAGTCTCTGGAACGAGGGCACAGGAATCCCTCCTGCTCTGCAGATTTACAGTTCTTAGTCTCACTTCTGAAGGGTGTTTCATTTCCAACAACCACCTGTATAAATAATTCATTCTCTTCAAATATGCTGAAGACATGACGACTGAGCAATGGCTGGCTTGGAGGAAGGAGAAGTACATGCATGTTATAAAGAGGCCATATTTCCTGTAAGTTACCGTCTCTGAGGATTTGCGGCATATGCTGAATAAGATCTGCGTCGACTAGAATACTTTCCTTGAAGATCTCAGAAAATTTCAAAATAATATTTCACTTGTGTGAAGTTAAATAGCAATGAAATTTATAAATGGGATGTTGAGGATTTTATCAGAATTTTGTCCTGGAAAAGTAGAATGTGTAACATACTATGTGAGCAGCTAACTCCAATGCCTTGTTTCTGGTTCCATGTAAATAGGTATCTGTGTGTTTTGTCAGTTCTACATGCTGGGATTCTTCAGGAAGAGTGTGTAGCCATGTAGGTAGTAAGTCTGGGGTGGGGTGTGGGCTGCCCGCATGCTGCTGCGTCAGGATGCCCTTCTCTGCTGCAACCTCGTTCCACTTACAGGGATGACAGTCTAGGCTCCATGAGTCAGCTGGTTTGCTCGTAAAGGACTCAGAGTGTTGTGGTTTCCTGACCCGCTCCTCTTCCGACAGTCACCAAGCTCCTCAACGGCCAGGGCATCTTCCATTCCAGGGCATTTCCAGTGAGCAGCTGGACCCCCTAGAATTATGGCTATACAAATATGTGTGGGTTAAATAAGTGGGTGCAGGAATGGCAGAGAGATAGAAATAGAGAGGTAGATGGATAGATGGATGAATAGATAGATAGATAGATAGATAGATAATGTCCTGTCTAAATTTCCTGGTCTAGATTCTGGGATGAATGCACCATGAGTCTCTGTGCACAAAGGGTGTCAAGGGACTTCTGCCCTGGCTGCTCAGCAGACGCGCAGATGTTCTCTGGACATGGCTTCTCGGCATGAGTGACCCTCGATCTAAAAGCACATGTTGAATTGTGATTCTGTGACAGCACTTCTACAGGGAGCCAAGTTAATGCCATCTGAAGTATGCTTCTTTCTGATGATTTAAGATGATATCAGATCGAGCTCAAAGAAACTAGAGAAATGAAGGATTAGCCTGTCCCGAGGGCCCTAGCTAAAAAAGCCCTGCCTCAGATGGTCTTTGACAAGAGATGATACACATCCTGGCAAGTGCCTCAGGAAGCACCCAGTCCTTGCTGGCTGAAAAAGAGGCACCATATGCTTTAGCGATCATGAGGCCAGCCTGACACAGTGCTTTCACTGTGGAGACAGGAGCTGGCTGACTCCCCTAGTCAAGCATGGATCATGGCCTTATTCACAGATTTTACTTCTTAGGTGGAATAATAGTTTCAAATTTTCTTTCTACATTTTAAATAATCTCTTGTCTTACTAACAAGTCAAGAGGATGACCAAGCTGCTTTCACCTTAGTGTGTGACTCCGTGTGATGCCGTGTGACTCCGTGTGATTCCGTGTGATGCCGTGTGATGCCGTGTGACTCCGTGTGATGCCGTGTGATGCTGTGTGACACTCTGCGTGCTCGTCTCCTCCTCTGTGCCCCTGACACACGAGGGCGGGAGCTTGTCGGTTTAGCTGTATGAGCAGTGTTAGGAGACCAGCATCTCTTACTTGTTTATTAATTAATCCTTTACTAAGAGGCTCTGGACGCTAGGTGAGGAAATACTTTTTTTTAAATCTGCTGGTTTAAAAAATGCTGAGCTATTTGACCAGATAGGGAAGAAGGCAGTGAGCACAGCAGGATCAGGGGATGCTTGGCGCTGGGGCTGCAGGGGAACGGCGGGTGCTGGAAGGTGCTGTGGAGGCACTCAGGTGTCCGAATCCACCCTGCAGAAAGTGAGGGACGCTGGGTGAGCTTACACGGAGAAGTGACCTGACCGCTTATGCAGTGGCATTAAGATTAGAAAGGAAAGAGACTGCGGCAGAGGAGTGCTCAGCTGGACATTGGAATGACCCAGACAAAGGAAAACAAAGGCCCCAAATAAAGCGATGCTGAAGGCTTAAAGACATCTTACTACTTCTCACACTGTGTGTCTGTATATTCATGTTGCATATATTTTAAATATAAATCATCTCCAATAATTTTTGGAAATAGGTGTGATGCAACTAATGAACTTTATATAAATAACATTTTCTCTTTCCCTTAGTATCACAGCAGTTTTCTAGAACAAGCCATTGGAAGGCACTGTGTATTTAATGGGACAAAAATTCAGAGGATTGTCCTGTCACTGACTGAAGCCCGTGTCCCACGATACACATGCAGAATCAGAGAAAATGAAATTATTGCCTTTTAAACAAGACCCATTTCAGAGACCGTGTGATGTAGGATTTTACTTTACATTTCTTATGAGGCTCTAAATTCCTCCATAATATCACTGTGACATGTTCTCTGAGATGAACAAGGATGACTGGACATGAAAACCTGCTTAAACTACAGAGAAGGACGGGGCCTCACGCCCGAGCTTCATTGCAGCCCTAAGGTTAGCGGGGAGCTCTCCCGCTAAGTCATCTCCTTCTGTTTCTTCACATGAGAAGGTCCCAGTGGGTGTGGAGGTGGAGGCCTGTGAGGACAGCGGTCCCCTCCCCTCCAGGGCTGGTCCCAGTGCGCCTGTGTCTCCAAAGATCTATTTCTGCTTTTAAAAATAGAAACAAAGCAGGAGCCAGCTTCCAGAAAATGCTTTTTTGGGCATCTTCCTGGCATAGAGCATTTCACCCTCTCTTTCTCCAGAGCTTTTCTAGCCATGGGGACGCTTCCAGGAAGGCCTGACCCACCGCAGGATGAGAGGAGTGTCAGGTCCAGTGGTGTGATCGGGTTAGCTGGACAGCTCAGCTGCCTGGAACTTCTCAGCGCCCCCGACCCCCAGAAACACCCCCTCCTCCTATCCACAAGGAGACCTGCCCTCAGCATCAGGTGTGTGACAAGCAGCAAAGCAGGTCACCTCTCTGGAGACACCTATTAAAATAATACCAGCCATGTCCTCTTTTTTCCAGTTTTATAAGATGTGACTGATGTACATCTCTGTGTAGGTTTAAGGGGTACAGCTGGATGGTTTCACTCACATATTTCTGAAACGATCACCACAGTCCATTCAATTATCATCTGCCATCTCATATCCATACAACGGAAAGAAAAAGAAAACAATTCCAGTGCTGAGAACTCTTAGGAACACTTCAGCCTTATTCTCCCAACAAGTCCACGGAAGTTGATGTTTTTAGCCAGTTTCTGAGATGGGGAAACAGGAGGCTGGGAGCAGGGGCCCAGAAAATCTGGGGCCCTGAAAAGACAACGCGGGCCAGAAGGGGGCACGGGCTGGAGGGGCGGTCAGCGGCAGTCGGCCGGGGATTCGCTGATTCAGGGGCCCATTCAACTGACTGTCCCAGCAGCCAGCCTCGCGCCAGGCCCGTGTCAGACCCCGAAATGAAAGCCCCGCGGTCCCCCCGTAAGGAGCTCACAGGCAGACGGAAAGGGCTGGGGAGGAAAACGGTTCCCGCGGAGAACAAGGAGCCCAAGAGGTGCAGCCCAGGTCGGGGAGGGTCTCCCCGTCACGTGCCCAGGCGACGGGGCAGCAGGGTCAGGGCGCGCCGGGCCTGACTTCACCGCCCCCTCCATGGACCCCCTAAATCCCGGGCCTCCTGGGGTCAGCCCTGGGCCTCCCCTGTGACCAGTCTCGTAGCGGCTGTGACTCACCTCGAAGGCTTAAGCTAACACCGTAGGCCGGTCACTGCGTCCCTAAGGCCTCACTCTGGAGCCCAGTCTTGGATACCGGATCCCCCTTCCAAACCTGGAGAACAAACCTGTTAAACGTGCAGGGAGCCCTGTGGTGCGGGTCCCCCCAGCCCTGTAGCTGCTGCTCCTGGGAAAGCGGACCTGCGCCCCCCGCCATCACTCTGGCAGGAACCGGGGATCAAGCCTGACCCTGTGCAAACACCAGAGCAGCACGGGCACCCTCGGGCCAGTCCCCAAGCCACCGCCCTCCCCGGTGAGTCTCCTGGCAGGCTTACAGGGGCTTTGCGAGGGGCTGGCGTACATAAGAGAATCTCTCAGCCTTCATTCCAACCACCACGGCCACCTGGAGGATGTCGTAGACACTGTCACACGCAGAGTGAAGTGTGATGTGAGCGGTGCCTGCCTGGGGATCCAGTGCTGCGGTGAGTCCACCACCACGGCCCGGGAATGGGAGTACCCTGCCCTCCAGAAAAGGCACCTTTTCTAAGAAAATAAGGTCTGTTTTAGGGCCTTTCACCTGCGTCCATCTTAATAGGGATTTACTGATTCTATTACAGGCGTGTGATACGGTAAGACAGCAACAAAAACATCAGAAAAGACCAAAAACACATTTGAATGGGATTACATTTAAATAATTGGGTTAGGGAGGTGCTATTCAGCAGAGATTTTTTTTTTCTGTTTTTAAAACCTTGTCTGACACTGTGATTCACAATTTTAAAACATAAAAAAAATCATTTTATAATGGCCATTCTGACCGGTGTGAGGTGATACCTCATTGTAGTTTTGATTTGCATTTCTCTGATAATTAGTGATGTTGAGCATCTCTTGATGTGCCTCTTGGCCATCTGTATGTCTTCCTTGGTGAAATGTCTATTTAGGTCTTCTGGGGCTAGTGAGAGTAGCATCGACATATATACACTCCAAATGTAAAATAGCTAGCTAGTGGGAAGCAGCCGCATAGCACAGGGAGATCAGCTGGGTGCTTTGTGACCCGGTGAGATAGGGAGGGTGGGAGGGAGGCTCAAGAGGGAGGGGAGATGGAGACATATGCATGCATATGGCTGATTCACTTTGGTGTACAACAGAAACTAACACAGTATTGTGAATATATACTCCAATAAAATCTATTAAAAATCATTTTAAAGGCATAAACTATATAAATCCTGGAAAACATGCCATACTTAAAAATAGTACTTGAAAAAGCTATTAAAGACATTTTTCTGCTTTAATTTTTATATACATCTAATTGTGTGTATATATATATATATTATTATATATTATACATCTATTTCTCAATGCCTCTTTTTTGGTGAATACCCCACCCAGCTACTCACTGGGATTTCTTCTGCATATCAGTCTCTTTGGGCTTGTGTGGACAGCATGGAAACCCTTTGGGATTGTGAACACAATTACAATGAGGAGGAAAAATGATGGAATTTAAAAGAAAGCTTGAAAAGAAGAAGCAGTGTTCATTTATATTATAATTATTCTTCCATCTTCTCATTCTTTCACTTCTTTTTGCCACCATAACTTTATCTGTTTCTCTCTCAGTAAATTCTTTCCTCTTTTCTTGATCTCTACCAAGAATTTTCTTTTTTTAAACTAAAAAAAGTAGGACTACTCAGGATTTCTTTTCAAAAGAAGTACAATTTCAACTTTTGAACATGAACAGGTTAGAAAGGAAGACCTTCCACCAAAGGGCTGTCAGATGACAGAGCCAGAATCATGGAGTTTGTGTTCCCCTGGGACCCCCGACTCGAAACAAGCCAGAAGTGTGCATTGGAATCTGCTCTAAAAAATATCAGTTGACCTGCTCACACTGTCCTTTAATTATCGCTAAGTTATTTCTGTGTATTTTTAATGTCATTGCCTTAGCGACCACTCTTAACAGCAGCTTGGAGCGCGGTGGGGCGGGAGAGCCGAAGTACCAGGCTTACTCCCCCTGTTTCCCACCAGCCAAACCCCTAAGACGACGTGGCCACAATGGACCCATTCTCGGGGTTGGGACACTTGCTCTGTTCACCCTAACCAACCATCCTCAAGAGTCAGAGGTGCTGGGAGGGCTCCTCCATGAGCTTCCGTTGCTAGTGGGCCCTTTAATTCACTCACTCACTCACTTGCTCACTCACTCACTCATTGAATCACTCACTCATTCGTCACTCATTCACGCACTCATTCAATCACTAACTCACTCATTCCTCGTTCATTCATTACTCACGCACTCACTCATTCACGCACTCACTCATTTGCTCATTCACTCATTCATTCACTCACTCATTCATTCATTCTGTTCATGTGTCAAACCTTACTTTGAGCTGCTGTGAATGAGTGAATTTTTCTTGCCCTCCTAAGAGCCTAAATTCATTCAATAACTCTTAAGAGAAGAACTTTTTTTCTGAGGTGAGAATAAAACATGTCACAGCACCAAGAAGAACATACGGTTTTAACGATTCAGTTTTTCTCTTACTGTTGCTTTGTGGTCTGTCCACGCTGATACCTGTAACTCTAGTTCATTCATTAACAACTGGATGTTACGAATTTAGCACCATTTAGATTATTTCCCTTACCCCACTGCAATACACATGTAATTATTAAATAACTGGGGGGTGCATGAAAAGTGCATTGTTAATAAAAGTGTTCACCTTCTCCTAAGTTAGAAGCAACCCATGAGAAAAGTGAGCAGCAGGAAGTTGTATAATAGCAAGAACGTTGTAGGAGAAGTGAGGAGACGGCAGGGGGTCCCGGCCCTGCAGGCCCCAGGCAGCATGAGAGGCAGGAGGGCCCTGTGGATCTGGAACACCCTCTGTGGCAGGTCCACTCTCTCCACTGTAGGAGCCCAGGGACGATGTTGTTGGTCCACGGGGGGCCCGCAGCACAGACCCCTTAGAGTGCGACGTGACATCGGCTCAGGAAGGAGGGAGGGCGCCCAGGTGTGCAGAGCCCCTCAACACTGCACGTAGGACATGGATCTGGCCCCGTGTGTCACAGGCTTTCGTGGGGGAAAGGGTCCCAGGTAATATGCACATCAAGGTACTTAATCTTTAAAGCAACTTACTGAGGTGTTTCTATTGTTATTCTATACACAGAGACACTATCACTCAGAGAATTCAGATAACTTAACCAAATCACGTAGATCCACGCGTGGGTGACACCGGCCCCTGTGCTGGGATAGGGTGGCCATTGGTAACCAGCCACAAGACAAAGGGCTTCATCAGACAGTCACGTGCAATTAAGCTGGACAGGTGTCAGATGTGGGGTCTGTCCTGGCTGTGGGTTGGGGTAGATGTCCGAGAGGAAATAACAAAGCTTCAACCCTGGTTATGCACTCCTGTTCCTCCAGGATAGTGATCAAGCGGCTGGACCCGTGTGTGGCAGCAGGAGAAACTGACTGGCCTATGGCAAACGACCCAGACTGAAATCATCTCACGGAGGCTGCAAAGCCAAGTGTGTTTTGTGCCCGGAGAGTTGATTAATGGGATTCTCATGAGAGTGGCTGTTTCTTCCTAAGAATTTGGCAGCCGACGCAAAGTCTTTCTTACAATCAATTTCCCTCTCTGTGTAGATCTGCAGGGTGAGGCCTATTTGAATTGCCAATTTGGGGTCCAGTTTGATAACTAAGCAGGTGACATGAAGGAATACCCTAATTTACAAGCCCTCGGCTTTCATCCAAATTCTGAACATCATCTGCTGTGTAATAAGGATTTCATTTCCTGTTACTTCTTCCCACTGAAAAATAACTCAGAATATTACATTAACTCATTGTAACAATTTTTTTTATGATTAAAAAAACCTGTAGTAGAAAATAAAATTGTCCATTATAAACAAGGCTGGTATGTCCTGGGAAAATAAGCTAAAGAATTAACAAGACAGATGCTTTCCAAAATCTCACGAACTTTCCCTGAGGGTGAGCCTTCTGCTGGAAATGCAACAGACATGGACACAAGTGGACGAGGTCACCTCCTGCCCGCCCTGGGGCTCGTGGAGGGGATGACCCACAGAGACGCCTGCAATTCACGGGGTAAACGCTGCGCTAGGCAGGAGAGCAGGGAGCTCCCGGGCACACGGGGCCACACAACCCAAGCTGCAGGCCAGGGAGGTCTCAGGAGGTGACTTTTAAACTTGATTGTGAGGAATTCCTCTGAGTAATTTCAGTGCAAAGTGGTGAGTCGACTGTTATATTCTCAAAGACCCCTCCAGGTGGGAGAGAGAGTGGCAGGTATGGGCAAACAACCCTGTTTGCACCCCAGCATTATTGCTTTATGAAAATCAGAATAAATGTTAACACATGCTGAGGACGGAGTGTGTTAAAGCAAAGTGGAGGTGTGGTCAAAACGAACTGCTGTGATTGGCTGAAAAGAGGGGGTCAAATGACTAATGTAAACTGTTCAAATAAAGAAATGTGAATGTGAGTGAGTCCATATTAGAAGGCAGAGTTTGGGAAAAACAGGAACAAGGCAGTAATGTAGAAAATTACCATGAACAGGTTTTTGCTAAGAAATAAGCCACAATGTGTACTCAAGGAAGTGTCCCCGCCCCCACTCTGTCCCCAGCCCCCAAATCCATCCCGAGCTCTGCTGTCCAACCCCCAGGTTATCCCCACTCTATGTATGTTTTACACAATCACACAGATATGTGTCTTCTTTTCCACTTTTGTACACATTTTGGCCCACTTAATGACACATCCCTTTCTATCTCACAGCTCAGAGTACAGTATTCCACTGTGTGGACCCAACAATTTCTTCAGTTTCTCTCCATTGTATGGAGAGAAATAGTTAGGTTACTGTCAATATTTTGCAGTTTCACTAAGGCAATCAGTAACCCTGTGCATTTGTGTTTTGTGTTGCTGAGATGTATCTTCAGGGGAAGGTCCTGGGAGAGGGATCTCCGTGTCAGGACGCAGTTGTACATGAAGTGTTGATAAATGTTGCCACATGTTCCTTCAAAAGGGTAGCAGCAGCTTTCTTTCCATGGGTCATGCAGGACAGTGTTTCCCCCACTGCTTCACCAGTCCAATGTGTCATCTTGTTTTTTGCCCAATTAATTAGGAGAGAAACGGTAGCTCACTCTAATTTGCATTTCTCAGGTGATGAGTGAGCTTCACATCCTTTTGTATCTTCAGGTGCCGTGTCCCCCTTTTAATAACAGCTTTATTGAGATACGATCCACATACCACAAAATCCACCTTTTCAAAATACACAATTTGGGTGTGGGTTTTTGTTTGTTCTGGGTGTATTCACGGTTGTGCTGCCCCACCGGTAAGGATGTTTTCATCACCCTGTCAGCACGCACTCCTTACGCCTCTCTCCTCCAGGATCCCGGCCACACCGACGCACCTCTGTCTCTACAGAGTTACCTCTTTTGGACACTTAACCTCCATGGGCTCATGCAGTCTTTCATGACAGGCCTCTTTCACTCAGTATAACATTTTTAAGGTTTATCCATGCTGTAGCTGTCATAAGACTCCACGCTTTTTTATTGTAGAATAATATCCCCTTGGACGGATATAACACATTTTATTTGTCCATTCATCATTTGATGAACATTTGGGCTGTTTTCCCATTTTACAATAGATATTATGAATAATGCTTGTGTGTTTTTGTGGACATATGGTTTTAATTCTCCTGAACATATACCTAGGAGTGGAATTATTGAATCATATGGTAACTTCATGTTTACCATTTATAGAAAATGCCAAAGCTGAGCTGTTTTCCAAACTGGCTGCACCATTTTACATTCCCACAAACAAGGATGAGAGTTCCAGTTTCTCTGCATCTTTGCCAACGTGTGTTTTTGTCTTTTTGTTTTAGCCTCCTAGTGTTTTGATGTGAATTCTGCCAAGTAGCTTTTCATATGTTCACTGGATATTTGTACATCATCTTAGGAGCAATGTCCACTCAAATCATTGGCCCATTTTTTAAAAAGTGGGACGCGTCTTTTCATTGTTATTTGCAGCTGTTATTCACGTAACCTGGATACAAATCCCTTATCACATATGTACTTTGCAAATATGTTGTCTCATTCTGTAAGTTTTTACTTTCTTTGGATGAAGAACAGATTTTTAAAATTTTGATGAAATTCTGTTTAAGGGGCACAAAAGCCAGTCAGCCTTCTTTTATCTTATCTTTGTGTTATATATGTTATATTATATATATGTGTACGTAAATTCTGAATTTTCAGTTGGGTCAAATTGCAGACCTCTGTCTTTTCCTCTCCCTCCTGTGTTCCCAGGTTTCATGTCCTTCCTTCCTTCCTTCCTTCCTTCCTTCCTTCCCTCCTTTCTTGTTACTAGGTGTGTTCTGGGGACACGATCTCCAGCCTGCTCACATTTCTAAGACTCTTCCTCTCAGAGATCAGCATGTTCAGGGTTAGGGGCTTCCCCATTGGCAATGGTTATTTCTCTGGGTTTCAGGAAAATGCATTTAAATAAGGCTTGAAGTAACCTGTTTGCTGTGCCCCAGAAGTGCCATGGCTATTTCCCCTACAACCTGAGGCTTCCCCTCCTCTTTGCTGGCAGAGGCAGGAGCAGCAGCAGAAACGTCAGTGGGCCCCAGTGGGCACTGTCTTTAGTGTGGAAGTCAGCTTGTGCATGGGTGGCATCTGCTCTTCCTGGATGAGCAGCGCCTGATGAGCCCATGTGCTGCAAAGGCTGCCAGCCTTTCCCCGGAAGCTCCAGAACTGGGTCCAACACATGTGGAGACAAACAGCCAATGGTCACAGCATGAGAGCTGTTCCTGTGAGTTCAGTTTCAGTCACCACCCATCTTATATTCTCCTCCAAGAAAGGAGATTCAACCTGAGACCCACGGACATGGCCCAAGGCCCAAGGAGACTCTAATCCCGTTCTCCTGCCCATAAACGCAGTTACTGAAACTTGTGACACAGGCAGCTACATCTATAGCAGAGGCTCAGTAAGACTCAGCAAATGCAGCACAAACTGGAACTCTCCTAAAGGCGGGAGCAAAGCTGGAAGAGCTTTGTTTTTATAAATATAGAAATGATCATGTTTTCTGTACTGTATTTAATTCCTACAGTATATTATGCTGATTGAGTTTGGGGTGTTAAACCAACCCTGCATTCTAGGACTAAATCCCAATTAGACATTGCATTTAATTGTTTTTTATATAACTTACTAAATTGCAATAAAAATTTTAATATTTTTAATTGTAAGAAATTGTCAAAGAGATGAACAGACACTTCATCAAAGGAGAAATACAAATAACCAGTAAATGTGAAAAAAAAGTGCAATACCATAACTAATCCCAGATATCAGATCAAAACAATGATAACCCATTATACATATTTGTAAAGTCACTGGAGAATACAAAAATCAGTGTTGGCCACTGGCTGTTGGTAAAGGCAGTCTTAAGTATACTGCTGAAAGTTTCAGTATTTATTACAAATGCTAAAATAGTCTCACTTTTCATTAATAAATTATATAATTATAAAATATTGAATAATGATAATGACTGAGTAATAAAAGATAAACACAAAGATTTATCTATAACAGTGTTCTGAAATATTGTGTTTATTTGCAAAACATTGTTGGAAACAATAAGAGTTAGTTAAATACATTATGTTTCATACAAGGTAACACCAGGTGGCCTCTACAAATGGTACTGTAAAAGAGTATTTCATGACCTGGAATGTTATTCACAGTATATTGCTAATAAATCATTTATAAAACAGTATGTACAGTGTTATAGACTAGATTTGTTGCCCCAAAACTCGTATGTTGAAGCCCCAAATCCCACAGTGACTGTATTTGGAGAGGGGGCCTGTGAGCAGGTGACAGAGGTTAAATGAGGTCATAAAGGCAGGAAGAGACCCCAGAGTTCTTGCTCCTCTGTGTGAGGACAGAAGACAGCTGTCTGCACCCCAGCTCTGAGCAGGAACCAAATTGGCCGGCACCTTGATCTTGGACGTCCACCTCCAGGACCATGAGAAATAAATGCCACCCAGTCTGTGGTGTTTTGTTACGGAAGCCCAAGCTGACTAATCTTACAGTATCTTCCATGTCTATTTTTCTAAAATAAAATCTGTGTGTTTGTGTGTGTGGTGTGTGTGTGTGTGTGCACACGTGCATGTGTGCAGAAGAAGGAAACAAAGTATTACCTGTAATTCTCTCATAATTGTGGGATTACTGCTAAATTTTTTTCCATTTTCTCTCTTTATTTCAAACTGGGTATACAAATTTTTTAATGAAAACACAAGAACATTTAAATCAGAAGCAGTGAATTAAAAAAAATCAAAACTTGCCAAAGTCACGAGTTCTGAACAAAAGAATCAAAGAATTCTGCCTTAACAGTACTCCTAGGTGACACTATATATCAGTTTCTGGGCCTCTACGACCTGCCATGAAAAGTAAACATCACATCAATTTATTGGTGCCAGAATAAATTTAGAAAATTAAAAATTTAAAGTATTTATTATTTTAAAAAAATATACACATAGATAAACATAATTATTGATATAGAAGAATTTTGAGGAAGTGTTTTGTGAAGAACAACAAAGATATAAGCAAAACACGATTAGCATCAAGTTCTTATATCTGATAAACAGCTTTCAAGAAAACTTCATCTGTTAAATTTAGAATGGTGATAACTGAAAGAAAACATAAGAATACTGGGTTACAACCAAGAAAAATCCATTGCTGTAAAATTACATTCTTCGATTTAATATAACTACAGATATCTATTTACACATATACGTGTATTTAAAACATACACATACGTTTATATTCAATGTTAATACACAACGTTAACTCTGCCTTCAGAAACAGCTGGACCTATGCCTGCCGGCAGCCCCAGGCCACCGTCTGGGGCAGGGCAGCCCAAACCCCGGGCTGAAGGGCTGGGGGCTCCTTCTCAATAGGGAGACACAGGCCATCAGCCAGGAGTGAGACGCCCACGGCTACAAAAAAGTCACGTGTGTCCTTCAGGCTGCGCTGATTTTCAATATACAGTCGTGTTTCAATTTAAATAGAATTCTGATGGGCTCTTCCATTTTTACAGCAGAAGAATGCAAATAATAATTGAGTTTTCACTTTTGTATTCTTAGCCAGGTGGTCCATTCAGCAATTCCACAGCATTAAGAACAAATTTCAGCGTATTTCTGTAAAACAGAAGGTAGCCATAAAGTAAGTGATGTCTGCAGTCTGTCAGCTGTTTTATGATGATTTCTATGTCATTTTAGTCATAACATTTGTGCAAGAGTCACTTAAGCTGCACAAACCACATGCTTCTGATGAATAAAGTCACATTTGTCAAAATGCAAGGGAACTAATTAAAAATTCTTTACGTTGTGCTTTTCAAACCCTGAAAAGCCTACGCATCACCTGTGGATCTTTATGAAATGCACCCCTGTGCCCTGTGCTCCTGAGGACCTCGTGGGCGTGGCTTATGCTCTTCTCTTCACTTGCTGTTACTGGGGCCACCTCACCGTCTGCTGAAGGGAGCCACCCAGTAGCTGCCGAGCTAAGGGCCGGCTCCATCTTCTCGCACCTGCTCTGGCCTCACGGGGGTCTGCGGAGGTGTTTTCTGTCATAGGGGCCGGGACCGTCCCACCTGGGTAACTGGTGCACCATGGGGATTCCAGCCGCTTCCCACTCTGTTCTCGAATCTGGGACTGACTTGCCGCGTCCTGCTAACTCTGGGGCTGAACCACAGGCTTCCAGTCCTAACCGCCCCGCCTTGTCCCGCCTTCCCTTCTAAATCCCCACAGCATGACCAGCCCCTGTTCCAGAAGTCAGATTGCTCTTCAGCAGGAAGCTCTGGGGACTATTTACTGATCTGTGTTCATATCAGCCCCAGCATCCATCCTGTTTGCCTGGGACTTTCCCACTTCCATCCGGTCTCCTGAGTCAGCTGTTAAACACACACACCTGTGCACTGACAAACACCCCCCCCCCAAACACACACGTGTGAGTGCACACACTGGGCAATTACGGAGTCCCCACCAAGCACTTCACTGTGCACAGAGGAACAGGTGGCCCGTCTTACCCATCTCTGGATGTCTGCTTATGGTCTCAGTTCCCTTCTGCTTCCTTGTGAGATGGTGTTTTGTGTGATGGCAGATGAGCTAATGGCCGGTTAGCAGTAGGAGTGAGGTACGTGCAAATACAAAATAAAATAAAATATATCAATTAGAAAGATGTAGAATTATGAGAAGAAAATAGAAGATTCTTTTATATGTAGAACACTGTAAATTTAAATATGTTTTCTCTATTTAGGGGTTTGTTACTACTCCGAAGAGTACAGGGAATAAGTTAATATTCAAATGTTACTTACTTAGAAAAAATAAGTAGCAAATATGAAAAATTAACATATTTTCTCGGATGCAACAAGGAGCGACCCAGAGCGCTGGCTCCACCACGGATGTGGCCGATGGTGGGTCACAGCCTCGGTTCGCCTGTGGTCAGAAATGTCCTTTGTAGATTTGCTTTCACCTTCACTATGCCTCAGTTCCCTCATCTGCAAAATAATAATAATAGTATCTACCTCACTGGAATCTTGAGAAGATTCAGTTAATTCATTTTCTTATGCCTAAAACAGAGACTGTGCTGAACACTTCCCAGCTGTGGTCATCCGTCACTGTCTCTGCTCATCTTCACCCCCCACCCCTCAGGCACCTACCCCCGCCACTCCTCGAATCCCTCAACGACTTACTAAAAGCCCGCCTTTCTCTGTGACGGCCTGCCACCTCACCCGCAGAGTCTAATCGACCTGGTCCCCAGGGTGACTCTCTCCAAATCCTCTAACCACCTTCATGCCTTTGCCCACGCAGAACCCCACCCCCTTTCCAGGGAGAGGCCACCTAGTCAAGGTAATGGTGACTTCTTCCACCTGAGCCAGGGTTGCGTCTCCTCTGATTTGTCTACAGGTCCACTCCACCAGGGTCCCATCTCTGTGCTTTCTCCACGCCCCACCCGACTGGACTGATGCTTCTCCATAAGCTACACAACTGACCAAATCTACCCAACTTAGAAACAATGCAATTTCACTGAAGCCTGGGTCTTTCTGCTGTTATTTCTTAGAATATCTCAAAAGTGAAACAGCACAAACTTTTACTAACTACCCTTGAGGGTCCCATTATATTGAGGTATTAAAATTTCCAGAGGACCCTAACTCTTCTCTGGGGTATACAGAATAAATAAAAATTAAAATATCCAAAACAGCTGAACTCATCCCAACAGAGCAGACATTGGTGGCTACCATGTGCTGGAGGTAGGGAAACGAGGAGTTGTCAGTCAAAGGTACGAACTTCCATGTAAAATATGAATAAGTCCTGGGGATGAAGTGTACATGTACAGTACAGGGCTTACTGTTAACAATGCTGTACTGTATACTTGAAAGTTATTAAGTACTCAATTAAGATCTTAAGTGTTCTCACCACCACCATCACAACAAAAAATTGTAATTATGTGAGATGATGAAAGTTTTAACTAACCTTATTTTGGTAATCGTTTCACAATATAGATGTGTGTCATATCATAATATTGTACACCTTAAACTTACACAATGTTGTATGTCAATTTTATCTTAACACAACTGAAAAAAATGAATTTCCAATTTTAAATGCATGGATGCACTTTTAGCATGTATGCATAGATATGTTGACCAATCAGACCTTCTGAATGACTCCTGAAATCTATGAACTTATGTTATAATAAAAATAAGGTAGATTGCTAAATAGCTATAAGCAGGGTTGAAAAGATAAATGCCAAAAGAAATGGACAGTGTTCAGATAAGAAAGATAGCATATGAAATTTTGCTGGGGGAAGGGGAAAGAGAAGGGGGTGCTTCGTGGAAAAAAAATGGCATCTGAGATAGAAAATGAAAGCAAAGAGAAATCAGAGTCTGGAAAGAATAGATGAACTCAGAAAGGGCCAAGGAATCCAGTGTAGCTGACTGGGTAGAATGTATGTAACATTGTAAAGAAAGAAACACTTAAGAATCTCAGTAGGATTCGTTAAATGTCTCGGAAATGTTGATGGGACCCAGAGTCTAAGGATGCAGGGTCTGAGAACCTTGGGCTACAGAGTTTGGACTGTGTTCTGCCTTAGGACCCGAGAACACTGTGATTCTGAAGCAGTTTGGCTGTCAATCAATGTAGCTTTCCACTGGGGGATGAAATTGGAAACTACCTGTTTTCCGTATTTCTCTCCTCTGGATACGGCACAGCTCCCTGAGTGTGTGGTGACCCCATGTGTCTCCCTCTCAGCCTCGCAGAAGGTTGAGTTGCAGTTATTTGTGGGGCATCCCAGGTTTCTTCAGAGTGCACTTGACACTTACGCCTGCAACACTTTTGTAGTCCTAACACCCAAAAGTCACAATCCTAACTTAGTGAAAATCTACCCCGCTGTTTCCATGTGTCTGTAGAGGTTAACAGGTAGAGATTCCATTTGATTTACCTATGCACAGCAGATAGCAAAACTGATAAAGGAAAAAGAAGAATAGACTGCATTTAAACTAGCGATGAGATGGAGGACAGCTCCAGACCTGGGCCAGAGAGAACCTTCCAGCCCTTGCCTGTAACAGTGGGACACACGCTTGCTTATTCATGCTCCAGCCTTTCATTCTGTGGCCTCTTTGTACGGGGGCCAACCGGTGGGCAATCTTGAGACATTTAGTCTACGATCTTCCTTTCAGGGGAGTATTTGCTTGAAAATATCCTTCATTTATTTTGGTAGTTTCAATTCAGGCAATGCCAGTTTTTTGGAATAAAGTATTAGTTTTAAAGTTGGTTTAAAAAGTACAGTGACCATCTTTATGAGGCAGTAATAAATTAGTAAGATTTGATTACCAATTTAATAGGTTTTATTTACCTTAATTTTCCTAAACAGCAGTGGGTGGTGGGGAGCAGAAGGGGGCTACGCTTCCTGGGAGAGAATAGGTGTCGGCAGCAGTGGGGGACAGAGGTCCCGTGGGAACAGGACAGCGGCTGTAGGACACACACCAGGGTTATGGTCAGTGATTGAAATAGCACTAAAATTACTCAGAAGCATTTCAATCTGGATCAAAACTGCCTTTTCCTAAGGTAAGAAAACAAACCCAATAATGTAAGATAATTTTGTATTAGAGAAATGCTTAATTTGAAGATTTTGCTCACCAGAGACGCCTTATCACAGATGATGCCAGGTCAGGGGCCCTGCTGTCCTCGCGGCATGCTCCCAGGGGTGGGAGGCGGGCAAGCGTGTTCTATTCCAGGCGAATCTTTCTCTGCCCGCAAGACGGATCATCCCTTCAAGTGCGCTCGGCAGCCATCATGGCTTTTCACAAAGAAACACAAAAATCTCTGAAAACTGGAAGATTTTGCATCTATTCACAGCCACATGCCCACAGAACCCAAAATACCCACAGTATCAACTTAAGAAGGCAGAGCAGAAGCAAAACAACTTTAAACAAAATTGTCTGACGCAGGAAGTCCCAGCTCGTGAGGCCTCTATTTAGAACCTTTTGATTGAGCTTCTGAGCTACGGCTCCGGCTCTGAGGAAAAACACAGGCAAAGTTAGTCGTAGCAGCTGCTCCCAGCTACGCTCCATTCATGGGAAACTACACTTGGGCTGATTGTCTCTCTTAATAACTATGAGATCACTGGCTTGAAAAAAATAGCTAAGGGAAACTTAGAAAAACTGTGCAGTAGTTATGTTTTGCATTTTGGAGAAATTTTATATTATAACTAGAAATTTCACTATACTCATTAACAAGCCAAATGTTAGAAATGCAAGCGTAGCTTTAACAGATGTTTAAATCCCAAAAGATGAATTACCACTTTATTTTCTATTCTCTTAACTTTTTGAAAGTTTTTTGGAATCTATTCATACTTCATATGTAAAGAAAAGAAAATTAGAGTTTTTAGAAACCAAGTTTGGAACAGGACAAGTGGGGTATTTAAAAACAGAGGAGAGCGTAGGTTTCAGGTGGACATATCACACAGAAAACTGATAAGTACGTGAGGAGACGTGTGACACGTTTATTAGCTTGACTGTCGTAATCATCTCACCACGTGCATCAAATCATCATGTTGCACCTTAAATGGACACAATTTTTATTTAAAAACATGCAAATACATTTTTAAAGGTTAACAAGAGAGAGAAGTCAAGGAAGGAATGGGATTCATATCAGTCTACCTTAAATGATTCGTTTATCTTAGTAGACAGATTCATTTTCTAAATGAGAAATTTTCATTCAATAAACATATTAGCCATAGAGTAGAGTAAACATAGAGTAAAATCATCTATTTCTTACAGGAAATTCAGTAAAACAGTTTGTGAATATTCTGTCCATTGATTATTAGTAGAGTATCATACTAATATAAAACTGATATAGTATTGTTAGTATTGTTAGTATCATTCTGCCTACTAATACTCATCATACCTCTGTGTGTCTGTGTCTGTGTTTGCATGTAGACATGCAAATGTGTGTGTTTGATGCAGGCTCAGGATCTTGGGGAAAAGTGAATTGTGTGATATCTTAGAGTGATCTTCCTGGAGGATAAAGAAAGATGGAGAGGTCTGAGTTTTATGATAGTGTGAAGACCTTCATCTCTCTCAGTTGAGTTACATTTGCATGTCTCTGCTATAAGGGACTAGCCAAGAGGGTCTGGTTGAACATTTGGAGATTATTAGACTTTAGAAACTAAATTATAAATTTGGCTTCATCACTTATTGAGATGACAGATGGGGCTCAGATACACACATCATTCTCCCTGCATTGTACTGCTACTACTCTTTTTAATTTTATAAATATCAAAAAGGCTTTTAAGAGCATAAAGCCTGCATACACATCTTCAACTTTGAGCCAAGGGCAAGTAAGGATAAATAATCTCTCTGTATTGGAATGAGAAGAATCTGGGTGGGGGTCTTTTGAGACTATAAGGTGAACCCTCAAAATGAAGGAAAGAAGAACTTGAAGCCCAATGACTCTTCCACATCACTCCCTCCATTCATGCAAACAACTCATAGGCATTTCAAGAACATGCCCAGAAGTACCACACCCTATAGCAAAAAAAAAAAAAAAAAAAAAAAAAAAATAGCATGGAGGCGTCTAGCCCAAAGAAAGATCATGGACTCATTCATCATAGTTGAGCTTTTCAGATTAAATTGGAAGAAAGGCAGCAGTAGTCTCTGACCTCAGACCCACCTTCCTTTATTGCCACAGCATCAAGTTCTATTACAGAACTACATGGACTACAGGGTTATAGGACCACAGGACCACATGAACCAGAGGACCACAGGACCACATGAATCATGGGGCCACATAAACCACAGGACCACATGGACCACAGGATTATAAGACCACAGACCACATAGACCACAGGACCACATGGACCACAGGACCAGAGGATCACATGGACCACATGAACCACAGGACCACATGGACCACAGAACCAGAGGATCACATGGACCACATGAACCACAGGACCACATGGATCATAGGGTTATAGGACAAAAGGACCACATGGACCACAGGACCATATGGACCACAGAACCAGAGGATCACATGGACCACAGGACCACATGGACCACAGGACCATAGCTCTTTGCCTTGTGACCAGGAATGAGGGAGTAAGATTCAGCTATTCTGATTTTTCTTCTTCTGTTCTTGCTGTTCTTTAATTTTTGAGTGTAACTTTCTAATAATGAGTTTCCCATGATGAAATAGACTATCTTGTGCTATTGTTCCCTTAACTCTGGGCTGAATAGGACTCTCCTGATTAAAGGCAGATGATCAAGCGTCCAGGTCAGTGGAACTGGGGTGCAGACATAGAATGTGCATTTTGACAAGATCATAGGTGATCCTCAAGCAGGTGGGTCAAGGGTCTTATTTTGAGAAACTCTCGACTGGAAGCATCCAGACACTTCATTTAAGTGTCCAACTGCAGGGTGAGGAAGGCCATTCATAACATCCCTCCTAACTGTGAGATTCTAGGGTCAAATGATTGAAGCTCTTCTTTGGGAAGACAAATCTATAATATACATGCAAAATAGATAGGAGTCAGAACTCACAGGAAATGGAAAGACCACCTAGAAAGATTTGAGCTCTTCCAAGTGAGAAATCATACATCCCTGCACTGAACCAGTGGGAATAAAACAATGCTTCTCTACTCCCTTCCCTCTGTTTCTGCACTAATGGAACCAAATGTTAAGTTACTTGACACTAGTGTTAGGTCTTGTCCAGACTTCCCAAAATTACTAGATTGTCATTTGGTGTTCTTTGCTGTAATTACCTAGCAAAAAATTTAAATCGAATTGACAAAATAAATGATTAGTTGATTATTTTTCCCTAGAAATTGATCATAGCTCAATGAGAAAATAATGGAACACAGGATTGTAGGACTTAGAATAATTCAATAATGTAGGGAAAATTAACAATTAATTCTTGAGTGCTTAGATGACCAACAACATATGAATTGTACCCCCTTCAGATGGAACACTATTAAAAGTATAAAATATATTAAGGAAGACGAGTAGATTCCATGCTATTTGGGAAGAGACTAGAAGGTGGTCCCAGGGCCCAGGGCTGCTCTGGTAGAGGAAGCATAGCTGCACGGTCATACTGTTGACCTGGAGGGGACGTCATTTCCTGTTGCTGTTTTCTGTGAAAGTAACACAGCCAAACTGGCAGCATCCTTTCCCCACCCACCGTCTCTCCACCCCTCCAAAACCAGGTTGTTTTGACATACAAAGACAATAAATTTGATAACATTAAGTAGTCAACCTTTTCTTTGTGTGTCCAAATATGCTTACCTGCTGCCTCGGTCTCCCAGGAAAGCTTTAGAGCCACTCACTTTGAACTTGGACTACGGACAGTATCACCTGTCAGCACACCCGGATGCTTGTCTGCCCTTACGCACACCACCCAGGTCTCCAACAGAGACCGTGCTGCTAGGCTTCAGTTTTGAAACATCGTGAGGTTCTGTGCTGGCCGCAGGGGAATTCCTGCTGAGAAACTCCTTTAACTTGTTAGGGTTAGTCTTGTCCTCTGGACACTGGCCACAGGTCATCTCAACTATTCCAAAGGGACTCAAAATTGGAGGGTTCTTGAGAGAGTCAAGACCTTTAAACCATATTCTGACTCTAATTGTGCTGGAAATTTTCCCATTTCCCTGCAAATACAGCATGTGGAATGTGGATGATTTGCCATTCTTTAGAGCAAAACCAGACTTAAACAGCAGATTTATCTTTGCCACTTTTTAAAGTATTACATTAAACTTATGAAAATCGACATTGAAAAATGAAACTAACGTTCAGTAAAACACGTGAAGAGCAGAGACAGAAATGTGGGCGCGCGATGGGGCGACAGATGATGAGCCGCAGGCATGGACGCTGACCTTTCCGGCCGAAGTGAGGTAATGGTTGCAGAAAATCGTTTTGACCTGCCGGCCATTAAAATAAAACATGACAAAATTTCTCCCTAACCTTTCTTTCTTCCATTCAGACTGGTGACCTGACCTACTAACGTAATGACTGCTCGGAGTGGTTGAGACAGCACTCATGTTGCAGTTGTTTTGGGGGGGCCTGCTGTGTGTCAGGCATTGAGCTAAATTCTGGAGAAATGTTGTTAACCTCAAAGCTCTTACATTCCTTTTGAGGAGACTGCAAGTTAGGCTGGGACTGAGCGTACCTGTGGGTGATGCCATGAAAATGATTCACACTGTTTATCGTAATGGCATGATAGAGGAGGTCTATTTATAGATTTTTCCTAATTCATTTATTTTCATAAGTACACAGTGTGCTTCTCATTCTACATAATAAGTAATTACAAAGATTTAATTTCAAAAGCTGTTTTGAGTTATTGAATATGACTCAATCCAATGTTCTTGAATGTTCTGTTAATCTTAACCTCTATGTGTTTTCTTATACAGAAATTGTGGGAAAGCACACAACTATCTTTAGAATGATGTACAAAACAGCATCATTATGACAGTGACCTGTTCTACTGAAATCTCCTGAGAAGATTCCACCCAAGATAAAGCTACATTAAAGAATACACAGTGTATAAATAAAATACCGTTGGGTTTAAAACTGTCTTATATAGCCCATATCAGATGATCATTTTTCTCAAATTTACTAGGAGAACATCGTTGCCGTGAGGGAAGGCTGGGAGAAAATTCCTTATCTCCAGACCGAGGCCTTTACTTGGTGACCATGCACTTAGTGGTCATGCCCTTTGTTCATGTAAGTGGGTGGCTGGGTGTCGGGTGTCTTGCTGTATCACAGGAAACCAGGCTGACCGATGCGTAACCACTGTGTTTTACTGAGGTCCCATCTCTTTAGTGAGGTCCAGAGTGACCTGACACTTCAGATCAAGTGGACATAATTTTCAGTTGGTGATATTTTAAGTCATTTCATGGAAAATGTGGCATTTTGAACTGAAAATAAATCGAGAGATTTAGAGGTGAAAAGGTAGTGAGATTAGAATTCTAGGTTAACATTGTTTTGTGTGGATCTTGGCCTGTCTCTAACCCATGCTGTGGCTGGACCAGCCCTTGTGGTCTTACTATGGTCATACGTTGCCTTCAGCAGTAGCCATGAGGGGACTGAAAAAATAAAGGTTTGTTATTGACAGGACCTGGAAATCACACAGCACCCCTGGGTCACACAGCAAGAAGGAGGCTGCCAGCAGAGAGTGCAAGGCCCGGGGTCCTGCTTTCACCGGGGTCGAGGCCGGGGTCTAGGGTTTCCCGGAATCACTCTTTATTGGTGAATTTAAACATAAAGGTGGGAATTTAAAGCACGGGAAGAGGATAAACAAGGGGCCAAATGGTCAGTTACTGAAGTCAACCAAGGTCTCTAAAGTGCAGGGGCCCCATTGCGACGCAGGGGCCTCACTGCGGCTCAGGGGCCGGGGCCCTGGCTCCGTCTGCTGTGTGGCTGGCACTCGTCGAGGGGAGCGGAGCTGAGGTCGGGCACTTGCGTGACAAAAGAGGAGAAACAGCTGTCAGGGTTTACACTGCAAACATGAATAGAATAATTATGATAAGAGTGTAAATTGATTGTGGTAATAGTCTATGCATTATGACATTGGATCTGTATAAGAACTCTATGAGTCGAAGTTTTTGAAAATATTCAATAGAAGAAGTTGGCTTGGAAAGCTGAGACTTTCCCAGAGTCAGCAGTTATAAACCTAGATCTTTGCCCCTAAAGGCGAGAGTCTTCTGTACAGGACGGTCTCCTTTCGAACAAAGGACGAAAACAGCATCTGTCAGAAGAGAAGCGACAGTATTTCTGAGAAACTAATGAGAGGCCCACGAGTGGAGGAGAGGCGGGCAGAGGGAGAGGCTGAAAGTCCTGAGGAGAAAACCTGACCGCTGTGCTTTAGCCGCCGGCAAGGGCGCCACGGAGGGTCCCCAAGGGCAAGTGAAGGTGCCGGGCAGTGACGCCCCGAGGGTCGCCAGTTTGGGCTTCTCACCTCACACCCAGAAGCCAGGGTGGCAAGTTGAATAATTCAATGAAGCTGGAAATTAATCTACTTGACGAGTTAATAACGGCAAATTATTAGTGTCACAGACACAGGGCGTTGGCGTTTCAGTAATACACTTGTACTGCCATTGTGTCTCATCACAGTTACCAAAATACCTGGAAAAGCCTATTAAATGTACTCAGATGAGAGGGAAGGAAGAGAGGGAGGAGGGGTTAGGTGGGGGAGGGTGAGAAGCGGGGGAGGGAAGAGAGATTTGAGCTCAGCATTGCCGGGCAGCTCTGTCTTCCATTCCAATCAGTCAACTTGTTTCCTGCAGTGAGTGTACGATGGGGGGAAACAGCTGTAGCACACATAAAGGAAGAGGCACGACTAAGAGACTACGGCGTATGGGACAAGTTCTAGAGAATCACGAAACACGCTCTGTTAAGTAAGAACCGGCCAAAGGTGGTTCGGGCCATGCTGGGTAAGAATTTTGTAGGCTGTCAGATTTCTTTCACATTTTGTTTTTGTTTGGTTGTTAGTTTATTTCGGTTAGTAATTGGCCCCAGAGGTTTACGAGAGCCACCATCCCTAATCATGAACTCTTTACTTGCTTTTTTAAAATTACTTTTTAAAAATTGAAGTATAGTTGATTTACAATGTTGTGTTAATTTCAGGTGTATAGCAAAGTGATTCAGTTATACTTAAATGTATATCTTTTTTCAGACTATTTTCCCTTATAGGTTATTACAAAATATTGAGTATATAGTTCTCTGTGCTATACAGTAGGTCCTTGCTGTTTATCTATTTACATATAGTAGTGTGTATATATTAATCCCAAACTCCTAATTTACTCACTTTACAAGGGAGCAAAGAAGACACCACCAGCCAAAGCTGTGTCTGCAAGGCTCCAACGAGGTGACAGTACTCAGTCATAGACCTTGAACCCAGAGCTCTTGGGAGCTGATGGGTCCTGGCAGGTTCCTGAGGCTGCAGTTACGGGGCGGACGAGCAAGGCTGTGTCTTTCTCCTGTTGTTGACTAAAGAAGACCAGACAGGTCACGGGCCCAGCGTGTGGGCGGCCATACGCTTATGATCTGGCAAAGATGGCCTCATCCCTGCACTTGGCAGGAAGCAGCTTTCCCTTTTCTGCGGGAGGACCATGGCCGGCAGAGCCCAGGGCTGGGAATCTCACACACCCACACACCCAGCTCCACAAGGAGTCCCCCAGACGCAGGCGGAGCACCTTCAAAGCTGCCCCAGAAACCACAGCATCACTTGTATCCCAGCCTGTCCGCGGGCTATGATACAGAGGGAGGATGTGCATAATCAGACAGAAGATCCCAGACCGGGTGATCTGTCGTTGGATTAAACATAGAATTCAGAGGAGTTATCTGAACTCTCCCCAAAGTGCAAGTGGCTTTTGGGAGAATCAAGTACGATTCCGATGTCTTCGGTTCTTGTCAAAACTGGCATTTAACCAAGGTACTCCGGATGATCTGTGCCTCAGTGTCTGGGCTCATGGAGGGGATTTTTGGCTGAGTTTCCACAGGAGCCACCGTGATCAGGATCCCTGTGCCTGCTGCCCCGCCCTCCTGCTCTGTGTGTCATCCATCTCTCCGCAGCAAGATCTACTCCAGAAAGCCTTGTGCAGCTGGAAACAGCACAGTAAGAAGAAAATAAGCAGAACAACCGCCGGGAAGGCCTCTTCCTACTGGCCTAACCACCAGAAGATATAATAAAAACAAAAATAAAACAAAGCTTGTTTCTTAGCATAGTTTTCCCTTTTCCAAACTGAACATTATTATAGACATCCAAACATCTGGTTTTAACTTTTGTCATTTTTTTCCAACTCATTTTCTGTTGAAAGCATAGTAAACTGAATACTTTGAAAGACGAAAAACTTAAGCCTGACCAATGGAACTGACACATTGATTTCCTTATGTGTTTTGAATACATGTCCAAAGCAAAGGCAGAGAACATTAAATTCCATGTTTTCACAGACTAGAACCTGGGTAACCAAGGGTCAGAAGTTTGTGCCTGAGGGGCCAGACTGATTGTCCTCAGAGCCGTGATTCAGAGTAATGGAGGAACAGAGGTGCCCTCAGGCCTTGAACCGCTTCCCTGGGGGATGATGCCTCAGTGCTGCGCCAGCACAGTGAATCAGCACACACTGTGTGCACAGACACACACACACACAAGGTACACACACAGTGATAGACACACACGCAGTATTCACCCAGAGACACACATAATAACATACACACACAATATACACCCAGAGACACACACACAATGTACACACACACACACAATATACACCCAAAGACACACACAATAACACACACACAGTATGCACCCAGAGACACACAGAGATACACATAGATATAAACACATACACAGATACACACACATAGAGTCTCTATGCTCCCCAGTGCTGGGCACCAGAGGTATGCAGGTAGGCTGAGCCTTGTTCCAGGGCAGACGCAGACCCCTGCCTGCCCGGGGATGTGTGTGCGTCCCAGGTCTCACGCGAACACCAGAGGCCACTCCTGGCTGACCTGTCGGCCTCGTTCCAAAACACAGTAACACTACTTGGTAGTTCCTTACGTCAGAAATGGGACTTCAAAAATGATCAGTTTGTGACTTTCTTAGGGAAACTATAACTTAAAATTATAAAATTAACATCCCTTACACCGTGAAGAGTTACAGATCTTAGTTCCACAGATTATAACTTTGTGAGAGTTTGAGACTTGCTTTGACCAGCTCCTTACTTCCAGGACCTGGAATTATGTGAAAAATGACAGGTGCATTCAGTGGGTGTGGGGACCGGAGACAGGGGTCACTGCTCTCGCTGACCAGGGCCCAATAAACCGAGGTGTCTCGGGCTTGGCAGCAGGAACAGAGATTGTAATGCAGGACGGTCCCTGCCCCTCTGAACTCGGCCCCGGCTCTCAGGATGCAGGTGCAGCCCGAGGTCACAGGTCTGGTGGGAAAGCTCCCCATCTTCTAGGCAGTGGTTTCAGGCAAGTTCTTCAAACCATCCGTGCCCCCAGGTCTCTGGAGATAGAGAGGTGGTGATCAAATAGCTCTTAGGACGGAGGGGCTGAGGGGCAGGGGTGGGGTCGAGCAAGTCTTCCTGAGGCATACATGGAAGGATGCAGGGTGGCAGCACCTAAACTCCCCCAGAATGTCAACTGTTTTGAGTGCATGTCACTGTGTCGGCGCCAAGCATTCTGTGCACGCTTATCTCAACAAGGTGACATCACGAGGATGGAGAAGGACACAAGGGACTGACGGAGGCGGTGGGGGAGGCTTCCTACGAAGAGCAGTGCAGACGACAGGCCCCCAGGCAGAGGCCCCCGGAGGGACGGCACGCGCGGGCGGGGGGAGGGGCGGAGTCGGTGTACAGAGCGCTGGGGACTTGGTCTGGTCCTCAAAACACCAATCGACTTACACAGACGTAGAAGAGCCAGGTGGGGCAATTCTGTCAGAGGGAACAATGTGAGCAAACATCTTGGGGTAGAAACATGCGGAAGGACAGAAAATTGTCTGATTTTTAATTGTTTTATGCATAATCTTCGCTCCTATGTAATGCCCAAATAACAGTAGCGGTACCCTTGAATTCCCCGTATGAGCCTCGTGATTGTCACATTATCTTCTGTAATTCTGATTGACAACTGGACACAGGAGATACTGACTTTTCATTCTTCAGGTGAGGTAAGTAGGTGCAGAGAGGCTTAACGAGTTCTCTAACCAAGGGCAGCTCGTACCTGGCTGTGTGAACGTCCCCAGATCCGATGGGCTTTCCATCTCCCCTCTGCCACGGCCTCTCTCCAGCTCTAGCCAGTGCGCCTCCCCTCCTGGGGGCCTCCCTTCCACACTTGGTCACAAGTCACAGCGCATCACTTACTTGATGTGTTCATTGTTCCTCTCAGATTAAATGCTGACCCTGTGACATTGGCAAGTTACCTAACCTTTAGGAGCCTTAGTCTTCTTGATGATGACATTAATCCTTACCACAGGGCTTTGGTAAGGAGTGTGTGGACACACACAGACATACATGCACACATGCGCATGCACGTGCCAGCACAGCTACCCACTCACACACACGTGCACCCATCAATAAACATCAGGCCCATTTCCCCCCTCTTCTCTTGAACACGTAATAGGTAAAAGTAACATGAGGTTTAGTTAATTAGCAGAAAATGAAGACCCGGAAGCATCCTCTAAGGCTCCTCTGTACACAGACGTCGTCTGAACCTCTGCTGCTGGTCTCTCCCCAGGCAGTGCCAGAGCACCTGGGTCTCTGGAGGAACTTGCTGAGGAAACAGACCCGAGCCGGACACCCTCCCCCATCACAACAGGTGTTCAGACCTTCACCCCATGGATGTGGTGCCGACAGGGCAGCAGCTCACGGAAGTTGCTCCAAACGACAGGCATTTGGGAGTGGGGGGCGGGCCTGGGAACCTCTCCTCCACGCCGGTGTCAAGAGGGGCGATTCCAGGACATTGGCCCCAGACGCGACCTTGGGGACCCCAGGGTCTCCCTATGGAATTGCTTCACCCCAGAAGCGGCCGCCCTGGGCTTCCACGCAGGAGGAGCTTTGCCGGACCCTGCCAGCATGTCTAAAGCTTCGTCAGCCAGAGAGCCCCGTGGAGCTGGGGAATGGCAGACCTCACCCTCCTAGGGGAGCCATCTTGGGCCCTCCCTAGAGACACGGGGCAATCGGTGCCCAAGTGTTTGGCTATTTTTCTATTTTCAAGAAAAACAAAGCAAAACAGAAGAAAGCCTCTCTAAGGAATGTGCAGCCTTGTTAAAGGAAAAGATGAACAGTTTCTCAGCAAGTTTGTCATTAGAAGCATTTTTATAACAGCCATGTGCCCAGAGGATGAATCTGAAACAGGACCAACTTCATGGAAACCAGGCCCAAACATCTAATCCTGCTGCCCATAATTCATGAATAAAGTTGTGGCTTTGAGCTGGACCTTTCCTGTCAAATCTTTGCTTATTTTCTGTCTTCAGCCAAACTACTGACAAATCATTTTTGGAACTGCTTACTTATGAGATACCAATGTAGGTGCAAGGAAAAAATGTGAGATTCCACTGAAAAGCATGATGAATCTCCAAAAAAGGAGAATGAGATACTAATGAAAAGACATAGTTACTCTACGAAAATATCACATTTTATAAAGCAGAGTTAGTGATTTCAAAAAGTGACAAAGGGGACTTCCCTGGTGGTCCAGTGGTTAAGAATCCATCTTGCAATGTAGAGGATGCCGGTTCGATCCCTGGTCGGGGAACTAAGATCCCACATGCCGCGGGGCAACTGAGCCTGCGCGCCACAGCTAGAGAGAAGGCTGCATGCTCCAGAGCCCGCGCGCCACAAAAGATTCCACATGCTGCAACGAAGACCCGACGCAGCCAATGAATACAAAAACAAAGTGGCAAAACTCCAATAATACCCATGAAGTAAGTCTCCTTCCATCAAACATTCATTGAAACAGTGCACGTCCGGGACCCCAGAAAATGTTGGGTGTGTTTGTGGTATCACCTCTTATTAAAACAAGACTCCCCCACCCCATAAAATGGTGTTTGTCTGCAATCTTCTTCTCTCGATTAAAGATAAAAAGTCAACTCGTGGAATTGTCCAGTAGTTGGCAAATACTGAAGTTTCAGCTTCACCTTTAGATGCCCTCTCGTTCTGTACATCTCCTCTGTCCCCTATCTGGGTCTAACCCAAGGCTGTCTCTCCTCAAGTCCTGCCCTCACTCCTGCAGCAGTGATTTATCTGGCTTTTCCCTTAATTCATTACCTCAAGAAATATCTGTTAGTAAATATTCTGTACCAGGCACTGTTCTAAGAACTAGAAATATCCAAGTGAACAAAGAGAACAGTCCCTGCCCTCCTTGAACTGGCGAACTGGTGAAGAAGTCAAACCTGTGAATGTTAAATAGTGACAAGTGATGACAATGAATATAAATCAGTAAAGGGAATAGAACACATAGGGCGGAGGGCAATTTCAGACAGATTTATTAGGGTGGAAAGACTGTGAGATGAGATAGGGTCAGGAACGTGATTTTAGAAATACTGAGTGAACCATGGCTCTTTGGTACCCAGGGTCAGGATCGCCAAGTGGGACCTGGGCATGTAGGTTTGGTGAGGCAGGATCTGAGGTCCTCAGCAGGAAGTGGTCAAGCCTTGGGGTCAGTGGGTCACTAAGCGAGTGGACGAAGAGACAGTGGTCTGAAGACCAGCCTGGGAAGAGACGGGGCGACCGGAGGCATGAGGCTGGGGTGAAGCAGCGGGCTGGGAGGGGCAGGTCTGAGAAGGGGGGCCAGGAGGACGAAGGACAGAGTCATTTCAAACAGGACAGATTGGTCCACTGGGTCTAACGGCGTCACTATATGTGGTGAAATAAGGACCCAAAAGTACCCGTTGAATCTGGTATCACAAGCTCCTCCATAGAAGTGGTGAGGCAGCTAGGGACCAGAGGCTGAGATGCAGTGAACAGACAAAGGTGCTGTGTCAATCCTTGGGGTTGGGGCCCCATCAGAAGTGCTTCTTCATTTATTTCTTTATTCTCCCATCTTCCAACTTGGAACAGAACAAGGTCCCTGCGTTTACTGTCACTTCCTTTGAGATCTGCTTCAGACCACTTTCTCATAATCATTTTTTAAACTTTCAGTTGTATCTGTACTGGAATTTATAATATTTCATTGTCCAATTTTTTTATGGGTACATTCTCACCGTCTACTTTTTCTACATGGAAGCTCTCATGTACTGCGTATTTTACCAATTTTAACATTTGCTACATTTCATTTATCTAAAACATGATAATTGCTCTAGGGTTTCTTGAGGCCCAGGAGTGAAATATCAGCATTTTTAATTCCAATAACCAAGATAAAAACTCTCCTGCTCTGAGAAAGAGGGAGAAGGGGGTGGGAGATGGGAGGGAGGAGAAGGAGATCAGAAGGGAAGAGGGTGGGAAGGGAGAGAAAGAACCCGGAACGTTGGTCCGTCCAGCTGTCACATAAACAGCAAAATGCTTCATTCATCCAGTTAATCGAAAACACAACCGCTGTCAGGGATCAATTACCATTACATATTACTTTAAGATACATTTATTTTTACAAAGAAACTTCTTGACTCAAGAAACACAAAATTTTACCAACTTAATGTTCCAGAGAAAATCTTATTACACCAACACTGGATGATATTCAGGCACAGGAAAGCTTATCTTAAGACAGTCACTGAGAAAGTAGCCCTGCACTGCCCATCAGAACTTCTTCCATTAAAAAAATAAACCCTATAAATTAAAGACCTATCCCATGCCAAATACTCGCAAGGTAAAGGGGATATGGGCCAGATGCTGGTCCTGCCCTCAAAGAGTACAATACATTCCTAGAGTAAATATTTTGTTAATTTTCATTTACTGCAAATTCAGTCCAAAGAAAGAATGTGTTTGTCACTCAGGTAAACAGTGGGTCATCATTGCAAAATTCAAATGGAAGATGGCCCATTTCTGACCCCAGCTCTTTGTGGACTTTCCCTCTACCCTTCCTCCTCTCTCTCGATGGGAGACTTCCTTGTCTTGGGCTTCATCTGACCCCTCTGGAGTTTCCTTCTCTAACCCTGTACTGGCTTCTCCTCTTTGGCTACATCGTCAATGCCACTCTGCAGAAAGGATCCATTTGTTTTCTCTGTGCTTCATCTCTGTAACTGCCCTTGGCTGACTCATCTTGTGATGAATAATGTTAAATTCCAGCTGAGACCTCTCTCCCCAGATCCGGTCCTGCCCACCAAGCATCATTACATAACTTCATGTCATCCTCAACATCACCATCAACATCACAGCAACTTTATCACTAACATTTGTAATGTATTTTTAAGTTTTTGAATCCTGTTTAGAAACATTACTTCATTTTATCTTCCTAAAACTTCTGTGAGATAGACATTATTTCCATTTGACTCTCTCTCAGTCAGCAAATGTTTACTTTAACTTATCTATGGTACAAATGGGAAACATTAAATGCCACTATCCCTGGGATATGAGGTGATTCACTCTAGTTGGGAAGATAAACACATAAGCAGATAATTATAATAGTATAAAATAAGTACCAAGAGGTTTATAAGATGTGATGGGCATACAGGGAGACTGGGTCTGGCACAGCTGGTAGCAGGTTACAAAGTGAGTCCTCTGGAGCTAAGCCCCACATCTGAGTAGGAGGTGCCAGGAGTTCAGGAAACAGAGGAATGACACAAGGTGTTCCGTGCAGAGAGCGAGGCGCGGTCATGGGCACAGGAGTTGGAAATGTCCAGGAGTAAGACGGCCACTTCTGTGGCCTGACGTCCAAGGAACCTAAAGTTCAGGGCACGGGGTGGACAGGGCAGCACTTGGGAATGCCCACGTGGCCGAGCCGAAAGCTGAGGCTGGGTTCAGGTGAAGAGGGCCTGTCAGACAGTTTTCAGCAATGGTTTGCCGAGGCCTTATTCATGTTCTGAGCAAAGCATCTGGTGGCTGAGCAGAGGGTGTTTTATAGGCACAAGCCCCAAAATGTGGAGTCCAGGCACAAACCCCAAAGTGTGGAGTCCAGGCAGGTGCTGTTGGAATTGGGAGACGTTGTGAGAGCTGGGCACCCGGCAGCTGACATTGAGAGGGCAAGGGAGGGCATCACTGGGTACACTTCAGGGGTCAGAGGGGAGCCGATGGCTGCAGCGCAGACCTGCTGAGAGGAGCCCAGGTCAAGGACGAGTCCCGCGTTCCCGTCTGAGTGAAGGGGAAGGACTGAGGAAAGTGCTGTGTGTCCACTCAGGTGAGAGCTCAGGAGCCCGAGAGCCCCCTGTGTGGTGAGGACCAGTGCGGGGGGTGGTCCTCAGTGCTGCTGGGGAAGTGGCAGCCTCAGGTGAAACCAAGAATCAGGTCAGGAACGAGCGTAATGAGACCACAGAAGTGGAGACGGGCATAAAAGTGTCATCTCAGCAAAAGAAACAGTCTGAGCAGAGGTGAAGGGCAAGAAATCCACCGAATATTTGGGGTCTAATAAGGAGGTTTAGTTGGACCAGAATAACATCTGATTAAAAGGAGTTTTAAGGTAAAACATAAAGAATAAATTAAATGGGACTTGAATAGACTTTACGTTGTAGGAAGAGGAAATCAGTTTTTAGGAAAATGAGTAACTTGTTCAAATTAGCATTTTAGAAAAAAAAACACCCTGTACCTATAGAAAATATATTTCAGAAGTGGAAAGAGGAGAGGCCAGAGCCCTATAACAAGGCTAAGAAAGGGTGTGAGAGGTACAGTTATATGGGGTATGCCACTGCAAAGTCAAGGAATTAACTCAGACCCCAGGTCCCCACCCCTCTCTTCCTGATATGAGGTGAGTAGGTGTGATTAGTTCTCTTATGTCTATATTTGCAGAGGCTTAGCACAATTATAGGCATTCAGCACACGTTCAATCAACATTCATTCACCAAATACGGACTGAATGTCTGCTAAATGTATAACGTTATGCTAGTTCCTTCTGACCAGCTTAGCTACTGTGCCACACAAAGCAAATAAATAATAGCCCCAGCTCATGAAGCAACAAGAACCCCAATGTAACCTACTAGAATATTACCTGCACATCAAAAAGAATCTAGCAAGGTGAGTACAGTCCCTAATGACTGTAAGTAAAATAGGAAAGTTTTTTCAGCGCACAAATATTTGCGGTGAACGTTGGAAGGATTTGTGGAGGTGGATGGCTGTGATGGGTGCAGATGTACAAGGTGCAGGGAGGGCTTGGGACGAGAATGAAGAAACAGCCTAAAAACCTGATAACTCACGTCCTGTGCGAGAGGGGGAGGCCTGACGGTGAGGTGAAGCACAGCTTGACGTGCGAATGGGACCAATTACCCCACACCTTCCACCCACGGAGGAGGCCGACACCCACCCTCCGCCTGCTGCTCCCGCCGGCCTGGACTCCGCCCCCTTGTGCTGCTTTTGTCTCTCCCCACCAGGAACTAAGCCCCACAGACCTGATCTCTTCCTTTCACACCTAGGATGATGCCTGACCACCTTAGATACTCGATCAACGTTGGGAGAATAAATGAGGAAACAACGAGGAGTTCTTAGAGTAGAAGCAAAGCCTGAAACCACGTGCTCTGCATGTTAGGGGCTCGGGGCAGAGGTCACACCTGAGAGACGGCTGTTCACTTGGCCTGAACCTTGGTCCAGAACCGTGCCCCTCACTTTGGGTCTGTCCTCGGGCCGACCAAGGGTGCACTTGCAGAACTTGCAGATGTGTTTGTTGAACCATTATGATGAGCTTGGAACTCCGGTGGATAATGAGAGAATGGAGACCGGCAATATTCTGTTTCCCAATAAAAGGTGGTTTCTGGGTCAAGAATGTGGTTCTAGAAGGATTGCTGACAGGCATTTAGCAAGACGGAGCTTGGACCCTCCCGAGTTCACTGGAGCAGTTAGGCCTTGTGGGCTGCAGAGAGCAAAACAGAGGGAAGAGCCTTTCATCTGGGGTCCCCGTCTCTCTCTACATTACTGGCTTTGTACCCCGAGAAAGTCACCTGGTTGATCACTAATGTTAGCATCTGCCTGACAGGATGCTTTTAGACATCAAATGCATTACAAAGGGAAACGAATTTTGTATAAATTTCCACTGTCATTATTGTCATACAGCAAAGTCAGAACAAATGTGTCTCCATTTATATTTACATTAATGGGTCTCCTGGTCTCATGGAGCAGGGAAAAGATGCAGATGTGGCATCTGTAGGTAGTGAGATAGATAAAGACAGAGATGTTTCCTCGGGGATCCTAACAGTGTTTCCCTGAGAGAAGTACAGTGTAGCTCTCAAGGGTGGACCCTGGACCAAGCTCTCTGGGCTCAAGCTCGAGCCCACACTGGTTGGGGCACTCTGCCATGGCGTTGGCCTCCTTGGGCTTCAGTTTCCTCCACTACAAAACAGAGGTGAGAAAGGTACCTACCTCATGGTTTCGTTTGGTTTTAGAATTAAACAGATCAACACCTATGAATGTGCCTAGAACACTCCCTGGAACGTGCTAAGTGCCAGAGGAAGCGAAGGCCTCCCCCAGGTTGTATTGGTTCAAAAGCGCAGGTCACATAACAGTTCAATGTAGGGATTCAACACACAAACTTCACAAGATGATTCAGAAACTTGTGACCCCACTGGACCCTGACAATCAGTCTTGTCTTAGACCATCTGCAGGTGGCTCACATAAAGGGAAAAAGGCAGGTGGGAGGTCCTCACTTCTTCTTTGTGACCATTTTGACCAGGAGCTGACACTCATCACTCAGCTAATTCCATGAGTGAGTCCCAGTCTCATAGCCCCACCTAGATGCAAACAGGAGCTGGGAAGTGTCCTTGGGTGGGCAGCCACCCCACAGAAAGGATGGCACCTTTATGTACGGCCAGCCCACATCTCTGCCTCAGGACTTATACACATTAGCAATGACTGTTACCTTTATAGCATCTTGAAAAAGATGAGGTGTGGGAGCCATGTTTTAGTGCATTAGAGTGATCTCATCACTAACTGAGCTACAGTATTTAAAGAATGTTGCTTTGAATTAATTGGTGAAATCATAGACAAAACGCTCCCTAAAGGACAAAAAGTCATGTGTAGTTTCATCACACACTTCATGTCTTGCATATGAAAATGTCTCACAACGTTTTCACTGACTAAATAAGTTTAGAAGATGCCTCCAAAAATTTAACGAACAGTCCTTCATCTGGGGGCATCTTCTGTTTATTCATGAGTGACCTGAATGAGGAAATGACATGCTAACCAACTTTGAAATTTACAGAAACTTAGGCAAAATAAAGAACGGTCTAAGTGAAAGAACTGGAGCTCACGGGGCCTCAACCACCCGAAGTGACATTTAATCATCCAATAAAAGACCCACCATTTGGTTTCAGAATCTGCAACTGAACAAGTACAGAAGTATTTACAATGAAGATTTAAGAATTGTATTATTTACACTTTTAGCCCACATCAGTGGCAGTATAGAGTTCAGAGAAAAAAATGTAATGTCTTCAGTACAATTTCTGCTTTCCCAGTGTAGATGTTCTACTCAGAAGGACGTGTACAAAACTGCTGATGGAGCAGCAGGGTGTGAAGCAAGCTGGGGACGCTGAGCAAGCATCACCTGATGAGCTGTGGCAGCTCCCATGAGGAGGGGATGCAGTGGAACTTCCATCGATTTTCAGATTTGAGGGATGTAATCCAGAACCATGAACAAGACTGACTCTCCATGGACCTGATAAGAAAATTTGAGATGCATGGGTGAAGCTATTAAAGTAATCACAATAGTGAATTTATCAGCAAATCCCAAAGTGAAAGGTCTTAAATTTACCTGCATTTTTGGAAACTTTCATTTAAACTCAGTCTCTTCTGAGTTTATATAAACACAAACAGTATTTTATTTATGGTGTTGGTATAAACACAAACAGTATTTTATTCATGTTGGTTACATCATCATACTTCTAAGAGGCCCTCATTAGAATTAAAGTAATCATGGAGAAAAATAACATATCTAGGCAAGTAACATGTTAGAGTTTCAGTTAGTAGCTTCCCATTTTCTCTGTTACCTGTCATTATTTAATGTCCAAATGTTAGGTTTTGTAGCCACAGGTATGTCAAAGAGTTCTGATCAATTCCTTTGGGGGACACAATTATCATTATGGGATTACTATTATTATTGCTGTTATTACTAGGACTTTTTACACCTAGGTTTTTGTCTATGACACATTCTCAAACTCATAAAAATTTTATTCCTTAAAACTTCCAAAGAATAGAGATTTGTCTCCATCTGTAGTTCCTCATAACACTGGGCTCAAAACCTTATATTTACTTTATAGAAAATTCGTGTTTTAAACACATAACAAGTACTTGAAAGTGGAAATTGCCTGTTGGATTCTAAACGTGAATCCACGGGGCGCAGCCCCACACAGACTACAGCCACGGGGGCAGATCCGGAGCAACAGGCCCGCAGGCCGTTTCCCGGCCCTACAGCCCTCTCCCCCCGCCCCCCCATTCCCAGCCAAATGTCTGCGTCTCGCAGCTGCCTTCATCCTCCAGCTCCATGAGGCTCTGCCGAACGTGGAAACTTCTCTCCTAAACCCCGACGAGGGGCTGCTGCAGACCCCTCCTGACTCTGACGCACTAAGCACACAGGGGGGCTGGAGTCTGTTCCTGACTGTTCGGTCTCTTTCTTGAAAAGTCCGTGCCTCTTCAGGATTGCACAAGTGACCCAATGGTTTGTGTGAAAAAAGTCAAGTTAGGCCAACTTCCAATCGATGTCCTTTCCGTACTGTACACACGAAGAAGGCTTCTGGGTGCTTGGATTCACTTTCAGTCTCTGCGAGACAGACAAGAATTTCTGTCACTGGAAGAGGGCTGGCAGGGGGTCGACCACCACGCCAGTCCCATTACCCCATTCAGGAAACAACATTCCCTCTCTCGAAGGTCTTTACAATTATTCCACTACATCTTGAATGTATGGGTGGAAGTTATGAAACTGCTTGTCTGGCCTCACAGAACCTTGTAAAAATCAGAATAATGGGCACACACCACATGCTGGCCCTTGAGCTGGGCTCTGGCTCTGCATGTTGACTGCCCTGTACGCTTGGTTCTGGGGAGGTTCTAATGCAGATTTCCATGAGAACCAAACCTAATAATAATCCCATCATAAATAAGATGGTTCCACCAATAAGCTACTCTAATACTGACAAAATATTCATTTCTATCACTTGAAGATCATGGAAACCTTTGGGAGTCACATAATTATGCTACATGATCCCCTGTTTAATTCAGATAGTTTGAATTAAACTATCACCCGAGTTTCCCGGGGTGAGAGTTGGTGGTACAGTGGCCATAACTGGCCACAACCAGATCATTTCCCATTGTACCATATATAGTTTTCCTCAAGTTTAAATTATGATTGATTTATGACCCAATGCCGTACTGCATGTATACATAGGGGAAGATAAATGGGTTATGAAGATGGTCTGAAAATTGGACTTGATCAAATTAGTATTATATCAAAATTGCCAAATTGACTACCCCTTGCTTCATTTGGAATTAGTGTAAAACAAATAATAAAATTTAGATTTTTTTCAGATTTTCTAACAGTTCAGTTAAGTTATGGCACTTTTTCCAGGTTTGTATTGTTTCTTCTTTTGGTACTTTTAACCCTCTCTGTTTTATAATGTTTTTAAGTCAAATGATATATGAAAAATAAACCTGTTCAGTGATATTTATCTATCGAAACCACAGAACCCCAAAATCATAAAGTTAGAGACACCAGGTGCCTTTGAAATCACAGTGTCAAGTCAGTGAGAGGCAGGGATGACTGAGTCTTCCGGGGGGGAATGTGGACCCCCGCCCTCTGTCCCAACAGGAGCCAGAAAGCCCCCTGTGGAGGTGGATTCGGACCAGCAAGCACCAGTCCTAGCTGAGAACTGAGGCGTACACAGGACGCAAAATGTGAGATTAGGCGAAGTGCTAAATTCTGAATGGTGGGATCACCAGCAGCCTTTCCTAGTCTCTGCTTCCAGGAAGCTGGCAGCTGGTGTGGTAACCACAGGCCCCAACAGCAGAGTAGAGAGTATCCAGAGGTCAGAAGATTGCCCAGAAGATACTGACAGTTAGGGACTACTCCCCGCAATCAAGGGGTCCTACGTGAGCCCCTGAGAGTGTGCCCCCAAGAGTTTAGCCATTCTCCCATGCCTCACTCCTCAGTATAATCACCAGACACTTGAGAAACATCTCTAAAGTAAACAAAACAAGCCAGCAAGAAAAAATAACTTAGTAGAAACAGGAAAAGTAAAAAGAGCAAGGGAAAAAAACCTTCAAAAAGTAGAAGACTGAAAGCATCCTCATCTGTAGAGATAGAAGGAAACACTGCATCTCTGAAGGCTCTCTATTAAGAACAAGGTTGAGAAACAAGAAAAACTATCTTGAAACTAGGGTCTCTGGATACCAGATTTCTAGTTAAATTTGAGTTTCTGATTAACAAGTACTATTTTAGTATAACTAGGCCCCATGCAATATTTGGCCATAGTTACAATAATACTAAAGGCTGTTTTATATCTGAAATTCAAATATAACTGGGCGTTGTATATTTTTATCTGCTAGATCTGATAACCCTACTTAAAACTAAGTACATGGTGGGAGAAATGAAATAAAAATCAACACAAAAGATGATAAAATAAAGTTGAGGATCTCTTCTGGAAATAGAAAAAAATAGGTAAAGAAATGGAAAATGTGAGAGGCAAAAATAGGAACATTAGATACTAGAATAAGAAGTGCAGCATTTGAAAAATAATAGAGTTCCAGAGAGACAGAACAGAGAAAGCATAAGGAGAAAAATATTTTTACGAAATCAAAAGGTTTCCCAGAAGTAAAGGCCATAAATTCTCAAATGCAGAGGTGTATTCAATATCCTTGGTAATGAATAAGAAAACTCAGACCAAAGCAAATAATCATAGAATTTGGGGATGCAAGATGAAAGGGATAGGTTTTCAAAGTTCCAAAGGGAAACAGGGGAACGGTGTGAGTAAAAGCCAGGCAGAAAGACATTGGAGTCCTGGGCAGCAGTGACAGAAGCCAAAGGAGATGGAGGAGAACTCGTTTCTGAGGGAAAGTCCCCAGACCAGTGGGGCACCCTGCGCTCCGTCCACACTCAGCAACCTTGCCTCTCAGCCCCACGTCCACCCCTGAACCCGCAGAGCACGTGGGCACTGCTTCGAACAGCTGAGACCTGTTCTCAGTGAGGGACACTGGGATGCTGGTGTCCACCGCCCTCTCTCCAATGTAGTCAGTGGCTGTCCCCCTGGAGCAGCAGGTGGTCCCAGTGCCCATCTCCTCCAACATACCCAGCACAGCCCACCTGCTCTGGGAAGAGGAGGGACCAGCAACCCTCCCCGGGGTCTGGGCCACTCTGCAGCATCGTCCCTGAACTCAGGGACCCTGAGATGCCTCTGTGCCCATTTCCCTGGACTGAATTCCTTCTGTGGAAACATCAGCTTCTGTTTCTCAGCAGGACCCCGGCAGACTCAGCAGCAAGTGGGGTGACAGTCAAAGGCAGGTTCTGGGGTTGGCCTGGCTATGTCCTAGCAAGTTGTCATGCCTCATGATTCATTAACAGTTAAAATAATGTTTAAAAATTGATGTCTGTGGAGCACAGAGGATTTGGGGCAGTGAAAATACTCTGTGTGATACTATAAAGATGGAGACCCATCACACTACATTTGTCTAAACCCACAGAATGGACAACACCAACAGTGAACCCTAAGGTTAACCATGGACTCTGGGTGGTTATGTGTCATGTGGATTCATCAATTGTAACAAACGTAACATCTGGGGATTCGATGATGGGGGTGGGTGCTATGTTTGCGTCAGGGTAGAGAAAATATGGGAAGTCTCTGTATCGTCCTCTTAACTTTGTTGTGAACCGAAAACTGCTCTAAAAAATAAAATCTGTAAAGTAAAAGTTAGTAGTTATCTTATCCCCTGAGAGTTTGATTAAAGCATGTCACTAACTGGGACTGTTTTTTTTTTTTTTAGGTAGATCTTTATCATTAACTGATTCCATTTTGTTAGTGGATATAAGGATATGCAGTCTTCTATTTCTTCTTGAATCAATTTTGGTAAGATATATTTCTCTAGAAAATTTTCTATTAGGTCTATATTTTCATGTTACATTATTATAAATGCATAGTTTACTATTAAAAATTTAATATGAAAATGTAGATCATCTCTGTTTTTTCTTGATTAATATTGCTAGAATATTGTGTAAGTCTTACATCTTTTCAAATAATAAAATGTATAATATGCTGAAAAAACGGGTGGTCTGGTTTCAGAGAGAATGTTCTGTACGGTCTCAGGGTCCACTGGCTGTGAGCACTTAGCCAGCTCGTAGCGTTCGCTGTGTCCTTCATTCTTCACAAGATAGTTTTTTGTTTTTTTGGGTTTTTTTTGGCAGTACGCGGGCCTCTCACTGTTGTGACCTCTCCCGTTGCGGAGCACAGGCTCCAGACGCGCAGGCTCAGCGGCTATGGTTCACGGGCCCAGCCGCTCCGCGGCATGTGGAATCCTCCTGGAACAGGGCACGAACCCGTGTCCCCTGCATCGGCAGGCAGACTCTCAACCACTGCGCCACCAGGGAAGCCCGATAGTTTTCTTACATTAAGTTTATGGTTTCTTCACAAGGTAGTTTTCTTACATTAAGTTTATGGTTAAAAACTAAGATTCAGCAAAAATTACTAAAAATTATTAATCAAGGAAAGACAGAGATAGTGTATGTTTTTGTATTAAAATTTAACAGAACATTATTTGTGAGCAGTGAGCAGCTCCTTCTGCAATGAGCACCATTGCCATTTACCTGGGAACTGAACTGGCTGAGCTCGTGTATACTGTAGATGAATTTCAGAATTGGCTTTTCGAGTTCCACCAAAAATCCTGTTGGAGATCTGATATTTTCAATGGAAGTAATTTAATATTTTAATTGAGTTGATTTAGTAGATAAATTGGGGAGAATTGTCAGCTTTAAATGGTGAATTCTCCATAAGACTGTCTCTTTGTTAGGTGAGACATTTGCTTTCTTTATAGGTTTCCACAATTGTAAATCTCCCACAATTCCCGTTAAGCTGATTTCCAAATATTTGAGGGGACATTATAGAAAAGATTCTTTTTAGCCTTTACAATGTCAAAATGAACATTAATTGCCTAGCTTTCTTTCACTTCACCACCTTGTGTGTCAGCATGGGGAGAACATATTTCCTGATCAGGTGGAGACTCAAATATTAATTTCTCTAGTTCTTTTCATTTGGGCAAGTTTCCCCACAAGTAACCATATAAACTTCTGCCTGGAAGCTGTTGAAGAGGAGACTGGAGCTCCACTTTTCAGTGTAGGAACTTTCCTTATTCTCCGCTTAGGGTCTGGAATGCTCACTTCAGCTGTAGGAGAGTCCCCTGCCTCAGAGGTTTCTGCTGGGGCAGAAACAGGCAGTGCTTAGACCACACACACACCAATTTGGGGACCCTCCAGGGTGGGGCTCCCACCCCAGCAGTCTTCAGGGCTCCCCAGGTTATCTGTGCAGCCAAGTCTGGAAGCACCACTCTGATCCTTGACACTCAGTGTGGTCCTGCCCCCGGGGGGCTTATTAAACATGCATCATCCCCAGCCCCAACCCAGACCTGTTACATCACCGTCTGTTTAATAGGAATCTGGATGCACATTCAAGTTTGAGGAGCACGTCCCTAGAAACTGGACCTCCAGGGTCCTGTGTCTGCAGGTTTCTGCCGAGGTGGGGAGGTGATGTCCAGGCTCTTGTGGGCGGGAAGGGGCTCCAGGATTCTAACTTTCTCATACAGCAGCAGGCTCCCACTCCAGTGAGCACAGAAGCACTTGCAAAGCCCTGGGATGTATGCACAGGAGTCTCTGATTCAGAGGTTTAGGGGTCCGATAATTTGCACTTCTAATGATTTCCATGCAATACCCAGGCAACTAGTTGGGGACCACACTTGGAGATGCACTATTCCACAGGCTGAAACGGTACTTGTGTTTTCAGCCTTAACTGGACACTCAGATTCATTGTATCTGTAACCCGCAGTTCCCACATCTTTCTAAAGATTTCTGAATATTTGGGGAGGTGCTTTGATTGCAGGAGCTACAAGGACTCCAGAGGACTCACCTGCCCAGGCTGTATGGGAGCTCTGAGGGAGCTGGGGCACTTACCTGTGTGTCATTCCTTAGTCCTGGGGTCCAAGCCCTGCCTTCTTCTCCCACCTTACCTGTGTGTTGTGCTGTGTAAGGTGTTTCGGTTGTAAGGGAAGGACCTGGGAGGAATGAGACTCCTCCATCTCAGAGGAAATACAGGTCCTGATGCATCTCTTCCAAGTGTCGGTTTTCACAAAGGCCCGTTCTGTGTTTGCAGTTTCTGGTGGCCACGTGCAGGTGCAGGTTCCAAGTACAAGGGCTCATCTATCTCAATCATCATGGAGAATGAACCTGACTTGGCCCCCATTGAGTTGGGCAAGCTTGCAGCCAGACTTCTGTGGATGTATGATCCCCTGGCCTTCCTGGTTAGTGGCTTCATCACTCATTTTCTACTGTAGCCTCTGGGAAAACTCTGCTGGTGTCCCCCCCAACTTCAGCACAATTTGGGGAAAGGGCAAGGGCCTGGCTGAACCCTGTGAACGCCCTCCCCAGTTATGCCCTGGAAGGACCGTCTCCATCCTTTCCTTCCATCTGTCTGCTCTCAGGCAGGCCCTCCAGCAAGGGCTCTTGTCTCTGGGCTCAATTCTCTGCACTTGGTGCTGAGAATTGGAGTTGTTGCCATAGAACTTTTCTCTCTAAGGATAGGACCCCATCCACTTCCTCAACTTGGGACACTTCTCAAGTTTTTGGTATGCTGATGGCTCTGTTTCTTGCCTCCCAGCATTTTCCTGGAATTAACTTATTCTAGCATTGATTGTTTTCTGATATCTGTTTAGGATCAGAGACAAAAGGAGGATGGATGTGTGTGTTCAGTAGTCGTTTGTTCCATAAATTTTCTTTAAAGTTAGTTATAAATTTAATTGGTAAAAGGGCTTGTAATAATCTGATTCTACCCTCTGAAACATACAGAAAATATTCATTTTTATAAGATAACTGATATACTAAACAGAAGCATGTCTTATTTGTCCATTATTAGGGGCCTTCCAAGAATTTCCCCAAGCTACCAGAACAAAATGAAGTAAGATTGTCATTCTTAAAACACACACATATCCCCAAACCACTACTGCTGAGTTATCTCAGTAATTGAAATATATTATGCAAAGATATTTATTGTAAGTTTATGTATCTTTCCTACCAAGGACATCCTTGGAAGGAAACCATGAGAAGAAAAATTAATCAAAGTACACTACTGGGTTTGAGAAAGCAAACTGTAAGGTAAAGTGGTATATTTTTACAATCTGGCCATATGCAAGCGAGCTCAAGCCTTAATTACATCCTTTGTTTTTTAAATTTAGAAAGATATTCATAAAAATCACTATAAAATTGGACACATTGATAATGATTTGAGTAAGACAGAAAAAATATATGATGATCATGTCTATTCTGGTCAGTTTACCTCAAACATTCAGCCAGCCCAGACGCAGTGTGAGCACGAAACACCAGAGCACCAGCCAGGGCTGTGGATGCACCAGCCGGGTAGAGCGCGGGCACCCCCAGGACCATCCGGGCAGAACGCGGGCACCACGCACTCACTGGGATGAGCTTTAAAGCTGGCCTGGGCTCAGTGTCCACCAGACTTTGCATGTTCACCCAGCCCTGAGCTCACAGACTTCACTCAACAACAGGCCTCTCCCAACTGCCTCACAATGGACTTCGGTCGAAAATACTAGGAAAAACTCATAGTCATAGGAAAAATAATACAAAGTCTTATGTGAGCTCTGCCTTCAGTACAGAGACCAGCATGTTGAAACCATCCATGTAGAGAGACTCACTTATGTATGAATGGAGCCAAAGAGCTACAATCCCCGGAATTAATGCTACGATTACAAACACAGGGCAAAAGTTATTGTTAGAATGGCCCAGTCACTAAAATAAAAATTTAAACTCCTGATTTTTTTCTTGTAGAAAATAAAAATGTATGAGGGTTCACCACAGCAATATGGTATAAACTTCTATTTTAAAAAATATCTATCTTATCTTAAAAACAGCAACTTCTCTCAGTAAAATAGTCACCTCAAAAGAAAATAGTTAGGTACAAAATGAAAACAGCAGCTGAGTTAAAGCCTCAGGATTCGAGCCGACGCATAGCACTACCAAAGGTGCATGTGTACCTGGGCCCCCGACCCCGGGATGCACGGGGCAGCCACGTGGCACACGCCCTGCACTTGCTGAATGAAATCATCTCAGATAAAGCCTGTTCATATTGAGCTGATGCAAAATAATGAATCGTTGCTGCTCCTTCCTTCCGCAGTTTTTATTTGAGGCATCAAGCCCTGCATTAGGTCACTCCCCTCAGAGCCCAAGGACAGTGTCTGGCTTTCTAACTTCCTGCCTAATGGGCCTGCTGCACAAATTGGACTTTTCGGGTTTTATTGTCCCCTAAGGGGAGTACTGCTGGATTGTGTTCATTTATTCTTTTTCATTCTTTATCTATTATTTACACCAGGAAATATTCCTGTTTCCTTTCTGAAAATCTTCAGTTATTCCTGGCATTAGCGGAGTATTTTTGTCAGTTTTATAAATTACCTATTACTGTAGTTTCCGGCCGGTTCACCGCACAGTAAGTCAGGACCTAGGACGCGCGGTAACCGAGGCTGAGGTGGGGACTCAGGACACAGGAGTCGCCCTTTATTTCCCCGATGACGATCCTGGAGCCTCTGGGGCGGAGGTTGCACGCGGGGCCTCCCGGCGGGTCGTGTACCTGCCGTGCGCTCGGCGTCTCCATGGCGAGGCCCCCAGGAAAGGGACGGACCCTTCCTCCCCGTGCTGTGCCTCGTGACGGCACGGCGGCGGGCTCAGCTGGGAGGGTCCCTCGTGGCGTCCCTGGGCCCCGCTTCCCGGGTCGGGGGTCTCTGCTGCTCCCCCCACCCCTGGCCGCTGTGCTCACACCCACCTCCCTCCGAACCGGGTCGGCCTGTCAGCGTCGAGGAGGCCCCGCAACTCTGCACCCTCGGTCACACCCGCCCCCAGCGTTGATCACATGGGCTCTGTTGGACTCGGTAGATGCTCTGACGCGGTTTCCCGCCAGCACTCAGGTAATTTGAAGGCCCTTTACAAGGCCCTGATGAGTGACCTGAAGATACTCGTCCTGTCCTGTGCTCTGCAGGGTCGGGTCCTCTGAGCAGGTCCCGGGCCAGGTTCACATTTACATTCACTTTCCTGTAAAATGTTTGGTTTGTGAACATATACATGATCAAGCAAAGACTGTCAGGGGAGTATTTATTCTGGCCACTGCTAAGCTGAAAGAATATGATCCACATTATTTGGAAATTGTGTAGCATAATCCAGTCTCTATACAGGCAGACTTTACAAATCTCTAGACTGGATTCTTTGTATAAATGATACTTTACTCCCAAACATTTTAAAGCCAATTATTTTCACCCACGCACCAGTCAGTGCTTCTTTGTGGAGACGCCTCCACCCCCACTGGGTGGACAGGACTGTGGCTAAGTGTCTGGTGGCCACAGAGGCCAGCGCCTGGAGAGGTGGCCTGATGTGAGCTGGGGCGAGCAGATCCCAGCCCTGCCCCAGTGAGGGGAGGGCACGTGACAGCACTGCTAGGTCCCAGGCTGAGAGGCGGGTAGGGTAGGACCACTGTCTCCCACCTGAACAGAAATAGAGGCTTCAGGGGAAACTGAGTTCAAGGGCCAGGCTGTCCCAGGGGAAAAGCAAGGTGAGCTGGCTGTCCTGGAAGCAGCTCTTGCCTGTTGAAGAGGCTTTCAGTCCGTGAAGTAGGAGAGTGAGCTGTAGAGTGAGTCTAACACCAAACACCCGATTTAGATTCAGGCCCGTCCACTGCGGGCAGAGCAAGCTTGGACAAGTCACGTAACCCCTCAGGGTTGTAGCCTCAATTTTGGTGAAATAAGATGACAGCAGGACCCCTGTGTATGACCCCTGTGTAGGGCTGTCATGAGGTTAAGGCATTCACAGCAGAGACATGCTCACAAGAGCCTGGCAATTCATGCTCTTATTTCATCAGTGTCTCTCATTATTGTTTTATTACTGCGTTTCCTTCGAATATCTTGAATAAAATCCTCAATCTAAAACTTAGACTTTTTATGGTGTGAGTTAGGGATCTAATAACCTGTGAAAAAACTGAAATTCCATTGCCATAAGAATAGAAAAGGAATTGTGAAATAGTCACAGCATGAAGTGATTGCACGACAGTGAAAATGAATGAACAGAAGCACAGGCTGCACCCTGAACGTCCAGAAGAGTGTTCCAGAGTGAGCACTGATCATGGTCTTGGGAGTTTCTGGGGCCCCTTTAACAGGTGAGGCTCTCAGGAGATCCCAAGGCAAGAGGCACCAAAGGTGACCTAACCAGGTGAGGCAAAGGGTGCAGGGAAAGAACAGAGCACATGGCCTACAGTTCCGGGGCCCTGAGGACCACTCCGCACCGGCCTCACACCAGACTTAACCAGTTGAGTTTCTACTGGACATTTCCACAAGGCTAATGCTCCCTTCTGAAGGGAACCGTGTGGATCTCCTGAAATAGTCAGAGCAAGACATCTGCCAACACCCACACAGACGCTAGCTATTTGAGCTATTTTTCAACCTGGACCAGAGCACAAGTGTTCTGCCCATCTCCTATCTTTCATGGAATGAACAGAGCAGTTGTTTTTTAAAACACGGAAAGTTCAGGATTAATTAAGATGTTTCCCTCTGTCCTGGGGACAGGGACTATGTGCCCAGCAGGTCTTACGTGGAGCAGTGTGTGTGCTCATAAAGTGCAACATCTATTTAAAAATCAAAAGTTTATTTGTAGAAAATACTAAAGCCAGAACACCTTTCATCATATATAACACAAGTGCCAGATTCTTTATTGCAAACACATTTTAAAGCTACACTCTTCCTCAAATGAGCTTCCTCAAAACCACAAACCTGGGCTTCCCTGGTGGCGCAGTGGTTGAGAGTCCGCCTGCTGATGCAGGGGACACGGGTTCGTGCCCTGGTCCTGGAAGATCCCACATGCCGCGGAGCGGCTGGGCCCGTGAGCCATGGCCGCTGAGTCTGCGTGTCCGGAGCCTGGATTCCGCAACGGGAGAGGCCACAACAGTGAGAGGCCCGCGTACCTCAAAACAAAACAAAACAAACCCACAAACCTGACAGTAAACAGGTGGATAAGTGGACTCTGAACTGGGTCAGGACATACATGTTGGGAAACTCGAATTTCTTAATGATGTGGCTTTTTCTGATCTACGTGTCAAAATTGTTATGGGAAAGAAACAATTCTCTAGTGAACATACAGATGGCTAAGAAAAATAAGCATAGTCCAGATTTTGCAAATGGAAATAGTAACCAGCACCAGCAAACCCTATTCCTCTGTTTACACACAGAATTAGTTAAATAATTTCGGCTGAGTTTCTAGTCAAGTGTATACTACCTGAAGAGCACCGTTTTAGGCACTACTGGTTGGAAGAGTACTTGTCATCAGGTAGGAAGGAATTTAACCCTTTTATAAAGCTGGTACCCGTTAAGGAGGGCGTAAAATGGCAGGCGCCGCATCTCCCGCCCCCCGTGTGACGCATGTGCGTGGGTGGAGAGGACCCCGTGGAACCGCAGCGGTCACACCGTCTCCTTTCTTCTTGGGTCCTGCAGAGGCAGAGTGCCCTGGGACCGACATTCCAGCGGCAGCTCCCAGAGGGCCCTCCCTTCTTCTTGAAGGAGGTGAAAGAGGAAGCTGCCCTGGCAGGATGTTGCCCTGGAAACCACCACCGCCGGCAGCAGCGGCCCTGCCCCTCCAGCCTCCAGGGATTGTGGAAGTACCCCCAGCGCTGGCCCCGACCCCTAGGTTTGCTTCCTGACCCCACAGGAGTAGGAAGCGCTGACCGGCAGGCTTGGTAGATCACAGAGCAGCGCACCCCTTGGGCAGACACTCCCAAGGATGCAGCAGGGAGGTGGTGGGAGGCCCTTGTGTGAACGGCAGACTCGGCCACCAAGGGTGGCTGCGTGGCCTGCAGAGGGGCAGACCACCTTATCTTTGACAAGGAATTTCTGTGATGAAAACGTTTTTCATGCAAAGTTAGACAAATACGTGCAAATAAGAAAAAACTGCAAATGATTGGCTCCATGCTCTCATTAATTTATAATCATGGTCACAGACTCCTGGACCCGGAACTTAGAGATGAGGTAGCCAGATGGCAACGATTCCCTGACCAAGACTGTCCAAGAAGGGAAGTGACCTTGGAGATGCGGGCAGCCAAGGTCAGACATTCAGCTCTGGAATCTGAAGGCCCTGATCGCCCCTTTGGGTCCTGTTATAGCACTGAATACCCTGCATCCAGTCTTGAAGCTTATTGTTTTGGAGGATAAGGATATTTTTGGTTTATTTATGATACACCATGACTTTCCAGTAACTTATATAAGGTTCAAGTGATTTTACCTGCCTAAGAGAACTAATTAGTTATCTTGTTAAATAATTAATGTAATTTTATCTGGGGTAAATTTTTAAAACTTGGGAAACGTATTCACCTACATTTGGTGAAGCAGATGCGTAAAGGTTGATGTGCATTTTCATTTAATTGAATGCTGTCTTATGTTTCCACAAAGACACGTTCACAGGCTAAAAAGGAGATCTTAGACAAGGGGAGCTGCAGGACGGATTGGATACCCATCATCCCCGCATCACAGAGAGCCTGCACCCCATCACTGGAACTGCTGTGTGCTAGGAGCGCATGTAACTTACATGAGCAAATAACGTCACATACAAAGCTTTCTCATTTTAATTGGATCGTCTGTAAATAAACTGTGTGACCCTTTCTTTGAGACCATAAACTAGGGAATTTTTCATTACTGCCTTTCCAACTTTTAGAAGTGGTCTGAACACATTTGGGGGAAAAATTTTGGGCACTGAGATTTTAATTTATAAAAAATCATTCATTAAAATGTTAGCATCAAAACACCCTTTTCCCCCATAAAACTAAAAGAAAAAAGTGCATTATATTAAACATTAAGGAAAATTCATGAAGCCATTTGAAAGAAAACAGTGATTTTTCAATTCCCTGCCGGTCCCAAAGGAACATATCTTTCTGAGCACCTGGAAAATGCTGGGTGATGATGCGCTGTGTTTGCCAAAATAGCCCCTAGAGTTCTGGTGTCAAGGAGCTTATGTTCCTCCACCATACATGCTGGGCTTATTAATGCTCAACCTAAATTCAAGGGGAGAGCTTCTAACCGCGACAGCAAAGGAAGGGCATTTAATAAATAACATGAAAATACACATATCCCCAGGTATCTGTAAAATTGATGTAATTAATGTGGTATTTCATTCAATTAGTTTTAATAAATTACGATATGTAAGGGTATGACCCTAGGTTCATAGATACATTATTAATAATTGTTTAACTATTATGAAACATTGTTAAACTTCCTTCTAAAGTCAATCTCATAAGAACATTTCAGTAAACCAGTACTAAATAAATGAGTAGCTCAAATAGCTGGAATTGTTGCCATCCTCTATTGGAAAATAACGAAATTAAAAACACCACCTCAGATAATTCGGAATCGATCAGCCAGCCAAGCGTGTCAGTTATACTCACCTCAGTTCAAAACACCTATGAACATATGTAACCAAAACGCAGCTTTAATATGAAAACCTCAAGTAATTCAAGAAATCACTATCATTAAACTTGGAGAATCTTCAGTTCTCTGTGTCTGAGAAGGACTCTGGGCTGAAAACGTTTGGACGTAGGAAGGGTTTGGGGAGGGGGATGCCTTCCACAAAGACTTGAGTGAAAGAGGCCAGATGGAGAAGGATGTAGAGTGTATGATTCAATTTACAGTTTTGTTTAAAAACAGGTAAAACTAAAATATTTGTTTTTAGAGATGCAGCTTTCATAGCTGTAATAGGAAATCAAAGAAAGGAACATTTTAAAATCAACACAAAAGTATTCCAATAATAAGCCTTAGAAAAATAATTCTCAGCACATGGTCCCAGGACCGCCATCTCCAGGGGACCTGTGGGTGGTTGCTGGAAATGCAGATCCCTAGGGTCTAAGATCCAGGACTTCCTGGGCCATACACACACAGGCTGGGCCCAGGAATCTGCATCTTGACAAGTTCCCTGGGTATGTATTAGACTCATCAGAGTTATATGTTCTGAGAGTCCTCTATTATTTGTGCTTTTGCAGAATTATGACCATACTTTTTTTTATTGATACCTTAAGATAGAAGGCAATATTGGAAATAAAATATATCAAACCTGCTAGAGTTCAGTGTGAAGAATTTGGCAGGGAGGTTCAGGAATGGGTGGTAGAGGGTGACCCCTGAAGAAGAACGGGGGCTAAATGGGTCTGCACAGCAGTGAGGGCAGAGACGAGGGATGCAAACCCTTCCCAGGCTGCGGGTCATCAGGTGGGAGAAGAGACAGATTGCAGTAGGAAATTCATCACTTTGAGTGTCACAAAATCTATTTTATGACAGATAAATAGACTTGTGATTTTTAATGCCGACTATGACTGCTAATAAATAAAATTTTTCTTTAGCTTGGCACTTACTGATATTCAAGAGACTAAAGTTAGTTAATCACAAGCTTTGACATGATGTGAAAAGGAATGACAAATCCTTGATTATGAAAAGGTTTTCTTTTCTTTGTGAAAAAGCACAGGAAAGAAAATCCTCATTCCCAGAGAAATTTCATCAGCGCATTTGGTCCTGTAAGTCCATACCCCGCCCTCTCCATATTTCGGGCACCTGCCCAGTGCTCCTGAGTTTACCCATCATTGGCTGTGAGGCCGCCAACCTGACAAGCCCTGTCAGGGGACATAACTTGCAATATCATGCTTAAACTTCTAGCCTTTGATTTGTCATTGTAAGCAGTGACTTTTAATTTTCAAGTACCTGAGAGGAAACTGACACATGTGATCTCCTCAAAGTTTCTCTTCCCCACTGGTGTCTGACTTTGTATATTAACATCTTTAAATGCTGCCTTGCAAATTTAAATAATGTACTTATTCTCTAAAATTTAATTTATGAGATTTTAAATTTGTATCCGAAATTCTGCTTTGACAAATGCCAGACTCAGCACGCCAATATGCTCATCACACATTCCCTCCATGTCCCACTGGTCCCTGTTAACTGTCTTCGTTTCCCTGTCTGCAGCCCGTGTCCTCGGTCACTGGCCCTAATCACCAGGGGCGCTGAGAGCTGCACCTGTCAACAGAGGTGCCTTCTATGACTTCTCAGTTTCTAACCATTTATTTTCACTTAGCTGTTGGTTTCCTTGATTTTAAGTGATTTTTTTCAAGAAGCCTTCTTGCTTGCTTTATGTAGGTCTTCAGATTTGAGACTAGTGTCCTCTGTTGCTTCACGTTCCAAATGATGAACTGATCGTGGAGGGAGTGGGGTGCAGGCGTGTCTCCGCCATCGTGGAAGAAAGATGGGGCTGTGGTTCCGTCTGCCTGGTTGCCAAAAGGATGCACATCAATAAACGCGCTGCTGTTTCTGTCACTCTCTGCCGAACTCCTCCAGAACACTGATTAGGTATTGGATTCCCTTTGTCTCCATGTCTATCACTTTCTCCCTAATTAAATTGATTTCTTTGTTATTCCCTTTTTCATTTGTTTAATTTTCCTCAAAACTATCCACGCTCCTCATCTTGGCACTACTCGGAAATATGACAATGGCTCATTTCAGAAATCCAATGGCTAATTTAAGTGCGTTATTTACTATATATATTAAACATCGATTAAACTTTGTTCTTTAAACTTTTAATGGTTGTGTTCTCTAAACTCAAAACTTTAAAAATCAAACTAATGATTTTTAAGTGATGTATTGGTGAAAGTACACCCCGGAAATAAAATACCAATAATATAATATTAAAAATTATTCAGGGCTTCCCTGGTGGTGCAGTGGTTGAGAGTCCACCTGCCGATGCAGGGGACACGGTTTCGTGTCCCGGTCCGGGAAGATCCCACGTGCCGCGGAGCGGCTGGGCCCATGAGCCATGGCCGCTGAGCCTGCGCGTCCGGAGCCTGTGCTCCGCAACGGGAGAGGCCACAACAGTGAGAGGCCCGCGTATGGCCAAAAAAAAAAAAAAAAAAAAAAAAAAAAATTCAAATAATAATAATGACAAAGAATGCCATTAAGCAGGGCAGAAGACACTGTAGTACCTGGCAAACATTTTCAGCTTATAATCCATTTTTCTGGAAACAACCTCCAAAGTAAATTCCTTTAAGCACATTATTCACGGATGTTTGCGTAAAACCCTCCACTTCTCTACCAGGTATTTGCTTCTCTTCCCTCCTCCCAACCTCGGGTCCTTCTCATCAGCTTCAACCGCAGTCGCTACAGGAAAATCTCAACCTCTTATAGTTGCCGAATGTGAGCTCAGGAAAACCACAGCTTCCAAGGGCGGAATTCACTGGTGGGGGAAGGTCTCTAGTTCTCCTGACCGGCCGCTCGCCCGGCTCAGGGAGAGGATTTCTCATAGGAGAGCAGGTTTCTGAGCAGCGTCCGCGCGTGGCATTCGAGGGCCAGCTCCGCGGCGTCACACTGCCCACGCTCGCCACTGATCCAGGGCATAGGTCAAAGGTTACAGCGATGGGCACAGGACAGGAGATGCTCCCTACCTCGCGCTGCCCACGTGTGTTTTCATCAGTTATCCTTAGCCCAAAACACAGTTCACACACGAATAACCATGAAATAAAGTCAGGGAGCTGAGAGAGAAGAGCCGGTTACTCTTAAAAGCCTCGCAGCCTGGCAAACAGGACCGAGTAAGGCGAATAAGCAGAGACTCACAGCCTCGCACGGGGATGGAGCCTGGCATGTATGGATGAAATCCTTTGCAAATCAAGTAAAGATGCAGAACCTTGGAAAAGATGTGCTTTGGGTGATGCTTATTGGTTATATTGTGCTTTCTACATTTGGAGCACAGTATCTCTGGGATCTTGGTCATGTTTTAATTCAATGCTACACAGAACTCTTTTAACTACAAACTACAGTTTTGGTGGAGTGGAGCGCGGAGGGAATGCGCTGACTGCAGCACTCGGGCTCTGCACCTGCTGGCCCAGGCTCAACGCCAGGGGCACAGCGGGTACGGTGGTCGCTGCTGCTCTGGAGATGTGGTTTTGGCGGGAAGCTACCAGGAGGACCACAGGGTCTCTCGGGTCAGTTAGATTTCTGTCCAGGAAAAGAATGCTTTCAGCCAAACATCTACTTACTAAAATAATGTTAAAATAATTCTCCTCCACTTAAGTCCATATTGAGCATGGTATTATTTTTGAACTTTTTACTTTTGAGTATACTGATTTAAAAAGATCCTGCAAATGTACACGTGCAATTATGGCTCTTTGTTGTATTTTACGAAACGTGTTTTTCCAAAATCTCTCAGAAATAACTGAATAGGTTTTATCATAATTTAAAACTCCTCTTGCCTCTTGGGTAGAATTAGTTCAAATTACAAGGAAAATTTTGCTGTCGGGTATATCCTACTCTTAGTTATAGTCATAAATTAGGACAAGATCTTAGCACTTTCTTAATTTCTTTAAAACCTCTTTAATTTCCTTATTTATGAAAAAGGACAATAGGACATATATCATCGTATTCTTGTGAGGACTAATTAAGATGTATACCAAACACTGAGATGCTCCCTGCCATCCATGACTGGTTTTGAACAATGGTCTCCTGCAATACTCAGTGGTCACTTTGAGTCCGTTTATGTCTCCGTCACTTAGGACAGGGGCTGGCGTATAAGCGACACTCAGTAAAGGAATGAATAAGTGAATGACATTCATATGATTGGCTGAACATGTGAGCCTTGAAACATGTTTACCTAATGATGTCACCCCTGGAGTTAGGCAGGGCTGGTGTTATCATCCCCTAATTCCCATGCAGTAAGCTAACATCAGGCCCTATACCTGGCGTTTCTAGGCTCACAGGCTCTCGTCTCCAGCGGTGGGGCTGGAGCCTGTCCCTTCTGGCTCTGAGCCGAGCAGGCTCCCCTCGCCCACCCCTCAGGCAGCCCCGAGTCCAGTTAGGATGTGCTCATTCTTTCCACCACCTGCACCACAGACTCAGCTGAGACACTCAGCATGCTATTGGAAACCATCCCAAAATTCAAACGTTTAAGAATAATCAGAGTGTGCAATCATAAAGCGTTTACAATAGCCAGGACGTGGAAACAACCTAAATGTCTAATGACAGATGAATGGATAAAGAAGATGTGGCACATATATACAATGGAATAGTACTCAGCCATAAAAAGGAATGAAATTGGGTCATTTGTAGAGACGTGGATGGACCTAGAGTCTGTCATACAGAGTGAAGTAAGGCAGAAAGAGAAAAACAAATATCATATGCTAACGCATATATGTGGAATCTAGCAAAATGGTACAGATGAACTTATTTACAGGGCAGGAATAGAGACATAGACATAGAGAACAAACATGTGGACACAGAGGGGGGAAGGGGAGGGTGGGATGAATTGGGAGATTAGGGTTGACATATATACACGACCATGTGTAAAACAGAGAGCTAGTAGGAACCTGCTGTATAGCACAGGGAACTCAGCTCGGTGCTCTGTGATGACCTAGATGGGTGGGATGGGGTAGGGGTGGGAGGGAGGTCCAAGGGATATATGTACACATATAGCTGATTCACTTCATGGTACAGCAGAAACTAACACAACATTGTAAAGCAATTATACTCCAATTAAAAAAAAATAAGCGTTTGGCACCACTGATCTATTGGATGGAAATTATTAATAAATACCTACCCAAGGCAGTCTATCTGCCTAATGTTAGGATCAAGTAAATGTACATACAAACTCACAAGCTGCTACTAAAGGTCAGATACACAAGTGGAGAGTCAGCTTTATACCAGGTGCAGACGCTCTGGTGGTGACTGGATTCTTTCCCTCTAACGCTCTTCCGTCTGTGATGGACTCTCCTTAGAGAGGCAGGCAAAGCGTTTGATGCACCTTTGTTCTACACTCTTGACCCATTTATCTAATGAAATCAATACTTTCAACAATACTTTTGCTGCATTTTTACATTACTTTATGCTTACATATCTAAGTACATAAAATCATTCATCTTAATGTGTTCAAATACTAATGCGTAGTATAAAGTAAATTCTATAGAAGTGCAAAATTCATGTACAAATACGAATATGTAGAAAGAAATATAAAAACATGTGCCAGAATAATAAAAAGCAGTTACCTTGTGTTAATGAAAAACCATTTTCCTTCTTTAGTATCATTTCATTTTCTACAAATTTTAAAATAAAGTATCAATTTATACTGATGACTGTAACAGCAAATATTGCTTAAAAAGTCAAAGCCACAGGGCATTGTTCTGAGTGGTCATTAAAAAACAAAAATCATTAGAGAGGCTACTCTTTAAGTATCTGAAAAAGGTGCTTTAGCAGGGAAACTCAGCACAAATTCTCACTTATTCAGACCGATGTGATAGAGGTGTTTAATTAACAAAAGACCCATCAAACATTAAATTTTAGAAGTCCAAAGCCTTAAATGGGCGTGGGGTTTGGTGGCCCCCATTGCAGTCGCCCTCTGTTCCCACAAGAGGAGGCTGAGGCCGAGGGGTTTGCTGGGCTTGCAGCCACAGGGGGTCCCCAGGAAGCTGGGCTGGGGTCCAGGCGTTCCAGTTCCTCCTTTAATCACATTCAGGGGCTCTGGGTAGTCCGGTCACTGTGCACTCTCCCCCTGATTTCTCCCACACCCAGCTGCACCCTCAGGATGGCATAGACGTTACACTTCATAGCCACCTCTGCTCCAGGAGGCTTCCCCAGGTGCTCCTAGAGCAGATGCTAAGGCAACCTGAGCTCAGTAGGAGAGCAAGTGCCAAGAGCGACCAGGAAGGAGCAGACAGGTGCCCGCAGGCCTGCTCCCCTCACCGGCCTGGCTGGAAACCGCCAGCCATGGCCGTCTGCCCATCCACCTACCTCCGCTGCCTCATCTCGGTCCCACCATCACACAGCTCACCGCCAACCTCAGCTCCACACTCAGCACCGCACGTGCCACATCCCCCTTCCATGCTGAAGATGGTGCGTGTGTATCCATGTGCTTACTCACGCCCTTTGCTGGGGCCCGACAATCTGCCACATGCCCTGCTGAGGACATCATGGAAGATACGTTGTGACGTGCCACCTGTCACTCTCATGCCCTTAGGTGATGGGACATTGGTGGACGTCTGACCCAGAAAGGGCCAATCCCATCCTCCCTCCCAGAACGTTTGAACGTGACAGAGAACTCAGGAGCCAGATGGGGTATTTCAGCAAGAAGGACCTGTAAACCTGTCCTTTCATGAATATTGTTGAATTATTTCCAAATTATTTACTTGTACTTAGAGAGGAGGAGTAATCCTGAAATTTCCTCCTGAAATGATTGAAAATAGAGTCTATTTATAGTTAAGTGCATGTAAGTGCTAGAAAGAAATAGAACAAATATCTTCATCATGAAAGAACTGAAAATATCTACATTACATTTTTTCTATTTCATCCTTAAAGGAACACTAAGGTAATAATAATGTATAATTCCTAGCAATACATAGTTTTCAGACCTTCATCACTCTTTAAGAAAACATACAAAACCCATGAATACCAGGGACCAAGAAAAACACTGTATTTTATACTATGGATCCTAACAAAAATAATTCTATGTAGGAACCACCAGTTGTAAAGGGACCAGGTTTTCTAACTGTTGATATCCTGTACCTGGATGACTCTGGCATCTGTGGTGTTGAAGGTGACAACCTTGGAGGGACACCCCCCCCAGAAATCTGGCCTTAGCAGCAACATCACCTGTGCTCCCACCTCAGCACCCACATGACTAGATTCAGTAACATCGTTTAATGCTGCTCACACTCTTTCCTGGAATTCTTTGTGGACTTTTTGGAGGAGATGAGAAGGAATAGAGGCCTGAGATGTCTTCTCCACTAACAGTGCAGACAAGCCTCCAATAGTAATGTCAGAAGTCTTGAAATCACTTAAGAGCAAACTCATTTTAGCTGATGTTTAGTTCCCCAATGGAACTCTAGCACAGCCCCAAAAATTTGATATTTAATCTGCAATTGATTATATATTCATTCATTGAACAAATATTTCCTGAATGCCAAATATAAGCCTAGCCTCACAGAGAGGTGAGTGAAGCAGCCAGCTTGGTCCCCGCCCGGGTGGAGTTATGCTGGGAGGAGACAGCCGCCAGGCAGCTCGTGAATAGACAGTAACTCCTCAGGCTGATGGGCAAATTGTAGATTATCTCACAGATAAGTGTCCAGGGGTAAAGTTGAGGCTATAATTCCAGTTCTGTACATCTGATCAAAACAAAAGTATTGGAGGCATCTGTAGAAGGACTGAAAATAGGTGCGTTTCTTCACCATCAAGAACCTAGGATGCAACAATGGGAACACATCTGACAACATGCACCCACCACGAGTGAGGCTGAAATCTTTGCAAGACAGTCTCCTCCCATAAGAAGAACCACAATCGTTCGAAGAGCAAATCTCTCATTATGTATGTAACAACCATGTGGTCTGTAGGTCATGAGCTAAGACACCCAACTGCAGACTGAGATGCTTGGGGGTGAGACCATTTATCTCTGCATCACCTGAACCCATCATGATCACTACATGGACAAACATTGAAATGAATATTGGTTATATGAATAACTCAACATATGAATCTAAAATCACATATACAATTACACTGGATCAACACTTAGTGAGTAAAATTTTTCCCCAAATGGGATATTTCCCCATGAAGATAAATTTCCTTCTAAAAATAATGGCAAATTTTGACTTTCAATTGAGACCCTTCAGAAAAAATGGAGAAGAGGTGAGACTATAAAAGTTTATACCATTTTGCTGTGCAGTAGCAGCTAACACAACATTGTAAAGCAACAGTACTCCAATACAAATTAATTTTAAAAAAAGTAAAATAAAAAAATGTTTATACCAATGTTGAAGCAACTGGGTAATGAACCATGAAATAGCACACAGAAAATACAATAGAAGTTGGTTATATGATGGTTATATGATAAAAATCTATCTCATATCCCAGAGCCTCCTTCTAGGGCTAACACTTGATTTGAAAAGTTGAAGAAACATAGGAAAAAAATGTCTTCCTATTAACCTAAAGTCATATTATCCTAATACCACTTCCCTTTCACATCTAAGATGTACAGCATCTACTGCATATCAATAATATATCAAGTGCAAATGCAGTCTTCAAAGTTCAATAGAGTAATAACATTAAAACTGCCATGTGGGTGATAATTAAAAGAATGAGAATCTAGGATTCATCAGAGGCGAAGGCACGGGCCAATTACTGATGCAGTGGGCATGGCCCAATTCTGACACAAAGCCCTAACAGTCCCTGTGTCTGAGCTCCCGAACACCCATTTACTCACAAGTTCTTTGCCATCTCTGATCATTTTTCTAGAGAGTTGTGATGGTAATTACACCCTGAAACAATGTGCTATTTCCCAACACACCCCCTTCCTGTGGTTTGTCTTACCACAGGCGGTATCACTGGAGAGCTTTACGGTAACTGCAGCAGGACGTGCTCCCGGGGTCTTACAGGCAGTGATGTCACGTCCTAAGGAGAGAGGGCACCTTCCAACCCAGCCTTCTCTGCGGGGAAGGAAGCTCTCTGCTCCCCCCTCCCCGCCCCCCTCATTCTTCCCCAACATTATGGGTCAGATAAGGGAAGCTGATGTCCCAGCTCGGCTGAGGGTTGAGCTACTTTTTGGGTCTCTTCCTTTTCCTCTTCCATCTGTGCTGCTGAACCAACGAGGAGCACAGCCCACGGGGGAGCAAATTGGAGCGTCTTTCTCTCTCTCTCTCTCTCTCTCTCTCTCTCTTTTCCTATCTCCACGTCCATCTCTATCTCTGTCTCTATCTTTCAGGTTCTGACAGTCTTTTTGTCCTGGGAACCCATAGACAGCCCATGATAAGACTTGGGTTTGAGCTAAGATGATACATAAACACCTTACAGTTCCCTGTGCTTGGTTACTATAGGTTCAAACTCCATTTTTAATCTGTTTATTTTCTTTTTGCCATTCTTCCTTTGTATATATCACAATCAGAAATATGAAAAGCAGCAGAAGTCAGGTATTCCTGGATAGCATATTAATATCATCAAAGCCTAACCATGAATTATAGTTGTCAAGAATTGGCTTGGTTCTCGCCAAAAAAAGGAAAAAAAAAAAAAGATAAGTATCTGAGGTGAGGTGATGATGTTTTAATTAACTCAAAATCCTCTTGCAATGTCTGTGTATATCAAATTGTTACTTTGTGTACTTTAAAAATATTAAAATTTTACCTGTCAATTATATCTCAATAAAGCTGAAAAAAAAGAATGGCTTGTAATTAGATGAAAATGAGGATGTGAGGTGAACAATCTCGCATAGAATGAACAGTTTCAGCATTAAAATCCATCCAAACTTAGAAGATAAAAGTAAAACAAAGATAAAGAGCAAAAGAATAAAACTGGACTTAAACAGACAAAGCAAACAAGAAAAAGGAAGCAGGCTGCACAAATGCTGTCACCCCTTCTGAATATGAACAGAGACCTATTTTCAGGCCATTGTCTGGTCTCCTAAATCCCTGAATGGGAAGCCTCTCTTTTCCTAACCAGAGGCATGTGTCCTGAGCATCCCTTGTTTCTGCCAATGTAACAGAACCTTTTTTATCCAGAATATACAAGTAAATTTCCTTTGCAATAAGGGCGTGATGGGAAGGCTATTAAAAGCAAAGAAATAGAAGTTTAAGTTCTATTTTGCTAAGTTAAATTACATCTTGTGAAGTGCACACATTTTAAAGAAAAGTCTAAAGATGAGTCTGGCACTTGTATACACACAAGTGACCATATCCCAAATAAGATTTCTCACCCCAAAAAGGTCCTGTGTCTTTTTTCCAGGCAACCCCACCCCAGAGGCAACTACTGCTTTGGTTTCTAACACCTTAGATCACATTTGTCCATATGGTAAATTACCCATAAATGGAATCATGCAATGTGAGATCTTTTTCATCTGGCTTCTTTTGTTCAGAAATATGTCCGTGAGAATCACCCTCGAAGTTGGATGTATCAGTAGTTTGCTCCCTTTAACCACTGAGCAGTATTCCATTGTATGAATACATCTCCAGTAGTTTATTTATTCTCTTGTTGATGGGATTCACGTGTATTCAAGTTTCTGGCCATCATGAGTGAATTAACTATGACTGTTCCTTACAAGTCTTCTCTAGACACGTGTCTTCATTTCGCTTCAGTCAAAATCTAGGAATAGCATGGCTGGCCATAAAACAGGGGCATGCTAACTTTTAAGACATTACCAAAGCCTCTCACCTCCCACCAGGAAGGCGATAGTCCATTTGCTCACCTCCTCGGCATTCTTGCTGCCAAGAAGTGGAGTAAATCCCGATATTTCTGGAAATTCATCGTGCTCTTAAGGAGAAACTTAGGACATCAAACAGTTGTAACAACATGTGATTTCCAAAATCAGAGGCAAGGTGAGGTTGGCAGGCCCAGCTGTCCTGTCACTCCTGATAATGTCCCGCCCTGCCAGTTAAGCTGGGGGAGGGGAGGGGAGGCTGAAACCGTTTAGGTGAAGGGGTGACACGTGGGCTTGGAGATCTAGGAGCAGTGGCATCACGACAGCAGCAAAACCCCCAAGGTTTCCCAACCTGTCCTGTGTCTGCCCCCCGACGTGACTGCAGCAGTCAAGACAAGCAGTGTCCTGCTAACAGCTTCACATACAGCAGGAGGGAACAAGCCGGGGGGACGGGGGCACTGCAGAGAGGAAAAGGACAGGGGGGCGGCCTGATGTGAGAAGTGAGTGACCTGGCGGAGTGACCTGGGCAGCTTCTCTGGTCTCTCCAGGCACCAACTCCGCGCGAAGAAAGCGCTGGGCTGACAAATAGACAGCACGTTGCAGGTTAGCTGTGATAGTTGTGAGTTTCTCACTTCACAAGTAAAATACCAGTAACTACTGTGCATTTTATCTTCAAGAAAGCCCCCGGCTCCTGTTAGCTTGGCCACCGTCTTGCCTGTCCTTACAGAAACTTCATAACCTTCGTCCACTGCCCGACAGAGTCTCGCTGTGCATGGGGTCACCGCCTTCCGCCTCCCAGAGGGGACAGGGAAGGTCAGGGGGTGGTCAGCCCTGCACGAGCAGCAGGCCCCCAGCTTTGTGCTGCTATTTCTGTCCCCGTGCACTTACTTGCTCACTCACCAGGGTCCCTTCTAGGCACAGATTCATTTTTAAATAGTTTTCAACAACTGACCCTAGAATTTTTAAGCTGATAAGAAGTTAATCTGCTTCTTTTTACATTTTTTGTGGTTTTTAATTCCAATGTCATGTTTTCAACGTTGGCCTTATAATTTAAAAAAAATAATGAAGAATGTAAAAGCATCATAGATAATGAGACTATAACACATTACACTTAAATCCAAATCAGTGTTTTATTCCTTTCTCTCCTGATGATTGTGTAATAGTGTCGTCAGAATGAGGGAGAAATGTGCACTTTTCCCACTTGCTTTCCCGTCTTGCTCGTTTCACTTCGTTCCTGGGGAAGTGCTCTGTGTTCAGAGGTATTGTGCCAGGTTCTGGAGATTCCTGGAACTTACTACTTGTAAAACTACCCATAGAAACATTCACTAGATTTGCGTAGTATTTATTATGCGCTGGTGATGGGGGTTGTGTACTTACTGTATTTCTAAGCCCTAAGATGCTGGAATAATTGGATTAGCCGGGATAGGTCCAGCGATTGCCATGCGCTGTCTTCCAGCCCGAGGATGCTGTTCTGTAATCATAAGGTGTGCATCCCAGTCTGCCTGTCTCCTCAGGAAGCAGCCCATGTGGTAAATTCTGTGATGGCTAACGGGGTCCTGTCAGCTGGAGTAGGAAGTGGGGTAACTGGAAACTCTCCTCTGTCTTCCAGGAAGACACAGTCTGTATGTAACTCTCATGTGGAAGTGGCATAAAACTTTTATTATCTCCGTTTAACACGAAAGTGGATTGTTACTGGTTTTGCAATACAATGAAGAATTGATATTCTGTGCAATAAGCCTACGGTACAGCTACAGGAAGACTCACGGAGATGAGACCAGTTTTTAATCTTGAGAGAAAACAGAAAACAGACCTCATCCTCCGCCCGCCCTCCCGTGCTGTGAGGACAGGTTGCTGCCTGAACCCGGGGCCGAGGCGCCAGCCGGCCTCATCTGGTATCAGGATTGAGTTACTACCCAACCCTATAAATACCACTCATTTACGGGCATTTTCATCCAAAGGATGTTTTCCCCCTTGGGTCGTCATGCATCTTGTCCACGACAAAATTAAATTTAAGTTTATATCCACCGATATAAACTTATATAAAGTTTATATATAAGTATATATATATATATATATATATGTATATAAAGTTTATATAAACCGAACTTTATAAACCGAACTTCTTTCTTTGGAAATAACAGGCATCAGCCAGAGCGAGAACGTCTGAAGACGAGAACGCGGCACCCGACGCCCAGAGGGCGGAGGCAGCTCCCTCTCCGAGCCTCCCGGCCCCTCCAAAATATAAAACTGTCCCCGCAGGGCTTCCTGAGACCGAGGCCACGGCTCCCGAGGCCAGGCTCCGTGGCTCGCCCCAAGGGCGCCCGCACCGGTCCAGGGTGGGGGGACTGGAAACTCGCTCGTGCCTGGAGGCCGCCGCAGTCGCAAACGCCCGCCCGGGAGGACGCAGCCGCCTCGCTTCCTTGGAGGGACCGCAGCGAAGGGAACGGCCGCCAGGCCCCGAGGAGGTCTGGACAGATGTGTGTGGAGTCCGGAAGGGGCCCTGGAGGCACGGGTGGAAACGCGAGGCAGGGGAAGCAAAGCCGGTGCTGGGCCGAGGACGGGCTCCGCCCCTGCCGGTGAAATGGGGGTCACAGAAAGTGAGCAGTTCATCCACAGCCACAGAACAAGCGATGGGAGCAGAGTTGGACTCACCCACGAGCGATCCCATGGCCTGCGACTCCCACCAGCCAGTCGGCCCAGATGGGCTGCAGCAGGAGGGTGGCCACTGCTTTCAGAGTCAGAAACGTGTGGTTTCCATCTCAATTCTGCAACTTCTTTACCTTCCTGGCGTCTGTTGCCTTCTTCTCCGGGATGTGGTAGGCGCCGCCCTTGGGAGTTGGGGCGCAGATCCGACCCTCCCCGGCTGATGCCATGGCGCCTCCTGAAGGGGGGAGCTCTTCTGCTGCAGGTGCTGCCCAGGTGGGATGGGCCTCCCTCGCAGCTCCCTGAGGGTCAGGTCCCAGGAGAGGAGCGAAGGTGTGCACGGCACTGAGGACTTTGCCTCTGACCCTGAAACGGGGTCACCAAGAGGAAAGGCAAAGGAAGCACCTGGGATGAGAGGTCCCCAGGCCCAGGCCGTCTTTATGCCTCAGGCAGAGCTGATGCTCCCTTGATCTGGATCCAAATCCTGGTTCTGTTACAAATGAAGCGGGTGCCCTAGACCAAGTTCCTATGACTCTTTAAATCCCAGTTTCTTCCTAAGTAAACAACAACAACAACAACAACAACAACACCAGAAACAAACACAAGTGTAAATCAACTATACTTCAATAAAAAATAAATAATAAAAAAAAAAGAACACAACACATCTTAGGTGCTTAAAATGACCTCAGTCCCCATTGTTCTGAAAGAATGTGGGACGTTTTGCATGGAAACTGGAATACAGCGAGTGCTAGGGAGATGCTAATTGTCATCATCCATTTAAAAATATTGGGTTGGGGCTCCCCTGGTGGCGCAGTGGTTGAGAGTCCGTCTGCCGATGCAGGGGACACGGGTTCGTACCCCGGTCTGGGAAGATCCCACATGCCGCGGAGCGGCTGGGCCCGTGAGCCATGGCTGTTGAGCCTGCGCGTCCGGAGCCTGTGCTCCGCAATGGGAGAGGCCACGGCAGTGAGAGGCCCACGTACCACAAAAAAAAAAAAAATTGGGGTTGGCCAAAATGTTTGTTACGGAAAAACCCGAACAACTTTTTGGCCAAAACAATATATATCATGTGCTTAACTCTGAAAAGCAGAACAAAAGGGTCTCTTCTCTGATCAGAGAGAGACCGGAGGGCGTGGAGGGGCTGGGAGAGGCTCCAGGAAGGGGACCGTGTCTTCCTGTTGCCCTAACTGGACGCCAGCTGCATGGGAGCCCAAAATCCATGCTCAGATGAAGAAAAAGAGCATCTTTCTTGGGTTTTTAAAAGCCAGTTTGCAGGTAACGATCTGTTACCGCAGCTCCACTCTTGTTACTTTAGGAGACGTTCTCCCGAATACTTCCTAGAATAATCCCACCAACCCTCAGCTGTCAAAAGGCTAATGGGAAAGGCTTGCCCTCTCAGAGCAACAGGAAGTGATTTATCCTGGTGGTTTCTCATTGAATCACAGAAGCCAACCTCCATTAAGTTTATTATGAGTGTGAAATCTGTTTTTGAAGGGCTCTACCACTGAAGACAAAAACAATGTACTTGAAAATTTTTAAATAATCTACGGTTTCCTAATTACCCTCAATGTTGATTCAGTCAATTTCTATGTTATGTGAACATTTTTGGAAAGTTAGCTGCCTCTTTTATAATGTAAAAGACTGAGTTTTTTGAAAATAAGTCACTTGAACCGAGTATGAACTGTTGGCTGTTGAGTACAAGTCATGAAACAGAAGGACTGTGATGGGACTTTGCCCTTCGGGGACCTTGTGTTGACTGGGGCACATGAGACAGTCACGCACACAGGATCAGGCTTCTCCCTTTAATCGGTGCTGAATTTCCAGTGACCTCCTTAGGACACAGATCGATTCCCTAGATCTGAGGTCCCCTCCCTAACTCCACCCAGGGTGGGGCCTGTCTGGGACACAGGAGCACACACTTGGGGACAAGCCGTAGGAGATACTGTGGATGGCAGGGAAGAACAGGGCGACTGAGGTGTTGGCGGAGATTTCCAGAGGAGCTGTGAGGGAGCCTTGAGGACACCAGAGCCTGGCCCAGGGCTCCGACCTCTCGCTCGGCCGAGCCGGTGACCTTTAGGGACGTAAAACCAAAAATCCTGGATATTTATAGTCTCAAAGGAAAACATTTCTGTCATTTTTTTTGTTTTTATTTTTTTCCAGTTTTATTGAGATATAATTGACCTCCAGCACTGTATAAGTTTAAGGTGTACAGAAGAATGATTTGACTTATATATGCCAGGAAGTGATTAGCACAGTAAGTTTAACGAACATCCATCATCTCATATAGATACAAAATTAAATAGAAAAACTTTTTGTGTGATGAGAACTCACCATGTACCCTCTTAGCAACTTTCATATACAACACACAGCCGTGCTAATTATCTTCACATGTTGTACATTCCGTCCCTAATAATGATTTATTTTATAACTGGAAGTTTGCACCTTTTGACCATCTTCATCCAATCCCTTCTCCCACTACCCCCCCCCCCCCCACTTCTGGTAACACAAATCTGATCTCTTTTTCTATGAGGTTGTTTGTATGTATGTCTGTTTGTTTTTGAAGTATAACTGACCTACAATACTATGTTAGTTCCTGTTATACAGTGATATTTCTATACATTTCAAAATGCCACCAAGGTAAGCCTAGTTTAGATCTATCACCATAAAAAGATATTACATGGTTATTGACTGTATTCCCCACACTGTGCATTGCATACCCATGACTCATTTATTTTTCATCTAGGAGTCTGTACCTCTTAATATCCCTCACTTATTTCTTTCCTCCCCCAAACCCCCTCCCCTCTGGCAATCACCTGTTTGTTCTCTGTGTCTATAACTCCATTTTTGTTTTGTTATGTTTGTTCATTTGCTTTGCTGTGACTTATTTCACTTAGCATAATGCCCTCTAGGTCCATCCGTGTTGTCACAAATGCCAAGATTCATTCTTTTTTATGGCCGAGTAATATTCCATTATAATATACCACATCTTCTTTGTCCACTCATCTATTGATGGGCACTTGGGTTGCTTCCATTTCTTGGCTATTGTAAATGATGCTTCAATGAAAATATGGGTGCATATATCTTTTCTAATTAGTGTTTTTGTTCTCCTTTGTCATAGATTAATAGCCAATATGAATATGGGTTCATTTCTGGGCTCTGTTTTCTGTTCCATTGATCTATGTGTCTGTTTTTTTGCCAATATAATACTGTTTTGATGACTGTAGCTCTGTAGTATAGTTTGAAATCAGGGAGCATATTATACTCCCAGTTTTATTCTTTCTCAAGATTGTCTTGGCTATTTAGAATCTTTTGTGTTTCCATATAAATATTAGAATTATTTGTTCTAGTTCTGTGAAAAATGTCATTAGTATGTAAATAGGGATTTCATTGAATCTATAGATTGCTCTGGGTAGTATGGTCATTTTAACAATATTAATTCTTCCAATCCATGAACACAGAATATCTTTCCATATATTTGTGTCCTCTTCAATTTCCTCCTTTTACTTCCTTAGTTAGATTTATTCCTTGGTATTTTATTATTTTTGATCCAACCGTAAATGGGATTGTTTCTTAATTTCTCTTTCCAAAAGTTTATTGTTAGTGTGTAGAAATGCAACAGATTTCTGTATATTAATTTCATATCCTGCAACTTTACCAAATTTATTGATGACTCTAGTACTTTTTTGGTGGCATCTTGAGGATTTTCTACGCATATTATCATGTCATCTGCAAATCATGACCGTTATACTTCTTTATTTCTGATTATAATTCCTTTTATTTCTTGTCTGATTGCTGTGGCTAACACTTCCAATACTATGTTGAATAAAAGTGGTGAGTGGGCATTCTTGTCTTGTTCTTGACCTTAGATGAAATGCTTTCAGCATTTCACTGTTGAGTACGATGCTAGCTGTGGGCTTATCATACATGGCTTTTACTGTGTTGAGGTATGTTCCCTCTATACCCACTGTCTGGAGAGTTTTTATCGTAAATGGATATTGAATTTTGTCAAAACCTTTTTCTGCATCTATTGAGATGATCATATTTTTTTTGTTCTTCAATTTGTTGATGTGGTGTATCACACTGATTCTTTTGCAGATATTGAAGCAAGCTTGCATGCCTGGGATAAACCCCAGTTAGTCATGTTGTGTGATCTTTTGAATGTATTGTTGGATTTGGTTTGCTAATATCTGGTTTAGAATTTTGCATCTATGTTCATCAGTGACCTTGGCTTGTAATTTTTTTGACATCTTTTTCTGGTTTTGGTATCAAGGTGATGCTGGCCTCATAGAAAAAGTTTGGAAGTGTTCCTTCCTCTGCAATTTGTTAGAATAGTTTGAGAAAGATGGGTGTTAACTCTTCTGTAAGTGTTTGGTAGAATTCACCTGTGAAGCTGCCTGGTCCTAGACTTTTGTTTTTGGGAGTTTTTTTATTACTGATTCTATTTCATTACTGGGGATCAGTCTGTTCATATTTTCTATTTGAAGAAAAACATTTTGAAAACTCACATCCACATTGCAAATTATTAGCTTTGTTCATATTTACCGGTGCCTCCTGCATGCCTGGACTCGTGCCTGGAATGGGAGCACAATGATGGTGAACCTGGCCAAGTTCTCAGATGCAAGGAACAGGCCACAGAGATCTCCAGCCAGCAGACAAACAAAGAGAAGAAAACTGCATCATCTGCAACAGGCAAAAGGACATATCACAGCTAGACAAGAGTCCCTGCAATCAATAAGGAGAGACATTAGATCCAATAAACAGACACAGTGTGAAGACACATTTCACAGAAGAAGGAATTAACTGGCCAATACATGAAGGGGCCTTTTCCTTGTTAGATTACATCACAAAGTTTGGAGTTGATGCCATCCCAACACGGCAGGGATGTGGGAAGGGGGCCCCTCTTGAAGGTGATGGGGACTCAGGCATGTACCCCACTCACAAGGAAGAGAGGGGGTGCATGCTGACAAGCCACCCCACTTCTGGGACACCACCCTCACACATCGTGATGGGAACCTATAGAGCCACGTGGGAAACAGTGTGAAAAATGAAACTGGCCTCTTATCCTCCAACTGGGAATGTCCAAGTAAACTTATGTACATCCATATGAGGGAACGTGCACAGTGAGCAACCAAGAAGAATGAGTTGAAGATTGAGGTGTCAGATGAAAATGTCTGTAATATTTGAAGTAGGAAAAAGCAAATGCTTATAGACCTATACATATAGCATGCTCTGATTTTTAGCTAGAAATATACACAGAGAGAGAATTGAGGACAAACATAGAGTAAATACAGCAGACGGACAGCATGGGAGAGGCTTACACCCGCCTTCAACAGCATCTCCCTCTGGAGTTCGGCTGGAGAATGACAGGGAATGTACGCATCTCGACCTCCTTCACAGTGTGGGCTGGGTTCTTGCCTGAGGGGTGTCCAGAGCACTGCATTCCTAGCCTTGCCCACTGATGCAGTAGCCCCGTCCCCCAGGTACAACATCCAGAACTGTGACCAGACCTCACCCAATGTCCCTGCTGGCAAAATTGCCTCCCGGCCGAGAACCACTGAGAGGGGGACACACACATACAATTGTGGAGCTGTGGTTATTCAAAACCAAAATGTAAGGCTGGGTGAGGAATTGTATTCATGGAGTACAAGGAGAGACATCAAACCCACCAACTTCCTTGGTTTTCAGGCCTCTGTTCCCTCATTTACAAAACTGGTATCATGCAAACTAATGCACAGAAATCATGAGAATAACACTTGGCACACTGCAGGCTCTTAAGAAATTTCAGTTCCTCTCTCCCTGTTTAATCTTGGGTGTGGCCCCACCTCTCCCCCTGTGTGCCAGGCACGTAGTAGGTGCTCAGTAAAATATGCCAGAGGATCAACGGGCAGAATCCCGACTGGAGAAGAAAAGCCAGTCAGTACATCTCAAGGAGCAGAAGGGCCATGTGACCCCAGGTGTAGAGCAGCCTTGTAACTATAAACAGATGAATATAGGGAACACTTAGAAGAAATTATGGTTACTTTACCGAAAAAGGATCTTACAAAAGTAGATGAAATGTTTAAAATTAGCACTAAATAACAAGAATTTGCTAATTACCGATATGAAACATTAAGTGGTCTGAAAGAACAATGGGAAGGAAATTGCAGAGCAGAAATCACATTAATGTCCAGAGGAGACACATTAATAGAATTGCATTTTGCTGTTAAAATGAGTCACTGAGAACAGGCTGTAAGTGATGCAAACAGGTTTGTGCACTGACAGCTAAGGCAGGGCTTGGGAAATCGAAGCTCATTGAGAAACTAACCATGTGGCCTGGGTTACTACACAGCTTTCTTATGCCTTCTCTTTAAAAAACGTAATCTGGTCTAAATCTCTCAGGTTCAGGGAAAAGGATCTCAATTTATGTATAGCATGGGATGGGATGAACCAGAATTCTAAAAGTAATAATGCACAAGAAGTTAATAAAACCAACTTCCACACTCTGTTGGTGAAGGTATGTTAACACACGCTGGTTACTGTACACAGTGGCACCAAACTTCTGAAAAGCAATTCAGCAGTTCTGTCAACTTACATAAAGTATCTGTACCCTTTGACCCATTGTTTCTACTCCTGGGAATAGATTATAAGGAAACAAGTAAATGACTTGTAGGTCCAGGTTCCCCTTTCACAGGAAAACCTTACACACCCTGTTAATACCATGTGATCCGTAACCCACTGGCTTTGGGCTGGTGACAGGGGTGTGAGCAGCCTGCCCTCTCTCCGTGGATAATTTGTAATAAATAATAATCAAACCAACAAAAGCAGCGGCTTTGTCTTATCGCTATGCGCTGGAGTGTTAAATGATGTCAAGCATGAAATACTCCTCTCAGAAATAGCTTTATGCTAGTCTAAGTTCTAAATAATTGCTTAGGTTCCTACTGAGTTTTAATAATATATGTAAACTTCCAATTAGCATATTTTATTGTGCATTCTTTCATTACATTGTATTCCACGCGAGCTTTGATTCTGAGAACTCATAGCCACATGCAGACGCGTTACACACAGCCCTCCCATTTCAATAGTAGGTTCATCAAGGCTCCCTCCCTCTGGGGGTGACACACCCCTGCTTTTAAACAGCAGACTCAGAGTAAACACAGTAACCATGATTATAAACACAAAAATAACATAGAACTTGAGACCATGAGACGACTCACTCAGAATCTTTGTGTTTAAAATTTTAACTGGTGAAAAAAAAAATGATGGAACAATGTGAATTTGGAGGCATAAAGTCTTGGTTTGGGAATTTTAGTCATGCAATGAAACCCTTAATGAATTTGAACAGTATCGTCAAAATTGACTTTTATCCTTTTTCAAGCAGTAGTTGCTGCTTTAAGATAAAAGAACAATTCAAGAAGTAACCATTTTCAGTGATTTTTGCCTGATTATTCACAGCATAGAGGAGGGGGGTGCAGCCAGCCGGCCCCAGTGGAGCCAAACACGAAGACCAGCACTGGCAGCCCTGGAGGAGTCCTCACACGTGCAGTCCACGGGGCCTGGGTGGCATCAGAAGAGGGATGAGGAGGGTGTCGGAGCAGCAGTGCTCGGTCCTGAGGAGCCCTGGGGAAGGAGAGGATGTAGAGGAGGATGGAAGTGGGAGAAGGACAAGCCTCTGTCACTGAGAAGGAGAAATGAAGATGTAATTCAGGAGGATGGAGTGTGTGGTGTGGAGCCACACGCACGTACACACATGCACACACGCAAGTGCACACACACACACACAAACCATGGATGGCTCTGGGTGTGTGTGTTACCTTAAAGCTAAAGTAAATTTTAGGCATCTCATTAAGAGAAAACATGGATGGATGGTTTTATAACCTATGATGCAAAATACAGAAGCAATAGGGGAGATGTGGCGGGTTTAATGGTATTGAAGTTATTTGCATAGTCAGCATTGATGTGTAGACAGAGCAGGTCCACTCCAGGGAGGCTTTGTAGTAGCCATGCAAGTCAACAAACACACAGACAGACAAACTGGAAAAACAGCCCAGACGTCCATCAAGAGGGGTCTGGTTGAAGAAAAAGGTATGGTCTTTTTATATAATAAAATGTGCAGTGAAAAAAATGAATGAGAAATATCTCTAGTACATATTAATGGAAGAAGCAAGAAGAAGAAAAGTACTTATTTGCTTGTATTGAAAAAATGATAAAGTATTTATTGCATTCCCTAGAGCCTATCACCCAGTTATTAATTCATAACTCATCTTACTCATCTATAACACGCTCCTTCCTGATATTTTTGAAGAAAAATGTCAGACTTCTTTAGTTTCCTAGGGCTGCCATAAGAAATCACCACCAACTAGACAGCTTCAAACAGCAGAAATCTATTCTCCCCAGTTCTGGAGGCCAGGAGTCAGAAATCTTATATCTGGCTCCTTCTGTTATTCCACTTTTATTCTTTATTTTTGACTATGATTATTTCTTGAAGATAAATTCCCTAAAAGTGTAATTGCTGAGTTAAATGGCATAAAATTTTCAAGAGTTTTGAAAGTTGCTTCCAAATTGTTTTTCAGCGAGTTCACATCAGTTTTTGTTTTTACCACCAATGTACAAAACGATCCATACATTTAAAGAATAATAAAAATCAGACTATGGATTTAATTGATTTAAAGGATCCCAGGAAACCTAGTTGTGTGTTTCTTTGACCATCAGTGTGCTGGTTTCCTGGACTCTGGAACACCTGCTGAGGGCTGAGGGTCCATCTGGTGAGCCTGTCTTCACCTTGATCACATCTGCAAAGGCGCTATTTCCAAATAAGGCCACACTTACAGGTTCAGGGTTCCATTCTCTATTTTCCTCTTTCCTCTTGTGTTTTACTATGAGCAGCAAGAGGAAACCAGACTGTAGCCTCCACTGTGTCTGGAAATCTCAGCTAAAGTCCAGGTTCATCACTTAGAAGTTCTACTCTGGAACAGTGGACACAGTTCAGCCGGGGTCTCTGGCTCCTTGGAATGGGATTGCTCTCCCCTATGTCCAGACCCCCAGCAACACCTTCTGATTGTGGAGGCACATGAGGCTCTAAGACAGCACAAGCTTCCTCCTCTGTGCCGAGACCTCACTCGAAGACACTTGATGTCCATATTTCAATCAACAATCTCTTCAAGCTATTCTGGACTTATTAATCAAAATTCTTCCAGCCAGTACTGCTGCCTCACCCAAAGCCACATCCACGTTTTCCAGTATTTGTTACAGCAGCAGTCGCCGTCCCAATACCAACAGGGCTGCCGTAACAGAGACCCACAAACTCGGTGCCTTAAAACAGCAGAAATGTGTTCTCTCACAGTCCTGGAGGCTGGAAGTCTGGGATCATGGGTCCTTCTGCAGGTCTAGGGGAGGACACTTTCTTGTCTCTTCCAGCTTCTGGTGGTTGTTGGCATCCTTGGCATCCTTGGCCAACAGCTGCTCCATCCCATCTGCCTCCATTGTCAAATGGCTTCCTCCCCGTGTCTCTTCTTCCTATAAGGACACCAGTCACACTGGATTAGGACCCACCCTAATGGCCTTGTCTTAGCTGATCACATCTGCCAAGACCCTATTTCCCAATAAGGTCAATTCACAGGTACCTGGGGTCAGGACTTCAACTAATCTCCTTGGGTGACACAATTCATCTCAACAATTAGGAAGAAGACTTGTTTGTCATTAGTTGTTGCTTCCAGAAATTATCATTTTCTGGAATGACCTGGAATTATCTGGTTCCTCTTCTTTACTAACTGTCCTTTGGTGATTTAAGATTAGATGTGTGGACACGGGTTGGTGGGGAGGAAGGGGAGGGTGGGATGTATTGGGAGATTAGGTTTGACATAAATACACTACCATGTGTAAAATAGACATCTAGTGGGAACCTGCTGTATAGCACAGGGAGCTCAGCTCGGTGCTCTGTGATGACCTAGATGGGTGGGATGGGGGAGGGGTGGGAGGGAGGTCCAAGGGATATATGTATACATATAGCTGATTCACTTCATGGTACAGCAGAAACTAACACAATATTATAAAGCAATTATACTCCAATAAAAAATAAAATAAATTAAAAAGTCTTCAGCAGTTTGTACAAGAAAAGTCTACTGAAAGTGTCATCAGTTTGCTATTTGGCAAAACCCCCAAAGTAACGTAGCTGTAGGGGTGGTACCTACACCACCCAGCAGCTCAAGCACGCCATCAAGGTTTCGGGATCTCTGCATGATTCCGCCCTCCCATCACGTCCAGGCTATGCGCTCAGATGTAGGTATATCCAGAGGCAGAGAAGTGCCACCTCTTTGTCAGGAAGACAAAGGTGAAACCTCCCAGCAAACCCCTAACGTCAGGCAAGGGCTGAGCTGCCAGAAGTCGAGGTTCTCGCTCAGCTGAGGTAAGGGTCAGGCTTTGTCCTTTGCTGCGATGGGAGTGAGCAGGGCTCTTCCCGCCCACCTCCCCTCTCAGAACGGGACCAGGTGAGTTTGGTGTCAGAGCACAGGTGTGGGGATCATCCCACTGCCAAAGGAAGGTGGAGTGGAGGCCAGGAATGGACCAGTACTGAAGGCTGAGTGGGAGTGGCGAGGGGTCTTCCAGCCCCAGCAAGGTGGTCTCTGCAGAGGTGACCAAGAGACGCCTCGGCCAAGGGCTCCCAGTAAAGAGACTTTGGACAGGAAGTGCCTGGGCAGGTGGCCCACCCTGAGAGCTGACCCCCCGGGGCTGTGACGGGTCAGGCCTGCAGCCGGGCTGTAGCTGTGACTGTGCACGGGCTGGTCTGACCACGGTGTGGCTGGGCAACGGAACCATGGTGTGCAGAGGTGGGCCGCACGAGGCTCTGAGCCGCGGAAGGGGCTGGATTTGGAGCCGTCGGGAGTGTCTGCTGCCATAAACCGGCTTTATTTTGAAAAAATGCATATGCTATAAAATGATGTTAGTCAAATTTGTTGACTCTTCTTATTAGATTATTTCAGCTGTTACCATCTTTATAAAAATTGTTACAAATTTTTAGATTTACAAATGGTTTTATACTTTTTATTTAATACTTCCATCCTCTTGTATTACTTAGGAATAGTTTCAACTTCCAGGAATGGAAACCCAACTTAAATATAAATATCTCTAATAGAGAGGGATTTTTTTTCCCAAATAACAATCGGAGCATTATTTCGGCTCCGTGAGCGTGAGGCATGCGGTCTGTCCCCTTCCCTAATATCTCTGGCTGCTCGTCACAGCCGTCCCGGGCCCCTCCTCCCTCCCCCAGGTAAGAGCTGCGCAGTGGGACATGCACCCTGAAGATATCTCCACCCAGTTCCAGGTCTGGAGACTCAGAGTGAAAGAGAGGCCTGCTGTTTTCATGAGTCAAAGCCTGTGTAATCCACTGGCAACCCCATGCAATATGCTTTTTCACTTAATGAGGAATCCTTTTAAACACCGACACAGCCCACCTGACATGCTCTTTCCCACACAGCGAGCATTGTTTCTCCTTCCGTTTTCTCAGGGTTTTAGTAATGCGTTGGGAGGGGTCAGCCCTCGGCGGGCAGAGGCCCCAGGAAGCCCCCCTGGTGTCTGTCTGTCACTTTGCGCTGAGCTCTGTCACCTGCGCATCCATCGCCCCTGATGGGGGAGCCTCAAGGTAATGTTTCTAGAAAGAATAATAAACAAAGGGAGTCATTTGTATTTAGAGCGAGTGGAAGAAGAAAGGACACCAAACAGATGAGACGTGTCCTGCTCTCCACAGAGGAAAAGAGGCAGAAAGGGCACCAGTCCAAACATAAGTGAGTGGCCTGAATACTAAGAGTTTTGCTTTCTCCTGGAACTTATTACTCCTAGAGGTCATCAGTATATTATAAAGTAAACCATGGAACAGGCTACACAAAAATGGAATCAACTATGAAACAAAATGTTCCCTTTTCCACAAGCACGATTTGGTTGTTAGAGTGACTGCACCTCAAATGTTAAACATAAAACCTGGGGGAAGCAATGCCTCTCTGGTGACTGTAGCCTGTGGACCAGGGTCTGTCCTGTTTCCAGTTTCCTGTTTACCCTGTACCTTCATCTGATGCTGTTTTGTCTTGGGCTGACGCCACGGCCGCTCACAACACAGACCTCTGTTTACAGTCTGCTATTTAGGGCCCTTCCATCAGAGTTTGATTTGAAATATTTTTCTATTGTGATGTCCTGTTCCTTTACTTCCAAGTTATTTTCTTTTTCTTTTATATTGGAGTATATTTGATTTACGATATTATGTTAGTTTCAGGTGTACAGCAAAGTGAATCAGTTATACATATAGATATATCCACTCTTTTTTAGTCTCTTTCCCCATATAGGTCATTACAGAATATTGAGTAGAGTTCCCTGTGCCCTGCAGTAGGTCCTTAGTAGTTATCTATTTTATATATAGTCGTGTGTATTTGTCAGTCCCAATCTCCCAATTTATCCCTCCCCCGCTTTCCTCCCTGGTAACCATAAGTTTGTTTTCTACCTCTGTGACTCTATTTCTGTTTCGTAAATAAATTCATTTGTACCCTTTTTAGATTCCACATATAAGTGACATCATACGATATTTGTCCTTCTCTGTCTGACTTACTTCACTCGGTATGACAGTCTCCAGGTCCATCCATGTTGCTGCAGAATGGATGGATTCTGATGGATTTTTTTCGCTGACTCGATGGTGTTCACTGTAACCTGGCTCATGCAGACCCATGCTTTCTTTCCACCCCACTGGGTGTGCCATCCCTGCTGGGCTGTTCACCTGGCCACCGGCCTGTCCACCTGGGTTCCTGCCCACAAGCACCTTTGTGGCTTCATTACTTCCATCCTCACCAGCACCAGGCATGTTACTTTCCATAGTCTTTACTGAATGGAGTTAAAAATCACATGAAAATTTGGATAACAGTTAGGAGACCTTTATTGCCAAGAGGATGAGATGACACAGCCCGGCTCTCTGTCCACCCACTACGATGCTTCACTGACACAGTTAGCGTCAGTCATAGGTAAAGCCTTGGAAGCAGAGGTAGATAAGAGCACACGGAAATCTCCAGGGATTCTGCTGGACACTGCAGAGTGTGCCCTGTTGCCTGGGGGCACAGCCTGGGGTGGGCGGGGCACCGTAGAAGACAAGGTGAGAGGAGGTGACAAAACACGGAACTAAAGAGGAGGCTACAGGGCAGGGGGGCATCCCCAGACTGACTGGCACAGAGACGGAGGCTGCTGGTCATCAGTGGTGGCCAATCCTCAGGGAGGTCTGCCCTAACTGTGGCCTGTTCTTATACATAATCAGGAAAACATCCCTTTCACGTTGTCTTTCTGGCCTCAGGCTTGATGGTTTAGCTCAAAAAATACCTGTTACTTTCTATCACTGAGTCCTCCTCTCACTAAGAGCATGTGATGGTGAACCCACACAGACGAGGCCACCGTCTGGGGTCCCAAAGGTCCACGCCACCCTCCCTCCACCTGCCACATGTATCCTGAATCTCTTCCTTGTGAAACGGAGTTTTCCTCTCAGAGTTTTTAAGCATCATTGAAGACAGTCAGCCAGGACTAGGGTTGGGGTTACCATCATCTTTACCCAAACTTCCTAGCAAGCCCACCAGAAATCGCAGACTAAAGGGTATTGTTCAAACAAAATTTTCACGCTGACAGTTTCTTTAGCAGTCCTGTGATACAACACTTCAATTTACACATGAAGGCACCAGTCTAGAAAGTGTAGGCATAGGTTCAAGAGGGAAAGTCTCTCACGTGTGGGAGATCCTTTTTAGGTAAAACTCAGAGGCAGAAATGGTAGACACAGTCACAGATGAGACAGATGAGGGTGTAGGTTTAGACACAGAATAGGTCTAGATACACAGACACAAGGGTAGGTGTAGACGCAGAACAGGTCTAGATACACAGACACAGGGGCAGGCACAGGTGTAGGTGTAGATGCAGATATAGGTATAAATAGATGCAGGATCGATACGGATATATGGATAAAATTTCCCTGAGTTCCCTCACTAACCGCACAAGGTTTTGTTACCAGATAAGATGTTTCACTGCAGTGAGTGGCATCTGGAACATGGGTCCGTCTGTGTGACTGATTTCTCCTCTCAAGAGCCCAGGTGTGTCCACTTTATGCACTGCAGTGTGGTCCCTTCAGATGCAGGTGCCATCAGGGAATCAGCTGGACCTCACTCTTAGCTCAGTGTCACCCCCTGTGCCTTTCATTTTCATCCAGGGTCCTGCTGTCATGGAAACATGTGACTGGAAGTGTGTCCTGCTCAACGTCCCCTCAACAGGCAGGATGAAGATGCAGCCCCTGAGGCCTGTGAAAGCCTTCCTTGTGCAAGAGGAGGTTGTACTTATTCTCTTTGAAATTGAGTGTTTAAATGGAATGGAGGAATGGAAATATCAGGACCATATGCCACGTGGCAATCTAAGCTGTTTCTAACAGAACTATCACACCTGCAACGTGATGTCCTTGACGTGTTCAAACAGAAGGCAGATGGCTGTTGTCAGGATGCCTCGAAGGAGAGCTTCAAATGTCACCAGGGGGCTTGGTCACTCTAACCCGGTCAACCTGTCCAGTGATTTGAATTATCCTTCCTCACCTGCTAAGAGCTGCTTCGGAGAGACTTTCTGAGGAACTGTTGGCGCCATATATTAAGGTTTAGTTTGCAAAGAACAGTGCCTACTCCAAACCTAAGTTCAGTTTCTTAGCAACAAGCTGTCACTGAGCGGCAAGGGGGTAGAAACGGAAACAAAGCAAAGGGCTTGGTGAGGTCCGAGTCTTGCCTTGATAAGAGAACACTGTTACGGACATCAGAAGCCAGGTGAGGAAAGCGACACTTCTTCACGGAAAGGAAACAGGTTGGAAGCATGACACTTTTCTCCTTGAGGGGCGTGACAAGGTGGTGGACGGCAAATGAACTCGCTTGCTAGACAGACTTCAGTCCGCACCACTTTCACACCACCCCCCATCGTGGGGGATGCAGGGCCGGGCTTTGTCCCTGTGGAGATGGGCTGCACAGCCACAGGCAGTGTGCACTGTCCCCTGCTTTGTCTCTCCTGGATGGTGGGGTCTGTGGACTCAAGAGCAGGAGACAAATCACTGCCCTCTGCTGAGGGCAGCACCCGCATGAGAGCCGAGCCGTGTACACGGCCCTCCTCCGGGGCACCCAGGGGACCCCGAGTCCCCGCTTGCTGTGCAGGGCAGCCACCAGGCCCACTCTGGCTGGCCGATGGAGGGGAAGGGACGTGCACATCTCCAGGCCGGACCCCTGTCCCTGCCCCTGGTTCCTGCACTGCCCTCAGAGGCCGGGCGGACCTGAGCTCCGGGGGGGAAGGGTCTCAGGTGCCTGAATGGCTGCAGGCACAGTTGTGCAAACAAAGAATTCATCCTCAGTTGTTAGGCCACTGAAATATGGGGGTGTCCCAGTGACTGGCCTACTCTGACTAATATGTCATGCCCTTTATTTCCTAGAAGTTTACACTCCTAGAGTCAGAAGGTGGAAGTGATCCAGTCCCCTCCTTTGTGAAGAGCAGCTCAGCTCAGCGGAAGAGATGCAAACCACACCTGACCTTGCAGAGCCAACCGAGGTCCTCAGACTAGAGAAGGGGGAGGGTGTGCACATCTTTCTTGGTCTTAGCGATGATGAGATGTATGTTTTGTAGTTCCAGGGATGGCATTAAGACCAATATATAAATATTGCAAGAAAGTAGACGCTTAACTCCCACTGAGGTCAGCATAGAACTTAGTTAAGAGCAGGAAAGATTAGAGCAAGTTGAGCTCCTGGCCCGAAAAGTGTTCAAGGAAACCTGAGTCCCAGCCAGGTCGGGGCTGTTGAGGGGTAAACTCCACACGTGGACCCTTAGCACAGGGGACGAGGGGGAATTGATCTTCAAAAGCAGGCTTGATTTTAGTTGGGACTATGCTAATAGTTGTAGACAAGCCAGGGAAAAATACCTGTTGGGCATCGGCTGAATCCACGTAGCATTGGCTGGGAAAGACATTCAAGGTGTCAGTTCGCCCTCAGGCAGGGTGAGGCTGAGGTGGGGCCACAGACTAACATAACAAACACAGCTCAGCACTTTGAGAGAGAAGAGAGGCAGCTCCAGCCTGCAGCCCCTCGTCAGGAAGTAAACAAACGCGGTCCTCCGCCGTTCCTGAAGTAAGCTGACACCACACACGTGAACGTGTGAGGTCGGGTAATTATTCCCCTTGTGACACTGAATTCCTGATGCGAAAGGTCCGGATCCTTCACCTCTGACCTCACAGAGACTGGGGGAATTATGGCCCAAAGCAATCACTCATTATTAAGTATTTTCCAGTTTATTAAATATACTACAAACAAGCAAACAAACAAACCGTTACAATTTCTAATTAGATGAAACCTTGGTGAGATTAAAGCAGCACATGCCTTGTTCGGTGATAAGAATCAGTCCTTCCTGATCCCCCCGCTTCTGGACAGACCTCGTGCCACTCACAGCCTCTTGCACCACAGCTGACTTCATGCCATGTGTAAGGACGTTGCCAGGCAAAAGTTTTTAATTTTCTTCGGTTTCGTGATTTTTGTTTCACAACAAATTGACTACTTCTGTTTCAAGAGGCTAATTCCCCAACATGTTACAGTTCATGGAAGGGACACATCTGGAATATAATTTTACCGTGTATCTGGGTACTTCTGGCCTGAAAGTTGTTTGTGAAGCTACACTTTGGGTCTTTTACCTTTAAGTTATGCAGCATTTACAGGTTCAAAAGCAAGGGCTCAACCTCCAAAGGAAACGCTCAAGATTCCCAGGAACCCTGGAAGATTATGGTAACAGTTATCTGTTTTAATATGAGTAGTTGTATTTCAACAGGAATTTAATGTGCGAATGGACACATAAGGCTGGAAGTTACAGACGTGTTCTTGTTCCCAAGCCCATGAAGAGTCACTGAAGTTGCCCCAAACCCTTACATCTCACAGTGTGATTTTTACAAGAAGGACTTAGGAATAGTCACAGGAACTGGGAGTTTAAAATTCAGAGCTTTAGTTAATTCTCTAGAGACCTGTCCTCGTTTCTGTGGATCAGCCCTGATTTCCCGGCAGTGCCGTGTCCTCCCCAGGCCCCTGGACTGTCTGTGCAGACGGTCTCTTCCTCGTTAATCCAGCGCCCAAAGCCCTCGTTCCTCGAGTCTCCATTTGCAAATATTCCGATAACTTGTTTTCCACTCTTCCCCCCACAAGCTGTGCAGTGTCCCAGGTTCTCGTACAAATCAGTCTCACAGATGCAGTTTCTTTGGGATCTAACACCTCCTGTGTCAGGATTCTCAAGGTCCCCCAAATGTGTGTATCTTCATTTCTTTCTTTCTTTCTTCTTTCTTTTTAAATTTTTAAAATTTATTTTCGTTGCACTGGGCCTTAGTTGCAGCAGGAGGGCTCCTAAATTGTGGCTCACTGGCTCCTTAGTTGTGGCACATATGCTCCTTAGTTGCAGCATGATCTATTTCTGACTAAATATGCTGTTTGGTACAGGCACCTAGAAGAACAACGTATTGAAATGTGCATCTGTTTCACCCTCATTTCCCTTCCTTGTAAGACGTCAGGCAGAAGAGAAGCATCCAGAGGAAAGGGCTCCCAGGAGCGATGGACGAGGGGCCTCAGCAGCCGCAGGACCTGGAAGATGAGCTGCCCTGAGGTTCGGCCAGTTCCTGAAGACTCCCAAGGGTCTCGGCAGCGACCGGTGTGCTGAGGCCATGCTGTCCTTCCCCGCAAGTCTGGAAGTGTCAGGTCTCTGCGTCCCTCCCTGATTGAACCCCTGGGACGCAGTTTGCAATCCTGCGATCCTCCATGGTGGAATCTCCCTACAGTACAGGAGCTATTTTGATTTGAAAACATACATTATGTGCATTTCTGGCCCTGCAAGTTCATGGTATAAAATTCTAAAAACAGCTAAGACTCTTAATGGTGAGGCTGAAGATGTGGGTGTGGTCAAAGGCCTCTTCTGCCTGCATTGTTCAGTGTCTCCGTTCTTTGCCTGTAAGATTTGCTAAGGGACTTGTGTTAGTTCCCTGGCCTCTTGGACGTGCCCCGAATCTGTCTGCTTCTGCCCCACTTGCTGACAAGGCCCTGCTGCCCCAGGCTCCCCCATCTCTCTACTGGCCCCCCATCCCCCCATGTGTGTTACCTTTGGGCGTGTTCCCTCCCTCCCTTTGGACACACTTGTCTTATTACCAGAAGCACCATTCATCCATTTAACAAGACAAACTCTATAAAGAAGAGGCGAAAAGTATGTGAAACTTCGTCTCAGCTGCCTCCCAAGAATCTCATGGCTGAGGACAGAGAACGAAGTGATGATAATCATGCAAATGGAAAAAATGAACATCTGGGCTGCCCTATGTGGGAAGGGACATGTCCAGGCCCCAACCGAGACTCTGGCCGAGGGACAGTTGGCAAAGAGTAAAGCCTGGGCCCCACCCTAAAGGAGAGGGAGGACGTGGCCTGTCCCAGGTGACTGCTGGCATCCTCGGCAAATGGATGGTTTTCCGAAGACAGATTTACATGCAAATGCATGACGTGCTTGGAGAATATAAAGAAGTTGTGTGAGGAGAACATACGCAACGAGAGAAATATAAGCCAGAGAGTGTGAGCTTTATCCTGTAGACCGTGGGGAGCTACGAGGACACTCAGGGTCCAGTTTACCACTTAGGAAAGTCACTTAAGTGGCAGATGCTGAGAAGGGGAGGCCCCGGGTGGAGAGCGACCTAGAACATGATTGCTTCTGTGGAGACAGACACCCAGGAAGCCTGTTAGCCCATCACAGTGAGACTGGGGAAGCATGGAGCGAGGAGGGGGCACATCAGGAGGAGCCCGGGAAGCGTACCTGCAGGTCAAGGAAGTGACACACCTGAAGGACACGCTCAGGACTGGCCCCACTGATCCGAAGCGTGCCTGCTGGCTGCATGGGCCCCTAAAGGTGGGCACCTCATTACTGTGGTCCCCAACCTTTTTGGCACCAGGGACCAGTTTCATGGAAGACAGTTCTTCCATGGACCAGGGGTGGAGGGGGAATTGTTTCGGGACAATTCAAGCGCATTACATTTATTATGCACTTTATTTCTATTATTATTACATGGTAATATATAATGAAATTATTATACAACTCTCCATAATGCAGAATCAGTGGGAGCCCTGAGCTTGTTTTCCTGCAACTAGATGGTCCCATCTGGGGGTGACGGGAGATAGTGACACCCAGAGTGTGTTGCTATGTTCAGTCTACTCTGTAATCTCGCTTTGGTCGCTGTCACTGCAGAAAACCCTGCTTCACAAGGATAGGATGTTGGAAATGGAAGCAGGCTTTTCAGTGCTTTTGTGGCAATCTCAGGGTATTCTTCCTTGACTGTAATCCAGAACGTATGGAGATTTGAAGTTGCCTCAGACATACTTTTAAGACCACCATCATTTGTGATCTCAAGCAGTTGATCTTCTTCTAGCACGGAAAAAGTCGATTCACCTGGCTTATTCACAGATGTATGGCAGATCCATTCCTTCCCAGTTCGGGGGTCTTTTGTGGTTGGGAAGTGATGCTCAAACTCTTTGAAAGCTGAGATAGGTGATCGTGCACCAGCTGGGAGACAGAAGGCCCTGGTTCAGTCTCGTTCAAAATCTCTGCTAATGTTTGAAACATGTAAAAAATCCCAAAGTTCACTCGGCACCCCCATAATTCCAGTTTGGCTTTGAATGCAGCCACATTATCTGCCGACTTGAACACAGTTGTCGTTCTCCCCTGAAGTGACAGATTGAGTTCATTGTGCAGGTTGAACACGTCACACAAGTAAGCAAGTTTTTTGTGACCCATTCTGTGTCACTGAAATGTGCTGCCAGTGGTAACTGTTCTTCTAAAAGAAATCTCTGGAGCAGCTCTTATAACCCAAAAACTCTGTTCAGTGATCTACCTTTAGAAAGCCATCCCACTTCTGTGTATGAAAGAAGACGTGTGTGCTCTGTGTCCATCTCCTCACAGAGCTGCGTGAACAGATGTGAGTTAAGGGCATGGACTTTAACGCGGTTGATAATTTTAATCACATCCTGCAAAACGTTGTTAAGTTCGGTGACATCTTCCGGCTAGCCAGCATTCTCTATGGCTGACACAGTGCATAGACTCACATTCAGAAGCGACCTCTTTGACCCGAGTAGTGAAACCAGAAAGCCATCCAGTCACAGCAGTGGCTCTGTCCATGCATGTACCGACAAAAAGTGACCAATTCAGTTTTCCTGTTATGTAATCATTCAAAGACTTGAATAGTTCTGCATCTTCGTTGTTGGTTGGCAACAAAAGTGCACATAACATATCCTCATGCACATCCTCCTGAAAAATATATCACACAAGAACAAGCATCGTTGCCTTGTTGTCAACATTGGTAGACTCATCAACCTGGATTACGTAGCATGGTGACTCATTAATCCTCTCTAACAATTGTGCCTGAATATCCTCTGCTACTTCATTAATTTGTCTAGTTATGGTGTTAGCCAAAAGAGGAACATGTGCCACCTTTTGAACTGCAGCCTCTCCTAAAAGTTCACAACAAATGTCCTTAGTAGCAGGCAGCATCAACTCTTCACCAATGGTAAAGGGCTTCTTAGCTTTAGCAATGCAGTTAGTGGGAAAGAGGCATGGATGGCAGTGGCAAATAAAATAATGCCTGGGCCACGCACGGACTAAAATAAGTGTTGGATTCTGACTTAAAGCCTGCCACCAGATGTAGTTTAACTGTCACTTGCCATTCACTGATAGGGTTTTGATATGAGTCTGCAAGCAATTGACTTATGATGGTCTCTGTGCAGTCAAACCTCTCTGCTGATGATAATCTGTATTTGCAGCCGCTCCCCAGCACCAGCATCACCGCCTCAGTTCCTCCTCAGGTCATCAGGCATTAGATTCTCATAAGGAGTGCGCAGCCTAGATCCCTCACATGCATAGTTCACAGTAGAGTTCATGCTCCTATGAGAATCCAATGCCTGATGATCTGACAGGAGGCGGAGCTCAGGCAGTAATGCGAGCGATGGGGAGCGGCTGTAAATACAGATGGAGCTTCGCTCACTCGCCCGCCGCTCACCTCCTGCAGTGCAGCCTGGCTCCTAACAGACCACAGACTGGTACCAGTCTGTGGCCCAGGGGTTGGGGACCCTGCCTTATTAGATGTGGAGTAGGAATTCATTAAGAAAATGAACAAATACAAACCAAAAAAACCCCATAAAAACAAACAACCCCCCCCAAAAAACATACCACCACAAACAAGAAAAAAAGTAATAAAGCATGTCACATGTGACTTTGACTTGATTTTAAAATGCTCAAGGGTGCTCATCTATCCCATAAATTGTGCATAATGAGTTCAAAATATATGTCAGATAAACTAAAAATGATAAATGAAGGAAACATGAAAAAATTGTTGTCCCAAGGCCTGTCGCACAGTGAGCTTAATTTTTTTTTTTTTTTTTTTTTTTTTTTTTTTTTTGCTGTATGCGCGCCTCTCACTGTTGTGGCCTCTCCCGTTGCGGAGCACAGGCTCCGGACGCGCAGGCTCAGTGGACATGGCTCACGGGCCCAGCCTCTCCACGGCATGTGGGATCTTCCCAGACTGGAGCATGAACCCATGTCCCCTGCATCGGCAGGCGGACTCTCAACCACTGCGCCACCAGGGAAGACCCTGAGCTTAATTTTTATTCCCATAAAATTTCATCGGTAATGGAGGGGCCTCATGCCTGAAGAGATGGGTGACACCGTGAAAAGACTGAGGGCTTGAAGCCAGGCCGTGAGCTCTGGGCTGATGTTTCCATTTAGAAAGGGGGGGGGGGTGACATGTACATGCCAGAGCTAAGAGAAAGAAGGTGTGTAAACACAAATACTTCTATCGTAACTGCACCCCTAAAAGCAGAGCGTAGACCTCCTGGTCGGTTTGAAAGTAGCCTGTCCCTGAGTGGCCTCCCCACCCCCTTGAAGGGGGTGTTTTGTAAATAAATGACCAGCCTAAGAGTGCACGTGGCTTCGTGGCTTCACGGAGCGAGGAGCCGGCGATCTGCCTCTTAGAACTTGCCTGTCCTTGAGACTGAAGTGAATTTGCTGCTCACCCTTGATCCCAAACAGATTACATGACATGCTTTTTCTCTCTCAAACCAGCTGCACAATTAAGTAGAGGCAAGACCCCAATAAAAAACAGATGCTGCCTGCTGCAGAAACAAGCTTTCCCGGGAACATAATTTCAAGGTCTGAGCATGGATTATTTCCCCAAAGCAACACCACTGTCGATCAAGCTTAGAGTCCCAAGAACAGGGTTTGAAAATTCTGCTGACAACATTGATTAGCGTTTTCAGCCCTGGTAGGTGCCGGTCACACCTTCTCGGGGAACTTGGGGTCTGAAACACACACTTCGCTCAGATCCTGAGCTTGCCTCCAGGGCCCCTCAATCAAGTCCATTTCTGTTAAACTTATATGTATTGGTCTGTTAATTAAGGTCAACATGTATATACATATGAAGCCCACTGATTTTTGTTTTCAGTTTCAAGCCAAGATGCATATTGGTTTTATTGACAACCTAGTCTTAGAGCAACCCGGCCTTGTTACAACACAGCAGCTTTATCATACTTTAATAAATGGTAAGCACTGTATGTATTTTCCATAAGACTTTTACCTATTTTGTGCACTCTTTGCCCCAAGAGAGTAACTTTAACCATAAGTTTGGAAATCTACATTTAACCAAGATGTGAAGTGATTACTTGGCTGGAACCTCATGCAGACCGTATAAGTGTTTGACCCTAAGTGTGGAACCCGTGTTCCATTTACTCTCAACTGTTTATCCCCATAGACGGTGACCCAGGAGCCACAGGGAGTAGCTCCCGGGCCAGCCTATGGCTGCTCCTCACTACAAAATCCATGAAGACGTTCCAGATTGGCCATAAGATTCTTTTACAAGTGGTGTGGTGGTAAAACCCATTTAGATCACCATCTCATACCACATAGAGGAATAAAATCCAGATTATCAAAAAGTAAGGATTTAAAAATGATGAAAATAAAACCTAGAAAGAAATATAACTAATCATATCTCTGAACTGGAAAAATCCTCTAAACATAAAAGAAATGCAAGAAAAGCATACAATAAAACATCAAAAGATTTAACTACATGGGGGTAGCACTTAGACGTTGGTGTTACCAGGATGAAAGCAAAACCTCACAGAGCAGGACCCGTGGGTGCAGACTCTCACGGGGCAGGGGGCACCGGCCACCAGGTCAGTCTGGGCGGAGGGTCAGGGCACCACGCGGCTCCTCCCAGGATCTCTGAAATGGGAAACGACAGCATTTGTGTGGAGGAGCTGAGGCGGGTCCTTCAAGATCAACTGAACTACTCTGTGAGGACAAGGATGAAGAGACAGACAGTCAGGAGGTGTGTGGTTCACACGCAGGACCAGAAGTGCACGGTGATGGTGCAGAGTGGACATAAAGACACTGCATGGAATTTACAGGTATCTGGGGGATGGATCTGCAGCTCTCACTGACAGGTGGGTTATGAGTGCAGGAAGGGACAGGACAACGTGGCTTGCAGGGTCCTCCGTGGGCCCTGGCGGGCCACTGTCTCTGTGTCTTCAGAAGAGAAAGGATCCCATACGTCTGCACAGGGATTTGGTGCTCCTTCGTTCGAAGGTCTTCTGCCCTTTTCTGTGGAATCATGGGTCTTTCTTCAGTGCTGCTCAGAGCAGATCCCAGAGACGACTGCCGTGTGAACCCATCCAAAAGAGTAAACTCACTCCTCCTCTGGCTTGCTTGGTCTTTATCCGTAAGACCAGAGTTCCACCTTCCTCACTGTGTGAAGTTTAGCTATTAATTCTTCGGTCTGCCATAGACAGACAGGTCTCAAAAAAGGGGAATATGTCCTTTCATCTCTGTATCCAAGTATCTCAGTATAAAAATATTATACATTTAATAAATGCTGAATGAACATATGCTCGTATACGTCCAACTTTATCATGAATTTACATACACAGATGTGCTGGGTCACCATCCCTTATATATTCGGCACATTATCTGTGTGAGAACTTTCAGAAAATGTTCATTCTGGCTTCAGTTTGTGTTTAGTTTATCTGTGATTCTCCTAAGATATCCATTTCTCTGATCATCTTTGATCTCCTTCTTTCTTGCCTTCTCCCTAAGTATTTAGTTTAAAAAAAAATCACATTTGCTTGCTGTTATGGACTGAAAGTTTTGAGGCCTTTGGAAGGTGATGAGGTCATGAGGCTGGAGCCCTCATGATGGGATTCCTGCCCTTGTATAAGAGACCCCACAGAGCTCCCCGACCCTTCCTCCAGGCGAGGACACAGTGAAAACTCGCCTTCTGTGAACAAGGAAACAGGTCCTTACCAGACACCAAATCTGCTGGTGCCTTGGTCTTGAACGTCCAGCTTCCAGAGTGTGAGAAACCAGTGTCTGTCATGTCAGCCACCCTGTCTCGGTGCTTCTGTACAGCAGCCTGAGCTGACTTGGACACCTGGGTCCGCCTGCACAAATACCCTCACCTAGACCAGAATCTTTTTCCACTCAACTAGGTCACCTAATAATATGTGCTCCTACCCACATTTCACATTGAAAACTTGGGAGATTTTAAAAGAAATGTAAAAAAAAAAAAAAAAGTCAGTGGAAAAGAGCAAGATTCCATAAACTCAGCAAGAATTCTATTTTTAAAAAAAACCTCTCATTTACAAGAAATTGAAAAGATTTAATTTCCAGTATCATCAAAAGATGGCTTCAATAATTAGAAAACTATTTCCTTTGGAAGCAATTGAGTTCAACATATAATTTAATTGCTGTCCATTACATGAGTGACAATGTAGACAGCAAAAGTTTTCAAAATGCAGCTGCATTTCATCCAAAGCTTTATGATCATAAAAACATGCACTTCATAAGCTAGTAGATTTTGTTTTTTGCAAAATCTGCATTTAACATTTTCAAAGCTTAATTTTGTCCTTCAAATTCATCACTGACATACTTTTATTCCCCTCAGCCTCACACTCTTATACTGAAATTGGATAAAACTTGGAGGGAAGCAGGTGACCATCCAGGAAATTTTATCTACGAGGAACCCTTCCAAACCCCAACGGCAACACTCCCTGTCGCTCTGCAGAACCTCCAGAAGATCCATGATGGGGGAAGGTCCAGTCTAATGACCCATTTTGGAGGAATAGCCTGGCTTCTGAAAATCCAGTCCCAAGGCCAACATCGTCCTTGTGAGACGCTGGGAGGTCCTTGCATCCGTGGCCAGTGTGGCTGCGGAGGATGGGCGTGGGTGCCCGATCACAAGGCTTGGCCCCTGCAGCTTCCAAGCACAGTGAGGGAGCAGGAGCCCGCGTGCTGGAGGTGCACCACCTCGTCTCGCTATTCAGAGCTGAAGCGAGTTGTGTTGCCGCCCACGACTGGCACTCGTACGACCGCCTAGAACCAGATGCAGCCCATGCCGGCTCAGCCTGGAGACACCAACTTACCCTCATTCCTAGGACGGCCCTGCCTGGGGGGGCCCAGAGATGCGGGGCAGCAGTGCTCCTGAGGTCTGAACGGAAGAGCAACGTTGACGCACTGCATCAGTGATGTGTCCAAACGTGCGATCGGCCCTGTCAATGACCGAAACATGCATCTGGCAACATTTCTGAACAGTATTAATATTTAATGTTTTTGCTTTTCGTATTTTGCAAACAGGCACCATCACTACTTAGTCAAGTTGACTATTCAGGTAGAAACTGAAGATCCCAAGGTGCTTCTCTACCTGTGCGCAGTGGCAAAGCAAGAAAAATGTTAAAGCTTCTTGTTTGATCAATAACAAGCTTCCCCAAACTGTGGAATTTGTCCTTTTAATTCAAAGTTTATCGATGAACAGCTACATAAACTCAGGTCCTGTTCTGCAGCATACCTTGTCTAACTCGCAGAATCAAGATAATATCGGTATTTTCACACTGTTGATGCCTTCCAGCCAAATGGCCCCAGGACCACCTGAGTGTGCACAAGCTGGGTTTATGACAGTGGCTTCGAGCAGGACACACACTGTGGGGGATAGAAGGGACCCTATTGGATTTGGCTGGTGTTTGGTGATTTGGGGGAGACTCTGAGGAAACAAGACTCTCCTCTGGGCTGGAGGCTTGGGGGAATCGGGCAGTTTTATGACTGAGGTCTCAACAAGTCTTAATAGGAAGGGGGAGGCTGGGCCAAGGTAGCCGTGCAGCCACCACTCACATCAGCCAGGAGAGGACATTTGGTGTTCTGTGCTTTGGACAAGGTTCACGTTCTGTCTGTTCAGAAGTGAGCAACGAGGGTTCTTGTTTCTACCTTGACTCTTCACTGCTGTTAACAGGAGGGCCCTTGACTGCGCCAGGCCAGCTCCTGGGTGTCAGGGGCTGCTTTTCCCTTTCTCCAAACTCGCAAGTATAAATTCCAACCCGCACACTTTGCTTATCACAGAATCAAGGTGTCGGGTGAGATGACGTGACAAGGGAGGTGGGCCCTTCCTACAGAGCCTGGAATCGGGGTCCTGATGACAGTCCACGCCACCCTCCTAGGGACGCCCGCAGGAAACGTGAGCTCTCACCTTTGACACAGGACGTGAAGGTGAGGCCCCCGCTGCCTCCAGCTTCTCCAGGCTCATCACATGTTAATGTCTCTTGTTTTGAAATTACCTTCAGAGCCCAAGACCTCAAGCCTACAAATATTTTAAGTCCTTCATGGCTACATCCTCACAGTAACCAGCCCAGGGAGGATTCTGAATTGGGTTCTGTGGGTTAGGCCCTGGCACTGGCACTTTTCTAAAGCTCCTCTGACACCCTAGAGGCAGCCAAGGTTGAGAAGCAGTGGTTTAGGATCTGACGTGGAAGAGCCCAGTCTGAGGACTGGCTCTGTTACTAATCGGATCCTTCTCTCCAGTTATAATTGCGAGACTTGCATTAACCAAACACTTGCAATGCCTTCTAGCCCTTCTGGCCCACGAGTGTGACCTTCGGACCCCTTAGTGAGGTCGGGAGGTGGGCTTGAGTGTAGGTGGGTGTGGCGTCCACCTGTCCCTGCTCGGCTGTGAACTCAGGCTCACACGTCATCCTCTGGGCTTCTTGAACCACCTGAAAACTCAGCCCTTGGCAGAAGAGTCAGAGGTGATGACGAATACGGCCTGCATCCCAGGCCTCCCGGGGCTGCTTGGAGAGGACGACAGCCTACCATCTGGCCTCTCCCAACTCCTGCGCTGGGTGTGGGGCTGAGGGGGATCTCACCCCAGGGCCCCTCCGTCAGTCGTGCTCCCCTGGGCATGTGAGGAACCTCGGGAGCCTCACCCCACCTGTACAGTGCAAGGCCAGCCTGGCTGCTGCCTCCAGATCCTGGCAGGAGGCTGAGAAGCTGTGGCTGCCTGGCCCCAGCCTGGGCGACATCCTTGGGCAGCCCCGGGTGGTGTGGGCCAGCCAACTGCATCTGTTCGAGGCCCTGAGCACAGACCTGGCCTGTTCTGCATGACTTACTGTTTGCCCCCTCCAAGTTTAAAGCTGATCGGGTAACACATACAGTTTTCTCTGAAACTTGAATTTAACTCAAACTGGTAACTTATATTTTTGATCAGAGGTATATTTGCTTTCTGCTTTCTGAGGACTTTTGGGGAAATCACTTCATCACTATTCCCAGAATCATAAGGCTGTTTGGATAACTAAGCACAGTTTGATATTATTTTAGGTGGCACCAGGGTTCATTCAGCGAACATTTATGAGGTTATAAAAGTCGTAAGTCCTGCAGCTCCCATGACCTTGTTGACGGGAAAGAGCCATCTGCTGCTCCCATGAGGTCTTTCAAGTGTGGACGCAGAGGGGCAGGTGGAGGCTGGAGAGTTCTGACCCCTGCGATGCCGGGTCCTGCCTTCACGTCCAGGTCCCTGGCTCGACCTTTCCGGTGAAACATTGAACGTATCTGCTCGTATTCCTGTATTTGAATCTCCACTTCTCTTTATAAACTTGTTCCTACAAGTGGGGGAAAAACCTAGTGTTTGTCATCATATGATGACTGAGTCATGACCTGTGTTACTGTAATCGCATTTGGTCCGAAGTCGGTCTTTCAGGTGAGTATCGGCCTCCTCATTTCACAAACAGAAAAACAGGATCAGGGAAGGTGAGACGTTGCCCAGAGCTGCATGTGGCAGGTGTCAGGGCCATGGTGCTCCTTCCGGCACGACTCTGGGCTCCTGGTGGAGAACGAGAACATGACAAAGACAGCCACTGTCAGCCACCAGGAAGGGGCTCAGGTCAGTGAAGGTCATTGGCAATAATAGAAATGTTATTATGGTACCATTTGCTCGGCTCCTGCTTTGAACCAGGTATCACGCTGCGTGGATTTTCAAACGTGAACATTTCAATTCTCACAACAATCGTGCAAGATGAGTATGATTATCCCCTTTTTATTGAGAGAGAAACTGACATCTGAGTCGTCATCACCGGCCCAGGTTTCAAGCTGGGAGGTGGTGGAGCTCGGTGACACCGGGGTCCTGTCCCAGCGTTGGTCCCAGGATGCCCTTCCACCTGCCATGGGACACGGTTTAGCATCAGGGCTTAGAACCCAAGCTCCATTCCTACAAATGGCTGTGCGTGTTCATACAGTACCTCACCCCACTCACCAGCTGATAGTAACAGGCACGGGAACCAGATGTAGTCCTGGCTCTGGAGGGTTTGCAAGGCCGAGGATGTCCCACTGCTCCGGGGCCAGAGAGTCGGGCCTGCACCCCGGACCTGTCCAAGCAGGCAGTGGACGTGAGGTAGGCGAGGGGTGGCCACAGTCACTGGACAGATGGACGCAGGCATGGGGTCCCTGCAGGAAGGACAGGGGGGCACCGGGTCCCTGCTCTGCCTACCAGCTCGTCACGTGTGGATTGCCCCCCGCCGGCTCCTGCCTGGCTTCTTCCAAGACTGGGCTGGCGCCTCCCCCAGGTCCAAGGTCACAGCCCCACTTCAGGGAAAGCCTCTGAGGCCTTACTTCGCCCTCCTGCCGGTTGGGGCCTCGTCACAGTGGCGCTCAGGTCGAGGTGCTGAACGAATAAAAGATGAAGAGCCCCTTTGCCGCTGAGTCTTCATGGCCTGAGTTGCACTGAATTTTGCCTGAGTTGTGCTGCAAATATCCAGAGCCTGTGAAACGTAGGTCACGGGAACCAGCTATGCTACAGATCATCTGCTTCGCAGCAGAAATGCTAACAGACGCGGTGGAGACACAGAGTCCAAGGGCTACAGTGTCCGGTTCACAGGCCAGAAAGAGGTTTCTGCTCACCCTGAACCACCTGTTAATTCTGAACATAACAATATCTAAGGAGAGCCACTACATTTTTCAACCCTTGGGCCAAGAGGTTTGTTTCTTTAATTGTACAACTTCCCCCCAGAATTTTTTTTGGTTTTTTTTTAAAGAGAATTCATGGCTAAGTCTGAAATTACAGAAATGAGGAAAACATCTTTGTCCTCTGGCTTTCTTCCGTGCCCTGAAATAAATCCGACTTGCCATGGCGACTGATTTCCCGAGCCTTCCACCATGCGTGGGAGCAGCAGAAGCCCTGAGTTTCGGGGAAGCCGCGAATGTGTCTACAGTCTGGGAGGAAGCCTGGAGTCACCAGCGTCTGCCAGCAGCCGGCTTCATGCCAGCAGGGTGACACCACAACTTCGGAAACACCTTAACCCTCTGGCCTGCTCAGTACCTTGCAAAGCACGGCAGAGTTGGCTTCTCCATACAAACATGGTGACATAAAGTACTTGTAGAGAGCCCTCAAGTGCCACTGGAGAAGCCTCTTCTGGAATCAATGAGAAGTCTGTGGTCTTTCACGCTAAGGTCCAAGCAAAGTATTTTGGAACGCCCCATTTTAAAATATTTATACCAGTCACACTGAAAACCTTTTTCTCATATGTGACTCGAAACACACTGTGATTTAGTCACTACTGCATACGTTTTATGGGTGAGGACTTAACGCATGCAGAATCAGCACTCACTGAAATTCAAGTCCAATACAACTCTTTCTTTTTTCTTTGTTTTTAATACTGAGCTGAAGATAACGGAATGGTGTGGGTGCTGATTTATGTAGAATAAATTTATGAGTAAGATTATATTCATTCAAAGGACATTGTATTAAAGAACTCCTTGCCATCTCTAGGTCATGATGATTTCTATCTTTTCTATCTCCATAGAATAGAATGAGCTCCTTTGAAATTCTACAGTTTTTTATAAATTCACAAGTAAAATACAACTGTAGCAGAGAATGAAAGTGTAGAAATCACGTGAAATGAGACTGGAAAGAAGAGAAAAAAGCAAGTAAGATGTAAGACCTTCACAATTTCTATATCTATTCCAAAGGCAATGAGAAAATATTAAATGAGAAGATTCTAATTTTTTTGCTCAGGAAAAAAAGGAGGGAAGGGTGGTAGGAAGGAAGGAAGGAAGAGAAACTAGACCAAAACTGTATATATATATACATATGTATCCATCTGATTAAAGAGATCAGAAAACCTCCAAGACCACCAGTAACTGTGGGACAAAAATAGGGCCAGGAGAGAGCCAGACAGTTGACCCCAGGTGACCCGGCTGTGTCACTGTCTCCGAAGGGCAGAGTCTGTGTGACAAGACGTTGAGCAAACATTGACAGGCTCGTTGGCGTAAGTCTGTCAGAAGTTTTGTTTTGACAAATATTTTGACCAACTTTTTGGTAATACTTTTACACTGTTTGGCACAGAATTGGGGGTCTGAGACCCACCATGGAGGAGGGTCCCTGCTAGATGCCCAGGTGGTAGAGAAAGTGCACATGATCTTCCCCAAAATGCAGGAAAATATTTAATAAAGGTCAGCATTCATCCTAACAAAGGAAAAAAAACTTTTAGTCAAAAACAAATAGAAGAAAATGCATAATCTGTTAAAGAATGTCTATCAGAAGAAACCTCTCACAGACACTGTACTTCTCAGCGGGGCGCTGAAGGTGCTCCCGTGAGCCTGTGACAAAACAGCGCTGTCGCCGTCCTTGCTCAGGGTCAACACTGTGCCCGAGCCCCAAAAGGCCAATACAAAGAAATTAAGATATAATGATTGGATTGGGAAAACACATTGTCTTATCTACAGAAGATACACTGAATGTGGAAATCTGAAAACTCTAGGATTTAGTAAGGTTGCTGAATACAAGGTCACATTTTAAAAAAACTAATTGTATTTTTATAAGCCAGAAACAAACAGTATTTAGAAAAGCATCACAAAACAGCACAAAACTTTAAATATCTAGAACAAATTTATAAAATATGTGCATGGCCACTAATCAGAAAGCCAATAAAAATCACTTATTGAGTGAAAGAAAATAGAGGTGGACTCAATGTTGTAAAGATATCGATTATTCCCAAACAGATCTGTAGAGTCAATGAATTGTCAATATGCCATCTGGATTTGTGCTTGCAAATGTTGTAAAATTCTTTTTAAAATTCTGAAATGTATATGGCTATGCAGAAAACAAGGCTAGATAAGAGAACTCTGAGAAAGAAGCATATTTAATAACAAATTTTCCAGTGTGCCTGTCTTGGCCAGCTTGGGCTGCCATAACAAAATGCCATGGCTGGGAGGCTCAGAAAACCAGACGCTCAATCCTCACTGTTCTGAGGCTGGATGTCCAAGACCCAGGGAGGCCTCACTGTCTGCTGCTCACACAGCCTCTTCTTCCTTCAGAGTCACTGCCAGTTCTCTGGTGTCTCTTACAGACACTGATCCCATGACGGGGCCTCAACCTCACGGCTCACCTCACCCCAACCCTCTCCCAAGGGCCCTGCCTCCACAAACCATCACGTGTGGGTAAAGGCGCCAGCATATGAATGGGGGAGACACATTCAGTCCAGACAAAGCTGCCCAGGGAGGAACATCCTTCCTTTCTATTTCTGCACTGGAAAGAGAAAACTTTTTTAAATAGTAAGAGGATAAAAACCTGTCATCCCAATTGACCCAAGGTCTTCAAAAGAACAATTCTATTAAAGCAAAAACTTAAGAGCTCAGTTTTATTTCTCCATAGTTCTTTACTCACACAAATCCAGCTTTAAGCCCTGTGGCTCCATGAAACTGTTCATTCCCTTTTTAATTAGTTTTGTCTTCCTTAGAGCAACTCAGATATTGGCATTAACACTTTTTTTTTTTTTTTTTTTTTTTTTGCGGTGCGCGGGCCTCTCACTGTTGTGGCCTCTCCCATTGCGGAGCACAGGCTCCGGACGCACAGGCTCAGCGTCCATGGCTCATGGGCCCAGCCGCTCCGTGGCACGTGGGATCTTCCCAGACCGGGGGACAAACCCGTGTCCCCTGCATCGGCAGGCGGACCCTCAACCACTGCGCGACCAGGGAAGCCCCTGGCATTAACACTTTTTAAACGTACTTATTATCATTCCAAAAGGACACTCTTTGCAGAGCTGCCCTATGACAGGCCAGAATAACACATCATTAATGGTTTAAGTAAGAGAAAAACATATCAATTAAAGCATACTTCATTTATAAAAAGACGATAATTAATCAAACGCCCATGCGTTGGCAGCTACTGTTATTTCACAGCAGATTTAAAGTTGTGGCAACACAACTGATTCTGGAAGTGAAAATAATGGATGCTTCAAACAGACGCAGTACTGAAAATAGGATTTCTTCCGTTAGAGGGTTGAGATGCACTGTTGACTAAAAACATCCATTTCGATAACCAGCAGCCCTGGAGACATTCTGAGCAGCGAGGATGGGGAGCACTTGGTCACCATGGCAGCCCAGCCTGAGCATCTGCGTTGGGCTCTACTGTGGTTCTTGGACGTCGGCCACTGCTCAGCTGAGAGCCGCTGGGACCAGCTCCCACACCATGACGTCGAGACATTGACGTGAGGCCCCCAGCTGTGGGTGGGCCTGAAGATGCAGCCACATGGATTAGCTCAGGACAGGCCACTATTCTCCCAAAGCAGTAACCATGGTCAACATGAAACACGGACAAACACAGAATAGAAAGTGCGTGTAGCCTGGGGGCTGGGGGGGTGAGGGCTTCATGAGGGAATGAACGGCCTGGACTGTGACGAGTAGATAGAACATTCCAGAACAGGGAGATGTGGGCGAGGTGTGCAACCTGTGAAGAGCTCAATTTAAGTCAAGGGCACAGTAGTTAAGGGAAGTTAAGAGATGCAAGTTCTAAAGGTGGTTCAAGGCCCCGAGGATGGTTTTGAAGGTTGGGTCCTATTCATGTTCAGAAGGGTTGTGACGTTCCTGAGAAGGGAGTGATGTGACCATCACTACCCCGCGAGAGACAGACCAATGGACACCCTCAGATGAACAGAGAGGAGACGGACTAGAGGCGGGAAGACATTGAGACGCGTTTTAAAATCCAGGTGCGGGATAATAAGGACCTGAATCCTGCGTGTTCACGCCCCGGAGGGAAGCCCGTAATCGACCTTGCAGGACGCAGAGCTCATCCCACGAGGGTGAGAGGACTAGGGGGCCTGCAGTCGCTTCCATCATCAGCAGGATCAGGGAAGGCTGGAGATGAGATGAGGAGACACGTAAGGACACTGACACAGCCGCTCAGCCTCCCGGTGACCGAAGGGGGCTCTGGGGTCAGGCCACATCCCCCAGGGGCTGAGCCTCGGAGCCCCTCCCCCAGAGGAGGTCTGATAACGCCTGTTCTGTTCTTCAGGTTTGGTGGGGGGCAGCGGAAAGAGGAAGTATGGAAAGGCATTCAGCATGTGTTTCAGGAAAAGAGGAGCAAAGATTGTAACGCAGAGGCCGGGCTGACCCAGGCGTACTTTTGGGACAGGAGATGCCCTCTAGTGGGCGTCCCCGGCCTGCTCCAGACCAGGGCTGGGGGCGCCCAGCACTGACCATCCCCAGGGGACAGAAGGCAGCCCCTCCCTTCAGACTCGCTGTGTCCAACGGAAGAACTGGGTTAAACTGAGACCTGTTTCTAGAAGCATTTAGAGGAAGCTGGTGTGCAGGGCTGACGCTGCGGCAGACACCCTGCAGGTGAGCACATGTCCCTTTCTCTCTGCAGTAAGGACAGCCCTCAGGCACCCGGCCACAGCTCCTGACACACTGAGTGTACGAGGCTCAAACATCTCCACTGATTAATTCCCTTAGAACAGAGCTGACAGTCCTGGGATCCAGGACCACGGCCTTCCCCTAGTTCACAGGAGAGCGGGTGGCCTGGGTGGGGTCCAGACCCACACAGAGCCTCTGAGACCAGCCAGCAGCCCCAGTGCCCCTGCCAGCAGGTGCGCCCACACCCAGAGGCCCGGAATGCGGCCACAGAGGTCGGGGGTGGGCACATCTTACCCTCTTGCCTGCAGTGGAAACAAAAATGGAGGACAGTGAAAGGTTAATTCAAGGTCAGAGCTAGGAGCATTTGAGTTTCCTGACTTCCACTGCTCTTTGCCGTTTCTGGAGAAGGGCATTGGTTTCTCTTTCTTCAACATATGTCTGAAAAACCAAGCCTGAAAATCCATCCCCACATCACAGAGCAGGGTGGGTGAAGGAAACTTGGGTGTTCCCTTAAGCTTCCCAAACTGCGTCTGGCAAATGGAAATAACTTTTCTATTTTCGTTTACACAATGTCAGGACTTCTTGGGCTCAACAGAGAAAAGGAGTTTGCATTACATAAAAAAAGAACTGTGCACAAGGAACTATATTCAATATCCTGTGATAAACCATAATGGGCAAGAATATGAAAAATAATGTATATATATGTATAACTGAATCACTTTTCTGTACAGCAGAAATTAGCACAATGTTGTAAATCAACTATACTTGAATAAAACCAATTAAAAAAATCAGAAAGAGGAAGAAAAATAAAATAACTGTGCAGAAAAGAATCCAAGAGGCTTCAGATAAAAGGACTGACACTTAGGTCTGTCCTTAACATTAGCTCTGGGCCACCACCAGGGCGCTCTGTGAAGGGGGCCCAATATTAAACATGCCCAGGGCTCCCGTCCTCAGAGCTGGTGCCCAGACCCCCACGGTCACCCTCCTCGGGCAGACTCAGGAAGAGCTCAGCCCACGCTATTGCCGACCTGACCTCACTCAGGGCACCTCTGCCCACAGATAGCAAAGCCCAGGCTTGCAGGGCAGCTGCTGGCATCCAGGTCTGCAGAGCATCCTGGAAGGCTGCTGGTCACCTGTTTCTTCTGCCCACATGGAGCGCGCATCGGAATGTTAGCTCTTTTCCTCATGCTCTAAATTATTCCATTCCCAACAAATTTCTCATGGACAAATAAGGCAAATATTGGTGCAAAAGAGATCATTTAAAAGCATAATTACACTAATGTGCTTTCCTCTTTCTCTTTTTTGTATGTGGGATCTCTCCCCTCATCAGACAGAAAAAGCCATTTGCCTCGGGGAAGATGAGAACTGTTAGAGCAGAAATGCAAAATAAAAGGAGAGGCATTATCAGATTTTGACTAACAGTGAGGTATTTGTAAATCTGCTGAGACAATATTTTTAAAAGTTGAGTTGTGAGAGGATAAATAAATCTGTGCTTGTGTATAAACACACATGCATGGGGCTTCCCCGGTGGCGCAGTGGTTGAGAATCTGCCTGCTAATGCAGGGGACACGGGTTCGAGCCCTGGTCTGGGAGGATCCCACATGCTGCGGAGCAACTAGGCCCGTGAGCCACAACTACTGAGCCTGCTCGTCTGGAGCCTGTGCTCCGCAACAAGAGAGGCCGCGATAGTGAGAGGCCCGCGCACCGCAATGAAGAGTGGCCCCCACCCGTTGCAACGAGAGAAAGCCCTTGCGCAGAAACAAAGACCCAACACAGCAAAAATAAATAAATAAACTCCTACTCCCAACATCTTCTTTAAAAAAAAACAAAAACACACATACATATACATATACACACAAATCTATACATGCATGTATTTTTCTAACTCCTTAAGCTCTCCTAACGTACAAAGTGATGGATAGAGAGAGCTGGGGAAGTGATGCAGGGACCTCCCTACCCAGGGAAGGCCACGGGGACCAGGAAAAATGCACACCTGAGAGAAGGAAAGGGAGAAATTCAGAAGCCACTGCCTTTTCTGTCCTGATGCTGAGTGTGGCCTCTGCAGGCAGGACCTGGGGCGCCCGCCTGGCCGAGCAGAGCCTGGGTGCTCCTTGTGGGCCCGGCTCCCCAGCCCAGCCTTGCAGACGCCACGCAGGTCCCCCAGGAGTCAGCTGTTTGAAGAGACAGTTGTAAGCAGAACAAATGACATGAATTATATTAGCAAAAGGGTCAAACTGTCTTTCATAAGAATGGACGAGTGTGTGTGAATGTGTTCAAGTGTTTTCATCACAGTCTCACATATTAGACTTGCAATCAGTGTCTATCAAATGCCAAGAGCATCTTAAGCTCCATTAAATTACAGGGGAAGACACTGTCAGGGAGGAGAAAAAGCTGAGGAGGAAACATGGATGAAAGCAAAGCCAAGGCAGGCGGTGCTCTCTTCTCACAGCGAAGGGCACCGAGGAAAGCGCTGCTACACGGTCTCAGCTCCGAGCGAGGCTCCGGGACTCTGTGCCAGGCAGAGGCGAGGGCTGCCCACCGTGCACTCCAGGCGGGTCAGGAGAGGAGAGCGGCCTTGGCTCATCCCCTCCTGAGGGTCAGGGAGCCTGGGCCATCCCTTCCCTATCGGGACTTCATAGAGCAAAATACCTGTGATTTAGTCCCACCTTCCGGCCGTGCTCACCGCTGCCCTGAGAGGTTCTTCCTCCTTCATTTTACTGCACATCTGACTGTCAGTTTTCCTAATTATTTTTTCATACATTGTTTTTCTGTTGCAGGGTCATGCCTGGGGTCTCTCACCCACCCCCGAATCCTACAGGTGGGTATTTCCCATCTCTGGGTGGTTTCCGGTCACTTCTCAGGGCCTTAATCAGTCATCGTTCTGTGTTTTAATTAACGCCTCGCTCTGGAAAGCAGCGGTGGCTGGCAGGAAGCATGTGGGCTTCAGCGCTGAACAGAGCTTTGGTTCAAATCCTTACTGACCCATGACCTGCGTAGGTTGTGTAGGAGTCCTGGGGCTTGGTTTGTAAATGCAAATGTAAAATGGACGATAGGACGAAACACCTCATCTCCCATCATATTTAGGCTCTGTTTGAAGGAACCCCTGAGGAAGTCTCCTGGTTTCAGAGCATCTGAGGCCCAGGCTGTTCCCTGCACCAGACGGAGGTGCTTCCGGAAGCTTCTAACTGTGCAGCTGTCCTGGGAGTTCACGTGCCACGAGCGCGGCTGAGCCCAAGGCCACAGAGACTTGGGAAACGCTGAGTTCCACTAACGATCTTGGATGATTTTGTCTTACATCAACCTTTATATTTTATAATTTACAGGAAACTGCTAAAAATCGATATCAGAATGCTGTAGTGGCTGAGAGGACCATGCGTGCAGCTGCGTGTCCGCGTGACAGTCTCCAGAGGGCGCCTGCTGGCTCGGGTGCGCGTTTCACGGCCGCTGGGACACCGAGGGCTGCGTCCCCGTCGGGCCACAAGCCTGAGCCTCTCGCTTCTGGAAGCTCGTGAGCAGAGTTGGGGGGCACTCGCCAGGGGCGCCTCGGTCCACTCGGTTTTCCCGCTCTGCCGGATTCTGGGGTCCAGCAGTTGTGAAGGGGCCTTTCCCCGAGGGCCCCAGCCCGTCTGGCGGGGCAGCTGTCCTTCCGTCGACGTGCGTTGTGCTGCGATGGCTCCGCGAGCCTCCGCTTTAGCCGTTACGTCGGAAGCCTCAGGACGTGAGCACGTCCGCGGGTGGGCCAAGGACGAGCGCCAAGCCTCGCGCTGTCGCCGTACGAAAGATGCGACAGGGAGACCTGCGTTGCCCCGTTCTGGGTGTGGTCCGAATCCCCCAACGCGCGTGGAGCGCGCGGAACCGTTCGCGGGTCGAGGCACGTTGACCTGTGAGCTGAAGCGGTGAGTCCGTCGGATTTCCGCCGCCGAAGATCCCCCGGCTCCGGGGTAAATGCAACTCTCAGGAACCGGCGGACGCCGAGCCTGGGGTGGGGCCCTTCCGCGCTGGGACGCTGTGGGCACCAGGGCGGCCGGTCCTGCCACCCTCGGCCCTGCCCCCCAGGCTCCGGCCGCCAGAGGGACGAGGACAGGCGGCCGAGCTTCCACGTGTGGGCCCAGCGAGCGCCTCCGCTGGGAAAGGTGTGCTCACCTCTGTCTCCGCGGAGCCGGGCAAGCCCTGCACTCCTGGAATTCGCTGAAATGTATAAAACCCACTTTATCAAATGACCAAATTATCCCTCATAAGGTTCTGCTAAGAATCTTCCTGCTTAGAGAGATTCGAGAATAGTTACATTTGTGTTCTGTCTACCGTGGAGATACCTCAGTCGTCCAGCTGCCGTGAAAGTTTGACATTTATTCCATGAAAGTAGAGAAGTGTGGGACCAGAGTTGCCATTCTTCAGGATCATTTTTCATTCTTTGTGTTTTTAGTGTATGTTAAAAAGTATAATATTTCAAAGAAAGCCAAATGCCTATAAGTAAATCTATACATATCTACATCATAGATACACCATTCATCAAAGTATATATGTCTGATGATGCATGGACGTACCATAAAAGATCAAGTTTTTTAAGGGAAAAGGTGATTTCTAAGAAATAAATGACAAGCAGGTTGAAGATGATGAACCAAGTTCATGGTTATAATCTTTATTTCTCCAAAAGGTTGTGCGCATTCAGTCTTTGTTTTGCCTTTTTTTTTTTTTTTTTTTTTTGTATTGTGGTAAAATGCACATAACATAGAACGTGCATCTTGGCCATTTTAAGGGTACACTCAGTGGCATTAAGTACATTCACATGGTTGTGCACCCGCCCCTGCCATCCCCAGGAAGCTTCTCACCGCGTACAACTGAAACTCTGTGCCCGGAACGCTGACTCTTGCTTCCCTCCCCCAGCCCCGGCACCTGCCATGACACCTCTGTCTCTATGGTTTTGATGACTCTAAATGCCTCATGTAAGTAGAATCAGACAGTATTTGCACATTTGGTTTTTAAGAGAAAAAAAAAGAAACATTCATTACAGAAGTTCTTCATTTTATCTGAGCCCAAAACAGACTTATTTTCATGATAACAACAAAATGTTATTAATCTGATTTTGTACCACTGTATAAGTACATTTCAAAAATGGCTTTTAAAATAATAATAATAATTTTTAAAACCAAGTTTTCACTTTATTTTTAGTTGTCTAAACTTAGCCTGGGCCCTCTGGATGGTTTTTATAAGCTTGAAAGCAAGCCAGTCTCTTTAGAAAAGATTTTTTTTTCTTGGGGAGTTTATAGCTCAGGGGATTGAAAACAGGATATGGAGATTTTTCACATGCTGCCCTTAAGCCCCGAGAAGACCCTAGTTTGGAACTTAGAGAAATGCATCGTGAACCCAGCACTGGAAGCTGGTGCGTGTGGCTGGAGCCTTGACACTCGGCTCTGTGGCCATCCCTTCACCTGCACCAAATGAAGTCTTGTCCGTGAGAGAAGGAAGGAACCACTGAACACATGAACACTGGACATTTGACTGTCATTTGTTCTCTGAGAAGATGTCCAGTAGCTGCTAAGTGTGTAGGTAGCTTGTCGGTGAGCCCAACAATCGATCACAGAAGCACGGCACCCAGGAGACAGCATCGCATGAGGGGAGGGCTCGGGGGTCGTGAGGAACTTCTCTGTGTAACCTGTACTTAGCTTTCTGAGCACATCCTGACTGTCCTCTGTCCTCAGACACATGTGAAACAAAGACGCAATTTTACCTTGAATAACATCAGAGAAAGAGAGAGACAGAGAGGGAGAGAGAAAGAGAGAATTTTAAAAAAGGAAAACAAAACAAAACTTCAGAGCTCCAAGATTTTAGGACATGTAACAAATTGGAAAGATTCCATAGATTTACCTAAAAATAATTTGGCCTAATAAAATTTGCCTGGTCTAAGAAAACTATGAGAGCCCGCTCACTTAATGAAATCTCAGCCAAAACAGCACTAATATATCTAACCTCATCTTTCGAAAGTGTATCCTTGGACAACAGAACTCCATAATATTGGCTGGAATCCACCGTAAACTGATTCTTCTTAAGCTTTAGTGAGTGTGTGGTCCTTTAGCATGTGAAAAACGCACAATTTGGTTTGTTAGGATTTTGTAATTAAACCTCAAAATACATTGAGCAGAATAGATATCTGTGTGAAAAATATTAATTAATGCTCAGAGAGAATAAATAGTCTGCTATTTTCAAAAATCTCAGGATCAGTTTATATGAGTAGTCCAGTATAAACACGGTGTCTTTCTTCTTCCTATAGCAACTCTTTGTTTTCCAAACGTGGCCGGTCTTGTAAATGGCTTTCCATGTCCATCTGCAAGGAGTCCATGTAGGGAAACAGAGCTGAAGAGAACCAGCTGAGACTGTTGACCAACCAAATCAAGAACACCAACCTTGAAGAAGAAAAACATTCTATTCTCTTTGCTCCAAAGCTTATAATTAAAGTAAACATCTCAATCAGAATCCATATCCCTGAGGAGAAAATTCTCCATTTTGTTAAGCAAATATACTACGGAAAGCAGTAATTTTCCAAGGAGTGACTAGTCTTTAGCAGCACTTGGGTAAGACCGTTATGTGGAACTCAGAATCCCAGGCTGCTCAGGCGTGGGGTTCAGAGTGGTATCCAGGACAGCTGGACTTTTGAGGGAGGACGCAAGACCCTGGCTATTTCTTGGAGGAAGGGAAGCCTTGTTTCAGGTTGGCCTGTTTGGGGACCACATCACAAAAGTTGGAGAGAGTGTGGACAACCAGATAAGGGATGAGAAAGGCTGTAGAAGCCCTTAGAACAGCAGTCCCCAACCTTTTTGACACCAGGGACCAATTTTGTAGAAGACAATTTTTCCATGTACCCAGGAAGTGGGGATGATTTCGGGATGATTCTAGAGCATTACGTTATTGTGCACTTTATTTCTATTATTATTACCTTGTAATATATAATGAAATAACTATACAACTCACCATAATGCAGAATCAGTGGGAGCCCTGAGCTTGTTTTCACTTGCCACTCACTGAGAGGGTTTTGATATGAGTCTGCAAGCAACTGACTTATGATGGTCTCTGTGCAGTCAAACCTCTCTGCTGATGATAATCTGTATTTGCAGCCGCTCCCCAGCACTAGCATCACGTCCTCAGCTCCTCCTCAGATCATCAGGTATTAGATTCTCATAAGGAGCGCGCAGCCTAGGTCCCTCACATGCGCAGTTCACAGTAGGGTCTGTGCTCCTATGAGAATCTAATGCCTGATGATCTGACAGGAGACAGAACTCAGGCGGTAATGTGAGCTATGGGGTGAGGCTGTAAATAGAGATGGAGCTTCTCTCACTCTCCCGCCGCTCACCATCTGCTGTGCGGCCTGGTTCCTAACAGGCCGTGGACCAGTACCAGTCCGTGGCCTAGTGGTTGGGGACCCCTGCCTTAGCATGTAGCATAAGTTAAGGCCATGAGGGCTGGGTGGATAGACAGGAATGTGCTTGTATTGATACAACGCAGAAGCGTAACTAGGACATAATGTGATATTTCAGCTCATTAGTTTCATGAGCAAATAGTGTTCAATTCACTTATTTCTTCATATTCCTTTAAGATGATTTATTTCCGTCCTGTTTTTTTTTATTTGTTTAGTCTGCATTGCACCCAGGCTCCCACTAGGAGGGAGGAAGGTGGTCTCCGGCCCTGGGGACAGCGGGAGAAGTAGCCCCGAGGGTCCAGCTCCCACTTACACAGCCTCAGTGAGTCTCTTTCGCGACCTGGTTTCCCCGCCTCTGGGGTTCCCTGCATACCCAGATCGCAGGGAACTGACCGCTTTGTGGTCACTTAGCTCTGAATCTTCTCAGACCAGAGCTACACCTTTACTGGGGCATAACTCGGGTGCGTTTCACACTCAGGGAGGGCTCCGTGTCTGTCTGCATCTTCCTTCTTCCCCTGGTGGTTCTGTTTGACCCCCATCACCATCTCAGCACTGCTGTGAAATAAACACTCCCGCTCCAGTTGTTGGTGTGGCCTTTGGGGTTAATTCTTTAAGTGAAGCTGCTTAATTTACTTGATAACATCCCTAAAGCACGAGGAAAATAAGAATAAAGTGCAAAGGAAAGAAGCTGTGGGGGAGGGAGGAGGACTGGGATTTTCAGACATTCGAACAATGTTCCTCCCAGAAATGAGTTATAAGGCAAATAAGCTATTTGTCAAAAATAATCAAAATTAATGCCACACGCACACACACACACACACACACACACACACCTGCTACCCAAGTAGCTAAGTCTAAAAACCATCTACGTCCTGGTACCTGCTAAGTCAGACAATTCTAATGAGACGGTAAATCCCATGCCTACCTGGAAGAGTGATCTCCAGATCACTCCAGATCTCCTCCAGACTCGTCTTCAAGGACAGCGAAAACCTCTCCAAGGGTTTCTCCAACTAGAAACACCCAGGGCCCTGGACCCCCATTCTCGGACCATCTCAGCTCCTGCAGCTGCTTTCTCCTCCTGGTCACCCCCCTTCTCCTTAGCTACTCAGCTGCAGTGACGAGAACAGGGGTGAAAATCAGGTGACTCATCCAATGTCACACGTCTAGGAAGTAGCAAAGCCAGGTCTATACCACCTGTGTTCTTTTCACTGTGCCTCACTCACAAAAGAAAATAATTTGTGTTAACTATTAAAGAGTCAAACCTGAACTCACATAGTCAACCAGCTGGTGGCTTTTTCAAAGGTAATCATTTTACTACAAACAGTGACATAAGTCTGAAGTCTCAGGAAATAGCACCTCCTAGCTGGGACCAGGACCCTCCAACACAGACACCGTGAGGCGCCTGCACCTGCGTTGAGGAGCACGGCTAATGCAGCGCATCCGCAGGCGTTCACTCGTTCCTATTTAGAACAGAGTCCAAAAGGACTTTTTTTAGGATACTCCAAAGCTGAGGTTCTTAGGAAAAACATTTTAACATGCAGTTTTTAATTGCCATTGTTAAATCTGCATTCTATATCTGTAAAACAATGTTCATCAAATTATTAATTTGATATGTGAAAAATAACCCCTTTTGTCCATAAGTTTCTTCTTGATTTTAAAAATTTGCAGTTGATTAGCTAAATTATCCATTTTGGTGATGTACATATTAAAATCTGCACTGAGTGGCTAGCTATTCACCAATCAAAACCCTCTAGAAACCAACATGGTACCCAGATAATAATGAGCTCAAGAGCAGGATGAATGAGTGGACATCCTGGAAATCTATAATCTGAGCCTGAAGGGATTCAGGGAAGAGAAGGAGAAGGCACTTAGGTGTAGAAAAGTAGGTAGGACTTGGTGGCAGAACAAAGGTAGAGGAATTCCTGGCAAGGAAAACAATCCCTGTGGCAGTGACTTCCATTGGCCATCCCACAGCTGGTCTCCATTTTTCCTTCTTAAGCAACTGCCTGTGTTGTTGGGAATAGCAATCTGCTCAGCTAACAGTGAGATCTCAAATGGAAGTTATCAGGAGGTAATACCAGGAAGGCTTTAGGTAACAGAGAGCTAAATAAAGCCCATTTGCCGCCCCTCCTTCCTCTTTCCTCCTGACTGGAAGCTGATGCAATGGCTAAAGCTCTAGCAGCCATTTTGTGACTTTGAGGATGGAATCCACAAAGAAGAATGGTGGAACCGAAAAGCTAAAAACTGCCTGGGTCCCTGGCCGCTTCATGGAGCCATCCCAGAAGCACTTGACTGCCCCCTTCTGGCTCTTTTCCATGAGGGCATAATTCTTGATGGTTTGGGTTTTCTGTTACTACAGCTGAACTTTGACCTAATTGATAGCTCCTAATAGGAAGTGGGTATTTTAGCAGCAACACATCCAATTTATGCTCTGAGAATCAATCAGCACTGGAAGGAGGGAAGTATGAGTCTACAGATACCATACTTGGAGATTCTCAAAGAACCACATCTAGGTCACCTGGAACCAGGAACCTGATGCAGGCAACCCCGCGAGGGGCCAGGTGGTGGGCACAGGTCGCTCAGGGGTGGGTGGCGGGAAGCCTCTCTCCACATGAGGTGGGTGAAGGGGGCTTCCCATCACCTCTCAGACTCCAAGACACTCCTGAGCATCTACTAGGAAGATCAAGGTCTTTCTGGAAAGAGATCAAACGTGGATGTTTTTCCAGCTGTTGAGAAGCATCGTCAGAATAATATTAACATATTGGGTTGAAATTGACCATTTTGATGCAAAAATATAAATTTTATAATATTCAACTTTGTATTTTCGACATTATTTTAGCATTTTTATTGTTAAATAAAACCTACTATTTTAATATCTTTCTGTTTTCATATTTTACCCTTTTATCAAGTAGTAAATATCTTTAAAATTACTATCAATTCCTTTTTTTTATTTTTGAGGTTTATGCTAATATATATATTTTTAAATTATTTATTTCCTTGTATATTTAATATTTTTATGAATTTTATACTTTTAAAACACTTTATTCTCTGTCTTTAACTCAACTTTTGTCAGTTCACTTTGTTTATTTTGCTTCTGGTAATCCTGAAGCAGAACAAAAGGTAACGACTGCGGAGGGGTTTCTGACAACAGGCGGTGGACAGAGCCCCTCCTCTGTCTGCTTGCTCAGCCCACTCTGTTCATCTCCCACCAATGATCAGTGACAAATTTGAAAGAAAAGTAAAATCTTAACCTGGGGTATCATATATGTATGATCCGTAAATGTACCTATTCTCTCCATGGGTAAAAGCACCTTGGACTCCTGTGTCTGGACTGTATAATATGTACCATCTGGACTTTGGTTTGCAGACTCAAATTCCCATGGGGCCAGGCCCGCCTGTGATGCCGGCTGGAGGGATGGACAGTCGGAAGAGGGCCAGCTCTCAACTCGCTCTCAGGCACCAGTGGAGCCAGGAGCGCCCGGCACGTTCTCTAGAACCTAAGTTTCATCCTCATCTAGCAGAAAAGTCTAGGGGAAAAGCTTCATCTTCGAGCCTTATTCTCAATAACCCATCAACATTCCAGTCACAGTTATGGGTCCAGGAGACGAGCTCCAGGGACTCTGCTTTGCCCATGAAGTTGGGCTCCTGAAAGTTCAGCCTCCACCCAAGATCCTGCCTGGCATCTCCTGCTTTAGAAGTAAAGCAGCAACAATATAGCGAGCTCCGTGTAGGACTGAAGTGGCCCCAGGTCAGCCCGGGTCCAGGTGAGTCATCTCTCTGCCTGGATGTCCTCATCTGTAAAGAGTGAGGCCAGGCCAGCCTTGGATGGGCTCTAACCCCTGTTCTGGAGCAGCCCCATGTGACTCATAAGGCTCTAAATCTTCCCCAAGCACCACAGTATTTGAAATGCCAGTCAGAGAGTAAGGTTATACTCTGTTTCCCTCTCTGTCAGCCGAGGAGCCTCGCTTTGTATTTGTGGCCTGACTCATGATTAATTAAGATTGTAATCGCATTGATCTGGGCTCAGAATTATGTTTGTTACAATGTCTAATGTATTGATGGAGCTAATAAATGTCAACTAGCCCTTTGAGAACCAGCCGTGTCTGGAGAGGCTGACACGCCGTGTTCAGGCCCCAGCTGCCAGTTCACCATGGGACCCTGCAGACAACTTAACCTCTTCTTCAGGCCAGTTCATGTCATCCAGTATCATTTCAGGCATAGTTGTCCCTGGGGCCATGCACACTTCCAGGTTAAAAAATGGCTCCAAAATATGAAAGGAAACAACAGAATCAAAATTAACGAATCTGTAACTATGACATATTTCCTGTTAACCACATAGCTGCACCCCAACTCCTGTGTATCTTATTCAGGTGTGTCCATCCCGTGATGCTGATGTGAACATCACACGTTCATCAATGTCTGATCTGATGTGAGCTGGGTGCCTGGGGTCCAGACGCTCCCCTCTGGCCCTGGTTTTCCTCCCCACCTCTGATATTGACTGGGAACCCAGCCTTTCAACCACAGGCCCTTTCTGCATCCCTGTGATGTCTTCTTTATATTTCCCATTGGTTTGGAGGGTAGTGAGTCACTAACTTAAGGTTCTAAGGTGTCATTGCTAATATTCTCACTGTTCAAAGTTGAAAATCTGCCCTGACAAGTTAGATAGGTTCTAAATTTGAGAAAACACCAACTCAGCTACTTTTTCTAACCCCAAATGCTCTATCCACTCATGCTTGAGAAACAGCATTTTTAAACCCTGCATGGGAGATGGTGGCAGTATGACATGGTAGAAAGAAAACATTCAACAGCTCAATCATGATAAAAGTTTATTTCTTCATTCCCTTAAGAAGAAAAAATGAAATCTTAAAACAGAATTACCAACTTAAGCAAATTAGGAATTGATTTGCTAAATCACCCTCTAGATGAATACATTTCAAGATTATGCGTTGTTGGAATCTGTCAGTACTTTGTGCCTTTAAAAACATCCGCTGTCACCTTCACTAATGTTCAAAGGCATCATTGTTTTCTGGCTTTTGTCCAGTGAAAGTCATTGTTTTACAAGGGCTGAAATAGCAAGTGTCCCAGCAGGTATGAGCATCACATTGCTAAGCAGAAATCAATGGTTCAGTCCCTAACTTTGCAAACTCTTGTCCCTAGCTCCACACAGGATGAAATTGGGACAGTTTGTCCCATATCTCCCAGTGCCTGGCACACTGAAGGCAGTCAGTAAACTTAATTTAAATAACAAAGTCAGTAAAAAAGAATGGATCATGAATGAACAGTCTTCGATGTCAGTATTTGGAGGTTATAAAATATAACACCCTAAAAGTTAAAAAAAAAAGCAAAAATTCTTCAGCCTATCCAGGTGTCTCTACCTGGGCTTGTGTCTTCATCTTTCTTGGTCTCTGGTTCTCTAACATTTGGCCAAATAGAATCGGCCACATAGGGTGGTCATGAAAATTCAACACACAACCTGAACGTGGCATCTGCCTCTACTACCCGACTCCTCTTATCATATTTGATTTTCTCTTTAATGTAGAAAATAGTCTGTGTTGGGATGTCCAAAGTTGATTCCTCCAAAATGGCAAATTTCCTAAAACTTTAGATTTTTCTAGATATATAATAGGAAAAAATACAGGAGGCAAATACAGGGGAAAAAATGTCAAAAAGCCTGATACCACATTATATTACAACTTTTAAAATGTGGATTTTATGTATGGTGCAATATTGAAAATGTTTTTTAAATAATTGACAATATGTATCAAAAGTCTTGATTTTATTGTGGTAAATAAATAAAGCACAAAATTTACCACTTTAGTCATTTTTAGACACACATTCATGTTGTGCAACCACCACCATCATCTCCAGAACTTTCTCATCTTCTCAGACTGAGACTCTGTCCCCATGAACAGTGACCCTCCAGCCTCTCCTCCTGCAGCCCCTCTTCTGTTTTACAGCCACCATTCTCTTTTCTGCCTCTGTGGATTTGACCACTCTCAGTACCTCAGATAAGCGGAATGGTGCAATTTTTGTCCTTTTGTGTCTGGCTTATTACACTTAGCATAATGTCCTTGTGGCTCTTCCACGTTGTTGCATGTGTCCGGATTTCCTTCCTTTTTAAAGCTGATGGTATCTCAACGTACCTATGTATCACACTGTGTTTATCCATTTATCCATTGATGGACATTTTGACTATTGTGACTGATGCTGCTATGAATATGTGTGTGAATATCTGTCCAAGTCTCTGCTTCCAATTCTTTTCAATATATACCCAGAAGTAGAGTTACTGGATCATATGGTAATTCTACGTTTAAGTTTTTGAGGAACCTCTATGCTGTTTTCCACGGCAGCTGCACGATTCTTCATTCCCACCAACAGCATAAGGATTCTAATTCTCTACTCCCCTGTCAACAGTTATTTTCTGTTTGTTTGGTAGGAGCCATCCTAATGACTTTGTTTGTGGCTTTCATTTGAATTTCCCTAACAGTTAGTGATGTAGGGTATTTTTTCACATGATATTGACCATCTACATATCTTCTTTGGATAAAGACCACCCCAAGTGTCTTGCCCATTTTTATTTATTTATTTATTTATTTATTTATTTATTTATTTATTTATTTTTCTTGCGGTATGCGGGCCTCTCACTGTTGTGGCCTCTCCCGTTGTGGAGCACAGGCTCCGGACGCACAGGCTCAGAGGCCATGGCTCACGGACCCAGCCGCTCCACAGCACGTGGGATCTTCCCTGACCGGGGCACGAACCCGCATCCCCTGCATCGGCAGGCAGACTCTCAACCACTGCACCACCAGGGAAGCCCGTCTTGCCCATTTTTAAATCAGCTTGTTTGGTTTCATTGATGCTGTTGAGTTGTAGAAATTGTTTTTACATTCTGGATACTAGTCGCTCATCAGATAGATAATCTACAAATGTTTTCTCCCATTGTGTGGGTTGGGGTGTTGTTTGTTTGTTTGTTGCTCTGTTGTTAGTGTCCTTTGATGCACAAAAGTTTTCAGTTTTAATGAACTTTATCTATTTTTCTTTTCCTGCCTCTGTTTTTGGTGACATAGTGAAGAAATGATTGACAAATCCAATTATCATGAGGCTTTCTCCTTATATTTTCTTCTAAGAGTTTTAGTTTAGGCTCTTACATTAAGTCTTTGATCCATTTTGAGTTAATTTTTACATATGATGTAATGTTAGGATCCAAGTTCATTTTTTTGCATGTGGATATCCAGTTTTCCCAAAATAATTTGTTGAAACGACTGTCCAGAAGTCCTCATTTTAAAAAAATTGATTTTCAGAAGAAGCATTATTAACGTTTTTTAAATTTAAACACTGATTTTTATATTAAAGTAAAAAAATTTTTGGTGCACTATTCTATGCCTGGTAGTATACACTAGAGACTTTTTTGCATTATTCTAAGGCTCCAAAGAGCCCTGTGAAATTTATTCTTTTAACAAATATCTATTCATCGTGTATTATATCAGCTATCTTTCTAAGCACTGGATTTATCAGTGAAAAACAGCAAATGAAAATCCCAGTTTCATGAAGATTAATTCCAGTGAAGGAGAAAAATAATAAACAAAGAAAATGTGTAGAATTATAGGTAATTGGTGTGCTGGAAAAAGCAAACCTAGAAAAGTTTACTGCGGTAACAGGGGGTTGCACCTTAAAAAACAAGGACCAAGACTGATGGAGAAGACGACTCTAGTGAGGACCACAGCTGGTGAAGCAGAGCCCGGTGACGCGGGAGGGAAGCGCATCGCGTCTCGGAGAGGCCAACAGCACCCCGCGGTCCCGCCGGTCAGCCGTAGAGAGGCTTAGACCGCGTCTCCACACCAGATCAGCCCAGCCCCGTGCTATGGGCACACTGCGAGCTCTTGGGTGTGGGCTAAGTCAGAGCGGTGGCAGGGAAGGGGTGGCCCGAGCGCAGTGCACCCCGGCCCTCTTGCCTGCACCGGCTCCTCCGCAGTCCGCTCAGGGGCTGTACTCACCCGCGCCTGCTGCTTCCTCCGGAGCTCGGCCTCAGACCCTCACTCACCTGCACCCCGCAGTGCCTCTGAGGGCGCCCCGTCCCTGTCCTCTAGCCTTGTCAACTATTTGGAACTCTGCGTGGACCCCTGCTGTGTCCGCGTCCGGCCTCCTCGGTCACAAGGCGGTAAACGCGGCGGGAACAGAGGCCAGACTCATCTGTTCCCACTGTGCCCCCAGCACCACGCAGCCCAGGGGACGGCAGACAGTCCCAGGATTCAGTGACATGCCCAGGAAAACACAGCACGGTGAAGGAAGTGAATGTCATCAGGCCCTGTGGAAACATGGACACCTGGGTGCCTGCTCTGTGAGATCAGGATTGTTCATCTCTCAGGCCCTTGTCACACAGCAAAGGTGTGAGCTGCACCCAACACAGAATAGGCTTCCTTCTCGTAAGCCTGGGCTCCTGTGAATGTGACACTGCCAAGTGCTTGGTGACAGCAAGGTCAGGGGTGGGGTAACAGACACAAATCCTCACAGCGGCAAGCCGTGTTGCAAACTGTGCTGCATCGGGCATGAAATTCTATCTTCTCAACAATCAGGTCTTTGACGTTTATACTTTAGATATGATGTAAAAAGGGAACGTGGATTCTTTTCAAAAGAGGTAGAAATGAGGCTGCTTCATTCAACATTTTTCTCACAGCAGAATAAGTGAAGTAGCTCCTTGTAGATGAAGATGACCCGCTGGCCCCAGAGCCTGTGAGCCTGTGGGCCCGGCTCTGCTCTGAGGATGGTCACAGCTTACCTCTTTGGACCCTGACGTCACATCCAAAACATTGGAGGCAGTCTGGCTGAGCATCTCACATTCTAGATGATCCCTGAAACTCACTCCAACTCAAATTTTCTATGAATCTAATTATGCTATTCTTTTAAATTCTTGCGAATATTGTCATTTGAAATATGATATTGGTAATGTCCCAAGCTAACAAATATTCATGAAAGAGCCTTTTTCCCTTTCTATGTGGACCATATGGATTTCGAGTCTCTTTCAAGTGCAGTATTTGGATTTTGGAACAAATACAACATTACTTTCTTGGAACAACAAAAGTGCTTTTATTTTATGTTCTTTGAGTATTTGTAGACCAAAAATATATGTACTTTAAAAAAAATGAAACAGTCTCCAGGCCTGCTGAAGCTTTGTAGCTATATCAAGGATAAATTCAAAGACATGAGTTGTTCAGGAAAATAACAGACACTAGAATCATGAAAGGCAGGAAGAACCGCATCACAGTTCATCAGCATCCATCACATTTTCTCAATCTTGGCACCGTTGACATTTTGGACTGAATGATTCTTTACTCTGGGGCTGTTCTGTACACTGTGGGATTTAACATCGTCCCTGGTCTCTCCCCATTAGATGAGAGCATCCTACCACAGAGATGACGACCAAAGTGTCCCTAGTCAGTGCCACATAATCCCAGGGGTGGATCGCCCATGGGTGGGGATCCCTAGCTTACCTGGAATAACCACAGGACCCATGGCATCGGAAAGAAGCCCCTAGCTCACCCTCCCACAGACCCACAAAAGCAAGCATAATATACTCCCACAGGAACAGTAAAAAGACCATTCACCCTTGCAGATTGTTAGTTGAAATGGTCCCAGGGAAATGAGTAAGTCAATTGCAGCAGCCCGTATCTGAGATCTAATTAGATGTCCAGAGAGGTTAATATATTTACCAAATGTCACGCAGCTAGTTAAAATTATTCCCATAATCTGGAAATTCAAGTGATCTTTCTAGATTGTAAAATAAACCCAAAATTTTACACTTCTAAAATTTCAGTGAAATTTAGTGGAAGTCTTTCCTTTATCCTTTAGAAATTAAAAAAGTCACTGTTCCTACATACTAAAATCTCTGTTCATTAAAATATCTAAAGGGTTTAAGTTCAGTCATATAAATGGATATTTGGGAACTAATCACACACCAATGTGTAGTCCTAAATATAAATAAAAATTTGACAGAATCCAATTATTTTTTCTTCCTCTAAGTTCAAAAGCAAGTTCAAAGGGAAGTAGACAGGCAGAGTGAGGAGAGGCAGGGCTGGAAGTTTGAGGGGGAACCTAAGTGCAGCTACGGTACCTCTCCAGCATCCCCTGTTGCATCTTCCTTCTTCCCACAAAGCCAGAAATGAAGAGAGAAGAAAGTGCTGAGAATGACTAACAATGTCCCTCTTCATCTGGTAGAGGGACCAGAGTGAAGACAGTACTCCCGGGCTTGGGGGTCATACGACTGAGGGCTCCCTCTCCAAGGGAGAGGAGAGAACCTTTGACGTTCTCACAGAATTTACCCTAAATTAGGAATGCAGATGAAACACTCTCTAGAGAAGTGTCACCCGTCGCTCGGCAGTGTTTATGGTGCTGCCTGCTTCCCTGCCCTCAGTCTTTCTTGGTCTCTTCAGAGGCAACAAACTGGAGAAAAACTGCAGGTGGGGAATCGGTTCTTAAGGCTGGAGAGTGCGGGTGACACAGGGTTGTCACAAGTGAAGCTCCGTAGAGAGGCAGAGAAGAGTCTCGGTTGTGAGGCACGCAGGGATCTGTGAGCAGGAGTTCAATAATCATCAACAGAAACACACACACTGAGACGTGAAGGGGAAACTGAGAGCAGCTCGAGAACATAAAGTAACTGGGAGAAAGTCGCCGGAATGAAACGGGTATTTGTGGAGAACAGAAAACTGAGTATCTTTATAAGGGTCACTCATGATACAAAGAAAGCTGCCAGGAACATGGAAAAACAATAGAACAATGATATAAGACAACTTTCCTGAGCTGAAAAGCAGTGTATGCAGTCATTCCAGATCTAAAACTAAATAAATAAATAAATAAATAAATAAATAAATAAATAAATAAATAGTGACAACGGGTAAAGTTGTGTGGACAAGAACAAAGAAAAAACCCTAAATCCTACATTAACAACAGGGCAAGTGGCAATTTGCTTCCTCAGCAACCAAAATACCATTTCTTCTTAAGCACGAAATGTCAAAACATCATGGAATAAGTCTCCCAGTGTCTGAAGGAGAGCATAGGACTACACAGTGTTTTAACATTCAAGGTATGTTTTGTCTGACAGCAGAAATAACAGAGCTCAGAACGATTCCCCTCACAGACCCCTCCTCAGGGAATGACTCCAATCCAGCTTGACATGAAGCCAAGTGCCGAGCCCAAGAACAGAAAATTGTGTCATAAAAAGATCACCAGTAAGTACTGAAACCACCTGAACATAAATATGTCGAAGAAATCTGCTTACAAAAACAGACTCAGACATCAAGATTATTTTTCAGTCACAGACCTAGAATGTGAAACACAATTATGTATGTTATAGGTGGACTTGTGTCCCCCAAATCCATAGGTTGAAGCCCTAAACCCCCAACATGACTGCATTTGGAGATGGGGCCTTTCAGGAGGTAATTAAGGTTAAATAAGACCATAGAGTGTGGCCCTAATCCCATAGGACTGGCTTCCCTATAAGAAGAGGAAGAGGGCTTCCCTGGTGGCGCAGTGGTTGAGATTCCGCCTGCCGATGCAGGGGACACGGGTTTGTGCCCTGGTCCGGGAAGATCCCACATGCCACGGAGCAGCTGGGCCCGTGAGCCATGGCCGCTGAGCCTGCGCGTCCGGAGCCTGTGCTCTGCAACGGGAGAGGCCACAACAGTGAGAGGCCCGCATACCACAAAAAAAAAAAAAAAAAAAAAAGAAGAGGAAGAGACACCAGAGGTGAACATAGAGGGAAGGCCAGTGTAGGCACAACGAGAAGGTGGCCGCCTGCAAGCCAGGAAGAGAGGCCCCGCCAGAAACCAACCTGCCAGCACCTTGACCTGGGACTTCTAGCCCCAGAACTGAGAGAAAACACATTTCGGATGTTTAAGCACCAAGTCTGTAGTATTTTGTTATGGTAGCCTGAGCCAACTAACATATGTAGTATAAAATGTTTCCTATTTTAGAGTGTTGGGAAATCCACAAATTTTATTTGACAGTTAGAGGAACATAGGCTAAAGTGATTTTAATGAAAATGACCAGTCAATAAATTACACAGTCAATAAACAGCATCCAAAATACTGGTCAATATTGTTTCATTATTAATTTAAAAAAATAGAAATAAAGTAAGCATGCAATTAATAAAATAAGGATAATGGTCAGAAGAATCATAAAAACAGAAAATGAAGAATCAGAATATAGAAAAATAACATAACACAATTCAAATGCTAATTATTCAAAAATAAGCAATAAAATAATTATTTTGAGTCAAGAAAATAAAACACAAAATCACATTAAAATAGAGTTATGGAGAAGAATATTTTCTATTTTAGAGGTATAAACCCTATATATAATGTATTACTAATCTAATAATAAGCATTTTAACATAATTATACATTTTGACCAATTAGTATTTATATCAAAACTGCAAGGATGGTTTAATATTTATATATGCATTATCATAATTCATCACACCACTTGGTCAAAGAAAAACTATCTTTTTTATAGATCATAAAAATATCTTACAATAAAAACTAACATCTATTTATGGGAAAAAAATCTATACAAAAATTGGATTTAAAACAAACCAAATGCAAATCATCATCAAAAATCTTAATGTCAGACTAATACAAGAAATTCATATTTAAAAAATGAATAAGCAGGGCTTCCCTGGTGGCACAGTGGTTGAGAGTTCGCCTGCCGATGCAGGGGACACGGGTTCGTGCCCCGGTCTGGGAAGATCCCACATGCCACGGAGCGGCTGGGCCCGTGAGCCATGGCCACTGAGCCTGCGCGTCCGGAGCCTGTGCTCTGCAACAGGAGAGGCCACAACAGTGAGAGGCCCGCGTACCGCCAAAAAAAAAAAAGAATAAGCAAGGATGATTATTCTTAAAATCAGAATAAGCAAGGATGCCCAATATCATCACATTTTTTTAATATAAACAATAAGTACAATAACATGTATACTTACAACGTCTGGCATCTTAGTGAAGAAAATGACAAAAATTTTCTCTAATCTTTACATCAACCGATGAGGCAACATTATTTTCCCAATTAAATGAAGACACAGTGGAAGCTTTGGGGAAAGCCTCCTGGAAGTGAATAGTAGGATTGAGATGGGACCCAGGTCTGTCTAAATCCAAAGACATTCCTTTTGATCACTTGCCACTTATTTCCTTGTTCTGGATATTCTACATAATGAAATGAGACAAAAAGAAGAAATATAAGACAAATATGAGGAAGAGGGGGCCAAATCAGTGTTGTTTGTAGATCATGTAACTAATTACATGCAAAATTCAAAGGAGTCTTGAAAATCAGTAATGAAAAAAGTTGGTCAGGCACAAATAATGTGAAAAATCACTGTGCTAGTATTAGAAAATATAATGAAAAGGGTGTCCTTTTTAATAAAAACAAAAAAATATATAAAATACCTAGGAATGCATACCCACAGATGTGGAGGACCTATATACCAAAATCTGTCATCTGCTAAAGAGAAAAACTCTAAGAACAAAATATTATAAAGATATTATTTCTCCCCATATAATCTGATAGGACAAATCTAAATTTATTTAAAGAAATGGAGAAAAACTAAATTTAAAACATTATTTAAAGTACAGTAAGGTGATACCTGTACAAATGATATTAAAATGTATTTTAAAGTTTTAATAATTGTAAAAGTATCACAGGGAGTCTGGGATTGACATGTACACACTGCTGTGTTTAAAATAGACAACCAACAAGGACCTACTGTAAAAAAAAAAATTAAAAAAAAATCTACTCTCAGTAACTTTCAAATATACAATACAGTATTAGCAACTGTAGTCTTCATGCTGCACATTACATCCCCAGGACTTTCTTATTTATAACTGGAAGTTGTTACCTTTCACCACTGAAGGGTTGGATTTTAAGTAAAGAAGCTGATATTGGGATTTTAGATGCAACAGTATCTTCTGGGCTATGTTATGCACTCAGTCGTGATAAACCAGGTTTCTCTCAAGTGCAAAACTATGCAATGTCATCTGATATTCATAATGCTAACCCTAAAGCAAGATTCATAGTTTAGCTAAATATGACTAAATTATGTGCACTATAATCAGCGTTCTCTGTATCTTACTACATTTGGATTCTTTAGAAACTGACCAGAGGAAGGCTAGCTAGTGGCTTCAGCCACTGGTCTCCCATCTGTACTTCTTCCATCCCCCACTGTCCTGCCAGAATTCAAATAAAATTCCATTCTTCTTTTAAAAAAATTATTATATTCTTGATTAATCAGATAATTTCTCTTCCTCAGTCAGGCTTAGAAAAAGAATCTTTCCTGCTTAGATATGAGCGACAGAATCTGGACACTTCTTTCCAAAAATATAGATCCCATTTTTCAGAGTGTATTTTCATGATGGAATTCAAGCCTGTTTGAAAAGGTATGTGGGTGGTATGTGCTTTTTTATGGCTTTGGAAACTGCACCTGACAAAATAGGGGGTGTTAAGCCTGCATCTTTAGAGAAAGCAAGTGGTGCTGAGGCAGGAGGGGGACAGTCTAACACGCCATCACCTCTAACCTTCAGGCTGACCTCCGACCCTGAGGGCTGCACTCACTCACGCTGGCATCTTTCTGAGAAGAGCGGCTGTCGGTTCTCCCAGGTTCTGAAGAGCTCCTGAAGGGCAGACAAAGTCTTAGGGGCCAGAGGAACCGTCCTATATAAAGCACCATCGCTGGGCTTGACTCATGTCTGAAAAAGCTCCGCAATCATTGGAAGTGAGCTCTGTAGAGAGGGTCTGCTCTGTTCTAAGAACCCTTTTGCTGTTCTGTCTTCTAACACCGATCCAAGGTCCCTCAGGGGTCCAGACAGGTAAGATTTAACCTGAGAATGATGTAATCAGAAATGAAAGCAGCTGTCAAGTCTTCTGATGGTAATAAATCAGGATTGTCAAAGTGCATTTATTATATTCTCAATTTCGTTCTTTTTCTCTTTGCAAAATACCTTATGAGGCGTATACAGAGACTGTGAAGAAGAAAGTATTTCATATAGGGTCTGGAACTGCCTTCAGGGTCCTGCAGAGTTCCTTACCCAACTCGACCCAGCAGGCTAACACTACAGAGTTTTGGGATATGGTCAAAGGCAGATTCTGCCTTAGATTATTTAGATGGAGGAGATATAAAATCACTACTTAGAGCTGAGGTAGGAGATAGATGGGCCCCTGGGCCGACAGCTGGTGTTTGTCAAGTGGAGAAACACTGAAGCTCTGTTGTCACCCAGACTCTCCAAGGACCAAGCTAGTGTCAGAAGCTGAGCTCTGCTGAAGCAAAGAGATAAGATGACCCCTCCTGAGGTCAAGGAAAACTTCCCTGTCTGCACACGCACAGGAAGGCTACTTGGGGGTCAAAAAGGGAGAGGCCGCCACCTCACAATATGTATGGACATGCAACCACAGACCTCTGTGCTGGGATCCATCTCAGCAAAAAGTTGTGCACACATGTTGGGCAGGATCCTGGGACCAGTCAGATGTGAAAAAGGAAACGAGATAGTTGGCCAAAGGTAAACAAAGACCCGGAAGGCCTGTCCTACAGAAGGGATTAAAATCACCTCTGTACTGCACTCCTCCTCAGGATGCCCACACTGAGAGAGGACGCCCATCCCCTTTCTCTCTGGGCATGCATTTCTGCCCTGCTTCTGACTTAAATAAACAAACTTCTTCCCTGTGTGCTCTCCCACACCTTGTGCTGTGCCTCTAATAATAAACTTTGTACCTGTATTTTACAGTTTTTCCCTCCTTGAAACATTCTTGCTTTCAAATGGGGGAGAGAGCTAGGGCCACTTTGCTTCTAGCCTCTAGCCCCTGGTGGTCTAGCAGCTAAGATTCCTGGTTTTCATCCAGGCTACCCAGGTTCAATCCCTGGGCAGGGAACTAAGATCTCTCTGCAGGACTGCTCACTGCTGTCTCTCCGAGATCAAGGCTACAGGACTTTTCATTCAACAAACATGGAAGAAAGAAAGAGCGATAGGAAAAGAACAAGAGAAATGAAGAAAAACAAGAAAGAAATAAGGAGCAAGAAAAGAAAGAAAACAAGAAGAAGGAAGGAACAGAAGGAGGAAGGAAATCAACCATACAAATCCTGCCTTCTCAGGAGCTGCAGGATCAGATGAATGACGCTTGGCCCTAGAATCCATGGAGCTCACACTAACAGGAGTGACAATGTGATGATGAAAAACAGGTCTAAAAACAGACTTTATATACATAAATTTAATTTCAATAATTAAAATTATTTTAATAGCAAAAGTTTCATACTATGATAAATCAAATTTTATAAGTAATTATCTAAAATGAAAGGGAATTATAAACTGTCTTAGATTTTCTTTTTTTGGAAGATTCAACTTTTTAAAGTGTAAAATAAGAATTTTATCCTCTAATATCTTCAAATTATAAGAGGAGAGAAGAAAGATGAATTTAAGAAAATGGATATAAATTTATTTACATGTACAATATTTTTTAAAGAACCTCTTGGAAAAACATAATTATTTCAAGAATAATATCATTTTTTGTTTTAAAAACCCTATATATTATTAACAAAGGCATAACTATAAGAAATTATTACTTTTGTAAGCCAAATGAAAAATAGAAATTAACACTATAAGGAAAATTAACTCAATAGCTGGAGGCAATACTACAGAAAAAAAGCAAGAGTCAGTGAATGTTATACCTTCAGTACATATCAAATAGAAACATAATAATGCTTAGGAAATATTTAACTAGAGGAAAACATTTCAAAGCTAAATTTGATTACAAATCACTATTGGTAAAAAGAAAAAAGCTTACACTGAACTTGTATTAAATCAGATTTCATAGGTTCTATGTGTGAGGCTAGATAACAGTGACGAATGTTTTACTATTCTTATTTTTTAAACCTAAATAAATTTAGTATAAATTCATGGCAGCATTACAGACTTACTGACTAGGTATATTAAATAATTTAGTATGGAACTGAAACTCCCAGAAACAGAAAGACTGTTTGTATGTTTATCTTAATATGCTCAATTTCCACTTCTGTGAAGGGCCTAACTAGCAAAGGTGTAACCAACATTATTCAGGTAACTTCAGCTTTGGGTCTTGACCTGGGCTCATCAAATAAAGCTCAATATAAGTGATATAACACCAATGTGAACACTTTTACAGATTAACATCACCTTCTGGCACGTTGAAGCTAATGGCGCATAGAAAGCATTCTACACAGTAGAATTCATCCTGGGAATGTAAAGGTAGTTCAATATAAGAAAATCAATCAATGTAAGACACCATATTAACAGAATGAAGAACAAACACACACAGTCATCTAAATAGATGCAGAGAAAGCATTTGACAAAATTCAACACACTTTGCCGATTAAAAAAAAAACAACTCAGCAAACTAGGAGTACAAGAGAACTTTTGTAACATGACACAGGACAATTGAAAAAAGCTACAGCTAACATCATATTTAATAGTGAAAGACTAAAATCTTCCCCCCCCCCAAGATCAAGAACGATACAAGGAGGCCCACTTCCACATAGTACTGGAGGTCCTAGCCAGAGCAATTGGGAAAGAAAAAGAAATAAAAGTCATTCAAATTGGAAACGAAGAAGTAAAGCTGTCTCTATTTGCAGATGTTGTGATTCTATACAAAACCTATAGAATTCATGCCCCAAATAAACTAACTATTAGCAATAATAAAGAAACCCAGTAAAGTTGCAGGGTATAAGATCAACACAAAAAAATCAATTGTATTTCTACGCAGCAGTAGAAAGGAAATTTTAAAAATTACATTTACAATAGCATTCAAAAGAGTAAAACATCTAGAAAGAAATTTACCCAAGGAAGTAAAAGCTTTATTCACTATAACTACAAAACATCGTTGAAGGAAGTCAAAGACCTAAATAAATGGAAAGACATCCCATGATTATACACCGGAAAACTTAAAATTGTTAATACGGCAATACTCCCCAAAGTGGGCTTCATACTGAACATAATTTCTGCCCATATTTAATGGCCTTTTTTGAAGAAATAGAAAAGCTGATTCTCAAATTCATATGGAATTAAGAGGAATCCCAAAAAGTCAAAACAATCTTAAAAAAAAATAGGAGAACTCACACTTCCCAGTTTCAAAATTTACTATAAAGCATTTGCGAATTCACCTACTTGCTAGAATTTGTTACCCCAAAGTCAATACTTGCAGCACTTGCTTTCCGGGTTACTTGCAGGCATAACCAGAGTGGTAAAATGTTGAGTTGCCCGAGGCTCATGTTCCTAACTGGGGTCACACGAGGCTGTGCTCTGCCTTCCTGTTTCAGGTCTCACCCTTAAACAGGTGAACAGGTGAAATACGCTATTGCATATTGCAGCATATTTAGTGCCCCATTTTTTGCATTTTTGTGCATGTTTGGGATGATTTTGAGGTTTAAAATGGCCCCCAGGCATATTGCTGTAGTGCTGGCTAGTGTTGCTAAGCACAAGAATGCAAAGTCCCTGATGAAATAATCCTTGTTCACAAGTTCTAACAACTTTGTCGTGAGCATCTGTAGTTTGTCCTCACTGATTTTTAGTTTTACTCTTTATTTGTATCAAAGTTATTCACGCACAGAGGCAACTGGTTTTCCCCTGTCAGCTAACACGTTTGTACGATATCCTTATTTCTATGTCACACATTTGAATGGACACTGCTAAATTCTCAGATCAGACCTGTTGTGCTGTGTTTCCTCTTCTGCGCCCCCAGAACTGGCCCCACTTCCTCCCCTCCAGGCTCTGCATGAGCTCCCCATCTTCCTCAAACAAGTATCTTGTAACCTGGTTTAGATCAATGTCAGCATTCAGTTTGTCACTGCAAATTTAATTGGCGAGGACATGTAATAAACTATGACTCTGTGTTTTAAAGTAGATTCCCTTTTCTCTGGAGTTAGTAATTGCCTTGCTTTTTATTTGGTTGTTACTCAAGTAATGCAACACCAAATCACCTCTCCAGGCTTTCAGACCCATCATCAAGTTTTCTCCCAATTTCTTCTGGGAGACAGAACCCTCTACGCTGGAAGCACAAGTGCTGCTCCGGGGCCGCCCCACCCGCTGTTGTGGGCAGGCTCTTCTTTCCTGTTTCCTCTCTTGTTCTTGGCGAAGGACACATTCCAGCGGCTTCCTTAGGAGGGCAACTAGGAGGCACATATCTTTGTCTGAAAGTGTCCAATCATATCTGAAAACCTCTATATTCCACCCTCAGTTTTGAAGTCTACCTGGATTTGGTGCATAAGGTGGAAGTCATTTCTCATGGGAACGTGGGATCTTCTGATCTCGGTGCTGCTTTGTGAACGGCTGGTCCTTGTGTTTTGTCTCAGCGTTGCTGCTTCCCTGCTGTCCTGAAGTTTGCCGGCCTCATGCTTTGGTTTGGTTGGATTTTCATCCCTTGTGCTGGGCCCTTGGTGTTGCCTTTCAGTTTGGAAAGCCATGTCTTCTAGTTCTGGAGACGTGTGTTCCTTAATTATTCCAGTGGCCTCTTTCCCCCAGATGCCTCTGCCCTCTGATCCTGGAACCCTGATTTAGTGACAAAGGCCTGGAGGACTGGCTGCCCAAGCTTCATTTTTACTCCACCACCTTTCCTGTCTCTGCCTTTTAGCGCTAGCTTCCAAAAGATGCCCTCAACAGTAGTTTCCAACACTTACTGAGTTTTAACTTTTGTCACATGTTTTTAATGTTGAAGGGTCCATTGTTGTTCTCTGAATGTTTCTGTCTGATAACATCTGTTCTCACCTGATACCATCTCTAACCTCTCTCAAGATGTTACTATTATTCTGCTTTCTTGTGCAAATTGTGCACTTGCTTGTTGTCTATTTGTTCTCTGTCTTTCCTGGAGAAAGTTCCCTGATATGACTGGTAATCGCTGGGGTCCATCACCCATTCTGTGTTACTCGCCACCCCTACAGTGGCCCAACCCAATGCAGCCCTCTCCAGGTGAAGCACAGGTTTTCCTGGCTCTGGGAATATTGCTCTTCCCTGCGCATCCCCAGGACTGGCTTGGCCGACTCTCACCTGACCACTGTCCTCTTCTGGAGGGAGACAGTTCCCTTCCCCTGAGGCCACCCTTCCAGTGAAAGCCGCCACCAGTGAGGCCAAGATTCTGCTATCCCAGTGCAGCGTGAGGCAGCTCGCAGCTCCCCTTCTAAAGAAGAAAAAAATGCAAGTTAGGAGGTGGTGTGAGGGTGCTGAACGTCTGCAGTATGGGTGGGCACCCCCAGGGAGGGGAGAATGGACTTCTCCTGCTTTCCCGCACCCTTCACGACCTGCCATGCAGTCTCCCCAATGCACCTACACCAGCACCTGCAGGGAGCTGCTGCTGACAGGGAAGATTCAGACGCCCAGTCTGCTTCCAATGAAAAAAGTAGGAAAATGCCTAATTTTACATAAAACTCAATAAGCACACAAAGACATGAGGGGTTTTGGAATCACGGCCAGGGAGAACAGCCTACAGGACTCATCCCGTAAGCACGGATCAGGCAAAAAAATTGTGTTCTACCTGGTGGCCATTCTGCCGGGGGCTGGAGGTGAGTGTGCTCGCCTTTGTGGAGGGTCTGGGCGAGCGGAGCAATGTCAGCCTCAAGTGCACAAGTGCCGGCACTTAGCAGAGCCATCTGAGAGCCGCGGACCGTGTATCCAAAGCAATTATATTTTCGAACATATTCAAAGTTAGTTTTAACCTTTTATAGTCCTTTCTGAACAGTTTTCACTGTTCAGAGACTCTTTTAAAGCTTTTCTTTATTACATTTGGAAATGCAGACAAGCACATTACCGTAAATTGTGAGTGAAAGAGAAAGGGGCCCTGGCACGAGGCATACAGCCTGTTGGCTGACACAGAGGGAGGGGGCCCCCGGGTCAGGCAGGGTCGTCCCCAGCCTGCCCAGGCCGGGACCTCCACCTGCGTCCCGGCCCAGGATGTTTGGGCCCCTGTGCACCCCATCGGCGGCCTGGTGCCGCGTGGCCTCAGGCACATCCACACCTTCGTTTCCACCTGCAGAGAGTGTATCAGCGTGCAAGGCAGAGCTTCCCGGGCCGCTGCTCGCCCTGCACTGCCGCCCGGAAACCTGCAGGCTCACCAGCTGGTGCCCGTGCGCCCCTGCGGGTCACTGTCGCGCTGTCTGGGAGCTGCCGGCCACATCCACTCACTGTCCGCTCTCGGACTTGTCCCCTAAGAGCACTCCGTCCCGGCGCAGCCTCTTGCGTCCTGTCCTGCGTCTCTGGGTCCAGCCTCGCCTCGGCCCGTGGCCCTTCCCCTGAAGAAAACGCTCCCCCGGGTCTCCGGGGCTCTGCTTCCCGGCGCTGCGCACGTGGCGTGGTGGCGGGAAGAGGGAGGACCGGGCGGAGGGCGTGGCCAGTGATGGGAAGCGGGATGGAGACCAGGAGCGAGGAGGCGTCTGGAAACTCCTTCAGTGTGAAGCCGACATTGGCCTGGCTGTGCTGCTGTGGTTTAGAGCGGCTGAGATTTGACGGATTGAGAACCATTGCGAGTAAGAACCCCGCAAAAAATACCACGTATGAATTCCCTCCGGAAGAGCACAGCTGAGGTCACGGATTCCCGTTTTGTGTATGTATATATTTTTGTGCCTAAGCATAGATTATATGTTTTTATTTCTTTTTCTTTTTTGTTATTTCTAAGGGTTGTTTTTTTTTTAATTGAGGCAAAATTTTCATTCAGTAAGGCGTACAGATCTTAAGGGTACATTTTTTAAGACTTTACTTTTTTAGGTTAACAACAAAATTGGGAGGTCAGTATAGAGAGTTCTCATATACCCTCCGGCACCATGGGTGCACAGCGCCCATTACCACCACACCCCGCCCAGGGGGTGCTTGTTCCCAGGGATAAACCTGCACCAACACATCATCACCACGAAGAGTCCATCGTTTACATCAGGGGTCAGACTTGGGGTTGTATGTTCTGTAGGTTTGGACAGCTGTATAATGACGTGTGTCCCCTGTTATAGTGACATACGGAGTGTCTCACTGCCCTAGACTTCCTCTGTGCTCCGTCTACTCGCCCCTCCCTGCCCCCACCCCCTGGCGACCAGTGACATTTTTATTGTCACCATAGTTTTGTTAAGGGTATATTTTGATATTTTGATAAATATGTATTTTGTTAATATGTCATAAAACCAGCATGCCAGCTGTATTAGTTTCCTGGGGCTGCAGAACAAACGACCACAAACTGGGGGTTAAACCAACACACACTTATTCCCTTACAGTCTGGTGGCCGAAGTCCATGGCGGGCTTCACTGCGCTGTGGTCAGGGTGTCGGCAGGGCCGCTCCCTCTGAAGCTCTGGGGCAGAACCTGGCTCCCTGCCTTGTTTGGGTACTGGAGGTTGCCCTCCGTCCACCGCCTTTTCTCCCCCTGCTTCCCTGGTCACGTCCCTTCTCGGCTGTCTTCACACCTCCTGTGCCTCCCTCTTCTCGGCAAATCCGGGACCATCTCCCCATCTCAAGATACTTATCTTAGTCGCATCTGCAAAATCCCTCTTCCATATGAAATCACATCCACAGGTCCCCGGATTAGGGCCTGGGTGTCTCTGGAGGCCACCACACCAGTCAAGATGCAGGAAGGGCTCCGTCATCCCCGTGGACACCAGTCCCCACAGGCAACCATAGTTGTGGCTTCTGTCGACAGGACTGCTGGTTCTTAAACAGCATGAGGGTGCCAGGCACCCGCCCTCTCCTCTGCCTACATCGGGAGCTGAACATCTCCACCCTTGCCTGTGCTATGTGTGCATCAGTGGTCCCTGCCTCATCGTTGCTTGGTAGCATCCATTGTATGGTTGTATCATACTTTTAAAATCTATTTTCCTGTTGATGGGGATTTGGATTGTTCACAGCAAAGCCAATGCAGACATTCCTGAACAAGTCTTTTGTGGACAGATTTTTTCCTGCGTTTTGGGTGGACACCAGAGTTGTATCACTGAGCGAAATGGCAGGTGCATCTTTATCTTGTCAGGAGCTGCCAAACTTCTGCAAAGTGGTGAGCCTTCCCCCTCAGCTCAGGTGAGAGTTTCAGCTGCTCCCCAATCCCCTACACATTGGGTTGGGTTTTTAATTTTATCAAAATGTTATCACACTGTGACAGTAGCTTACACTCCCTGAAATCTTATTTTTGAGCATCTTTTTGTGTTTTTATTAACCATTTGTACATCATCTTTGGTGGAGCGTCTTTATGTCATTGAATCATTTTTATTTGGTTATCTACTTTTTATTGATTGGCTGGAGTTATTTATATACTCTGTTTACAAATCCTTTGTCAGATATTCGTACTCTGAATATTTTCTGCCAGTCTATGATTGCCTTTGTGTTTTCTTAATGATATGTTTCAAGGGTATTTTAAAATTTTGATGCTGTTTGATTTTACAATTTGTTCTTTATAGATTAGTGCCTCTTTTGTTCTTTTAAAGAAATCTTTGTCTAAGGTTGCCAGGATACCCTCCAGCATTTCTTCTGGAAGCTTTATAGTTTTAGCTTGTATTTGATGTGTGAACCGTAACACATTTATATGTGTATGAGAGGCAGGGATAGAGGTTGTTTTTTCCACATGGTTATTCTGTTGTCCCAGCACCATGTTAAAAAACACCTTTCTCCATTTAATTTCTTTAGAATTTTTTACAGTCTACATAGGGTTTATTTCTGAGCTGCTTGTTGCACTGGTGAAATTGCCAATGTGTATGTGCCAACCCCAACCTGTCTTTACAGTGAGTTTTGGAATTAGGAAGGATGAGTCCCTTCTTGATTCTTTCTTATCAGAAATATTTGAGCTATTCCAGGTCCTTAACATTTCCATATAAATGTTAGAATTAACTTATAAACTTTTAGAAAAACAGTCTGTTGGTATTTTGGTTGAAGTTGTGTTGGATTAATTTGTGGGTATTTGAATTCTTAACAAGAGCCTCTACATTAATGAAAGTAGTGCTTCTCTCCATTTACTTAGATCTTTAATTTCACTGCACAATTCTTGCCCTTTTTATGAAATTTACTCTTGAATATTTTATATTTTTTTTATTCTATTATGAATAAATTTTTACTTTATTTTTCACTTGATCTATGCTAGTATATAGCAATGCAATTAATTTTTATACTTACTTTGTGTCTTATGGCTTTGTTAAGTTCACTTATTATTTCTAGCAGTTATTTGTAAATTCATTAGAATCTTCTGCATAAACAATTGTGCCACATGTAAATTTAGAAGTTTTATTTTTTCTGTTCCAATTTGTATGAGAGCTTCATGACAAAGAAACTGGTACTGGAATTGCCACTTGCTGTAAACAACCAGAAACTAGGGAAAATATATGGAGCATCTGTTTTCATGTTGGACAACAGGCGAGTGGGTCTAGGATCCCAGAGGAGACGGGAAATTGAGGTAAAGTCCACAATTGCCCGTTTTTCTGCCTGGAGCACTTTCCAAGCTGCAGCACAGGGAGGGAAGCCCACCGTGGCATGGATTCGTTCTGAATGGGAGAGACAAATTGAGTTTGGAGAGGCTGAGCAACTGGAGTTTACAGAGCAGATTCCCAGAGGAGAGTGAATCCGAGATAGAAGGAGCTCAAGAAATCTGCAGAGGGACCCGTGAGTCCTTGGCTGAGCAGGAAGCGTTGTGTGAAGGGGACACTTTCAGGGCAGGGCAAAGAACGACTCTCAGGAAGCTGTGAGGCAAACAGTCCTCAGAGTTTATGCAGCATTGGGAGCAGTGGTTCCAACCAGCCGAGTGAGAGAGTGTGTCACATCCGAGGACATTCAGGAGAGAGCCCAGAGTCACGTGGTAACTGCAGGCCTGGCACCGAAGACTACACACTCCAAGCAAAACTTAAAAGAAAACCTTTTTATCCCTTTTTCTTGCTTGAATGCATTGGCCAGGTACTCCTGTGCAGAGTTGAATTGAAGTGATCAGAAAGGTCATCCTCATCTTGTTCCTGATCTGGGTGGAAAGGCCTTCAACATTTCACCATTCAGCTATATGGAGGTTTTTCATAGATGCCCTTTATCAGTTTGAGGAAATTCCGTTTTATTCTTTGTTTGCATTTGCTATCTTGAATGAGTGTTTAATTTTGTCAAATATTTTTCTGCATTTCTTGAAATGATATGATTTTTCCCCTTTATTTTGTTAATATGTTGGTAAATTGATGTTTTTCAAGTGTTAAATCAATCTTGCACTCCTGAGATATATCCCACTTGGTAATGTTATATTACCTTTTTATTTCCAATATTTTGTTGAACATTTTTATGATTATGTTCACGAAGGATACTTGTGTGTGTGCCTATATGTATCTATATACACATGTATGTACATACATATATTTATGTCTTTGTCATATTTTGGTGTCAGGGTGGTATGGACTCATAAAACCACATGCACAAGTGTTGGGTGTATTCCTCCTTCACTTACATTCTGTAAGAGCTAGTGTAAATTTCCATTATTTCTTCCATCATATTCCAGAATTCACCACCTGGGCTCAATGTTGTCTTTGCTTTAAGGTTTTTGATAAACTTGAATACAAACATTCAAACTTTTTATTAATGTATGGCTATTCAGATTTTCAATTTATTTTTGTGTCTATTTTGGTAAGCTATATCTGTCAAAGACTTTGTTCATTTCATCTAAGTTATCAAATTTATTGGAATAACTTTGTTTATAATATTCTCATAATCTTTCTAAATTATGTAGAAATTGCAGTGATTTTCCATCTTTTATTTCTGATAATTTGTGTTTTTATTCATCTCACTAGAGAGTTATCAATTTACTATTCTTTTCAAAGAACCAACTTAAGATATTTTTGTCTTTATTGTTTGCTTTTCTCTGTTTTACTTATTTCAGTTCATCTATTTATTTGGTTTCAATTTACCAATTTAATTTACATTACTTTTTCTAGTTTCTTATGTGGATACATAGAACAAATCTAAACAATTGGTCTTTTCTAATATCAGCATTAAAACTGGAAATTTCCCTCTAAATGCTGTTATTACTGTATTTATTTTCATGAAGTTAAAAATTTTTCTAATTTTTCTAGTGTTTTCAACCCTTATCAGTGAGCTATTTAGAAGTGTGCTGTTTAAATTCCAAGTACTTGGGGGCTTTTGTAGATCTTTTTTTGTTGTTGTTGCAATTAATCTTTCATTTGATTCTGTTTTGATCAGAGAACAGAAACTGTAAGGTTTCAGGCTCTCAAAAGTTACTGAGGCTTATTTTATGGCCCAACATGTGGTCTTCCTGGGAGTGTTCCAGCTGCACTTGGAAAGTACGTGTTTGCTCTAGTTGTTGTGTGGAGTGTTCTATAAAAGTAAAATAGGTCAAGGTAGTTGAAAATTGTTTAAAATTTTCATATTCTCATTTTTTGTCTAGTTATTCTATGAATTACCAAGAAAGGGGTGTTAAAAATCTTCAACTGTGATTTTGGATTTGTCTGTCTTCCTTTCATTCTCAGTTTTCTTATAAAAAGAAAGTACTTTGAGGTTTATATTTAGAAAATTGACCATTTTATATTTGTAAAATGTTCCTCTGTACCTCTGGTAATAGTTTCTGTCTTTAAGTCTACATTGTCTGGTACTAAGGTAGCCATATCAGCCTTCTTATACTGACTGAAGATATATCTTTTTCAATCCTTTTACTTTCAACCTATTTTTTATATTTATAGTCTCTTGTAGGCAGGATATGTCTTATTTTCTATTTAGTCTGTTTAGATAATCTCTGTATTTTAATTGGAATATTTGACCCATTTACATTTAACAAAATTGCAAAACAGTCATGCTTAATGAGGCTAAGCTATCCTGAAAAATGTAAAAACAAATGGAGAAGAACCTAAGAATCTCAGCTGAAAATGCGCTAGCCCCTGCCAACTGTTCACAGATGAATGAGAGAGCCCTTCAGAGACAAACTGAACTACCTCAAGCCTGAAGAACATCAGCTAACCCACAGAATTGTGAACTAAATAAACAGCTATTGTTTTAACTGCTAAATTTTGACTACACAGCCAAAAACTAGCTGATATACTACCTCACTGACTACTGTTTAATTAGTTGACTGTTCTAACTACGCTTTCCCATAACTGTCTCATCTCTAAGTTAGTCCAAATGTTTCTTTGTCTGACACTTTTCCCATGTTATATATCTGTAGAAAATCTGTTAAGTCCACTTCTGGCTGAAAACAAACAAAAACACTTTTGCTAAAATTCATTCTGTAGATGATTTCATTTGAGTATGTTCAACTTCTAAGATCTCTGCTCATCTTCAAGTAATGATATGTTTTCTTAGATGATCCCAAATTATCCACCTAAACTTCTATTTTAATCTTTAGGAGGCTGACTTTTTTCTTTAATATATTTGCCTATTCTTGACTTTTTCCCCTTCTTTCAAAAACAGAGATCTTCAATATTCCATCAGTTAGAGTACTTTCTTTGGGCAGCCAAAAAATCTCACCCATGTCTATTTTTGAATGCTGTTATCGAGTCAGTATATAGGTGGGGACTATAACGTCTCTGTGAAAACTTAATGGTGTTAAAATCAAAATACATGGAAAATCTATACAGGTGACCCTTGAACAACAAGGGGGTTAATTTGAGTATAATTTATATTTGGCCACTGTATCCATGGTTCCTCCTCATCCGAGGGTTCAACCAACCATGGACTGTGTAGTCCTGTAGTGTTACTGCTGAGAAATATCCAAGCATAAGTGGACCTACGCAGTTCAAGGGTCAGCTGTGTATTTATATATGGTTATCCTGAGGTTGCTCTAGCAGAGAATGAAATGTCTCAGGGAAAGGATGGGACCCATTAAAAACATCATTGGTCATTAACTCACAAATATTCTAAATATAGTGAGCTTGTATATGTATCTCACAGGCACACTGTCATCAATATGTGTCATTGATGAAAAACATTAACTTTCAAGCTCACTTTCATAAAACAGCTGAATCAAACATAACAAGAACACAAACTGCCAGGACCTGTGAGAGGGCACTAAGCTGTGCTCAAATGTTATCAATACTTGTAGGAGCACCTGTGCTCTTATTGATGATGGTATGGAACAAGATTTTGTACACAAATACTTTTAACACTTCATGTATAAATAAAAAAGAAATGAAAATTTCAGTTTAGTAACATTTTGGAGCCTGAGAATCATTTTCTAATATAAAATTCAGGATTCCTAAGAAACAATGCAGGAGACTAAAATATTAGGTACTGCTGTTGGCTAAACTACATTTGTTTTCATGCCCTCACATTCTCAAAGCACAATGTTTAATTTATGGGAACTTTATATAAAACTTGGAAAATTGAACAAAAACAAACAGATATGGTTTGCCTTTTTAGTCATGAGAGTTCAAAACTTACCAGTTCAACAATGTGTTCACAGGACCACCTAAAACAACATCAGGGTAGACGTGGCAAAGATGGGTAACTCAAGCCACCATCATGCCTCTTTTGAGTCACAGAATTGTGGTCTTGGACCTGCCATGGTTAGAGAGAGTTCCAGGTCCAGCAGGAGGCAGCTCACGTGTGTGGGAAATAAGATTTCTGGCTTCTAGGCCCCGGATCTACAAACCATGAAACTTGGAACACCTGGAGACTTGAGTTCTGTGTTGCAAGGATGAAAAGGAGGAGCTGATAGAGGCCTGGGAGGAATCTTTCCCAGCCAGTCTGGCTCTACAGGAGCCCTCCCTCCATCCATTTACTCATCATGGCCGTCGGGTATAAGGAAGGAACTCTAGGTCTTAAGCCAGAGCTGGCAACCAGAGGTTGGTTTCCATATTTACCTTCATGGATTCTAATTCTTAATGTAGACCTGGGATGTCGGGTGACGGCGTACAAGGATCACAGGTGGTCACCACATCCCTTAGATGCAGAGTCAGTTTACACCATTTCCAGTCTTGTACCAGGAACAAGGGGCCAAGCTGCCAAACTCCTGGAGAACAGGAGACCCCACGGTCAGCCAGCAAACCCCAGGGACAAAGAAAGCAAAACAGCTTCCGCAGGGTGTGCACCCCTCTAGGCTAAGCCACCACTTTACTGCTGTTTTCTGGTCTCTTGTGCTCACTTCTCTGAGCACCCTACTTTTTCTCTGGTTCCTTTTAAGGTTTAGGGGAAAACAGTTGATATAATAGACAGATGGGTGCCATGGAAATGCAGAGGATAGAAAAGAAACACTTTATCCTTCACATAAAGTTCCACATATTTCTAAAATAAACTAGCTTTTCAAACCGGCACTACCTTCCTGATCCGAGGCTGCACAAACAGCCAGCCTACCATCCCAGTGAAGAGCCAGACCACGGGACAAGGGCTCTGGATTCAGGCCACAGTCTGCACCCCCAAACCTCCACCACCAAAAACTCCACTTACCCCTGTGACTCAAAAAAAACCTGGTTCAAAAGGAACAGATTGGAAGATTTTCAGGTTTCCCTGTAGCTCTAAGGGCTTCTATTCACGGAGGCTGTTGCTTACGGCCCAGGGCAGCCTGAGGGACCAGAGCTCTCGGCACCCTTCAGACAAGGTCTGGCTGTCCTTCAACCCAGACAACTCAGCGCAGCTTCAGAGCTGAGAGAAGCACAGGCAGACCCCAGGGAGGGAGCGGAACACAGGGGTGATGGCAGGTGGAGTCATGGCATGTGGGTGACAGGTGCCCCCGACCCCGCTCGGACCAGGGGAAAGAAGAGTTCTCTCCAGAAAATGCTTCAAGCTGGCGCCTCTGGTCCCACAGCCTTCCTGGGGCTGATGACCCTCCACAGAGCTCGGGGGCAGCCCCTCCACCTGCAGCGCCCACACCCGCCAGCCTCCCCAAAACTGCAGCATGTTTTCTTTCTCTTTGCTTCGTGGGGTCTGGAAATCACACCTCATATTCGAAGCTCCTCTCCCCTCACAGGCCGTGTCAGGACCCAGACCACGTGGATATGATCAGCCTCTGAGATGGTGTCCACAGCAGCCAAGCTTCCAACAGCCTCTTAAAGGGACACCTTTCATGCCAATCTTATCATTTCAGATCCAAAATAAATCTATTTAAATAACTAAAAACAAATGGTATTTTAGATGCTCAATATACCTTGAAATTTCTTTTATGATAGTTCTTGGCCTGACGGAGAGGATCACCCTGCAAGATATGTTGGAAAAGAGGGAAAATCACCACTAATTGTCCTCCACACACCAGACCTGTATCCACACCGCAGCCCACGTGATGGGGCATCATCCCTGCCTCATAGATGAGGAAGCTGGGAATTTAAAACCCACCCAAGGTCACACAGCCTGACTTCTGCACCCCTCCCGCCCCCTGGGGACGTCCACTCCACACCTGTGACCCGGACCAGGAGCCCCTCAGTGTCTGGCCAGGCACCTCAGGGATGAGTGAGAAATGACCCAGCACGTCGCAGCTGCCCTTTCCTCGGGTCAGGACACACATGCACATTTCCAGTTCAGGCATGTGGAGGACAGAGACCTACCTGCCTATGATGTTTGGTAACGGCTGAGCCAGGACTCTTCCACCTGCAGCTCTGTGATCACCCACTAAAGCGTGTCAGGGCACACACTTAAATGGAGGCACTCTCCCTTGGGAAAGGGATGAGGATTTGCATGGATTACTTGAGTGAAACCTTTACAAAACTTATTTTACCTTATCTGCTTAAATATTGTATATAAATATAAGAAAATGTTCTACCAAATGTGTGCGTTCTACAACCCATGATATTTCCCACCTAGAGCGTCAGCCACAGTCATCCCAGGTGTGCCCAGGGGTTTCGGCTCTAGAAGCCATCCCCTGGGGTGCACCTGCCCAGAGCAAATGCGAGCAGGTCAGGCTGTGTCACAGAGGCTCAGAGCTCATGCCCACACTTTTCCTCAATAGAGTGAAGAAAACGCCTCTGAAGCGATTGCTCTTCAAACTCCCCTCTGCCTCTGGCTTCGGTGCTGCTCTGACCCTTCTCAGGGGCGTGTGGCGTTTCCTAATTGACCAGTTTAGCAGAAGGACATCATCGCTCGAGACAGTCACAGGTGTGGTGTCTGTGGTGACTGGATCTCAGCTCAGCTGCTTCTTCCTAAAAGTTTAACTACATTCATTGTCAAGTGCTGACCGAACCACATGAGAAGGAAAGAGGGAAAGCTGGCAGATTCTGATATTTCAAACATGGCAGTTTTCACACCAGATTCACTTCTAGAAAGGTGTGTCCAAAAATAGTCCCAAGTGATCAGCAGCCACTAGTTGGAGCCTATAAACAGGCAGATGGGATCCGCACGTTACCCTGCAGGTGGGTCAGGTAGGCAAGCTTGGGTCCCGAGGCCGAGGCACAATCCCCTGTGAAACCTCACCTCGAAAAGTGTCCAGGGTGAGCAGAAGGGGGGTCATTTCACTCAGTGAAGTCGGAGGACATGCTTATCTTGAACACATGTGCAGACCCTATAGGCCACCAAATTAGCAGATGTGCGCAGAGAAACAGGACATGGAAAGATCATTTTCTGCTTTGATTTTACATAATTGCACGTGGGAAGGGAGAAAGAGCCACCCAAGTCTGTGCATCCTCCATACCTGCCCCCCTCCCCATCACACGAGTCAGGATTCCCCACCTGGATCCTAATTCCCAAAGTGCAAAGACGTTGTTCTCTGTGGTGAGAACTTCTGAAGATGGAGCCCGTGCCTGCCTCTGATCAGAAGTCAGCCCTGCTTCTCGGTGCCCTTGGTGAACAACCCGAGTCCAATCTAAAACGAAATCCCAAATTTAATCGCCCTTTCATAATTAGCACGTGCTGTATTGATTGCATGTGTCCAAAAGCAGAGTGAGTCTGAAGAGCCTGAATTATGGGAGGTCAAGTCAAGCAATGCTGTGTCAGGCAGGGGACGGGGGCTGGCCCCTCTCCAGCCTCCCTGCAAACACAGGGCAGGCTGTTTCTATCTCCCTGCTTTTTCTGTCACTTGCTAAGCCACCATGGGGGAAATGAAAAATTTGAGTACCGGTGGTGCATAAGTAATTTGGCCAGATGCCAAGAGTGGCCAGTGGCCTGCCACACAAAGCTGGTGCTAGAGTTTTGCCTTTATTTGGTACCAGAGGAAGAAAGAAAATGAGCAAGTGAGAGGAATGGAAGCCAAGAATATCTTCTTGATGAAAAACTCAAATTTCTTTTTGAATTTTGAATTTGGGTGGCCACGGGCTTTATCATTACATTTTGGTCCCAGTGAAAGAAACCTCCCATTAGGCCTCGGTGCCCTGCTGCAGCCTGACCCAGACAGCAGATGCCTTACATCAGGAACAGAATGCTTGCCCGGTACTAAACAAGGACATATAAGGTGCCAGACACGATCACCTTTCCCGCCGGGCCACGTGCACTCAGGGTGGTTTACACTCGGGCGTGTAAAGTGAGTAAACCTGTCCCGGTGTTGTACTGTAAGGGGTTATTTTTTAGAAGGTGGGTGAGGTGGAGGTCAGTATTTTATTATCGCTGCTCCTTGACATGTGCTCCATTTTTTGGCTGACACCATGTTCTACGGGCATCTGGTTGTTGTTCTATTGTGAAAACAATACAAAATTAGGTTTCTTAATCTACTTTTCCTCATATTATCACTACTATGGCCATGACTTAGCTTTCAAATTTATGTGTTACTAAACTTGAAGTTTTATCTCTTCTAAAACAAAGCTGATAAGTTGCAAGGCAGTAGGAAATCTGAGTCTTAGAGGATCAGAAGCCAAAAAAAATTTTTTTTGCAAACATAGGATTAACTTTTTGCCAAAGTGACAGAGACAAGTTCTCCTGAAACTAGCATAGGCCTAGGTGCCAATCTGGTGCAATTTGCCATCATCTCTGACTCATGAAACGATCAAGCCTTTCATTAAAAGCGAGCGTGATGGGGACTCGCAGAGGAGGTGCTGAGAAGCTGGGGGCGGAGCCTGGCGGGGGTGACCTCTTGAGTCAAAGACCTTGCTCAGCAGTTGACACACTGGAGGCCCCGTGGCCACCAGCTGCTGCCTGCCCGACCGCTCCCCCCATCCAACCCCTACGCCAGCCCCAGGACCCCAAGCCAGGCAGGAAGGAGACTCAAGGACCTCCCAGCAGACCCTCTGGCCTCCCACTGATCACAGATCACGGTACAAATCCCTGCCACTCACGGGGCTGGTAGCGACAGGCTCTGATTTTTATTCCATCACAGTAAACGTGTTAATTAAACTAAAGCCTCCAACTTAACTCTTGTGTGGGTTGACAGCTCTGACTATACAACAGAAAGTAATTTAGTTGAAAAGTGAAAAATACCATTTACTTGGATGAATGGTGAATCATGAAACTAGACCACTGAATTTGCACAGAGTGTGAATGGTTCTAAGAGATCTTCTAAGTTTGTCTCCTTGTTTCTCATTTGAGGGCACAGAGGCCAAAGTCCAGGGTCTTAAGCTAATTAGTTGCAGCTGGGCCCAGAGCCCTGTCCCAAGCATGGACCTGGCAGCCAGCCCCCGGGACACTGCTCTGGGTCCCTCCCTCCACTGCCTGAACTCCACCCCCGACGACACTCCTACCCAACTCAGCACAGACCAACAAGCTCTTTGCTCACTGTTCAGGGACTGAAAGAAAATTTTCTCAATCATTTCCGCCAGGCTGACAGTGAGAGGTGATTTGGGAATACCCAGCCCCCCTCAGCCAATGTAGATTTAAGTTCCTATGATGCTTTCAAACCAGGGTAGATGGTAGAAGGAATCACCTCAGAGTGCCTGCCTTTCCCATTCTATAAATATCTGCTCAGCAATGAGTCAAAAATCCATGTGAACTCCACATGATGACATTACAGTTTGTGCTATGATTTAGATATTAGGCATTTATTCAGTATGGATGCAGGAAACATTGTGTGCTATATATGATATATATAACATATGATATGAAAATATATAATATAAAACTTGGGGACATGTAGTACCATTTTGGTAAACACTTGCTGGTAGTCCCAATCAAAGAGATGCTTCCTCTTGGATTATTAACTGCTATTTTGATTAATTAGGGCTTTTTGAATATTTTTTCTGTGATAACCATTATAAACCAATTTAAATAGCTATGTATTTTAGGAGAGTGTTTTCAATATCATCTAGCAAGTGGCTTTGATTCGGAAAGAAATAAAAGTCTAAAAATGTCCATTCTTGGTCATTAAACTGAGTAAAGGCATTGATTCAATCATTCAGAAACATTTTTTTCTTTCTTTTAAATGTATCTTTTTGAAGTATAGTTGATTTACAATGTTGTGTTAATTTCTGCTGTACAGCAACGTGATTTAGTTATACATATATGTACACATTCTTTTTCATATTCTTTTCCATTATGGTTAATCACAGGATATTGAATATAGTTCCCTGTGTTATACAGTAAGACCTTGTTGTTTATCTATTCTATATATAATAGTTTGCATCTGCGAATCCCAAACTCCCAATCCATCCCTCCCCCACCTTCCCTCCCCCTTGGCAACCACAAGTCTGTTCTCTGTCTGTGAGTCTGCTTCTGTTTTATAGATAAGTTCATTTGTGTCATATTTTAGATTCCCCGTGTAAGTGATACCATACAAAAATTGTCTTTTTGACTTCACTTAGTATGAGCATGTCTAGGTCCATCCATGTTGCTGCAAATGGCATTATTTCATTCTTTTTTATGGCTGACTAATATTCCATTGTATATATGTACCACATCTTCTTTATCCATTCATCTGTCGATGGACGTTTAGGTTGTTTCCATGTCTTGGATATTGTAAATAGTGCTGCTATGAACAATGGGGGCATGTATATTTTTGAAGTATAGCTTTGTCCAGATATATGCCCAGGAGTGGGATTACTGGATCACATGGCAACTCTGTTTTTAGTTTTTTGAGGAAACTCCTTACTGTTTTCCATAGTGGCTGCACCAACTTACATTCCCACCAACAATGTAGGAGGGCTCCCTTTTCTCCATACCCTTCCAGCATTTGTTATTTGTAGGTTTTTAAATTATGGCCATTCTGACCAGTATGAGGTGACATCTCACTATAGTTTTGATTTGCATTTCTCTGATATTTAGTGACACTGAGCATCTTTTCATGTGCCTGTTGACCATCTGTATGTCTTCTTTGGAGAAATGTCTATTTAGGTCTTCTGCCCATTTTTTGATTGGGTTGTTCACTTTTTTGTTATTGAGTTTTATGAGCTATCTGTATATTTTGGAAATTAAGCCCTTGTCACTCTCATCATTTGCAGATATTTTCTCCCAGCCTGTAGGTTGTGTTTTCATTTTGTGGTTTCTCTTGTTGTTCAAAAGCTTGTAAGTTTGGAGGGACCTTCAACATGGCAGAGCAGTAAGACGTGGAGATCACCTTCCTCCCCACAAATACATCAAAAATACATCTACACGTGGAACAACTCTTACAGAACACCTACTGAATGCTGGCAGGAGACCTCAGACTTCCCAAAAGGCAAGAAACTCCCCCACGTACCTGGGTAGAGCAAAAGAAAAAAAAAAAACAGAAACAAAAGAATAGGGATGGGACCTGCACCTCTGGGAGGGAGCTGTGAGGGAGGAAATATTTCCATACACTAGGAAGCCCCTTCACTGGCAGAGAAGGTGGGTGAGCAGGGGTAAGCTTTGGAGCCACGGAGGAGAGTGCAGCAACAGGGGTGCAGAGGGCAAAGCAGAGAGATTCCGGCACAGAGGATCGCTGCCAACCAGCACCCACCAGCCTGAGAGGCTTGTCTGCTCACCTGCTGGGGCAGATGGGAGCTGGGAGCTGAGAATCGGGCTTCAGAGATCAGATCCCAGGGAGAGAACTGAGGTTGGCTGCATGAACACAGCCTGAAGGGGGCTAGTGCACCACAGCTAGCTGGGAAGGAGTTCAGGAAAAAGTCTGGACCTGCTGGAGAGTCAAGAGACCATTGTTTTGGGGTGTGCAAGGAGAGGGGATTCCTTCCCTGTCTGCCCACAGAAGGCAGAGTATTGCCTAAATGAACAGAGGTGGGCATGAGCCACGGCTCTCATCGCAGACCCCAGAGATGGGCATGAAACACTAAGGCTGCTGCTGCAGCCACCATGAATTCTGTGTGCAAGCACAGGTCACTATCCACACCTCCCTTCCAGGAGACTGTGCAGCCCACCACTGCCAGGGTCCCGTGATCCAGTGATAACTTCCCCGGGAGAACACATTGCACACCTCAGGCTGTTGCAACGTGATGTTAGTCTCTGCCGCCGCAGGCTTGCCCTGCGTTCCGTACCCCTCCCTCCCCACAGCTTGAGTGAGCCAGAGCCCCTTAACCAGCCTCTGCTTTAATCCCGTCCTGTCTGGGTGGGAACAGAAGCCTGAGGGCAACCTACACGCAGAGGCGGGGCCAAATCCAAAGCTGAACCCCAGGAGCTGTGCAAACAAAGATGAGAAAGGGAAATCTCTCCCAGCAGCCCCAGGAGCAGCGGATTAAATCCCCACAATCAACTTGATGTACCCTGCATCTGTGGAATACCTGAATAGATAACGAATCATCCCAAAATTGAGGCGGTGGACTTTGGGAGCAACTGTAGACTTGGGGTTTGCTGTGTATGACTGATTTGTTTCTGATTTTTATGTTTATCTTAGTATAGTTTTTAGCACTTGTTATCATTGGTGGATGTGTTTATTGGTTTGGTTGCTCTCTTCTCTTTTTTTTAAATTGCTTTTTTGTTTTAATAATTTTTTTATTGTTTTATTTATTTTATTTTAGTTTTTCTCTTTCTTTTTTTCTCCCTTTTTTTCTGAGCCATGTGGCTGACAGGGTCTTGGTGCTCCAGCCTGGTGTCAAGCCTGAGCCTCTGAGGTGGGAGAGCTGAGTTCAGGACATTGGACCACCAGAAACCTCCAGGCCCCAGTAATATCAGTCAGCGAGAGCTCTCCCAGAGATCTCCATCTCAACACTAAGACCCAGCTCCACCCAACGGCCAGCAACCTCCAGTGCTGGATGCCTCATGTCAAACAACTAGCAAGACAGGAACACAACCCCACCTGTTAGCAGAGAGGCTGCCTAAAATGATACTAAGTTCACAGACACCCCAAAACACACCACTGGACACAGCCCTGCACACCAGAAAGAAAAGATCCAGCCTCACCCACCAGAACACAGGTTCCAGTCCTCTCCACCAGGAAGCCTACACAAGCCACTGAACCAACCTTACCCACTGGGGGCAGACACCAAAAACAATGGGAACTATGAACCTGCAGCCTGTGAAAAGGAAACCCCAAGCACAGTAACTTAAGCAAAATGGGAAGACAGAGAAATACACAGCAGGTGAAGGAGCAAGGTAAAAACCCACCAGAACAAACAAATGAAGAGGAAATAGGCAGTCTATCTAAATAAGAATTCAGAGTAATGATAGGAAAGATGATTCAAAATCTTGGAAATAGAATGGAGAAAATACAAGAAACGTTTAACAAGGACCAAGAAGAACTAAAGAGCAAACAAACAATGATGAACAACACAATAAATGAAATTAAAAATTCTCTAGGGCTTCCCTGGTGGCGCAGTGGTTGAGAATCTGCCTGCCAGTGCAGGGGACACGGGTTCGTGCCCCGGTCTGGGAAGATCCCACATGCCGCGGAGCAACCAAGCCTGTGTGCCACGGCCGCTGAGCCTGTGCGTCACAACTATTGAAGCCCGCAAGCCTAGAGCCCGTGCTCCACAAGAGAAGCCAGCGCAGTGAGAAGCCCGCGCACCACAACAAAGAGTAGCCCCCGCTCACCACAACTAGAGAAAGCCCACGCACAGCAACGAAGACCCAACACAGCCAAAAATAAAATAAATTAATTAAAAAAAAATTCTCTAGAAGGAATCAATCGCAGAATAACTGAGGCAGAAGAACGGATACATGACCTGGAAGATAAAATAGTGGAAATAACTACCACAGAGCAGAATAAAGAAACAAGAATGAAAAGAATTGAGGACAGTCTCAGAGACATCGGGGACAACATTAAATGCACCAACATTCGGATTATAGGGGTACCAGAAGAAGAAGAGGAAAAGAAAAAGAAAGGTTCTGAGAAAATATTTGAAGAGATTATAGCAGAAAATTTCCCTGACATGGGAAAGGAGATAGTCAGTCAAGTCCAGGAAGTGCAGAGAGTCCCATACAGGATAAATCCAAGGAGAAACACACCAAGACATATGCTAATCAAGCTATCAAAAATTAAATACAAAGAAAAAATATTAAAAGCAGCAAGGGAAAAGCAACAAATAACATACAAGGGAATCCCCATAAGGTTAACAGCTGATTTTTTAGCAGAAACTCTGCAAGCCAGAAGGGAGTGGCAGTACATATTTAAAGTGATGAAAAGGAAAAACCTACAACCAAGATTACTATAACCAGCAAGGATCTCATTCAGATTCAATGGAGAAATTAAAACCTTTACAGACAAGCAAAAGTTAAGAGAATTCAGCACCACTAAACCAGCTTTACAACAAATGCTAAAGGAACTTCTCCAGGCAGGAAACACAAGAGAAGGAAAAGAACTACAAAAATAAACCCCCCAAAATTAAGAAAATGGCAATCGGAATATACATATCAATAATTACCTTAAATGTCAATGGATTAAATGCTCCAACCAAAAGACATACACTTGTTGAATGGATACAAAAACAAGACCCATATTATGCTGTCTACAAGAGACCCACTTCAGACCTAGGGACACATACAGACTGAAAGTGAGGGGATGGAAAAAGATACTCCATGCAAATGGAAATCAAAAGAAAGCTGGAGTAGCAATTATATCAGACAAAATAGACTTTAAAATAAAGACTGTTAGAAGAGACAAAGAAGGACACTGCATAATGACCAAGGGATCAATCCAAGAAGAAGATATAACAATTGTAAATATTTATGCACCCAACATAGGAGCACCTCAATACATAAGGCAAATGCTAACAGCCATAAAAGGGGAAATCGACAGTAACACAGTCATAGTAGGGGACTTTAACACCTCACTTTCACCAATGGAAAGATCCTCCAAAATGAAAATAAATAAGGAAACACAAGCTTTAAATGACACATTAAACAATAAAGACTTAATTGATATTTATAGGACATTCCATCCAAAAACAACAGAATACACTTTCTTCTCAAGTGCTCATTGAACATTCTTCAGGATAGATCATATCTTGGGTCACAAATCAAGCCTTGGTAAATTTAAGAAAATTGAAATCATATCAAGTATCTTTTCTGACCACAACACTATGAGACTAGATATCACTTACAGGAAAAAAACAGTAAAAAATACAAACACATGGAGGCTAAACAATATGCTACTAAATAACCAAGAGATCACTGAAGAAATCAAAGAGGAAATCAAAAAGTACCTAGAAACAAATGACAATGAAAACACAAAAACTCAAAACCTATGGGATGCAGCAAAAGCAGTTCAAAGAGGAGAGTTTATACCAATACAATCCTACCTGAAGAAACAAGAAACATTTCAAATAAACAACCTAACCTTACACCTAAGGCAATTAGAGAATGAAGAACAAAAAAATCCCGAAGTTAGCAGAAGGAAAGAAATCATAAAGATCAGATCAGAAATAATTGAAAAAGAAATGAAGGAAACAACAGCAAAGATCAATAAAACTAAAAGTTGGTTCTTTGTGAAGATAAACAAAATTGATAAACCACTAGCCAGACTCATCAAGAAAAAAAGGGAGAAGACTCAAAACAACAGAATTAGAAATGAAAAAGGAGAAGTAACAACTGACACTGCAGAAATACAAAGAATCATAAGGGATTACTACAAGAACTACATGCCAATAAAATGGACAACCTGGAAGAAATGGACAAATTCTTAGAAAAGCACAACCTTCTGAGACTGAACCAGGAAGAAATAGAAAATATAAACAGACCAATCACAAGTAAGTAAATTGAAACTGTGATTAAAAATCTTCCAACAAACAAAAGCCCACGACCAGATGGCCTCACAGGTGAATTCTATCAAACATTTAGAGAAGAGCTAACACCTATCCTTCTCAAACTCTTACAAAATATAGCAGAGGGAGGAACACTCCCAAACTCATTCTACGAGGCCACCATCACCCTGATACCAAAACCAGACAAAAATATCACAAAAAAAGAAAACTATAGGCCAGTATCACTGATGAACATAGATGCAAAAATCCTCAACAAAATACTAGCAAACAGAATCCAACAGCACATTAAAAGGACCATACACCATGATCAAGTGGGGTTTATCCCAGAAATGCAAGGATTCTTCAATATATGCAAATTAATCAATGTGATACACCATATTAACAAATTGAAGAATAAAAACCATATGATCATCTCAATAGATGCAGAAAAAGCTTTTGACAAAATTCAACACCCATTTATGATAAAAGCCCTCCGGAAAGTAGGCATAGAGGGAACCTAACTCAACATAATAAAGGCTATATATGAAAAACCCACAGCAACATCATTCTCAATGGTGAAAAACTGAAACCATTTCCTCTAAGATCAGGAACAAGACAATGTTGTCCACTCTCACCACGATTACTCAACATAGTTTTGGAAGCTTTAGCCACAGCAATCAGAGAAGAAAAAGAAATAAAATTCCAAATCAGAAAAGTAAAGATGTCACTGTTTGTAGATGACATGATACTATACATAGAGAATCCTAAAGATGCTGCCAGAAAACTACTAGAGCTAATCAATGAATTTGGTAAAGTAGCAGGATACAAAAGTAATTCACAGAAATCTCTTGCATTCCTATACACTAATGATGAAAAATCTGAAAGAGAAATTTAAAAAACACTTCCATTTACCATTGCAACAAAATAATAAAATACCTAGGAATAAACCTATTTAAGACCTGTATACAGAAAACTATAAGACACTGATGAAATAAATTAAAGATGATACAAACAGATGGAGAGATATACCATGCTCTCGGACTGGAAGAATCAACATTGTGAAAATGACTATACTACCCAAAGCAATCTACAGATCCAATGCAATACCTACCAAAATACCAATGGCATTTTTCACAGAACTAGAACAAAAATTTTCACAATTTGTATGGAAACACAAAAGACCCTGAATAGCCAAAGCAATCTTGTGAAAGAAAAACCGAGCGGGAGGAATCAGGCTCCCTGACCTCAGGCTATACTACACAGCTACAGTAATCAAGAGAGTATGGTACTGGCACAAAAACAGAAATATAGATCAATGGAACAGGATTGAAAGCCCAGAGATTAAACCCATGCACATATGGTCACCTTATCTTTGATAAAGGAGACAAGAATATATTATGGAGAAAAGGCAGCCTCTTCAATAAGTGGTGCTGGGAAAAATGGACAGCTACAGGTAAAAGAATGAAATTAGAGCACTCCCTAACAGCATACAGAAAAATAAATTCAAAATGGGTTAAAGACCTAAATGTAAGGCCAGACACTAAAACTCTTAGAGGAAAACATAGGAAGAATATTCTTTGACATAAATCACAGCAAGATCCTTTTTGACCCACCTCCTAGAGAAATGGAAATAAAAACAAAAATAAACAAATGGGACCTAATTAAACTTAAAAGTTTTTGCACAGCAAAGGAAACCATAAGACGAAAAGACAACCCTCAGAATGGGAGAAAATATTTGCAAATGAAGCAACTGACAAAGGATTAACCTCCAAAATATACAAGCAGCTCATGCAGCTCAATATCAAAAAAACCAAACAACCCAATCCAAAAATGGGCAGCAGATCTAAATAGACATTTCTCCAAAGAAGATATATAGGTTGCCAACAAACACATGAAAGTATGCTCAACATCACTAATAATTAGAGAAATGCAAACCAAAACTATAGTGAGGTATCACCTCACACCTCTCAGAATGGCCATCATCAAAAAATTTATAAACAATAAATCCTGGAGAGGGTGTGGAGAAAAGGGAACCCTCTTGCACTGTTGGTGAGAATGTAAATTGATACAGCCACTATGGAGAACAGTATGGAAAGTCCTTAAAAAACTAAAAATAGAACTACCGTATGACCCAGCAATCCCACTACTGGACATATACCCTGAGAAAACCATAATTCAAAAAGAGTCATATATCACAATGTTCATTGCAGCACTATTTAAAATAGCCAGGACATGGAAGCAACCTAAGTGTCCATTGACAGATGGATGGATAAAGAAGATGTGGCACACATATAAAATGAGATATTAGTCAGCCATGAAAAGAGACAAAATTGAATTATCTGTAGTGAAGTGAATGGACATAGAGTCTGTTATGCAGAGTGAAGTAAGTCAGAAAGAGAAAAACAAATACAATATGCTAACACACATACATGGAATCTAAAAAAAAAAAAAAAGGTTCTGATAAACCTAGGGGCAGGACAGGATAGACTCAGACATAGAGAATGGACTTGAGGACATGGTAGTGGGGGAGGGTAAGCTGGGACGAAGTGAGAGAGTCGCATGGACATATATACACTACTAAATGTAAAATAGATAGCTAGTGGGAAGCAGCTACATTGCATGGGGAGATCAGCTTGGTGCTTTGTGTCCCCCTAGAGGGGTGGGAGGGAGGCTTAAGAGGGAGGGGATATGGGGATATATGTATACATATAGCTGATTCACATTGTTATACAGCAGAAACTAACACAACATTGTAAAGCAATTATACTCCAATGAAGATGTTAAAAAAAAAGCTTGGGGCTTCCCTGGTGGTGCAGTGGTTGAGAGTCCGCCTGCCGATGCAGGGGACGCGGGTTCATGCCCCAGTCCGGGAAGATCCCACATGCCGCGGAGCGGCTGGGCCCGTGAGCCATGGCTGCTGAACCTGCATGTCCGGAGCCTGTGCTCCGCAACGGGAGAGGCCACAACAGTGAGAGGCCCGTGTACCGCAAAAAAAAAAAAAAAAAAAAAAAAAAAAAAAAAAACTTGTAAGTTTGATTAGGTCCCACTTGTTTATTTTTGCTTTTATTTCTATTGCCTTGGAGAGTGATCTAAGGAAACTTTGGTACGATTTATGTCAGAGAATGTTTTGCCTATGCTCTCTTCTAGGAGTTTCATGGTGTCATGACTTATGTTTAAGTCTTTAAGCCATTTTGGGTTTATTTTTGTGTATGGTGTGAGGGTGTGTTCTAACTTCATTGATATACATGTGGCTGGCCAACTTTCCCAGCACCACTTGCTGAAGAGATTGTCTTTTTTCCCATTGTATATTCTTGCCTCCTTTGTTGAAGATTAGTTGGCTGTAGGCGTGTGGGTTTCATTCTGGGTTCTCTATTCCATTCCATTGATCCATAATCGTTCAGAATCATTTATGGAGTGTCTACTAGGTTTCAAATATTCAGCTAAATGCAGAGTCGTCTATAGGAAGCAAAACAGATATATTGTTGCTCTTAACACAGTTATGATCTAGGAGAACTGGAGGCTTTTCTGATGCATACTTTCACCTGCAGCCCCAGCCCATGGACACTTAGAGATCCACGTGCACTGCTGAACTAAAGGACGGATAAACAAAAGATGCTCTGAGGGTTCTAACCCACACCGCACATCCCGGAGGGATGATACTGCCCTAAGAAAGCCAGGTCTTTACCTTCTTAGGAAGTAGAACTGCAGTGGCACCGGCCACCGCATTCTGCCACATATGGACCATACTTTCAGTAGCTACTTAGTGCAGAAACTTATAAGGTTCATTTTGAAGGCATTGGGTGACCTCAGTTTTATATGCAAAAAATAATTATTTTCCTTCTTTCTCCTGTTTTCAATTCAAAGACAGTCTTTTCATAAAGCCCAAGGGGAAAAACCAAGTAAATGTTAAACAAATGCACTTAGGAATAAAAGCTAAAAACTGAAACCAAAGCAACATCTCGGGCAGGACTCAGGTAAGCAGTCCTGGCGGGTAGCAGCCTCAGGCGGCCGGGGCTGGGAGGGGTGGCCAGGCCAGTGGGAGAACAAGGGTGGCCCAGGGCCAGACCTTCAGCAGTGGGTGGTCTGCTCCGGGCAGGGCTGGGCCGTGGGCTGCAGGTGAGCCCCCAGTGTGTTTCCAATTTGGGGAACAGAAACATACCATAAAAGCTGTAAATATATACAGCTTGCCCTTCCCATATGCCAATATGTCTCTGGACACCCTTCCCGGAAGACAGCAGTTGTTTCAAGAGAATTCCAGAGAGAAACAGGTTCGACCCGGTGGAATAATAGCCAGAGGCTCAGTGTCCTGAACCGGGTGACAGAGGAGGTGAGGGGAGAGCAAAAGAACAAAGCATGTCTGTTGTCCTCCTGATCCAGGCCTCTGGCTATGCTTTGTAATCTTTCTGTTTCCTTTGGACCAGTTTAAGTGGAGGATTGTCATGCATTTTTGAACTGCACTGAATGCTATTTCAAACTCTCCTAAGATGAACAAATGCTAAAAAGCCAACTGGGGACCAAGGGCTTAGACTGAACACAGCCTAAATGTTTGCTGCAGCCCACCCAGCCCCAGGGTCCCTTTTCTCCATCTGAACTGAATTCCAGATGTCTCACAAGCACATAAGATCTGTATTGTCCTCTGGGCACAAGAGTGATGCAACCCCTGCCTCGAGTCCAAATAGCACCTGTGAAGCAATTACACCCAACAGCGGAACGTGGGCTCCCAGGGAAATCTGCTTTGTATAAAAACTGGGCTCATTTTAAGATGCAGTTGTGAATACAAGCATCAACATTTATGATGTCACCTTCATCCTCTTCCTTGGCAAATACATCTTATATCTTTTTTATTCAATATTTTTAAATTCTCACTTTCTTGTTAGACTTACAGTATGAAATTCCAGTTCTGCCACTTACCCCTTAATGAGACATGGGGGGCATCATTAAGGCTCTAGGACTGGGTTTATGGGTCTGTAAGCAGGGACAATCGATCGTAACACTGATCTCATGAAGCCAGAAGGGAACCCCTGACCCTGCTTCAAACTGCACACACCACGCACTTCCCCTTCCTCTCTGTTGGCTTTGTTTCATCATCTGACACACCATATGCTTTATTCTATTTGTCTGCTGTTCATCATCCCCCTCACCAGAATTAAGTTCCATGAGAACAGAATTTTCCCTATTTACTCACTGCTGCATTTCCAACATCCACAACAGTGCTTGACACATAAAGGGCGCAGATGTTTGTTGAATGAATGAGTGTGTGTTTCCAGCTCATGCAAGCTACTGGCACATAGGACGCACCCATCAAGTGTCAGCAGCTGTGGTGCTGGCCCTGGAAGGTCACCTGCAGGGGGTCTGCTCTCTTGTTTACAACCCAGAACAAAGAAAATTACTTTATTTGCATGAAACAGTCAACATGTATTTATAGAGTAGCTATAAACTAGAGAACATTAGAGCATATTTTGCAAAATGTACTCTGTAAACCACCAACAGCAGATAAGTTGGGGGTTCTTTAAAGCAGACTATGTCTATATGTGTATATATATAGGGGTTGGGGAGAGACCCATATAAATAGATGTAATGTGATATGGATGTGGAGGCAGGTATGGACGGGTCCTCCTTACTGAATCTGAATTTACTGTTGATGGGAACAATATCTTACTCTCTTTCGTGGCATTCTTAGTTTACATAGGAATCACCTGGCATCTTGTTCAAGGAATACAGGGCTCTGGGCTTCACCCAGACACTTGGTCAGCAGTGCCTGGGCACCCCCAAAAACCTGCCCTGTAAAGCTCTCCTATTTCATCTGATGCTGGTGGCTACAGACCACATTCTGCAAAATATGCTCCAGTGTTCTGTGCAGAAGCTACTCTATAAATGCTTGTTAACTGTTTAACCTAAAAAAAGAAATTCTTTGTTCCTATTTACAAACAAAAGAGCAGGATATAGATAGTTTAAGCAGCAAAGTAAATCTTAAAACGGTGTAAGATGGTGGAAATATCTCCAAGAGCCAGAGCCAGGCTTCCAGCTTCACATGGAGCCATCGCAGGGGCTCCTCTGAAAGGTGCTCCTGCCACTGGCCACGTGCGGGGCCAGCCAGGTGCCAGGGGCTTCTCCCCCGCCCCTCCCAGGTGGGTCACTGGGTCTGACTGAGAGCTGAGGTCACACATCTGCAGGCTGCCCCTGGGACACCTGAGACAGAGCAAACATATGGAGCAAACTGGAGCAAACATCCAAAGCCTTGATTCTGGCCTTGAATCTGCCACTTAATAAGGTATTCAAGATGCCTCACAACCTCAGGTGGCAAAGGTCCTCAAAAGCTGAAACACCCGCTGAAATTCTCCTCACTTCCCAGAGGCCATGAAACACTGCCTGCAAGTGAAATGCATTCAAAGTGGCCACGGCAATCACTACTTTCTTAAAAGAGGTGTGGTCATCCAAATTCAGGGTCTGACATGCATCAGCCCAAATACAGCCACCAGCCACGGTCTTACATGTGCATTGGGCCAATCTAAGAAAATAATCAGCCCAATAAATCACAGTAACTACTTTTGCTAAATTATGGCAAAAGGTGTCTGTTTACCAACATCACAGGTTATTCTCTTCGTGATATTGAAGGAAACAGAGCTGAACACTTTGGAGTGGCTAGAACATAGATAAAAATGTAAAGAAATTTTAAAAATAAGTTTTAGGAGGCATATTTTCTTTCATAGTTATAATAACATTAGGTCACTAATAACTATGAGAATGGTGTTAAAGTATGCAAAGTTGCATAGCACAGAGACTAAGCAAAGTGCTTTGAATGCTGGAAGGCAATTCACTTCAGAATATGGGAGTCATCATTTAACATATGTAGCCCTTACATAGTCATTCAATTCATTGTCTAGGTTGAGATTTTAAATTATAGGTGCAAGACTTTCACGCTGGACTAGGGCTGCCTCTAATCCACTTTAAGGAAATCTTTCCATTCTCTCATTATTTGGGGGAGGAAGGTAGCATTTCTGCCAAAAATAAAATGTTTTCTGTAACAATTGGCTATATGAAATAAAATTGGAGAATAAAACAATGCCTCATTCTTGGATCACTCAACATTGTCATGTTTCAATGCAATGTTGATTCCAAGGCAATCAATTTACTGTGTTGAACCCACAGAATTTTATCATCAATTATTAGTGAAAGCAATTGATGTGTTTCCACTTTATTATTTTGAACTTTTTATGGAGTCATTTAAGGAGATGTTTTAGCCTCTGGTGGAGGAAATCTTGTGCATTGAAGACGTGCTCTTCAATTAAATGGTCAATGTCCTTCAACAGGGATTTCCAATCAGATTCCAGTCACCACCTGCCAAGTAAAAATACTGATCGCTGGATAAGCAAGAAATGTTCACGAGAAACCCTTGGGCAAAATAAATGATCTGTGTTTTATTTTTAAATGTACAAAAGATTCAGAGACAGAGAGAGGGCAGGAGAGAGAGAGAGAGAAAGAGAGTAGGTGCTGATTTGTCTCTCCATTTATATGAAATGTGTAGAAACAGACTCTCAGGGACTCTCCAAACTACTTAGGAGGAGAGTGGAGTGAGGGGGAGAGTCCTGATTTATTCTACATTAATATAAATTGTTTATTTCTTTTACAGTGAAAATGTATTTTCATGTTACTGGTGTTATTTAACAAAATTCAAAAAGAAATACAGTATCATACTGTACTTTTAGAAATATATTAGTGAAGGTTAACAATTGACACAGCACAATAAATAACTGTTCATACTGTTAAAAAAAAGATTCAGGAGAGAAAAAATGCTAGTAAGCAAAGGAATAGCTGGCTATAAACCCCCAGGTTGAAGTCCCTTGGTCAGCAGAAAAACTGAAATGGAATGCTAATTAAAGCTCCATTTAGCATGAAGGATAAATTAACACAGTGGTTACCATAGCAACAAAGGGAGTCTAAGGGTATTGGGGTACCCGCATTAAAACAGGTAACATCATAGTTGATATACTTGTGGAATAAATTGATCTTGATAATTCACTGCACTCACTCTCACCTGATGCATATCACCCTGTCTAAGAAAAACTGGGCCATACAGGACCAATGTATTTACATAAATTACATTAAGAAATAAACTAACAGAAAATACTAAATACATGTAAGACAGATGAATTTTGTTGACCATCAATTGCCACTGAGATTTCCCAGACAACCTCGGCTTGAAAACTCTTTCACTTCACCTAATGTCAGTGTCCAGGGGTCCAAGCAAGCCCTGGAGACCATGGGGGATTTGTTCCCCATCAGCATCCTAACCTCAGAGATGCTCAGACACTGAAGCCCCAGCTCACAGACAGCAGCTTCATCTCCTCCTCCTGCCTGCTTCTGTGGGAGGCACAGCCCCGCCCCTCATCCGCCTTTTACCCAGTTTGTCCCCACGAACACGGATATCCACTGAGGTTCCCGACTCCTGTTCTTTCTACAAAATAAGCCTGTATTTTCATCTTGTTTACATAGTTACCTTAAAAAGGTTAGTATAAGAAACTAGGAGGCCTAGTGGGAGCAAACATCCAACGCCTTGATTCTGGCCTTGAATCTGCCACTTAATAAGCTGTGTGATCTTAAGACACTTAACTTTTCTGAATACTTTCCTACAAAGGTGAGAGCATGGGAATAGATTAGTAATTTTCAATTTTTATTAAGCAGTGAAATTCTTTAAGTTTTTCAAAAGTGTAATATTAAGCAGAAGCTCAATTTAAAAATGAAGGAGGGTTGTTCTAGATTAAGGACCCTACTACCAGAAGCTCAGGCTTGCTGGCCTCTCGTGGGGCTCCCTGGAGCTCTTGAAATACTGGTGCTAGTTCCAATGCAATATGACATGAGAATATCAAGTAACTCAACAACAAGAAAAACAAATGGAGATTTTCACACAAAGACATGGGAAGCACAAAATGGTACTGTCTCTAAAATGGGGACATCTCAGTTCTTGATGAAAGAGGAGATATGGGGAAGTTGTAATTTGTAAAGGGAATGACCCAGGTTAACATTTACAGTAGCAGCCTTGAATCACAGCAATTGATTGGGGGATAGCTTGTTTCACTGACAAAGTAGCATGCATTAGGTCGAGTCTGGTTACATGGACCATCACACCCAGTCTGCAGTGGCTTGACCACACAGAGAATTATTTTTCACAGAAAACAAGCAGATGTAGGTAGGCAATCTAGCTCTCAAACAGCAAACCCACAATATCAACAGTGTCCCACCGGCTTTCTGCCTCATGAGTCCTGGGCTTAGCTCTTGTCTTAATGGCTTCCTCTTGGCCCTGGCTTGGGGAATAAGAAACAACATGTGTAGCCAACCAAGGAGCCACCACACCCTCACACGGGGCTTCAGTTAGCAAGGGGGCCAAGGAGAACACGCATCGGGCAGCTGTGTCTTCCCCTGACCTTCCCATGGGCTCTCTGCATTTTCCTCCATGTCTGCTCCAACGTGGCTGACATAAACCACCCTTGTGGCCCCTTCCTTCCAGCTCCCAGCAAGGCTTGGCCAGCAGGAAGTCCATCTGAGGGAGGGAGAGAATGTGCTTGGGCTGTCTTCCCCTTGCTCCCACCCTGTACAGTCGCCCCAAGGTCATTTGTCTTTCTCCTGAAGCCAGATCCTCTGCATTGTTCTGACCCTCATCCTTCTGGGTCTGGGAGGTGAGAAGCCCCTAAGTACTGCAGTAGCCTTTGTGGTTTCCCCATGGCCTATCCCTAACCTTGTAAATCATCATATCATTAAATTTCCCCTACTAATTCTAATGACAGATGAGCGCATCTATGAACCATGCGCTAGCAGAGTACCCACTTTGGCCAGCCAGCCCCTGGACACTGTCTTCTGCAGAACCCTACACATTTCTCACCAGCATGTTGCCTTCAGTTCAAAATCCAGGATTGCAGATGATACGAGGACAAGATGTGGCTCCTCCAGTCCACCAACCCATTAACTTAAAAGATAAAACTAGCTGCCCTGCTGACATATTCCACGTGCTCTGGTGCTGAGGAAACAGGAACAAAACTGAATCACACAGTAAACCCTCGGTCATCAACATGCTGCGGACACTGGCTCGGGAAGACTCTCCACCCGAGGATGGGGAAACGAAACCCTCAGTCAGAGGCAGCTAACGTGAGACCACAACGAAACGTCCAAACAAATGACAGAGGTGCTGGACCTGACGTCCCAGAGCCACTGACCAACCCCTGAAGCTCCTACCCTTTGTGTACGTGTGTAATGTACATACATACGCATGTATATGTGTATATGCATTGTACATGTATATTTTAAGCCACCTTTGAGTTTCCCATTATTGTTACAAAAATCATTGCTAAAACATTCATTCTCAACTTTTAGGTCAACTGTAGCCAGAGCATGATAGACTTAATGGTGGTTTGAACAGAATGTGTGACTTATCAACCTTGAAAGTAAAAATCAGAGGCCCAGATGCTGAGGTGATTGAAAGAAAGAAAATGCTTGTAGAGTAGAAGGTCAGGTGTATTATCGATAATAAGTGTAAGGTTAAAGCATATGTCTTTGGAAATTTCCAGTGGAACAAGTGGAAAAGCAAAACACAGAGAAATAATTCCATTAGTCTTGGACACCAGGGAGAGAGCTGGGGGGAAGCAGACCACCCCCAGATGTCAAAGGACATAATTTTAAATCTAACATGTTTAAAATAATGTAAATTAATGCTTCTAACTTTTAAGGTGTGTGGAATCCCCTGGGGTCTTACTGAAATGCAGACTCAGATTCTCAGGTGGTGGGGGGAGGGGTCTGCATTGAGAGGATGCCGGGCTGGCCGGGGACTTGCACCACCTGCACCTGGGGGCCAACACCAGCTGCAGGAACGGCTTCAGGAACTGAACATCTCCTGTGGAGTGGAAAGGACTCAGGGCCTCAAGGCACGGGTTGTTTTATTCTGTTTGAGGTTGTTTACTTGATCTGACCATTATAAGTCAACAATTTTTGGAAAGGAGAGTGTATATGTACAGAATGTGGCATAATGTGCAAGTGGTCTCTCCTTGACCTTCGAAGAAGATTTTCTAGGACGTGATGATGAATGATGATGATGATGAATATAACGAGAAGGACAATAATAAAGAGGAATCTTTCTTGAGTAACAAAAAGGAGCTGCACTGTACTGCTACGTATTCTTCCAAAGCCCCTCACCCTCACTCCCCAAACTCAAGTCTAGCCAGAGTCCGCTTGGAAGTAATGAGACTTGGAAATGCAGAATTCCACAGCAGTAAACACGACGTCTTTGTATATCTGCAAATATCACAATGTTCTTCCGTAGCTTATCATTATTTAAATATTAGGATTAAAATAACTATTGTAAAAATATGAAGAAATAATCAAAATAATCCTAAAGCATCCAAGATTGTTTTAAAAATCTATTTCTATATAGTGACATAAATTTAAATTTCCAAAAAATAATAATGAATAGCAATTTTCCTTATGAAGTACATATTTCTTTAAAAATAAATTAACCAGATTCTTTAAATAACAAACACCCTTAAGCACGTTTAGGATTCAATTCAACTTAAATTTCACCCATGTTCTCAAGGATACACGTAAACTATTACAAGCATATTCTCAGGGTCAGCTCTGCAAAAATACTTTCTAAAAAAATTAGCTAGTTACTCAGATGGAATTTCTACAGATGCCAAACATTTGAAAGCATCTGAATGATTGATTCCATTTTTCATTTTTTATCTGAATGTTCTTGCTTTTTGTAGGGTGGGTATTGCCATACTATATATCAGTTTCTCAAAACTGAGTGCATTTTAAAAGATGGAGGAAATTATAATTACCAAACCCCTGCATATGGGACTATTCTTTCACAAACCTGCTAATCATAAGGGTTCAAATAAAAGTCAAAAATATAAAGAGCTCTTTTACTTCTTGTACATACAAATTATATCAGAAATGAAGCTGGACCCAATGAAAGCTACAAATTTGGAATTGATATAACTTTGTTTCTACTATTTTCTATCACTCTAATTTCAACATGCTGACAACAAAAATGGAATTTCTTCATACTGTGGTATGTACATGAACTTCATCATTAGAAATTTCATCAAGATTTGAGTAAGAGCACAGTCAGGAAGTAAGAAGCACTGTCAACCACTTTAAATAGGACCTCAATTAATTTTAGCAAAAAAGTCCCTTGAAAACTGCTTATTGCTATCAACTCAACTAGGAATGCTTTTAAAATTACACCGATCAATTCCAGGTTGTTCCAACACAGATCTCCACGAGACTGGTTACATTCTCATTAATGCCATGGTTATTGATGACATTTAGTCAGGGCCTGCCTGAAGAAAGTCTGGTAACCAAGATTCTGAATAATGTAAACTGTATTTACTTTCTGCTATTTATGTCCAGCTACTACTTTATAAAATAAATGCAATACAATATTAAAACCAAGTGCCACGTTTAAAGGTGCTGTCTTCTCTCAGACTCAAATGCTCCCACTGTGTGGGGAGGAAATAATCCCCCATTGCCATTGACTTAAACCCCGTTGTACAAGATATTGTTCACATTTCTGCCGCAACACTGTTAGAATATGCTCATTGCTCCTACTTGCATTTTTTTTTTTTTTTTTTTTTTTTTTTTGCGTTACGCGGGCCTCTCACTGTTGTGGACTCCCCCGTTGTGGAGCACAGGCTCTGGACACGCAGGCTCAGCGGCCATGGCTCACAGGCCTAGCCGCTCTGCGGCATGTGGGATCTTCCCAGACCGGGACACGAACCCATGTCCCCTGCATCAGCAGGCGGACTCTCAACCACTGCGCCACCAGGGAAGCCCTTGGATCATTTTTAATGTGTGTTTTTGTAAATATGCAGAATGGTTACCTATGAAATAAAACCGTATGATACATTAGCAGGACTCATACCTGCAACATGCAGCTTTTCAGTAATGCCCAGGAGTAAAGAAGAAGCAGGACAATGGGGAAGGGTTATCATGCCAGGTAAGGACACGGTGTTGAGGAGGTGAGAATGAAACCAGGAGACCTCAGCCTCTTCAGGTCTTTAAAGCCTCTGAAAAGGATCCATAATAGGGCATAATAATTATATGACTGTGGCCATTCGTTTATAGATAGAGGAAAAAAAGATAGGAATAAAATGGATCTTTTCTGGATATGGGAAAGTGGGACCAGCACATGGGTTACAAAAATTCTGAATCCACGTGCTGCCAGCAATGGAAGAGTAAACATGAAGTCTGCCAGAGACACGAGTACGTCAGATTGTAAAATGCTAAGCCGTTCAAGAAATATCCACCAATACCGCTCAAAACTGTGAAGAAAAAATAGTGAATTTCAATTTGAACATATACAGAGGGAAAATAAGCCGAAGTGTGCCTGAGGCATGTCATCAATTTTTAGCCACTCAGCAGCAGACCCTGGGTCCTGAGAGAGGGGTACCCACGCACTTAAGGGTCAGAGGCGACAGCTAAACTCGGTCCAACACCATAGTCAGCAGGAGGGTGGCAGGTGCAGTGATGATGCTTTGACAAACTTGTCGTGGCAACTCCACTATGACAGGTTCTAAGACAGACAACAAAAAACGTTGCCATATAAGGACAAAAGCAGGATGCAGAAAGGACAGAGGCCAGGTGAGTATTTGGTCAAAGGCAACGGACACAAATCATGTGAAAACCCAACACTGCCTGTTGCTTAGTTACAGAGACTTCCGCATCCTTTGTCTAAAAAGACTTGCAGATGAAGGAGTAAGAGGCAAGAATTTAAGGGACTAGTCTTGGCCTCAGCGACTGTGCCAGAGTGAGAGCAAATCCGCTGCCTGCCTGGTTTCCTGTGACTCCAAAGCCAACCCAGGGTGCCTCGTGCTAGATTCCAGCAGAAGAAGACAAAGACAGGCACGTTTGGGCGTCTCTGAATCATGCTTATGTCGAACTAAAGAAAGTATTTTAATGAAAAGCATACTTATGGAACTCACTGCCACGACATGAGGCATAAACTACAGACATAAACCTGTCCAAAGGCATCTGTGAGGAATCACTCCAACATTTATAAACAACCTCAGGGATGACGCAGCAAAATCAGGAAGTCAGAGGACAACCTGAATTTGGCATCACCGAGCCTTCCTAACTGTTCCCCAGAACGCAGAGCTGGAGGGATCTGGAGTCCTTCTCGGGGGTTCTAGTTTTGTGCTCTCCTTGCAAAGCTCTGAATCTGGCACACAGGTGGACCGGGCCACGCCCAGTGCCGTCCACCTGCACACAGGTCCTCAGCCACAGGCTCGCCTCGGAGATGAGCTGCATCCACAGGCCCAGCAGCAAAAAGCGGTCAGGTGTGCGACTGTGTCTCTGTCCCACACAGAGTAGGATAAAGGTGGGATAAGGCTTTTATTTAAACTTTTGTTTTGTATTTGTTTTATTTTGCCTATTTTTTCTAAGTAATCTAATATTACCTCTTAAGCCAAGTATTGAGAACATACTTTGCACACTGCGGTCAGTATTCCTAAATCTGCCGAGAACTATGTCAGCACGTGGTGGGCACAAGACCAGTATTTGCTGAATGGATGGATGAATTACCTTATGGAAGCTAAAGTTTACGTTTGTTCTTTTCACTGTTTGTTTGTTTTTTTTTTGTTGTTGTTGTTTGGTTTTTTTTGCGGTACGCGGGCCTCTCACTGTTGTGGCCTCTCCCGTTGCGGAGCACAGGCTCTGGACATGCAGGCTTAGCAGCCATAGCTCACGGGCCCAGCCGCTCCGCCACATGTGGGATCTTCCCGGACCGGGGCACGAACCTGTGTCCCCTGCATCAGCAGGCGGACTCTCAACCACTGCGCCACCAGGGAAGCCCCATTCACTGTATTTTTAAATGCACACATGGAACCTTGCCTCACTGGGAATGCTGATCTCAGGGTGAAACATTCAAGAAAAAGAGCCAGTTCTCTCAGGCAGCAGCAACTTTCTCTCCTCTCCAACCTCATCTCCATGTCCTCTCTCTGGGCTTCTTCCTTTTTTCACTATTACTGCAAAATAGCTGCTTCCATTCTTTAGATTTGAGTTCAAATGACACCTCTTCAGAGGAGACTTCTCCAGCCACCTAGTGAAATGTAGGTTCCCCTCTACCCCTTGTCATCCCATCTCTCTCTCAGCATTTCTTTCTTCCCTTCTTCTGCACTCTTTGTAACTTGCTAGTTTTTATTCAGTCTTCTATTAGCTGGCATAAGAATGGCACTGGGCAGGGACCTGGTGCAGCGCTTGACGCGCACAGAAGGTCCACGGCTCCGTGGAAGGACGGCAGCTGCCTGGAGGGAGGGGGGAGTGAGGGAATGAATGTTAGGCCCCCTCACTGGTCCATCTGCCGCTGGCAAACCCTCTGGGCCCATCTTCCACATCCATCTCCAGAGCTATCTACGTAAAATACAAATCTGAGCACCCATGGTCACTTATTACAGATCACAGGAGAGAGTCCACAGAGCTCAGAATGGCCTCTTCTCTTTTCATTTCTCCCTTACACTCTGCTCCAGAGAGGAACTCCTCAGATGTTCCCAATACGCGATGATCTTTTACACTGAGATACCCTCTCCCTCCTCATCCCCCTCCCTCCATAAACCACCTGGCTCCAGCCCGACACGTGCACGCCATCCGCCCTGGTCTCACTAACTGACACGCTCGTCACCCCAACAAACACCGAGTCTTAGAGGCAGAAATCCTCACCTGTGCATCCTGCGCATCTACAGGCTCACAGCAGCCGCAGCTGAATGTGTGAGTTCAAGTTTCTCTGCATGAATTCACCCTTCCTTGGTAGAAGTGTAGAACTGTTTCTGTTTGATGTCACTGAAACTGAGTTCTATCAGGACCAGGAATCAGCCTGTATATGATGGGTACTGAGTATACCAGATCCTCTTTGTCTAGTGGATTGCATTATAAAAGTGGCAAAAATATTAGAGAAAGCAGTACTGCCATGTTCAAATGTCCCCATGATTATAAGCAAGGGTTAGGTGAGCAAAAAAATAGACCATTCTTAACAATTCATATCCCTAGCCAACCGTACATATCTATCACCTTCACTTAGGAGTAGACTGTGTGCTGCCTCGGATTCAGCAGTAGCCCTCACCCAGTGGTCTGAGTGCTGGCTGGTCACATGGACAGTTAATACTTCAGGATATTTCAGTCCACTTTCTAACTATAGATTTTCCATGCAGCTGTGAACAAGTCACAAAATGCTGCTGCCCCAGACACTCTGTAGGATTTCGATGATGCTCTCTTTTACGGCATTTTGTAAGAAATGATGAAATATAGAAAAAAAGACTTTTAGGACAGTACACACTAAGAAAGACTTAGACATTTTTTATCATTTAAAAAAAATTTAGACACTGTACTAAAAGGTTAACATACATTATCTTGTTTTAATACTCACAAAACTCCTGCAGTAACAGATTCTTGTCATGTCCGTTTTAGACATGAAGAAACGGGGTTCAAAGGGGAATCTCACCCAGGTTCACACACTGGGGAGTGGAAATCAGACCTGAGCCCATGTTCTCCTCCACCCTCTTTGGCTTTTTAGTCAGCAGAGCTGTTCCCACCTACTTTCTTACGGTCCAGACTCCCATGGCTCTGTGCTCCCACCTTGGACTTGTATATGCACATCTCTCATCCCAACAAGACAACACCCCACCATTCAAGTGCATTTCAAATATCACTTTGCCTACAAAGTCTTATGAGATAGCTTCAAATGGCTATCATCTTTTCTTATTAACAGTATATTGGTCATGACTTTAACGTATGATCAGATACTTTCTAAAGAGATGGCCTATGTTCAAGTCGTCTTTGTAATTCTACAACACTGGTTTTCATAGAACAGGTGCCTGATAAGTATTTAAGTGATGTTTTATGAGCATCTGTCAGAAAAAAATACATAAGATAATATCTTTGTCTTTTCAACAATTTTACTTTGTGTGCACAATGTTCCCTGCGTGATACTAAGCACTGGCGATATAAAATAGCTCCTGGCTGCCAAAATATGATCGTCTAATGGAAGATACAGAAAAGTAATGCAGGATATCTCGGAAACTAAGTGGAGTGAGTGAGGTTGGTGCCGTGATAGGAAGAAGCAAGGATGCAAGCCTCAGGGAGGTGGGGGCAGGGTGTTCCCAGAGGATCTGGTGTCTAAGTTGGGAGTAAGGATGAGTTATTCAGTGAAAGCCAGGAGCAGAAGGATGAGGTTCTAGACAAAAAGAGCCGTTTGGGTGAAGGTCCAGGGGACAAGAATTTACGAACAGCTCCGCATGGCCGAAGCACAGATCTTGAGACTGTGGTTCCCTTCAGGGAGGCCAGCGAGCCTTGCAGTCCTGCCTGTCTGCCCCGAGCCTGGCACTTGGCTGCACAGGGCTGGCTGCTGGCACACACTCCACCCTGTCCCGCTGTCCACAAGAGGGGCTAGGGCCCCAGACCCTTGGCCAGGGGTTAAGAGTTGTTTCTTCCTGAATTGCTTAAGGGAAAGAAAACATAACATGTATTAGTTTTCTGAAGAGAGCCTGACCCTCCTACTCACATTGATCTGAACCCACCCCTTGCGAGAGGACAAGCTGAGTGTTTGGCGGGGTCCTGACCACGGGAACTGGGCAGGAGTGCCGTGTTCCAGCTCCTGGCCTGCTCCACCACTTCTCCCAGGCCAGATGCAGAGAACCCAGTGGTGACTTCAGATCCCAAGAAAGACAGAGCCTGAGTGACAGCAGGAAGAGACCACTCCCCTCCACATATTAGACCAGGACTTGAGAGAAATAAAGTTTTATTGCATTAAGCCACTAAAATGTATGGACTGTTTGTTACAGGGGTTATCTTACCCTAAAAAGCACTACTTGGTTTGGGAATATCTTTGGAATATGGCACCTTTTTGGCACATTGGAAGTGCCTACATGACCCCAATCAGTACATGTGTCTCCTTTGATCAGGATATTTGATCTCCTGCAGAAAAAAAAAAAAATCCAGAAAATATATTGATGTGGGTATGTCGTATTGTTCCTCAGCATGACTATACTTTGTATGATATTCCCATGGGCAAATCTGACTGTTTGTAAATTTGAGATGGGCTTTTTACCAAATAAATAGGAGGGTCTTTTTTTTAATGTGTTGATGCAGGGTGTGTACATTTCAATTTACTCTCATTGTTGCCATCAAAGAGTGCCAGACTGGAGCCTCAAAGGACAGATAAGTGTCACCAAGCCTCAAGACATCTTCCCCAGTTGGATTTTGTAACTGAACCAGTTCCAAGGAACAAGGTAAAGTCCACGCTCCCTTTAAGCCTTTTGCCTCTGAGGAGAACTCTTCAGCTTGGCCCTGGGACAAAAATCCAAGCAAGAGTCAGTCAGTCATGCTCAGCGTGTCCCTAGCCTGTACACAGCCTTCGGCCTCTATCGTTTCTGGACCAGCGTGCAATGTGGTTCTGCAAATTCAGAAGCATGTATCGAGGAGCGAAAAGGGGGTGGGTGAGCTACATATCCTTAGAGTAGTGTGCTCCCTCTCATATCTGAGGGAAAGAACTAGGTGAAAGCTGTATTTCGTTAATCCAGATACACTACAAGGTAGTGTTGTTACTTATAAAGAGTTACATGTATTATTGATACATTTATACTGAGAAGGTCAGTCCTGTTAGAAAGCTTGTCTTCCTAAATGTTTTATACAGTTTATAGGACATTCCTAGCATACTAACATCATATTAATAGTGAAAATAACAGAGCTGATAAAAGTTAAACATTAAGCAATATTTCTTCTTTTTTAAAATTAATTAATTTATTTATTTATGGCTGTATTAGGTCTTCGTTTCTGTGCGAGGGCTTTCTCTAGTTGTGGCAAGCGGGGGCCACTCTTCATCGCGGTGCGCGGGCCTCTCACTATCGCAGCCTCTCTTGTTTCAGAGCACAGGCTCCAGATGCACAGGCTCAGTAATTGTGGCTCACGGGCCCAGCCGCTCCGCGGCATGTGGGATTTTCCCAGACCAGGGCGCGAACCCGCATTCCCTGCATTGGCAGGCAGACTCCCAACCACTGTGCCACCAGGGAAGCCCAAGCAATATTTCTTTATAGCACATGTTATCCTTTATGAAAGGTAATTGTTTTCTCTCTAATAAGAGTTTAGTTAGATTATTAAATGATCAACATAATGCTTGAACAAATGTAACAACTCATTTTATTTAAAAAAAATTTTTAAACATCTTTATTGGAGTATAATTGTTTTACCATCTTAAAACTTATAGTTCATTAATATATATCTACTTTAGAAGTCTTTGAAGTCAGTTAATTGTCATCTCAAATAACATATATTCCTTGTGGGAGGGAAAGAGTAAATTGATTGTAGTTGAAACACTGGAGTTTTACAGTGTTTATAAATTTAAAAAAAAAAACTTTTTCATCTGACAACATAGATCTACAGTAAAAGTAAGTTAAACACAGCTCTTCCCTCTTTGGTTAGTTTTCTTTCTATGATCCAATATAGTTTTCTCAAAATACTAAATCAAATCTAGAAAAATACACCATTAGTTATTTTTTTACCAATAATGCTAGAATATAGTTTGTTGTGTAATTTTCTCATTTATCTTTTTTGGGCACTTCATAGTAGAAAGTTATTCGCTTTCTAAAGGAGGGAATTAAATTACTTAATATGAATGTGTCACCTCTTGTTGCCTGAAAACAGATGTGAAACTCATAATGATTATTTCAGTGAATTACCTTCAGCTTTTTGTAGGAAACTTGCATTATGCTGTTTTTAAACTTTGTTGGTAACAATCATAGAATTATATAGCTTTAGACTTCAGAAACCATCCAGTCCAACCACCATTTTGCACAAAAGATAGTGGAGAGTCTAAGCGATTTGCAGCTACAACTGGAAAGTTGTGCACTTGAAAAGTTGAAAAAGTCTGTAAAAAAGTCTCAAACTGAAGGCACTTACAGTCATTTCAGCACAGAGCTTTGCAAAAACGGATGAACTAACACATGAACTGTCTGATCCTCAAATGCCAGATCTCATGAATCTAAAGACTGACCAAGTACCAGTTTTTGTTTGTTTGTTTGTTTGTTTGTTTGCGGTACGCAGGCCTCTCACTGTTGTGGCCTCTCCCGTTGCGGAGCACAGGCTCCAGACGTGCAGGCTTAGCGGCCATGGCTCACGGGCCCAGCCGCTCCACGGCATGTGGGATCTTCCCGGACCGGGGCATGAACCCGTGTCCCCCTGCATTGGCAGGCTGACTCTCAACCACTGCGCCACCAGGGAAGCCCCAAGTACCAGTTTTGTCGCTGTTGTTTATACATCTAAATATCTAATAAGCTGGGCTGAAGTGTTGGCATATATATAATTGGGTGGTAGAAGGAGTCATTCAAAGAATCCATGTGTCTGTCCCGTTAAAAACTGAAAAATATAAAAAGGATAATAGTGATTACTAACAAGACTTCTTTGCTTGGTGGGGCAGTGGAAGATAGTTCTTACTGGTATTTTTTAGAAAAAAATATCTAGCTTTTGATATGGTAAGATACTATTTAGAAAGAAAGATTATTTGTAAATTTGAAATAATATGTGATTGGGCTAATTTCTTTTCTTTTTTCACTGCAGCAAGATGTTTTTCCAAAAACAGATTCACACCAAAATATTTGACAAGAGCAGCGTCACATGCTTCCATTATGCCGGAAAGGTTCCGGCGCAGACAGTACCCGGGCTGCCTGAGGGATGCTGGTGAGTGCTGGCGGAGAAAGACTTGTCACTAGGCGGTGCTCTCCCAAGAGGAGCTTAAACTTCCATTTACACACAGAAAGGGGAAAGGGAAAAGGAAAAATATCTCATTTTATCTGCTTAAGAGCAGCTTGATATGAATGTTTACTGTTTCTAGAGTCTATCTTGACAGAAACATTCACATTTTAGTCATATTGCTTGTGGGGGGCGGGGAACCTCCCTGAGAAATCAAACCATCTCCTTTAAACACATACCCTTAAAAGGTGCGTGTGTGGAAGGGGCTGGACTTGGATGCTCACAGTTTTGTATCTTTCGTCTCTGTTCTATTTACCCCACCTGACTCTGCCAAACACTCCTGTCTTCCTGAGGAAACAGATCGAGGGAAGGGTGGGAGAGGGAGAGACGGAGAGACAGAGGCTCGGCGCGGGCCCTGCCTGGGGCGTCGAGGCCGCCAGCGCCGCGCCCGCATCATCCTCGGCATCCGTGCCATCCACCCACTGTGCGCTGCCCGGCTAATGGCTGAGGCTTTTAATTCTGGTCCCCACGCTCCCTTTCGGGTATTGAACTGAGAACACCTTTCTCAGTCAGATCGCCGACTTGGAGGATGTCCAGCGCCTGCCCAGAAAGCGCCAATAAAATGGGAAAGTGCGCAATTGATTGATAATACATTTTACAAGAAAAAAAAAATTAAAGGAGATAAATTGTTGAACTCTCACAAATGTTCCTGCCTACATCCAAAGAACCAAAACTTTCTGAAAGAGTCGGGCCTGGAGGGAGGTGACCCGGGAGCGCTCCCGCGGGCGTTTCCGGGGAAAGGGAGCGAGAGAACCCGGGGAGCGGGTGGGCGCTGACGGTCCAGAGCGCTGTCCTCGTGCGTGGGTCCGCGGGCTGGGGGGGTGGTGGCGGGGGAGGGGTGCTGCCGGTGTCCTGCCTGGCAGCTCTGCCCCGAGGTGCCCAGCCCTAACCCAGCCCCTGCCCTCCGGGCTGCCCGCCCAGGACCAGCCTCGGGCAAAGCGGACCTCGGCCCCAGAGTGGTCCCCAGCCTCGCCGGCAGGTCCCCCCAAAACGCACAGACTCCAGTTGACTTATTAAATGCCGAGGCAATCAGGCAGCTCCTTTTTTAATAGCCCAAGATCTACATTTAGACAAAAACAGATCCGAGTTCCTGGTAAAGGCGTTTCTTCTCATCCTGTCACAAGTGACAGGAACGGAGGGAAATAGACTGAAGGAGAGAAGGGGGGGTGAATGGGAGGGACAAAGGGGAGGAGGAGGGAGATGGGATGAAGGGGGAAGAGGCAGGAGAGGGGAAATGGGGGAGGTGGGAGGGGAGGGGACAGGGGAGGGAGACCGACAGGGCGGGTAGAGATGGAGCAGAGAGGAAATGGGGGAGGTGGGGGGGATGCGGGAGGGGGGCTGGAGGGGGGAAGTGGGGGAGCTGGGGGAGGAGACGGGGGAGACTCGGAGGGGGAGCTGGAGGGGGTGGGGAGAGGGGAGACAGACGGGATACGGAGACATGGGAGGAGTTGTTGGCGGGGGGGCGGGGGGGGGGTGTCTGACGAAGATCCGCGCGGGGATACGAACACTTCAGCGGCTTCTAATTAAAGCCCCGCGCCGGGCCCTCGGGGACCCGCCTGACGTCGGCGGCTGCGGGGATAAGAGGCGCCCCGAGGTCCGAGGCCGGACTCTGCCGGTGCGCACCCCAGGCAAGCGCGGGTTCCCAGCTCGGAGCTGCCGAGGCACCGCGTCCCCTTCCCCGCGCGTCCAGTGCGCTCCGCCGGCCCGGGCGCCGCCGGGCATGGAGTAGCGAGCGGGGCGCGCGGCTCTGGGGCGCGCGGACAGACGCCGGGACAGACGCCAGAGGACGCCCGCGGCTCCGGGGCGCGGGGACAGGTAACCCGGCCACGCTCCTGCGCGCAGGTGGCCCCGCGGGCAGCGCCGGGCAGGTGTGGGCCGGGCCCCTTCCCCGGGAGCCAAGGGTTTTCCAGAACCTGGCCCAGCGGGCGGCCGGGGCGAGGGTCCCGGCGCGGGAGCTCCTCGGTGGGGATCGGGGACAGCGGGGGGAGGGGGCGACCGCCACACAAAGGCGCTGCTGGAAACTTGAGCGCGGCCGCTCCCCGAGGGAGATGGGTGTGGGCCCGACCCTCCGAGCGGCCGCCGCCGCCCCGCTCGGCGTGTAAAGGGGACGGAAAGTTGTGGCGACGCGTTGAGCCGCGGGGCGCCGGCGATGCGCCATTTCCAGGAAAGTTCGGAGGCCGGCGGCGGGGGCGGGACGCGGGCGCAAGGCGGCCAGGGTCCGTGCCGCCCGCGCGCGGAGGGCGGGCGCACCCAAGGCTTACTCTCAGCATCAGCGCGTGGGACCTCGGGGAGGGCGAGTCCTCGTGGAGACCGCGGCCCAGCCTCTCGTTGCCGGGCCCCCGCCCGCCCTCCAGGCCTGGGACGGCGCGGCGCGTCCCTCCACTGGGTTGGCGGGCATCCTCTGGGTCCGCAGGGCCGGGGCGCGCGGACCGAGGGGAGTGGCCTCTCCCGCCCTCCCCGCTCCCCCCGCCGACTGGCTGTCCGGGTCTTCCCGCACCCCTGTCCCTGCAGTGAGCCGAGCTCCGGGAGCGCGTCGGATCCGCCCAGCCTGGCCGAGCGCAGGATGCGCGGACCAGGGCGCCCCCTCCTCCTGGGGCTGCTGCTCGTGCTGGGGGCGGCGGGGCCCGGCCGGGGGGTCGCGGAGACCCGGGAGGCCGCGGACAGGCAGACGCTGCTGCAGCTCATCGTGGAGATCGTCCAGGAGCTCAGGAAGTACCACTCGGGGGAGTCCAAGAGGCTGCAGCTCTCGGGCCGGCAGGACTACACCCCGGGCCGCAGGGAGGTCTCGGACTACGGGGCTTACCCGGAGGAGCAGAGAGTGGGTGAGTGTCCCCGCCGCGTGGCTGTGTAGGCGGAGTGGACCGCTCCCCAAGGCCTCCCGGGTGTGTGCGGTGTTGACGGCGGGTCCGCCTGTCCTGTCTCAGAAGACGCTAGAAGAACTAGTACTTGCTTGGAAATAGAACTGTCTTTGAGAACACATACGTATTTTTAAAATACAAATACATTTTGACTGTTAAAAAAACTGGGAAATATTTTTTTTAGAGAAGGAAATAGGAATTCCATGAATGATGCCTGGCAGATAACGTAACTATCCCTCATCCACTTCTAAGACGTGTGAGTTGTTACCTAGGTCAGTCATTTCAGCATAGAACTGTCATCTGTTATTTTGGAAATGGAAATATTTTCAGCAAAGCAGTTTCAACTGAGACAGAAATTCCCATTCCCCGCCCCCCCCCCCATGGCAGAGCCTTCCCAGAGTGGCTGCCCCTTGGGAAATTACCAAGGAAAGCATGCAAGCTTTTAATGCTTTCATGACACAATTAGGTCAAATATGATAAGGTCAATTTTATATAGACTGACTAAAGTTAGTTGTAAATGAAGACTGACATTTAGGAGATGTCTAAGCCTTGCAAGTAAGATTCTTATGGAAATGCTCCCTCTTCAGATGAGAATTGGTGGTAGTGTGACCACGTGCCATCGCATTACTAGTGCAGAACAGGTGAGTGAAAATGAATCCAGATGACTGTAAAAAAAAAAAAGCAAAAACAAGGCTGAAGTCAGAAAGAATGTCAGTCAGGTTAGTTACCAACAGTAACTAGGCGCCGTGCCGGTACAGTCTTTCCCTGGGAATTGTACCTTTATCTCATCCAACCAGGTTAATGTCTGTTTCCATGCATTCACACCAGCCTTCATAACAAGTGGTTTTGACAGCAACTACCCCTTTTTCTAAATATATACCTAGAAGAATATATACCTATAGCAAATTTTTTGTTTGAAGTATGAGATCAGGTTTTCTTCCTAGAACTCTGAGAGGTTGTTGAATTTTTTTTTTTTTTTTTTTTTTTTTTTTTTTTTTTTTTTGGTACGCGGGCCTCTCTCACTGTTGTGGCCTCTCCCGTTGCGGAGCACAGGCTCCGGATGCGCAGGCTCAGCGGCCATGGCTCACGGGCCCAGCTGCTCCGTGGCATGTGGGATCTTCCCCGACCGGAGCACGAACCCGCGTCCCCTGCATCGGCAGGCGGACTCCCAACCACTGCGCCACCAGGGAAGCCCGAGGTTGTTGAATTTGATTCCCAAGCTCTTCAAGATGAAAGTGTCTACGAGTGATTTATTCACTGGAAGATAACTGTCACACACACACACACCTACCTTTCTTTTCCTATAACTTTACAGTCCCTGCCTCTATCCTAGTGGTGGAGACTGGACATTAATACCGGAGTTTGGAGAACAGTTAATATGATTTGAGGAAAATGTGCCCTATCACCCGTCTTCACATTGTCACGTACTGCAATCATGGGGCTGCTGTGTTCAGGGCAGAATTTCCGGTAACTTTAAACATTCACTTCAGATCACATGAAAACATGCTTCTTTCAGGCAATTTAATAATCAACTTACTTTCCCTCAAACAGAAATTGTTCCTCGAGATCTAAGGATGAAAGACAAGTTTCTGAAACATCTTACAGGTAAGCTTTCCACGCATTACTTCGTCGCTCCCCAGCTCCTGGCATCCCGCAGCCCTCACAATCTGTTTCTTCTTCCACGTTCCAGGTCCTCTTTATTTCAGCCCAAAGTGCAGCAAACACTTCCACAGACTTTACCACAACACCCGAGACTGCACCATCCCCACCTGTAAGTGGCCGCATCCAACTCGCTTTAGAAATGCCAGTACAGTGTAGACGAGACTTCAGGCCCCTCCACCTAGGTGAACAGGCCCCTGCCTTCTGTAACCCAGGTTTGCTAATATTACTCCCTGCTGACTATGCAGTCAGGGGCTGGGGTGAGTAGACCGCTTAAGAAGATAACCGCAGGCAGCAGCTAGTGGAACATTGGAATGAATCGGCTCTTGGAAGGGGCTGGCCTCTTCCACGCACGTTCCCGAATTCTGGTCTGATGCCTGTCCTTGTATCCACTCAACTCTGACAGTGGAACAAATGTTTCAAATGAGTTGCTAAAATGACCACTGCAGGGTGTACGGTAACTATGGTTGGCCCTGGGCCATCCCCACTGCCCTGGCCAGAGACTTTTTGTTTCCACCGGTAATTATAACCCCATCACCCAGGAATTTTACTGCTATTTCAAAATCCTGCTCTTCTGCTTGGCTTCATCACTAATTCAGACATGCAGGTGCCCTTTTCTGTCTGGCTCTCAGCTGTAACTTTCTGGTTTATACACAACAAAGTGCACTTCATTTTCCCTCAAAAGTGCTTCCTGTGCTCTTCACAAAACAGAGAGTGCTGACAAGTAACTTATTAGCTAGAGTGACATCTGCTAGAGCCCTACACCAATTTTTTGTGTGTGTAGGGATCACAAATTTCCTTCCATTTAAGGCTCACAGGAGGGCAGTTGTACAAATAAGCCAGGTCTCTTAGGAGCTGCTTTCAGGACTGTCCCAAGGGGCAGCAGACCAGACCTGCCTGTCCTGCTCAAAACAATAAGCCCCTTTCCATGAAGGGGAAGCTGCTCTGTGCAGGCAGCAGCATCCCTTTATGGAGCTCCTTGTCTTGCACGTCCGCAAACATGGCAGGCAGACAGGAAGCCCCTTCAGGAGGGAGCTGGGGTGGTCCCCGTCAAAGCTACCACGGGGACAGTGGCATGAGTCAACGGGTGGCACCGTGTCCCAGAAGCTCCATGCTCCAGTCTCACCCTCTCATCCAGGCCACGTGGACCTGGGACACCTCACCTCCTTCTTTCCTTCCTCTGAAATGGAATCACCTTCTGTTTGAGAATTACTAACCTGCTTCTAGGGGTCAGAGAACCTTCTCATTTTGTTTCAATGTGTATATATTTTTATGTTAAATCTTGTTTTACAATAATAGGATCATAGATTCTAAATTTGAAAGTGACCCTTAGGGTCATTGCTTGAATCCTTTCATTCATGGGCAAGGAGACAGACAAGGCACTTAGGCTGCGTGTGCCCCATTGCAGACGCTGCAGGTGCCACCCACATTGCTGCCTCCTTTGCTGAGTGGGCCGCCACCAAGCTCCTAGTCACCCGTAAGGTGAGGTGGTAGGCCCAGGACCGGTCAGAAATGCCCCTGGGCCTGGAAGCAGATCTGTGCCCTGGACAAGTGGCTGCTGTGTGGGTCCCACCTCTCTCAGCCCATAAAGAGCTGCAGAGCCAACCTGGCCACTTCTGTGCTGCTCAAGGCTGCATACGACAGTTCCCAGAATCCTGGCCGGTTAGACAGAAGGAACCACAGACCTTCTCACTCAAGGTGTGGTCCTGGGGTGAGCTCCTGGGAAGAGCAGGACTTTTGAGTCCACCACACCTGCTGAGCAAAGTCTGTACCTTAAGGGGACCCCAGGTGGACATCAGGGTGGAGAACATGTGGCCCAGTGGGGTCATGGTCGCCCTCAGGATCTCAGGGTGTGTGGCAAATGCCAGTATCTCCTTTGAGCTCCTACAGTCCGCTGCTTCCACGTGTGGTCTCTTTAGGAAAACCACATCCTAAAACACATGGCGCATCTGAATAAGAGCAGAAAAGCCAGGAATCCTGATGACCCCGCTTCCAGCTGTCAGATAATTTTTTCCTTTGAGCCCAAACTATTATGTCCTCCAGATATTTAGCGGGTGTGTTTTTAGAAGACTTAGGTGCTTGCCTGACAAACATGCTGTGCATATTTATTGCTGTCAATTTACTCATTCACTCAGAATTTCAGCTAAGAGTATGAATTCTTCCATCTTTAAGTATGATTTTGTGACTCTTGAGAAGTGAACTCCATATTGAGGAATCCCTTCATGGGCGTGATTGCTGTGTCCTCTGAGGCAGCACCTATGAGACTAATGAAATAGGAAACCATATGAGACACCTAGGAAAACCAGTCTGCACTCAGAAATCAGCTCTTGCTTCCCTCCATTGTCCAGCCAGGTTTTTTTGCTCTGGTACTTGGCTGTTGACCCACTGTCTTCAGAATTTCTGTGCGGAAGGCTTTGTGTTATGATTAACTCAAGAGGGGACTCGGCCTGCACGTGACCTAGAAGTTAAGTAACACGGGGCACGGGAAGACCGAACTCTAGGAAGCAAAACGAAAGCTGTTTTAATAAGCCCAGCAGCTACTGCGAGAAGAAAACAGGCAGAGAGCAGCCGCGTGGGAGACTCTGCATCCCCACTTCCCACAGCCTCCCAGTTACATCATTTAACTTCTGTCACGTGATGCTAAAGGCCCCGAGGCACCATAAATTATTAAATCAACAACTTCGAGCCATGATTGCAGATGACAGTCTATGTATTGTTTCCAAGGAATTCAGAATATTTAAAGGGATGAATGGCTTTAGCAGTTGCTATGCTTGTTTAAAATGAATGCTATTCATTTAAGTCGTTGAGGTAGCTGACGAGGGTCTGTGATTTATTTCCCTTGTAGACTATAAGAGATGCGCCCGGCTTCTTACTCGGCTGGCTGTCAGTCCGATGTGCATGGAGGGATAAGGTAAGCTGACAGCCCAGTCGCTGTGGCCCACACACCAAAGACTGGATGCATTTGGGACATGAAAAATTCATGGGAGTTTAGAGACAGTCATCCTTTGGGTAAAGTAGACTTACTCTGAGCAAGGTTGACAGAACACTCAAAATAGCTCTAGATACTGGCCAGCGGTAAACACACAGCACCCAGGCAGCCACTGAGACCTGGTCGCAGGAGGACACGCTGGCCGAGCTCACATTAACCTGCACACAGCCCACTGGCTACTGACTTCGGTGCGTGACATGGTGTGTATCTGCCCACCCACTTCTAGGCTTTCATTCAAACATTCATAAACGAGTATATGACTAACCACATCCATGCAAATTTTAGCGACATATCTGGCAAATGTTTGCATTGAATTCTGTCATTATACCAATACACTTATGAAGAATAGCTAAGAATAGGTATCCTCTTTAAATGTTTCTATCAAAGTTATTTTTTCAAAGCCTCTGATGGTAAAAATATAAATACACATTGAGTTTATGAGCTACACTTTTTACCTTGGGCTCTTGAGGGCTGACATGTAACACATAACGCTGTCAGCAAGTCAAGGGATGGGCTGAAAGATTTTATTTTCCTGAGACAAATGCCATCGATTCCAGCCACAAACTATAACTTCACGACTGGACACTAGCCGTGTGTCCTGGGTGCTATAGGCACAGCCAGATGCCGGGTCTGCCTTGCAGTCAGATGGCTGCCCCTTCGTCTCCTGTAAGTGGAGGAGGTGTGCTCACCGTGGCGAAGGCTGCGCTCAACAACGTCTGCACAGACGCTCGGGGTCAGCCGGGCAGTGGGTGCTGCCCTGAGCTGCGTCCTTAGCGCTGCTTCTTCCCATCAGAAGTCCCACTCGCAAATGGGGGTTCAGTGAAACAAGTGGTTAGGGGAGGGTATCATCCCACATCTTCCACAAGCTCACTGAAACTTGTATAACACTTTCTATGTGGGGGAAGTGAAAGCACAGTTTTTAATGCCAAAGCTGAGAAATTCCTCCACCTTCACTTCTCATCTGAATGCTGTCCAGTTTCTCTTCCACTGCCCACGTGGCAAACAGAAAACTTCTTATTTTTAAAGCAATGAATGGATTCTTGTAAGTCTCCCAAAGTACCTGCCCGGGGAGATGAGAATGTTGCTTTTATTAAGCATTTCTTTATAGTTAAAGCATCACTGTTTCCAAAGATGAACCAGGCACATCCTTGGAAAACAACTGCCATCTACTCACAAGTGGGGAGACCAGATGCCCAGCGTCCACATCCACCGGAACAACCGCTCAGGCCACAGGCTTCCTGTCTCTGTGCCTGCGAGCTAACCCCCTGCTTCCCCACAGTCGTTCCCCAAAGACTGCTCTCCTGCAGAGACAGCTCCCCGGAGCGAAAAGCCCAGAGTAATGGTACCCAGGAGCCTACACTTCCGTGGAACTGCTCCCGAGCGTGGGCCTGCCTCTGCGCCGTCTCAGGACGGGCACGCCAGGGCTTTCCCAACACAACACGGAGACCCACGTCACACTGGTCACCACCGTCAGTAACCGTGTTCACTTTTTATCAAGAAGTGGGTAGTTTAAAATACAGATAGTTCTGCTAAAATAATTTTAGAACATTTTAAAAGATTAATTGCTTCCAATTCCCGAAGTTCTAAATCGCAGTAGCAAAGTCGTAACTGGTTGGTGACGACGCAGACAGTCAAGCGTTTCTGTGTACCCTGACATCCCAGAGGGCAGAGCACACATCCTGCGTTAGCAGCAGGTTTTCCTTAAGTGGCATACGCTGCGTCCACATACCTTTCTTCTGCTGCCCTAACACATGAAGATGTCAGGACAAAGCTGCAGAGCAGGACTCCTCTTCCTACTCCAGACCAGAGCCTCAACTTCTTAAAGGCTAAGTCTGAAAGAAGTGGGTCTTTAGAGGGGTCCGAGCACAGGGACCCTCCACACTTGTGGTCTCAGAGCAGAGCCAGAGCCCGAGCCCTTTGCTCCTTCTTGCTGAAACTCATGACCTGATCTCCTCGAGCCAAAGAGAAGCTGTAGCTTCCCAGCCATCCTCTCACACAGCAAGAGAGCCTCTCAAACACACCCCGTCATTACCTGGACCTGCCGCTCCAGTAAGTTAAAAGCCTGAGCCCTGGAATATTTTCAGAGAAACGGAGTTTTGAGCAACAAGTATCCAGCTCATTCTACAAAATGCAGCCTAATCTGAGCAACCCAGGATTGCCCCAAATCAGTGTGGACTGAACTACTGAGGACTTGACGGCAGACACATCAACACTGAGCACTGTTCTTCAGATCCTAACAAGCATTTTCTTCATTTGTGATGATTTTCATCCCTTTAGCACAGCAGGCCCATGACGACTGAGGACTGAGTTACTTTCCAGAATAAAATAGACACACATTTTGGCACACAGGGAAACATTCAGACTGTAATTCCTCATATCTATGCACACATTATGTTACATGTAATTTAATGTATAGGTCTTCCAGAATCAATAAGCAACTGTGAATCATTCTCTGAAACCAAACGTGTTTGTTTCGCAGTGAGCAGAGCACGGGGTAGCAGCAGCGGCCGAGGAACCGTGAGAAGTGCCTTGGAGACCAACGGGACAGAACCCACTGCCTTCTGGACACACCCCATGAACAGAGATTTATTTTTGCAGACAGACTTTTCCATAATTCCTTTACCTTGAGTTTTGTATGCTGACACCGTCTGTGGACACAGAGTCAGTAAATGGGTGTGCCCGACAGCAATGCTTGCCACTGGTCATTTTAGAAAACAGGAGAATGCTCCACATTTGATGTGTCATGCTGTGAAATGGCAGAGAGATATCTCATTTTCCTGATTAGGTGACGTCACAAATATTTCTTTAGAAGCATAAGCAGAATCAGCAGAATCTAAAACTATATTTTCATATAGCATATGGTATTATTTAATATTTTATTACTTTTACAATTAAATGCCCAGAGTATCATTTGGAATTGCATGAAAAATTTTTTAAAAAAAAGAGAGAAAAGAACTTCAGTTGTGGAGACATTGGAGGGTAAATCTGTGTACATGCTCAGGCTAATTTCATTTGTCCTTTGTATAATAAATGTAAAGTAGTATCCAGATACTGTGCAATATGTAAATACTGTAAATAAAATGCAAGTAATAAATGAAGTGTTTGCTATAATGAAGTCTTCAAAGTGACTCTTTACTTCTGAACAAGTTCATCGTTGGGAATTCATGATTTACAAATCTTTTGAAAAGACTGAAATGCTGGCAGGATATCACAGAATATAAAAGGCATAAATAAAATGAGAAAGCTATGAATTCTTGTAAGGGACATCAGCATTTTTTAAAGAGAGTGGCAATATATGACGGTGACATATTTCTTAACGTACGTGCTTTGGTAGCGAGTATTTCAAATAAGGTTGCATCCATATTTCCTGTATGACTTTGTAATGGAAACACTAAACTCCGTATTTCCTGTATGACCTTGTAATGGAAACGCTAAACTAAGAGGGACCTTAAGACTTCCAAAAAGCTCCAGATTTTTACAGGTAGACATATTTTGAACAAATCTGACTGGATCTAATTTTTAAGACAAGTGAATTCAGCAATGAGGTTTTCTGTTCATATGACCCCTAGTCTGGATACAGCCTAAGGACAAAGTCAACTTAGGAGTCCTAGGATTTGTCTGAGGATCTGTATTTAAGACATATATGTAAATATTAAAGAAAACAAACTATAGAGATTTATTTATCAACATAAAGGAACAGAAAATAAGAAATTCCCTTACTTTGAGAATATTAAGCAATTGCTGAACGATTAGGGCCCTAGGCTGTAATTTCTGAAGTGCTTTACTTTCCTGTTTCCTAGTTGCAAGTAGACTTTTCCCCTCAATTCTTTAGAGCTACCATTATCAAATTCTCAATCCACCCAGCCTCCCACGTTTCAGGATTAGCCCTCATGGAGCAATCCCGCAGGCCGCCACACACACGCCTGGCCAGTCTTCTTGCCGTGGCCTCCCCAGTGTCCCTGAGTCTGCCACCCCCGGTGGCCTGGTGGGAAAGATGCCTTGCTCATCCCTCAGGCCCGAGTGAGTTCAGGACTGAAGGTCCCCCATCTGGGACCCCTGTGATACTGAGGACTAGAAGCCGTTCCTCTGAACTCCCCCTGCTTCTGAGCGACCGTCACTCAGACTGATCTGTGACTCAGGGTCCTCCCAGGACTTCGGGTAATCAACGATGAACTGGGGTGAAGACCAGGAGTGGAGAAAAGCTGTCCCTCATCTAGCCATCCACAGGGGTCTGCCTTGGGGTGCTGGTCCCAAGGAGGAGAACCCACACTCCACTGAAGATGGGGGCGCAGGCAAGGCCACTGTGGCTGCAGGGCTGCCAGCTCCTTTCATGAACAGATTACTTAAGTGGAAGCAACGTGCTTACTTAGGCACTTACGCTGCTTAGGGTGCTGCCCAGCACGGAGCAGACAGGCACACATCACACAGCATCCAAAAGGGACAGTGGAGGCAATGCTTTCTGATTCTTCTCCACCTGTCAGTAAAAAAACAGGCAGACACCAAACTTGTACTTAGTTGTATGTTTGTAATTTCCCCAGTTTATTTGAAAACAATCTTTTCTGACATATATTCATATGAATTTTAGATCAGTTATCTCCAAGTGCACAGAAGTTACCTATATTTGCCTATAATCTAAGCACTGATAAAAGAATACTTAACATATCAATATTTACGCATTCCAACATAAAATGACTTTTTCCCACTTATTATTTTTTTCCCACTTAAGCTGATCTATATTTGACATTCAGGTTACTCACATGCATGTAAAAGCAGACGTGGTCCCCACACTGACCCTAAGGTAAACCAGCACACAAGTGTCCTTCTTCCCAGACATAATCACATTTCCAGAGGCAAAGTGGTTCAAACAGGAACACATAAGCTGACTTCCTTATGAAATCAACTAGACAGACACAAACTAAGGAGTGAAGGTGCTGAAGATTAGTCACACAAATCTTCCTCCTTCCTGTCCTGTAAATGCGTAAGTGTGCACTGTGCGTGTGTATGAACACTTCTCGCCAACGTCACTGGACACCAGGCCCTGGCATCAGGAGGTAGTGCAGGGCAGGGGCCCCGTCCGCACAGAGGGAAGAGGTCGTGCAGATTCTTGGAAGTGCCAATGGGCTCCGATGCTGACGAGCCTTACAGTGATGTTTTGCTTCATTATGTTCTATTTTGCTGCTCTACTACTTTGTTTGTTCCACTATTTTTGTAACTGGGGCAAAGCGGGAGGTTCAACTAGTCTAAGAACACTAACCCCATAAACTGTCTGAATCAAAATTTTTTATTTACTCGTCCACCAAACGCAACAACTGATTTCCATCTACAATTATTTTTTAAGGTAAGAAACAGTGAGTCAACTGAAAAAAGGGCTGCGGCCTTGGCTAGGGAATGGTGACACTGTGACACCTGACTGAGAATGCAGGCCTGTGGGAACAAGCCTGGGCCGCAGCAGGACTGGACCCGGGTCAGCGAACCTTCTCCAGGAAGGCTCTGCAGCACCGCACACACTGCTGGTAGACGGTCTCAAAGTCAGCGTCATTACCCTGAAAAGACAGGGAAAAGGAAGAGCAACAAAGCCTGCGTGAGGAAAAGGCCCTTTGGGAGCCTGCCTCCGACTCCCGACGTCAGGGCCCACAGACAGGCTGGTCTTTACGTTATCCCTACCCGTGAACCGCAGGATGGAAGTGAGAACCATACTTACATAATAAGGGTCTTCAATGATGAATTGTTTCTGTGGATCGTAGCTCCCAAGTAGTTCAATTTTCGCTCTGCAGTTTTTAACTTGATTACTTTTCCTATTCAAATCTCTGTAAAATTGAAACATGAACTTAGTTTTCTAATCTATGGTTTCAAGTTAACTGGGACATCTGCTAGGGTTTTATGAAGCATCCATATCAAAATCCAGCAAAAGTGACCTGATTTCAAGAGGAAATCAAACACTTGGCAGCTCTGTACGGCCCTCCGTGGGGCTGCAGTCATGGGGCTCTGTCTCTCGGGGAAGGGAGCTCGCAACAGCAGGGGATTTACACAAAATGTACAGCTTTGAGTCAGACAATAATTAGCATTCTCCTGACAAGGTGACAGAATGGAACGCAAAAAGCCATGAGAACAAAGTCCCAGAGGGCAGGAGGTTCCACGCTAAGGTGTCCTGACGGTCATCCTTGCACCTACTCCACTGCCTAGGGGGGCTCCACTCCCATCTCCCACCTCAGCTTTCTCACTGAGCTTCATGTGGACTGTTCCTGCATTTGGTTACCAAATCTCTATGGGAGACAACAGAATCTAACGGGAAACCCGCGAGGCCTCAGAGCACAGACCCTCCCCAGGAAGCAACCGAGGCTGAAACGTGAAGGGCAGGTGGGAGCAGGGGTGGCTCGGGCTGCACCACCAAGTGCCAACCACGTCTGGACATTTCATTAATAGACAGGGTGCCACACAGAGTTCTCTAACAAGACACTGTTGATGATACGGATGAGCTATTCTGTAAGTGAGAAAAATGAGGACGAAACAAAACTAACAAGTGAAAAACAAAAATAGAAAATCTATGTATTTTAACGCAGCTCGTGATTAACGAAAACCTAGGTAAGCCTGTTGCGTCCGTACCTGTCCACCCTACAACAGTGACTAAAGGAAAGAGTTTCTGTTAATCAAACACATGCAACATTTACGGGTTAGCAGTGAAGCAAGGCAGTGTGGTCCTGTGCTCACACCGAGGGCTCATCTCTGTCCTCTCGGTGAGGGCAGACACCAAGGGCCCTGCAGGCGGACTGCTGAGGCATCTCACTCAGCAAGACCTATTGTGTGACAGGCGGCACGGTGCCCGTCTTGCAACTGGCGCATGGTCTGCTCATACATTCCCTTTGGTCACTTAGCCCGAGTCTGCCTCTATATTTGTAAAATACATCATATTCATTTATCTTTGCATGGTCACGTTGTATCATATTGTTTATTAGGTTTAATTTTAATACATGAAGCCCATAATACATGTAAGCCCACCTCTGACTTCACGAGGAGAGGCCCAGGAAAACGCTCTCATCATTGGTTACCAATGCCTGGCTGAAGAAATGCCACACCAAGTTCCTTGTTGCCCAGATCCATGTCCCCTGAGGTCAAACGCACATGTGAGGCGATAGGGCACGGTGGTGAGCGTGACTCATGACTCACAGAGCATAGGCTAAAATTCCAACACACCCACCCCTGAATCTGTGAACTTGGGCAAGTAACGTAACCTCTCTGTGCCTCGAATTCCTCTTTGATAAGACGGAGCAACAGTGCAAACCTTCAGAGGGAGCGCTTTGGTGGGCACAGCACATTATATGCACCATGCTTAGCCACTTTTATCTAATACCTTAATCTGACAGTTCTTGTTTTTTAAATTGATTAAGGCAATCAACAATTTAAATGAACTAAAACGTCTTCTTTTTTGTTAGTCTTTTTTTGGGGGTTGCTGTGAGGCAGCTGTAAGGGGGAATAAGATGAGAAACACAATAAAACACCATGCTGGCCGTGAATCATTATAGCAATAACAAACTCATTCTCCTGCAAAACAAAGCATCACCTTATATATCAGACTTTACCTTATCAAAGGGTGTGTCTCAGTGTAAACAGATCTATGAGACTTCAATTCTAAATTATTCTCTGGATTTCTTACTATTCTAAATAAGTACTTCTACATGTTGTGACCATCATTATATATTACAAGTTTAAGGTACTAGAAAAGTCATTTTGGACAACAACAAACTGCTTAGCCTATTACTGAACTGAGTTGAAGAGAAATACCCTTTAAAAATACGATTACCTCAGGTTGCTTTCATCCATACATAGCATATAATCAAAAGTGGCAAAGTCTTCTTTGGTAACCTAAAAGTAAATGAGAAGTGAAAACATAATGTTTACGTTTAGACCAATCGAGCCTAGAGGATCCAAAACAGAACCTTAAAAAAAAAAAAAAAAAAAAAAAAGCTATACTTGAATCTGCTACTCACTAATTAAGTTATAAATCAATTAAGGTACTTTAAAGTAAAACAGTTAACCTGATTTCCTAAAATTGTATTGCAAATAAATTTTATTTTATACAGTTCCCTAGAATAATCATAAAATAGTATAATATGTGGATGCAAAGTTTATACTTCATCTTCGACTTCTTAGAAACAAAGTATAATTCAGTTAACTTATTAAAATGTTCCGTATCTGAGCCCTATTTTTCATTCTACAAGTACTCATCCTCAGCCCCCGTGACATGTAGCAACTGCAGCACTGACGGCTGTCCTCGTGGGGCTTCCCTCCTACGCAGGGTGGGCAGCTCTCAGGAGTGACAATGCCTCACAGAAAAATAAAGCAGAGAAGATGGCAGAGAGGAAGATAACATTTTAAGTAGGGTGGTCAGGCTCACTAGAAAGAAACACATGAGTAACTGAATCTCTGGATCTTCTCTATTCTGACTAAATATCCGTAACTTGGACGTGACACAGAAGAGAGTGCCACTCAATATTTTTACTAATTCTAACCTAAACTTTGCACTGTTTTCTGACATAATTCATAAACATAAGCTCACTAAAATATAAACAAAAAACTCTCTTATGATTTTTTACTAGTATAAGTAATGACAGAATAAGAAAGGAACAACTATATTCAATTTTAATAACCTATAAGGGAAAAGAATTGGAAAAAGAATATATATAATATATATATATATAACTGAATCACTCTGCTGTACACCTGAAACTAACACAGCACTGTAAATTAACTATAATTCAATTAAAAAAATGGTAGGCAGGTAGGAAGGAAGGGAAACATGCCGTAATCAAGGATGGAAATAATTTCTAAGAATGCTTTCAATACTCATCTTCATCACTAAAAAAATCCTCTAAAATATAGTGGCACAATGAAACTACAAAGATTTTGAATACCTGGTTAAACAGAGTAGTGACACTCTACTATAATCAGCGCTGCAAAAGAACCATAAATATACTCACTATTCTGTTAAAAATAATAAATTTTGGCTCTTCGTATGCACTTGCATTAATTTTTAGTGTAGCACATTAATAAAGTACCGGGACCAAATTTTGCTAACATTCCCAAGGTACTAGCTTGTTTTAAAATCTATTAGAACAAATATTACAAGTTATTTCCCCAAATTAGTTGTCTGAGAAATGTCCTGAGATTAAATATTAAACATTGTTTTTAATTTTGGAATGACTGCAATTGCAGATCCTAAGAAAGACTTAGTAACTGACAGCTACATGTAGCTACATGATGTTTAGATGTTAAAATGACTGTGGAAGAAAAGGAACAGCTATAATTAACATCTTATAAAGAATGCATGGTAAAGGATTTCCGCTTGCAGCTCTAAATGAAATAGCTTGTGGCAAAACAACCCTATTGCCAGAAAAAAAGTAGAAAACGCCCATCAAAACTAAACACTTCTGCACAATCATTAACGTGCTCCCACGACAGCCAGGCTCAGAAAGGCCAAAATCCCAGCCACGTGCACAGGACCAGGTACGCAAACTGGCGGGCCCTCTGCTGCTACAGATAAGCCTGGCTACCTGAGAGGGATGACCGGCCACAAAGGGCAGCTGGCATCTTGCTCCCACCCTCAAGAGGACTTGCTGACCCTGGGCCCTGGCTAGAGCTCAGAAGAGAGATCTCAAACTTCCTGGATGCAGAAATTTTTAACTCTTAAAAATTATTTAGGCCTTCCCGCTAAACAACTTGTTACTTAGGGTTATATTTATTGTACCAATATTCACCAAAGCTATTAAAAGTGAAATTTTTATAACACTTATTATTCACTTAAAAATAATAAAAATTCCTTACCTGTTATTATAACATCTTTATAAATGAAAAACAGCTCTACTTTCCACACTGAAACTTAGGGAGGAGAGTGGCACTGTTTTACATTTTTGCAAATCTCTTTAATGTCTGCTTACTCAAGGCAGACAGTTCTCCTGTGTGCTTGTGCATTTGATCTGCTGAAATATGCAAAACCAGCCTCACACAAGTATGTAGCTTAAAAGCAGTATTTTAACAGCCATTGTGTAACTGTGGATATTCTCTGATGCAACCCCAAAGCTCATCAGCAGTGGTTCCTTACAGGTTATTTGCAAAATGCAGAACATGAAAACATATGAGCAAACTTCTCCTACTCTGTCCAAGCTCACTGGTTATGGTTAGTCTGACCCTTTGAATGGATCCCTGACTCACACATTTTGACCTCACGGGCCTAGGGGTCCCTGGAACCCACTTTGGGGACTGTGCTTTAGACTCTCACAGGAGGGGCTGTTAGCAATGTCTGAGGACATCGTGATTGTCACGATGGGGGATTAAAGGGGTGCTCAGCATCGTGTGGGTCAAACCATCCAGCCTCCCAGGTCACGAGAAGCCTGCGCAGAAGGCCGCTGATGGAAGGCAGAAGCACCAAAGGGCAAGTGGGCAACCTCACCGGCTGGAGATGCTGGAGGTGAAGCTGGTACCCACACGTTTTCTCCTCAGAGCATCTACCAAGTTCCTAAACTATTCAGAGAAAGAAGCCAAGAGGACAAGTGGAAGGCCGCATGCAGCAGACTCAGTGAGGAAGGAAGAACTACTTCAGAAGCTGCCAAACAGGAACAGCCCTGTGTGCCGAACGCCTCCCCAGCAGGTGGGGCTCCTGGAAGTTCACCCGAGAGGGGCCCGTCCAGCACAGCCCGAGCCCCGCGAGACAGGTCCAGAAACCAATCAGCTCCAAACCAATCCCTGCCCTACCGAAGCGGAGCCATCTGGGGGCGAAGGTCCTTCACCCAAAGCTTCTACATTGTTTATACATCATGCTCAGCATTTAATCCAAACTAGCAAGCATACCAAGCAATACAACAAAGAGGAAAAGAAAAAAAAAAAAAGCAGACTCACAGATGACCCAGGTGTTAGTTACTAGACTTTATTTAAAATAACTGTGATCGGAATTGTTCAAGAAAATATAGGGCAAGATGTAGAATTTCACCAGAGAGCTGGAATCAATTTAAAAGATCAAATAAAACTTAAAGAATTAAATAAAGTAACAGACACTAAATATTCAATAAATAGAGGCTTATGGACTGTTTGAAAACATAGAAAGATTTGTACGTCACAAAACAGATCAGTAGAAAAATCTGACTGAAAAACAGAGTGAAAAGGATGGAGAAAGTAGAAAAAGCACAAGAAATTTATGTTTAAAATACATTTAGGTTGAATCTCAGAAGAATTAGGGGAAGAAAAATATACAAAGATAACAGCCCAGAATCTTCCAGCACTGATGAAAATCATCAAGACACAAATTCAGGAAGTGAATCTGACCACATAAAACTGCTGGTAACTACACACCAAAGAAAAACTAAAGACAGCAGAAGAAAATGACGGCAACTGCAGGAAACAACAAAAAGACAATGGATTAGATGAATCCTTCCAAACAGTTAAAGCAGAAATACCATCATTGTTTGACAAGTTTTTTAACAGAAGAGGGAAAAAACATTAGCCAACTTGTTTTATGAGGCTGCTCGACCCTGACACAGTGTGTGATGCCAGGTGTGTATCCACCCCTGACACAGTGTGTGATGCAGGGTGTGTATCCAACGGAACTGCACACATACAAAAATATTCAGTGGAGCTCAGCCCCAAACTAGAAACAACCCGAGTGCTCATCAAGAGTGGAAGTGATAAATAAACTGTAGCCTAACTGTAAAATGATCCTGAGTCCACAAATGAAGATGACTAAAGCTTTGCTATGAGCAACAATACGGAGAATCTCACAAAGGAAAATGCTGACAGAAGTATACACACTATAGGAGTCCACTGCCATAACGTTAAAAAGGTAGACAGCGTTTTGAGTGGGGACCTCTGGGGTAGAGGGAGTGGAGCTGGTCGCGCCGGAAGATGCACTGAGCGCCCTGACATCTGTGTATGTGTCAAATAAAGGTTACTGAAAAGGGAAAGAATGTATGATAAAGTAAACATCCCCATAGAACCAACCGGATGTGAGAGTTCACATACTCCAGAGAAATGATTACACGCGCTAAAAAGAAAAAAGTACCCTTAATGTATTTTGTCTGTAAAACCCAGGTTTAATAGAAATATTAGAATAGTTCTCATACAAATTGTGATACTCACTAAAGAAGAAATCTGTAAACATTAGAAAATGCTAAAAAGTAACAGAGATCTGACGTGATACTGACATATCCTACTAGGACTTCCAAATTTTTTAAAAAATCATTGTTGAGAAAATTTTCTTAAAAGCAACAAGAAAAAGAAAAAGAAAATAGATCATGTGGAAGTACTACTTCTAAAACTGGTAATAATTTCATAAGCAGTAACTTTCTAGCTTTGTTTCTTTAAGGCATGTGTATTTAAAATATTTCATTTGTACCCACTTTTATTATCAACTTAGTGTATGAAAAATAAGCTGATCTTAAAAATAGAAAACACGGAAGTATGATTGCTCATAATTCTGAAGGTCTACTCAAAATAAATCTACATTATTTAAAAAACAGAAAGTAGAAATTGGCAAGGTATGCAAAACCCTGAAGAGATCAGAATGGACAAATGATATAAAAAATGTTTAATCTCCAATGAAAATTCCACTTAAGGGTCCTTAAAATAGTTAATTTAAATAGGAAATTGTTAACATGCAGAGTCAACTCATGTAGCCAGAAACTAGTTCACAGATCTCAGTTATCTAAGTCAAAAATAATGTGTGTATTACTAATTTCTGAGACATTATTAACATATTAAAAGTGTTTCTATAGTAATTTTGTTTTGTGAATTTTCTGGCTCACACCTCAACAAATAAACCTGTAATTAAATCCAAGTTCTACCACTTTGCAGCTGCATAACCTTCAATAAGTCATTTATTTTCTCTCCAGAACTGTTTCTTGACCTGCAAAATGTGTTTACCAACCACTCCTTTCCGTAATTGATAAAAATTGAGAACGACCAAAGTTTAAAATATGATGTTATATGGCAAAGCAATCTGCAAAGTTTTAAATAGAGACAAAATTTAGTATAACAGTGACTAAGGAATCTTTATCCAGTCTTACAAAAAGTTCTGATCCAAGCACTAATACTAAATTATAGTTCTCCCACTGCCATCCATACTTACAAACATGCAATATATTTGACAACTGATTTTCAAAATATTTGGCTTCTCACTTTGAAGGCCTCAAAAGCTCATCTGACACTAAGCCATGACCCTTCTTGGCCTATAGAGACTACATTTTGTTAGGATGGATACAAAAGGAAGTTAGCAGATTTTAGCGAGGTTTTTAAAAAATCCAATTGAACCTCCACAAAATAATCATATTGATAAAAATAGCAGTCCCTTTAGAACAACACGCTAGTCAGAAACGAAGCATGTTTCTGTTGCAGCTGGTCCCCGTGGTTACAGAAGGTGCCAGCACGAGCACCCACAGCAGCTCCTAGACTGGGAGGGACTGGACGGGCCGCCTACAGACCCCGACGTCTCACCACGAATGCTGCCATGAAAACCTCAGCACCCCACCTCCCGCGGTTCCACGGGAGTCTAGAACCCTGTAGCCCAATAACATGCCCTCCAGACCAAGTGGCTATTTAAATGAGTTACAATTTAAAGTTCAGCCTCCATCACACTAGCCATATCTCGAAAGTGCAAAAGCCACATGCAGCTGGTGGCTTCCACCCTGGAGAGCAGATAAGGCACCATCCTCCTCACAGGATGTTCTGCTGGGCCACATTCCAGAACCGAAACCCAGAAGTACTACTGGTGTGCAAGATATGCATCCATAATAATATCAGCATTACCCTGTATTTCTAAGGCACTTCACAGTTGGCAATATGTTTCTGTATTTATAACAGAAATTTATTCTAGCAACAACCTAGTAATGGAAGCAGACTAAGTCACTATGCCTTAAATGTTTAAAGCCCTCACAGATAGAAAAAAAAGGTGATGACAACTCAGGTCTTCCAGCTCTTAGCCAGGGCTCTCTCGACCATGCTTTTTTTTTTTTTCTAGTCCCAGCTCATTTCCACTTTTTTTTTTTTTTTTTACATCTTTATTGGAGTATAATTGCTTTACAATGGTGTGTTAGTTTCTGCTTTATAACAAAGTGAATCAGTTATACATATACATATGTCCCCATACCTCTTCCCTCTTGCGTCTCCCTTCCTCCCACCCTCCCTATCCCACCCCTCTAGGTGGTCAGAAAGCACCGAGCTGATCTCCCTGTGCTATGCGGCTGTTTCCCACTAGCTATCTATTTTACGTTTGTCGACCATGCATTTTAATAAGTCAACTCAAAGACCATGCAAACCTTTCAGAACTGTGGAACCAGAATGGGTGTATTGTGGCTGGTTAGGCCGACCCTAAATAAACACACTCAAATAAACACACTCATTACACATAAGTCTGGTTAAGCCTCTCACCACCTCTCAGGTTATGGGATCAACGTATTAGAAATTAAACAAGGTCTCTTCTACCTGTCTTGCTTTATGGGCTGTGTTAATGCCATGATTTCTTAGGCAGCTCACAGCTCTTGGATCTGGCGACCGGCCCACGTTCCAGTCAGAAACAGCGCCACTGTCAATGACCCACTGCAACACAAAACACACAAGTGCACCTTCAAGGTCAAGTACGGTACCTGCCGGGCAACGTGATTCATGGGGATACCATGCCTCTTCATGCAAGTCTGCCCCCGATAATCAGGAGGGTTTCCTAGTTCATACGTGGACGTTGCTGCACTGTCTATCCTCCACTGCAGGAGAAAAAAAGAATTTTTTTTCACAATTTTCTGCCCCAAAGCCATTCAGGTTGGCCTCTTTAAGGTAGTGAAGAGTACTTACAATATCTGAAATGTTTTGATCAGTTACAAGTTTCCTGAAAACTGCTTCTGCGATGGGTGATCGACAGATGTTACCTTAAAAAAAAGGAGGGGGCAGAGAGTGAGCACCTGGTTTGAGGGAAGCAAGGTGCTCTTCTCTGAGGTGACCGTCCTGCCAGCACATGGCAGAACCTGGGGGAACAGCTGACCCAACCCTGCTCAATGATTTCACACCAACTGTCCAAGTACTCAAAGTACAAATGACAAAGACATCAGAAATCAGAACAGTTATGAGCAAAATCATCGTTTTTCAGGTTGCTATCACTGACCCAGAAGCGAGTCGTGAAATCAACAAAGTGGGTTGCAACCAGCCTATTTTAAAATGAAATACAACAGAATAGAGTTTAAAATATGTATTTTCAAGTACTGCACATAATAAAGGTGGCTATTGTTTCATAAAACACACAAGCAAATGTATTTAGGCCTAAGAGTAATTCCACACAGACTTCTACCGCAGGACCTGTGCGGAGCCCTTGCTTGAGTGCTGTGGGCCCAGAAGTCAGCCAGTTGGGGTAGGGATGGTCCTCCAGGCTGTCCAGTCTGCCCAGAACTTACAGCAGCTACAAGTTCACAGAGCCCCAGAGCCACCCTCACTTCAAACCAGCTGAACCTTCCAGGTTCAATATTTCTCCAGAAGGATTGCAGAATTCAGGAAAATGCTATACTTATGATTATAGTTTTATTATCACAAAAAGATACAGAGCAGAACCAGCCAAAGTCAGAGAGCACAGCAAAGATTCTGGAAGAGTTCCAAATAGGACACTTTCTGGTCCTTGGGGACGTGTCACATTCCCGCCACCCATGTGTGACAGTACTCAGCGTACTGCCAATCCAGGGCACCTCCCAGAGCTCCAGTGCCAAGGATTTATTGGGGTTTCATAAATAAGCCTAACTGATTGAATCTCTGGCCTGTGGTTGGACTCAGTGTCCAGCCCCTTCCCCTCCCACGTGTGGCTCGCAGCCTCCACCCCGAGTTACCTCCTCAGCATAAGCTGTGTAGGGCCACCCCTGAATCACAAAACACTCCTGTCACTCTGAGGGAATTCCAAGGGGTTTGAAGGTTACCTCCCAGCAGCCAGGACAGAGGCAAGACCTCTCATTAAATTGGGTCAAATTCCTTACTACACAGGGGAAGACAAAAGACAGAAAATCTTCCCTCAAAATATTTCTACCACGTGCCAAGCAATGTATTTATGGGAGATACGGAATTAGCTATAATAAAAACAAGAAAACAAATGCTGACAGACAAGCAATATACTACAGGAGCATGGGAAAAGATTCTAAAAAGCACAAAGAATAAGAAAATTTCTTATGAGAAAAAAAGAAAGAACAATTAGGGCTGGTCTTTAAAGGATGAAGAGTATTTAAATACTGGTTAATTGTAGGAAAAAGGTAATCTGACACCACTATGTTCTCTCTCATCTCCCACTGTGTTGGCTGGGACACAATTAACAGCACACATTCTTTAGACCTTTAAAACATTAAACACTTAATAATCTTGCCAAAATAAGGAGTTCCATTCTTTTCTGCTATTACCCTTACCAATGGTATACATCTGGCACTTCCCTGCACTACAGTCTGAAAAAGGTCCAAATAAACGCTTTGAAGGAATAAAACTTTTGTTTCAGAAATGTACTGTTGTTACTGTCCTGCATGCAGGCTACCAAGTGACATGGCAAACAGCAACCTCACATACCCCAGGACTCCATGTCCCACCCCCTCCACCGGCACAGCTCTGGTCCGACACACAAACTCTCTCTGAACTGTGGGTCTCCCCCCTGTGGCCCTCACCCCGTCTCAGTCCAATCTCAACGCAACAGCTGGAGGCTTCTGTTTAAACTTCCCACCTCTGCTCAAAATCCTCCAATGGCTTAACTCGCTCAGTGAGCCCAAGTCCTCACACGGTCTCACCAGATCTGTCCACCACAGAACCTAAATGTGGGTCTGAAAACTAGGGCTCAGGACCCACCAGCGTTGTATATAGTTCTCAATGCTAAAAATAATTTTTTACATTTTTAAACAGTTGAAAAATACTCAGAAGGAGAATATCTTGAGAATATTACATAGAATTCAAATCCCAGTGTCCATACACAATTACAGCCAAGCATAATCATTTACGTATTGGCTAGGGCTGCTTTTGCACTACACCTTTGGTATGGCCTACAAAGCACAAAATATTTGTTCTCTGGCTCTTTACATAAAGAGTTTGCAGACTCCTGCCCCGGAACACTCACTGTATGTGAGGAAGTAACTTCTCCCCTATGTACCAAGAACAGTACTACTTATGTATCCACTGGGAACTGAGAAAACAGTCACATTATCTCTGGGTCCTCAGGTACAGAGGAGTGTCTGACTGAGAAGGTACTAGGTCACCAGGCCCAGAACTTCAGCTTCCCGGCCGTTTCTGGAACATGGCCAGCACCCTCACTTCAAAATCTTTCACCTGCCTTCCTCTGGGTCCAGAGTGCTTTTCCAAAATACCCTACACTTGCTTCCTCATCTCCTTCAAGTCTTTGCTCAAATGTCACCTTCTCGGTAAGGCCTCCCCTGAACAGCCTACTTAACGGTTGCACTCCCCTTCCTCTCCCCCTTTCCTGCCTTACTGTCCTAACCAAATACTTGATTGTTGATGATATGAGATGCCCAACCTGAGCTGAACTGCCCTTTAAAAAAATGTGTTGAAGCTGTCAGTCAGCCTTCAGCGGAGAGCTTAAAAATCAAATGATGCCTACTGTCAAAGTGAAACAAGGAGGCCTTTTACTTTTCCCCTCATAGAAATTCAGTTCTGCAAATACCTAGTGTGCATCATATTTTGTCTTAAAGCTGGAAATACAAAGAAAAATAAGGGACAGTTATTGCCTTCAAGAGGGCTAAATCTAGCTATAATCTCAGGAGGCTATCAAGTTAATTATAATAAAGTTTGTGTGAGGAAAGGTGTCTATAAAGGGTCATGGGAACAACTACCTCTACCTAGAGGTCCTGGAAAAAGTAAAGAAGGGAATACTTGGGTCTGACCTTTTAGAAAGGCTTTCCAGGCAAAATGCAAAATGGGTTCCCAGAAAGAAGCACACAATGGAAGGCACACTGAGCATCTGAAGTGCTGGGGAACAGGGAGTCCAGAGGGTGTGTGGGTAGGAAACGGTAAAGGGGGTAAAGTGGGAAACGCTGAGCACACTTCTGTGGTCTTCTTTAAGGGTGCACCTAAAGAGGAGTGGAAGGAAATGCAGGAAATGCAGACTCATCGGAAGGTTTTAAGTCACTGGACTATTGACCATATAGGCCTTCCTCTCCGGGGAATTAAGGCGATGGGGTGGAAGCACTGAGGTGCCCTATCAAAGGAAAAATCCTGAAAGCTAAAGGGAAAGTGAGCTCTATTTTAAGTAAGGGAGGCTAACTGTTGAAATCCTAAAAATGAAAATAATTCTGAGCTGGAAGGTACCTGAAGAATTAAAAATAAAAAATACCTTCATTTAAAAAAAATACCTTCATTTTCATGTAGAGGAATATTGGCACATGGAGCTGTTACATAGCAACCTAGGGAATCATGTCTCCCTGGTTTGGCTTTTACAATCAAGAAATCCTAAACCTTTGCACTTCCCCTGCCTTTAGGTCAGATCCATTTGTGAGCATGCGCCGAGGAAACATGCCAGCAAACCAGTGTTGTCATGGGTTTCGGCGCATCAAGAGGCCCTTAAAGGACAGATCAGTCCAGTGGCCTTGAGTCTATCTGATGAAGGGGAAAAAGGGATTCTAGGCAAGTGCAATGCCAGGAACCCTGGCTTGGAGTACAGGTGCTGCAGGTGAGAAGGGAACCGGGCTTGGAGAAAGGACTGTACAGAAGCTAGAGGTCGAGGCTTGCATAGAGGACTTCAGCAGGTGACAGGGGATCCGACTCGGAGACAGGACTGAACAGAGGACCCCGCTTGGAGAAAGAACGGGGCACGTCAATGACACGCCGCCTGCAGAGCTGCCCAGGCAACTGCGCCGCGCTGACGGAGAGCGCGGCGCCCCATGCCACCCTCGGGTCTCCCCTCTCCGGCCTCCTCCGCATCACCGTTCCTGGTCCAGCGGCGCAGCCCAGAGCGCACGAAGCCCTCCCCAGCCCTCCAGGAAAGTCAAAGTGGGGCTAGATCGGCGCTGTCTCACCCAGACACACGAACAGCACTGACTTGGTCACCTGTTCGGCCATCTTCCCGCACTCATAGAGGCGCTCACTAATCACGTCGGAACGTTTCTGGCGCGGCGCATGCGCATCGCGAGGGGCCCGCTCCGCGCGCCCGCGTAGTCCTGCCCCGGCCCCACCCGGAGCGAGAGTGCAGTCTCGCGCTTGCGCAGTCTGGCCCCAGAGCCGCCCGCGGGAGGCGGAGCCGAGAGCCACCCCGAGGGCGGGGGTTGGGGCGCGGGGAGGGGAGGGATGGGGCGGGACCAAGAGCCACCTGGAAGGGGAGGGGCCCAATGGGGGAGAGCTGGGGTCACGCGGCTCTGCGGAGTCACCACCCGAGGGCAGGAGAGGGCGTAGCCCGGAGCCCCGGGGTTTTGGGGGCCACAGACTGAAGCCAGAAGAGAGACGGGGCCTGATGGGTCCCCGAGTGTCCTCAGAGAGTAGGGAGTCAGTCCTGGGATTCAGGTGATCGCCCGCCACCTGGGCCGCGCGGCCGAAGGTGAGGCCCGCGATCAGGGGCTGGGCGGGGTCCGCAAGGGCACCTCCTGGTACCCCGAGACCCCCGCCCCCAGTGCCCGGGTCGGAACCGCTGCGCAAGGTCCGCTCTGCGGCAGGACGGCCGCTGGGCTGCCCAGTTGTCGAAGATGGGCTGCTTCAGCAGCCGCCCTGGGACCGGTGAGGGCGAGCGCACACCTCCCTTAGCTGCTGTTTTTGTCCTGCGAATATGTGTAAAGTAGCTGCTTTGCCCTGGAAAAGCGGGTGTTTACCTGCTCCCTCACCTGTCTCAGGTGTGCACCTCGCTAGACCGGTCCCTGCGCTGGGAGGCGGAGCCGAGCGGGGAGGGCCCCTCCTCTTCCTGGGTAGGTGTCGGCAGCTCCAGGGGCGCCGGAACGGACCAGGCTCGGGGTCGCAAGTGAGTACGCGTGTCGGTGACGCCGCGGAACCTCACCTGGAAGCGGGACCACCCCTTACGCTTTACAGAAGTTTTGCTGGGGAGTGTACATCTTTGGTGAGAGAGGTAGAAACGGTGTCTTTGGGATTTTTTTTGCTGTTGCGCATCTATTAACACTTAGTTATCCCACAACTGTCAAAAGTTAAGAGGAGCCAGCTCCCTGGACTCTCCACAAATGCGGTTGTGATTCAGGTTTAGCCCCAGTTGATTCAGTTCACAGAATGGCTCTTCTCGTCTTTAATTTTAGCGATTATCATTCACTTCATTTGTAAGTATCTAATATTTGAAAAGCCAAGTATTAGTCACTATCTTTTTTCGTTCCCGTCTGTTTTAGTGGGGGACATGCTGGACCTTTGTTGGAAGGTTTGGCTTCAGCCTGCGCCTGGCTCGCGCAGCAGGAGTCAGAAGGCTGCCATTGTTGGCGGGCTCCCCAGGTGTAAGTGCCAGGCCCTCCGCACCTCACCTGGCCCTGCCTGTGATCAGCCACAGTTCCGGGGAACCTCTTGGGGCAGAGTGGCCGCCTCCCTGGTGCTGTGAGCGCTGGACCTTGGACCTCTTTCCTTTACTGTGGTGGTTTTTCCTTGTGTGATGAAATAGGAAACTGCTCTAAACAGGTAGATGACCATAAGGTAATGAGATTTACCCTGCTAGCTGGAAATGTGTCATTTTCACTTCATCTCAACAAATAGTTCTGTGTCACCACTGCTGCTGAGTTGGAGAGAATGACACAGACAGGGGACCCCTGCCCACAGAGAGTAGGAATCTGATGGCCCCAGAATGTTCTACCAAAGGGGAGGAGGTTTTCAGGTTTTCTTTTGTATACAGAACATGCGTGTCCTGCATTTTTGTCCTCATGAGAGTTTTTATTGAGGTGTGGGAGATGCCTGAATTAATAATGGGTTAGTCAGAAACTCTGCACACACGCACCTCAGAGAAATAACAAGTCTCCATGGTGCTGTTTAGTTCTTTGTGTGGCCTGCTATTGGAATACCTGCGCAGTGACCAGCTGGAGGTTAAAATCAGTTGTTACTTCCATCCTGTTTATCATGCATAAACTAAGGAGAATTGGTTATCTGGTTTACAAATGTTCTATTTAAACAAAATTTCTTTAAAATGAGTTAATACTATCCCTCATCTTTTGTAAGATTAAAGAAAAACATTTAAAAGAAATCTGTGCTCATCAAGAGTGATTTGATGCTTTTATTCCATTTAGGAAATTTTCTCAGGGGCTTTCTCACCGTTTAGGAAGAAGGATATGGTGTTTGGAAAGAGAACGCTGACAAGGGGATGTTGCTGCCGTGTCGCTGAGTGACCGGTGGTCACAGACGTCTCTCTACAAGTTGCCTTATGTGCAAGTGTCATGATAAGACATCATCCTGTGCAGTTTAAGACCTAAACACACTGCATTTTTATTTTCTTTGGGAGGAGTCCATTTTTCACAGTCACTGATCAGACTAATGTAGCATGTGTAGTTCTGCTCTGAGCCAGGATCACTCTTCAGTTTGAGCAAAGGTAAAGTGGTATAAGTCAAGGGTCTCCTTATGTTGGAAGTTATGGTTCTTGTCACTCCATACTCTCTGTCCCCTGTCTGAATCCTGTGGTCAGGGGAACAAGAAAAGAGGCACAGGCCACGGTAATGTTTGGGGCTCAAATCATCAGTTTAGTTTGAAGTCTGGATTAGAAGGTTAATGACCTGACCAGAGAGACCAGTTTTGATTTCTAGAACTGACAGACTTTGTCTCCTTAAGACAAAGGAAGCAGTTAAACGCAGGCCACAGAGAGATAAGAATTAGTTTAAGAAACAGTGGTGTCCACCTAGAGGGGTGGGGTAGGGAGGATGGGAGGGAGACAGAGGGAGGAGATATGGGGATGTATCTATATGTATAGCTGATTCACTTTGTTATACAGCAGAAACTAACACACCATTGTAAAGCAATTATACTCCAAAAAAGATGTTAAAAAAAAAAAAGAAACAATGGCCATAGTTATCATGTGGTAGTGTCCGAGATGATAACGTCCTAATAAAGCTAAACTCAATATTTCAAAGGCTTTCAAAAGATTACATAGATATATAAAGTTTCTTTTACTTTAGCTAAGGTTTATAGCCAAAATAATAATTAATAAAAAATTTCCTATAGGTAGCCCTCTCATAATTGGCTCCATTAAGGAAAATAATATATTAGATGCTTGTTGACCGGAGGGAAAGTTTGGGAGGCCCTTGAAGTCTTAAAATGGTGAGGTGTTGGGAGGGGGCCTTTCCTCTCCCTGCTTTCATTCTAGGCTGGAAACTAGTCAGATTTCTCCCCCCAGGTGGCAGTTTACTCCAAATAGTATTCTAATGTCACCGTGGCCCCCAGTCACCCCAGCCCTGACTTTATTGCCCTATGACCAATATGGGAATTATTTCTACATCTTAAGCTCATTTCAAGCTTTTGAGGTTTCCAAAGTAAAAATTTTCTCAGTATTAAAAAAAAATCCTCTTAATTAAAAAAAAAAGTCTTAGTATGGAAATTTTCAAATATTTCAGTTACTTTTTAAAGAAAACTTTACATCTGTTTTCTTGGCTTGAGGTTTGGCATCCATCCTTCTCTTAGGAGTAAACTCAAATATTTATAGATGATTTGTTTTGCCTTGGAATTCAAGAGACTTAAGAATTTTATGAATGCTGAGATGCAAACCATGACAATAATGACCTTATCTTCACAACTTCAGCAATATAATGATATCAGCATTCTGAACAGACCATGCCCCTCTGCCTAATGGTACAGCAGAGGAAAAGTGGATGAGCCGTGACTTGATGCTGAGGACAGGAATTGAGGCTTGTCTCTAAATCGTTGTTATTATTTGTTGGCTCTGACAGAAAAATTCACCATTATACAACTATGACCTGGCAATATGCTCATACTAGAAATGTAATAGGATCTGTACTGTTCAAACAAATGAGCCAGGTTCTTCTGGAATTCAGCTGAATGTGAAGGTGTCCTCACCATGACCAGCCTTGTGACACCCAGCTCACAGTGACACAGGGCTGTGTCTAGCACTCAGGCTTAGTGATTGAGCTTTGTGGTCTGCAGGCATCCCGGGCTGCATGTGAATTCCCCAGTCCAGTAGCTTTCCTTCCCATGTTTATAAAAGAGGCTCTGACCTTCCCTACACAGGATGTTTGCAATAGCGACTCTCAACTGTGGAATTTGCTTATTTAACTGGTTTAATTCTGCTTGGTTGATGGAGTTCAAAGTAGAAAGTCTTTTGGGGGTAAGGTTTATGTATCATTTACTAAGCTTTAGTTGCACGTGCCAGAAAATCTGATCCAAATTGGCTTTAGCAGAAAAGGATTTTACTGGTCCATGTGACTGAAGAGTCCAGAGCTGCTTGTGGCACCGGCTGTGGCCCAGCCCTGGGCTCAAGCAGTGCCGGCAGAGCCCAGGTTCTCTCTCCAACTCTAGTCGAGCGCTCCTCGGCATGGCTGTGCTCTCAGGCTCTCCCCAGTGGTGACAAAACCTTGCAGCAAGTCCAGACAGAAGTGCCTGTGAAAGAGGCAGTTCCGGCAGCTCCCACACAAGCCCTTGGTCAGATGCTGATGTGGATCAGCCTTGGTTCCAAAGCTCTGCTGTAGCACAAGGAGGGCACTGGGTCTAATTCTGCAAATGGGTCCCCTTCAAGTGCGGCGCAGTGGAAACAGACACACTGTGCTGGTTCCAAAACCAGAGGCATAGATGCTCAGTAGGAAAAGCAACCAATTTCCACTGACATTTATTGATTCAAGTCAATGCGATGTACTGACACCTGGATATATGAAGAGGGCTCTGCAGGGGCACAAAGCTTTGTAAAAAGCACTGCTTCTGGCCTGTAAGGATTGCAGCTGAGTCGTGGACAGCTGTGTGGGTATGAGTCTCAAATCACAAGCTCGAGTGCCGGAAATGTAAGCATTCTATTGAGTCCTCGTTTTCAGCCACGTCTCAGAGTGGGAGTTGAGAAGAAGCGTCAGGTGTATGCCGTCTCTGCCCACTCAGGTTTGCTTCTGGGTCTTCAGTTATCATTAGTTCTGAAGCTGGGCCCTGCTGCACTCACAAGGTCCTGACATCCCAGCTCTGATGGAACAACAGCAGAGTTTCCTGCAAGCAGAGAGCTGGCTCTCCCGTGCCTTCTGGGCTGAAGGGGTCTTAGTTGGGTGAGCACCACTTGGCAGCGGGGCTGCTTGAGGCTTTTTAGACCAGTGTGCTTGTTGGTCTCCTTACACTCAGATCTCCTTAGTTTGGGGTTTGGTTTGGTTTGGTTTTGTCCTCCCTTTCCTGTGACAACCTAGAAAGGACTATTTTAAGGTACTATGCCATCAACTTGTACCACGCTTCCCTCTCACCCTCCTCTCTCTCAAGACCTAAGAAATGTTACAGAGTCTGAGAGTCAGGGAACCTTTGCTCTTACTCAGCACACATTCTTCTAAACCCACTGGATTTTCTATGTAAATGAGCCTTTCCTAGTCCTCACAGGGTTTTGATCTTTAATTCCTAAAAGCAACAAATGCTTTATTCATTTAACAAATATTTATTGGGCACTTACTATATGTGATTATGGTGTGTGTTGGAGATATTACAGTTAATAAAATAGTCAATGTGCTTAACCTCATGGCACTTACATTCTAGAGAGGGAGATTAGGTTAGAACGATTAGATTAGATAGATAGACAGATAGACAGGGTAGATAAAAGCCATGCTGTAGACTAAATATGGTGGAAAAGCTTTGAGGCATGTTATCAATGAGATATTACTTAGAGCATTTCTTTGGAGAAATGACCATAGGAGTTCAAGACTGGAAACAAAGAAACCACAGAGGAGGCTGCTGAACAGACACCACAAGAACGGATATTCCCTGGGCCAGACTGGTGGCAGGGGAGCGGGTGAGATGTAATCAAATTCTGAGCATGTTGAAGGTCTATACTCCAGTAGGGTGTACTGGTGGATTGGCACTGGGAATGAGAGAGATATGGAAGTCACAGTTGACCCAGGTTTTGAGTGTGAGCTCCCTGATGGATGAAACCTACCTGGAGAGGAAACTCAGGGAGCAGGCTGGAGAGGAGGTTAGGGCATCACAGTTAAGTCTAAATGTGATTAATTTGAGATGCTTACTTGGATACTTGATTTCAAGGTCCAATCAGTAATTGATACGGTGAGTCTGGCATTTAGGGAAAGGTTAAAGAATAGATCAAGCTTGGAGGATTATCAGATATAAATGGTGCTTAAAGTCACAGGACCTGAGGTGTGAGTGTGAATAGGAAAGGTGGAGCCTTGGGGAAGCTGAGAGGACCCTGAAAGGGCTGGCCTCCACTTCTTCACTCCTTCTCGGAGGCTGTCGACGGGGAAAAAATGCACAATGTGAGAGTTGTGAGTTAAGTTTTATTGGGGGCAAAATGAGGACTGTAGCCCGGGAGACAGCCTCTCAGATAGTGCTGAGGAACTGCTCTGAAGAGATGGGGTGGGCAGGCCAGTATACACGTGATTTCGGTGAAGGGGGTACGTGTAATCAAGCACACATTTTGGCAGAAGTTCGCTGCCAGTCACAAGCAGATGTCTCTATCAATGATTTTAGTGCTTTTCTAGATAGGAGAAAATGCGAGAAGCTGTGCTCTTAAAATCTTCTCCTGAAAATATCTAAGTATCTGAAGGCCTGTTCTGCCAGTTCTTTCCAGAGCACAGAGGGCTTCGTTCCTGAGCTCCGTCCTGAGCTCCTTTCAGGGTGTGTTAAAGGTCAGCGACTGCAGTGACCTAATCTTTGTAGAGTCAGATGGCAAGTGACAATTTTCAGTTGGCAAGACAGACGAAGGCAGTGTTAGCAACCTTGGCACTGCTGGGTCCTCTGGGACCTCTCCCACAAGACATGGTGGCAGGCGTCTTCCTTGCTTCTTGGGTCATCCGTTGTTTTGTGCGGCCCAGGTGGTAAAGCTCTGCTCAGCTGCCCCAGGAAGGGATGGCCCCGGGGTGGGGGAATCTTGCCAAATCTCAGGTCTGGTCTGAGATTTAAGTTAGTCATGGTTTCAAGTAGAAGCAGTGTTTAAAGTTGATTTTGAAGAATGAGTGGAATTTTAAGAGGTCAGAGGTTGGCATTTTTTTTCCTCTAGGGCCAGACAGCCCGTATATCAGGCTTTGGGGGCCAAGAGGAAAACTGAGGCTATGTATCGACACTTACGCAACAAGAGAGAAAACAATCTTCCACAAATTTTTACTGATAAAAACTGAATTATAATAATAATTGAGAACTTTTTTTGTAATCCAAGTCTACTGATGGGTAGAATGGGATTCTCTTTATGGGAGAACGTTTTCACCTTGAGTTCACTATTTAGCGCCCCTCATCACGATAGATCACAAATGTTCAGCTATCAATGCTGATCTAGGATGGGATTTTACCTGTTTCATCTTTGAAAGTGTGCTCACACACAAAATATTCTTCTTTTGATTCATTTTTTTTCAACCAGCCGTGGCCCATGGGAGAACAGGGCATGGCTGGATGTACCGAGTCCTCGGGGCCTCTGAGCTCCCGACGCCCCTTCGGTACGTGCTCTGGGAGGGGCGGTGGGGCTCCTGTAAGGGGCTGATGCCGAGCTCCCTCAGGGAGTAGTGAGAGGCCATCTGGCGAGCCCGTTTGGCCAGAGGCCCGGGAAAGCCCTCTTGGAGTCCTCTCCACAGCCCCCCGCACTGAGAAACCAGAGGCCCCACTGCTCTGAGGACTCCTGCCCCTGCCGCCCCCAGAGGGAGCCCAGCCTGGTGGAGCGCAGCTGTCCGCAGTCCTCGGGCTGAGCGACAGCTTCTCCAAGGAGGGCTGCATCTCCTCACATTTCCCCCCCGAGGACTGTCCCTCAGCCAAGGGCGCCACACAGAGTGAATAACTCCCACAGTGAATATCCCCTCTTTGACCCGCTGTGTGCATCCCACCTGCCATTGGACTCTGCCTGCTATACCTATTCCAGGTGAACAGGGCGGTTACGGCCAGAGGCATAACTCGGGCGCAATGAGGAAGGCACAGGAAGGGGCCTATAACATGAAGTTTTCAGGCACGTGCTAATAGGAGCACTTGGTACAGCAAAGATCTATCTTTTTATCCATTTTAACATTTAATAAAAAGGCAAAACTACTGCTTTGCTTTTAGAAGGACCTGCAAGTAGTCTATTAGGAATGCTATGTAATCAAAGAGAAAGATACTGACATATGGTATGTTATACTTTATGTGTTTTTACCCAGTTATCTACCTCCCCAAACTAATTAAGTGATTAGAATGTATATAAAACAAGTCTAGTCCTAGGTTAGGAAATAAAAATTACAGATTCTTCTCCATCTTTCTTCTGCAGCAAATACCATGGAGAGATGAGAAATAATTTTTAAACATAATAAGTAGGGTTATGTCAGCTGCAGCAACAAGCCCCCAAATCTCGATTTCTTAGCACAAGAAGAGTTGTGGTGGGCAGTTTCCCCTGTGTTCTGATCCAGGGGTCTCCATCCCTCCCACTGTGGCTGTATCCTGGAGACCCCTTCAGGCAGCCAGTGATAGGAAAGGGAGGGTGCAGAAAACCCTCCTTCTCACTATTTGGGCGTAGAAGCAACATCCATTACTGTCTCTTGGCAGCCGCTCCCGGGGCCAGAGCTGTGCTGACGCGGGAAGCACACGAGTGTGTGGGAAACTAGCTAACACAGCAGACCCCCTGCATGCGACTTGTTCATTCCATAAAGAGTAAGGTTACATCATCTTAGATCCCAACAGAAATTAAGAAAACAAAGGCCTCAGCTAGCCCTACGCCAGGTATCAAAGCATGTGCGTTACAAATGGACAGTGCACGTTAGTCGGTTTTCTAGTCGCACTTCGGTTGCCTTGCTGATCGCCAGCTCGGTACCTCCTTTGTAGCGATCCAGCGCAGAAGAGGCGGGCTCCCATCGCGTCTGTTCACACCGGTTGTGGTTTTCGGAAGCTGTCAATTGTGTCAATACCATATTGGAAACTTGGAAATGCCCCCTACCATGCACACTTTTTCTTGATCACTGTGGAATACCAAAGCCAATTGTATGTCATTAGCCTGCTACTGACATTAGTCAAGTCATGATTAACAGCTACTTCCATAAAATGTACTTTAAAGGCCGAAATATCTTCATAAATATGTTCACTTGGAATTTTTCTAGGTTGTATTTTTTCTAAGACCTTCTAAATCCAGACTGTATAACCAAAGCATTGATAATAGGAAAAGTTTAAAGACCACTAGTAAATCGACATAATTTTAAATGGATGTTTTAAGATTCCTTCCCTATTTAAAAATTATGTGCTTCTGAGAATTTTTCTGTGTTCATCTTTGTGTTTCATATTCACCATCGCAAGTGAAAGTAGAGAACCAAGAGTATCAGCCTTTCTGTATGTCAGTACCATCGTCAAAATGGGACAGTGTGATTTTAAACAAATACATGATCGAGAAGATGAAGAGCAACTTTATGTTAGTTCCTAAAAATTCAAATTTCAGAATTGTCAATGGTATACAAATGCATATAATAACAACTGAATATTTAGTGTATAGCCACTCACCAAATCCCTGTCCTTTGAATTATGTGTGTGTGCGTGTGTGTGTGTGCACACGCTCCCACATGTGTGGGGGAGGGGAGGCTATGTGTGCTCTCTTGTTTGTGTAAAACATAAGGGTACACTTTTCACTTTTCTACACCTCTTCATGCAAGACATGTTGTTGGCTGTGAGAGGTCAGATTTTAAACAAAAGACAACTTATGGAGTAATTATTCATAATATACATATTTTTTACAGCTGGATTCATATGTTTCCACTAATATATTAAATATTTAATAGTACAGGATTCAACTTATGCTGAACAATCTTTGTTCTGTAATAGTTCAGACATACAAAGGACTATTGAGAATAACAATTTTTACATCCGTGACTTACTATGCACAGCCTAAGGGGGAAAAGTACAAGTTTCCAGTAAGCTTCCTATATAAGCCTTCCCCAGGGCCACCCCACCCCCAAATCAAATATCATTTTACTTTATTTTTATATATAAATATTTGTATAACATTTATGTAAATGTTTACGTAAATGTGTGATACCCTATATATCTTTATGCAACTTGTTTTTGCTGTCAATATTATTCACATTTTGCCATGTTGATACAGTAGATCTAGTTTATCTGAAGTTCTGTATAGAATACAATTTTAATACTACACCAAACTAGATATATCCGTCCTCCTCTTGAGGGACGTTTGTCTCCTGTTTGAATGTATTTATTTCTTTGTGCTGTTAAAAGCCCTGCCTCGGTGGGTGGCTGGGCTCAACAAGTTACCACAGACTGGTCGGCTTACAACAGACACGCCCTCTTCCACCTGGAGGCTGCCCGTGGGGTGTCAGCCGGGCCGCGCTTGGAGGCACGCACCCCTCCAAGAGTCCTGACTTCTCTCTCCCAACTCCTGGGGTCCCAGTGCTCCTGGGCTTGTGGCTGCACGGTCCAGCCTCTGCCTCTGTGACCACGTTGCCTTCCCCTCCTCTCTGCATCTTCCCCTTTCTGTCTCCTTAAGGACTTAGGGGCCGCCTGGGTAGCCGAGAATGATTAACTTAATTACGTCTGCAAAGACCCTGTTTCCAAATAAGGTCCCTTTCACAGGGTCCAGGTAGACGTGAATTTGGGAGCCACCATTCAGCCGGGCAGCCAGTGCCTCTGAGCACGTCCAGGAGTGGAATTGGTGGGTCATCTCCAGCTGTCCTCAGAACAGCTCCCACAGCAGCTGCACTTACTCACGTCCCCACCAATGGGACAGAGGCTTCCCTATGTGCCCCTGCACAACCTACACATGCTCATTGGCAGGCTTTTTTTAATTTCCGTCAACCTAAAGGACAAGAAACGGTAATGCATTATGGTCTAGCTTTGCATGTCCCTGGCGTCTAGGGAGTTTGATCAACTTTTCATATATTTATTGGCCATGGAGGTTTCCTCTTCTGTGGATTAACTAATTGAACACTTTGCCCCATTTTCTATAGTGATTTCATATTTTTATTGATATTGAAAGATCTTTATATATTCTGGGTGTGGTACATATATACAATGGAATATTACTCAGCCATAAAAAAGAATGAAATCATGCCATTTGCAACAACATGGATGGACTTAGAGACTGTCATACTGAGTGAAGTAAGTCAGACAAAGAGACAAATATATGATATCACTTATATGTGGAATCTAAGAAAAGGGTACAAATGAACTTATCTATAAAACAGAAAAAGTTACAGATGTAGAAAACAAACTTATGGTTACCAGGGGTTGGGGGGAAGGATAAACTGGGAGATTGGGATTGACATATGCACACTACTATATATAAGACAGATAACTAATAAGCACCTACTGTATAGTACAGGGAACTCTACCCAATACTCTGTAATGGCCTATATGGGAAAAGACTCTAAAAAAGAGTAGATATATGTGTATGTATAACTGATTCACTTTGCTGTACACCAGAAACTAACACAACATTGTAAATCAACTATACTCCAATAAAATTTTTTTTTAAAAAAAGAAAGAAATGGAAGAAGCAAAATGTCCAGAACTAAAGAAGGATTTAAGAATTCAACTTCAAGAATCCTAAATTTTAAATAACAAAAGAAAAAGTAGAAGATACTAAAGATATGATAGAAATACAAATTGAAAAATTCAGATTGATTCATAATTATAATAAATCAATTAACCATAAATCATGTCAATCATAATAAACATAAATAAGTTTAAAATTTCTATATTAAAAAATAAAAGATCTTTAGATATTCTGGATCCTAAATCTCTGTCACCTAAGTTTATGACAAATATCTTCCAATCTGTGGCTTATATTTTTATTTTTTAAATGTATGTTGATACAACTTTTTAAACTTTAATGTAGTTGAATGTATCTGTAGTTTCCCTTTATTGTTGTGCCTTGTTTGTAGCATTCCTCCATCCTCAAATCATAAAGATATTCCCTATTCTTTTTATTCTAAAAGTACTAAGTTTTGCTTTTAATATTCAGGCATTCAGTTACATTGAATTTTTGTGTGTGTGTATGATGTGATATTGTAATCTAATTTTATTTTGTTTTCCTTTGAATGACCTAAAGTCCCAGAATAATTTATTAATCTACCATGTTATCTCTGTCATATATTTTTAAATATATGAGTATATATATATATATGAATATTCCTTTCTTGCTTTTGTCATGAAGGTAGCATTTTTAATTAAGTACTGTGGATTATTCAATAAATTGTGTTGTATATTTTTAAAATATTAGGTTCTCACTTCATATCCTATACCAATGCAAGTTTGAGGAGGATCAAATATTTAATGTAAAATAAAAGCTCTGGAAGAAGAAAATTTAGAATAATACTTGTATAATTTTTTTCTTAAAGGCCTTTAGTCACAATAATAGAAGGTGATAATGGTAGAAAGCTCAGAGAGATATTGCCATATAAATAAAAACAAATACTGAAAAACTATACATAAAAGTATAAAAACAAGAAGCTGAGATACAAACTTGCGAAATGATTAAAATTATAGACAAAAGGAGTATGGCACCAGAAAAATAAGCAGAGAACATGAACAGAAAATATGCAAAATAAAATGTAAACAAACAAAAAAAATTCGCTAGTATTCAGATTAAATCAAATAAAAAATTCTCATCCTTTCTGATGTGCACACTTTGCCTCGACCAACTTCCCTAGTAACAGTGCGAATTTTTTTATGGTAATACCCAGTGGTTCTAAGGTTGGATAGTAATTTTAGAAGGTGATTTGATAATGGAATAAAAAGCTAGACATTTTTGATTTTTTTCAGTCATTAATTCCAACTCCTAAGATTCTCTCAAGATAATTACCATCGAACAGTGGTATCACTAAAAACTAAAAATGGAAATAATCTACTTGTTTAGCAATAGGAACCAACTGAAGCACACACTAAAATGCAGACAGTAGTATTGGTGAGTATTAGTAGTAGGGATGCCTTTTTTCTTCAATATTTGTGTATCTATATCTTTCCTTTATTTTTACAATGCACTTATGCCATAATTTCTGGTGGTTAAAAAATATAGAAAAATTTTCAGGGACTTCCCTTGTGGTCCAGTGGTTAAGACTCCATGCTTCCAGTTCTGGGGGCACGGGTTCAATCCCTGATCGGGGAGCTAGGATCCGACATGCCACGCGGTGCAGCCAAAAAAAGAAAAAACAAGTTTTCCTCATAGTTGGGCCTTTTGCACTATGAATTTGAAAAGTAATTCTCCCATAATTTCTGGTTCTTTTATAGTATGACTTTTGAGGTTTTTTTTTTTTTTTTTTTTTTTTTTTTTTTGCGGCACGCGGGCCTCTCACTACTGTGGCCTCTCCCGTTGTGGAGCACAGGCTCTGGATGCGCAGGCTCAGCGGCCATGGCTCACGGGCCCAGCCACTCCGCGGCATGTGGGATCTCCCTGGATTGGAGCACGAACCCGTGTCCCCTGCATTGGCAGGCGGACTCTCAACCACTGCGCCACCAGGGAAGCCCTGACTTTTGGTATTTTAAATCATCAATGCATTTGGAGTTTATTGTTATGTAATGTGAAACTGTGGCTGACTTTTTTCCCCCAAAGGACCACTATTTATTGTGTACAACAGCTTTTCCACAATGATTTGAGGTGCAATATTTATCATATATTAAATTAATTTATATATTTGGGCCAATTTCTGAATTTTTGTAATGGATTATTTTATATATATAAATTTATTTTATTTTACTTATTTTTTTTTTTGGCTGCGTTGGGTCTTCATTGCTGTGCGCAGGCTCTCTCTAGTTGCGGCGAGTCAGGGCTACTCTTCGTTGCGGTGCGCAGGCTTCTCATTGTGGTGGCTTCTCGTTGGGAGCACAGGCTCTAGGCATGTGGGCTTCAGTAGTTGTGGCACGCGAGCTCAGTAGTTGTGGCTTGCGGGCTCTAGAGTGCAGGCTCAGTAGTTGTGGTGCATGGGCTTAGTTGCTCCGCGGCATGTGGGACCTTCCCGGACCAGGGCTCGAACCTGTTTCTCCTGCATTGGCAGGCGGATTCTTAACCACGGTGCCACCAGGGAAGCCCTGAATTTTCTATTTTGTGAAATTGATTTTTCTGTCTGTATTTACATCACTAAGAGGTAAATTATTGAGGCTTTATAATATGTTAAACCAGAGCTTATCCCCTTCATTCTTCTTCTTTCACACATTTTCTTCTAGCTTTTCTTGCTTATTTTTCCATATGAGTTTGGGAACTACTTTGTTTAATAGTTAGACACTTGTTAGACTTAAAAGAGAATATGAATTTGATTTCATTTTTCAAAAAGTAGAAAAACCATCATAAGAAAATTGAAAAGACAAATGGCAAAGAAGAAATCAATGTTTGTAACTCATATTCTAGAAAAAAAGGTTTATTCCCTTAATATACAAATCAATAAGGAACAGAGAAATAGCCTCCATAAGTGGGCAAGAAATAAAAAAAAAAGATTTGACAGAAATGGAAAGATATTCAATATTACTCCTCATAAAAAACACAAGTACACTGAGAGCTTCATGACAAAGAAACTGGTACTGGAATTGCCACTTGCCGTAAACAACCAGAAATTGGGGAAGACATATGGAGCATCTGTTTTCATGTTGGACAACAGGCGAGTGGGTCTAGGATGCCCGAGGAGATGGGAAATTGAGGTAAAGTCCACAATTGCCCATTTTTCTGCCTGGAGCACTTTCCAAGCTGCAGCACAGGGAGGGAAGCCCACCGTGGCATGGGTTCGTTCTGAATGGGAGAGACAAATTGAGTTTGGAGAGGCTGAGCAACTGGAGTTTACAGAGCAGATTCCCAGAGGAGAGTGAATCCGAGATAGAAGGAGCTCAAGAAATCTGCAGAGGGACCCGTGAGTCCTTGGCTGAGCAGGAAGCGTTGTGTGAAGGGGACACTTTCAGGGCAGGGCAAAGAACGACTCTCAGGAAGCTGTGAGGCAAATAGTCCTCAGAGTTTATGCAGCATTGGGAGCAGTGGTTCCAACCAGCCGAATGAGAGAGTGTGTCACATCCGAGGACATTCAGGAGAGAGCCCAGAGTCACGTGGTAACTGCAGGCCTGGCACCGAAGACTACACACTCCAAGCAAAACATAAAAGCAAGCCTTGGAAGGACTGAGCTGATCTACATGTGACTCCCTGGTGCCAGCACAAACGCAGCAACACTGTTTAAAGAAGACAACAAGATCTAGATCCTCACCATGGCAGTGTTCATAGCTCTAGCAACCACCAAATTTCATTAGCAATGGGCAGAAACAGTAAAACATAACCCATAACTAGGAGAAAAGTCAGTCAAAAACAGACCCAGAAAGGGCAGAGATGATGCAATCATCAGACAAGGATATAAAAACACTTTTTAAAATATGCTCAAGGATTGAAAGAACAACAAAAACACAATGAGGATAGAACTGGAAAGAATGAAAAACAACCAGTGGAAATTTCAGGGCTGAAAACACAATCTTTGCAATGAAAAATTCATCTGATGGTCGGAACAGCAGGATTTTTATTGAAGCCTCTTGATTTCTTTGACTCTTCTGGCTCCTTGTCCTGTGATAAAGGAATGATCCATCCCACATACTTCAGAGCTGGAAAGATTATGTGAGCATTGCTAAGATGAATAAACCTTCCTCTGAGTTTATGAATACCCAACCAATGCTGAAAACATAGAATGCTATACAAGTGCAAATGTTCATTAATTGAAGTAATCACTCAATTCCTGAGTCTACTAGAATTTTACTAATAAGGAAAATCTGTGCAGACAGGTCAAACATTTTCAACAAAATAGTCAAATATATTAAATTTTATATTATCTGTTATAGACAGTAGTAAAATACATCTTTTGTTCATTCTTAACATTTTAATATTTTTTGTTAATATTGTGGTGAGTTAAGAATTACAGGGAAAAGATACATAATTGGGAGACTGGACCAGATTTTAAGATCCTTTAGAACTCCATGATTTTATAATTTCTGAGATTTTGAGAGTTTAGGGTTTCCCAGTCTCAGTGAATTTAATTTACTAGGAAAATAGAGATGAAATGATCAATAAATAAGGATTTTCAATTTATTTCCTTTGCCTCGTAGGATACAATTTGATAATGCTTAATTGTGTATGAAAAGATGAAATTACAGCAAATTTCTAACTTCTATTTAGTAGATCTCTTCATTAAAATCATTTTTTTAAATCTTTCAGTGAATAACCCTATACCTTCCAATTTGAAATCTGAAGCAAAAAAGGCTGCTAAAATTCTAAGAGAATTCACAGAAATAACTTCCAGAAATGGACCTGATAAGATCATTCCTGGTAGGTAATAAAATATATACTTTTCACTTCTACATCTGCTCTGTTCCTTAACTTACCTTCTCAACCCTTGACTTCACACAGGTCCTCAGACCACCTTTCTCCTCTAAGCCCGTCTTCCCGGCTGGTGTCCTGGGCAGCCTCCCTCTCCCACCCGCCTTGTAAGACTCCCTCTCCTCCTCCCCTTTGCAGGGCCCATGGCCCTAAGTACCCTGTGTCCTTTTCCACTTCCACTTTCCTCAAACTCACAGGTCCTTGTCCTCAATTTCTGAGGACTTTTGCAAACTCATCTTGCTAACTCACTAGCTAATCTCATAAATAAATTTTAATTTTGTGTTTTTTTTCTTTCTAGGTAAGATAGTTATACTTTATAGTGGTTTAAGAAGACTAATCAATGATTCCCAGCACAGCTACACATCTGTATTCCCTGGGTCATTAAAGTGCAGTTCCTAAACTCCCCCCGCACCCCGACCTGCTGAATCAGACCCTGGGAGCAGCGTGGCCAGGATTACAAATTTTATCACGTCTCTAATGTGATTCTCCTGTAGTCAGGCTGACCACACAAGACCTGGTCCAGAGGCAAGCCTTTGGGAACCACTGTCTGTTCGTTACTACTACCAGTTATTTCTAAAAGGTGTTTCCGAGAATACCTACCTGATGCAAAGACACTCATATGCAGACTAGCTTAGGCAGCTGCGGGCTAATTTCCCTCTTAGTGCAAAACTCTCATCCTGCATTAGAGAAACCAGTTTAATTTCTTAAGCCAGATTTTCTGAAGTTATTTAACAGACCTTTAAGGGTTGTAAAAATTTCTAATTTGTTGTTGTTATAGTAATAATATTAAGTGTTGTTATTTTGGCCCAGCCACTCCTCCCATCTTAAGAAAACAGCGCTTCATAGAGCCTTGCTACTCGAAGGCAGATGACCACATCTGGGCATCACCTGGGAGCTTGTTAGAAATGCAGGACCTCAGGCTCCACTCCAGCCTGATGAATCAGAATCTGCATTTTTCACAAGATCTCCAGTGAGTTACATGCACGTACAAGTTAGAGAAGCACTGTGTAACACTTGAAGAAAATTCAACCAGAAGAACTCAATTTTCTTTAGCTCTATTCTGAAGCAGAAGACAAGACATTTCTCAATATACAGCAGCATCTACATACATGCCAGGCTAGCCCAATTTACAGATAAGCTGTATTTCCTACCATAAAAACATTTGGGTATGGATTTTTTCTCGTGGATTTTGTCCAGCAAAATTCTGCCTTGACTTTATTCTGCTTCCAGTCAAGGGCCACCCGACTCCCTTTCACTGGGTGTAGCTCAGAAAATGAAAACCCGTTTACACAGCAGCCTGAATAAGGGAAGTCCTGCAGGGGTGCGGGCTGTGTGTCTGATGGAAGCCAGAGAGGCCACAGCTGCCAGATGACCAAGCCTCATCTTTCCTTGGGATGAGGAGGGAGGGCCCATTACGTGCACATTAAAGCTAGGGAGGTGTATTATGTGATAGGAGATAAAATCTAAAAAATATTTTAAAACAAAATGCCCAGACCTTTAGACTTTCTTAGGCTGTGAGTTCACAGTCCTTTGGTGTGAGGGGCTCTGAGAAGTAAGTGAAACTCAATTTAGAGAGTAAATCTGCAATCAGTGCATCTACTTTACAAATGAAGAGCCAATTGGACAGTTATTTAGGGGTTATTGGTATTTTAATGTCCCTGAATCTGGGTGGATAAGATATAAAAACACACCTGACATTTGAACTATGTTCATTTTAAAAATATACTTCTGTTATACCTAATGTTTCTGAATAGAGGCAATACTCACTGTAAAAGCACTGAGAATGGTGTGTGAGGATATTCTACCAACAAGTGTTGTATGAACAAACCTACCTGATGTATAATGAAGCTGTCAACATCAGTACCATGTGTCACACCCTTTAGAACACAAGCTAAGGCACACTTAGTTGATGACCATCAGAGAGAAGAGAGCCTTACTTCTAAACCTTGTTTAAGTACCAAGAGCTCCAGGAATGGTCTGTGTGTTACCCTCCTCGTGCTCTTGGTTGAATCGTCTCTGAGAGTCTGTTATTAATTTAAACTTTGAAATGGTGTGCATAAGTGTATTAGAAATTTAGTGTTTCCTAGGGACACCCACAAAGCCTTTCTTGTGTATTTGAGTACACTGTCTGGTTTGACTTCCTTGACAGAATATTTGACTAAAATGATGATAAATTAAGCTACCTTAAAAGTAACATTGGGATCCAAGAATAATTTCCAATGTTTAGGCTTCCTTTGTTATTTGAAAGATGTACTATTGTGTAAATAAATCCACAGACTAGTAAGGCACTGTGTTTAGTGGGTACCTAAGTTAATAACCTTCCTTTTATGTAACAAACTTCCCTGAAATGTGAATAAACCAATATTTTGTAAATTGAATTATATTTTCAGTGCACTGGTAGTTATGTGTTATTCCAATACTGATCAGATCACTTTATAAAGTCAAAAAACTTTTTAAAGTGGCAAAATCATTTAATTTTACTGGTTTTGAATCCAGATTTTCATATTAATAGCAGCTGAACTCAACAGTGTGGCTCTAAGTTCCAACGTCCTGCTGCACACTGCATGTCAGTCACTTTGGAAGTCTCTCCTTAATATTATGTAGGTCTTAATTTCTTTGAAAATACTTTTATAACTTTTAAAATTATAAATTATGTTGTAAATTAATTGAAATCTCCAAATTATTTGTCCTGCTACTAGATATCAGTACAGTCTCAACCCAGTGTCTCATTTCTTGTGTCCATTGCAGGATCCTGAGCACCTGCCCTGTCGGGTTAGGGCCACCAAAGGCTCAGGCTTCTCTGTCCTGGGGCGGTTTCTTCGCAGTTCCCTGTGCTGCTGAGGCGAGGGAGGCCCTGGTCCCGGGAAGCAAACCTGCATGCACAGGCCTGCTGAGCTGTCACCTGCCCAGTGCTCACCTGTCTTCATCTTTTGCAGCACACGTCATTGCCAAAGCCAAGGGCCTGGTGGTCCTGTCTGCGATAAAAGCTGGGTTTCTGGTCACTGCGAGAGGTGGCAGTGGGATCGTGCTGGCGCGCCTTCCAGATGGAAGTAAGCTAGCGTCCCTTCACTGGGAGGGGCGGAGAATCCTCGTCCCTTTTTTGTTCTGTTTCCACTGTGAACAGGTTTTGTAGGGAGAGAGACAGGTTTTCCGGTGCCGCCTGGACTACCTTCCTCGGGCTGCTCCCTCCGTTTTCTCCATGGTCAGCCAACCCGTGAGACTCAGAATACCAGAAGAGGGGGCCCCCGTCTTTACACACTTTGTTGTCCTTCCATGGAGCATATACTAAACATTGACATTGTATTTCTGTTGTTACATGTGCATTCTTATTCCTCAGCTTCACCTTACAGTTGCTTTCTTTTGTTTTATGGAAGCTTTTTTCCCCCATTTTTCCTGTTCGAGATCTTAAAAACTGAAACATTTTAAAGAATATCCCCAGGGCAGAATCAAATTACGATCAGTATAATTTGGTTTTACTTTCTCGGGCGAAATCTAATACTTGCTTTTTCAGACATGACATCAAAATATGTTTGCTTGAATCCCAAGAACCAACATATATAATATTTAAAATGTGTGTAGGTGTGTCATAACCAACTAAAAGGCTTTTATATGAATTTAACATTTGCTGTTCAGTTATATAATTGAACACGTTTTTCTGTTAATAGCTCTTTTTAGTGTAGATAATTTAATTTTATTTTGAGGGAGAACATGGGCCATCCACTGACAGGAGATACATCGGCATTTGGGGGGCGCACGGCCCCAGAACTTGAGTCAGCGGGATTTGTTGTCCCCTGTGAGGCGTCCCCACAGCAAACGTGAGTTTGCCCCTGAGGTTGTGGCTCAGATTCCATAGCTCTGGGCTTGGCTACGAAACAAACAATGACAACATTCTCTTCTTCTCAAGAAAAGAAGCATTACCCAAATTTTCATGGGCAGATTCCCAGCAGTACAACCAGACAAGTAGGCACACTCAAATCGAGTCCACCGTGAGATGCACTCTGAGTCTGCAAGGAGCCCCCAGCCCTGCAGGTCCGAATGGTCATGGACCGGTGACTGTCAGAAAAGGGGGGGGAGCCGTCGACACCTGGGGCTCCTATCAGAACCTCAGGTGGACCTTCCTACTGGGTTAGATACCTAAGTTTCTGTCCCCCATCTTCCCAAGTAACTGCTGGTCACTCTGCAGAGGGTAATGTAAAAGCCACCCAGTGGGGCACAGCAAATCCCCAGACCCTGGCCAGGTGGGCAGTTTTTAAACAGGGACAGTCCCTAACATAGGAAGTGGAAAATAACTTTGAGATTATGAGACATTAATTTCTGTAATCAAAACCCCTCTAAACCCAGATAGATTAGTTATGGGTATATTCAAGCACTAGCCTGTCATCTAGAATACATGATAGCAAGAAAAATTAGGCTTAGGTAGCTACTGAGCGTTTTCAGAAAGTACTTCATCTAGACTATCCCACCCACCCCCCAATTATTTTTTTCTAGACTTGTTTAACACAATTGTGTCTAGATCAGGAAAAATAGGCACACAGTAATCCTGAAATGTACCATATCATGGCAAATGGAATTATTGTACTTAGTTTCCAAATGTAAGGATATGTATCTTGTTAGAATTTTAATAATCTTGAATTTATAACCTATGTCTTGTGCTTCTACTAGGCACAAAGTGTGTCAAAACAGTTTTTGCCCTCCAGGATTTACAATAGAAATGGTTTAGTATTATGCTACCCTTAGAAGTGATTATAATAAAATCTTTTGAATCCATTTGCTCTCTTATATCTATGATAAATACTAACAAAAGACTAGAATTCCAGCTCAATTATTTTGTAAAACATTATGAATACTGATGGTTGTAATTATCAAATGCTATGTATATTTAATTGGTGAGAATTCAATAGTTTGGTATTAGGCATGTTTGTAGGGAAAGATTAGAAAACATAGACTTGTGAGTTTATGAGGCTCATAATGAATACCTAACACCTTTCAAACCTTTTTAACTTAAAAAATTATATATATTTATTAAAGAACATTTAAAAACATGGGCAAAAATGCCAAAATCTCATCATTTTAAGAAGAAGCACTATTAATTCACATTTTAGCATTTTTCCTCCCCATATTTATGTGCCAAGGAGTGTTAATATTAGAGTAAATGTTGGTTTGTTTTTATTAGAATGGTCTGCACCTTCGGCCATCGGGATAGCTGGGCTTGGTGGAGGATTTGAACTAGGAATAGAGGTGAGTGGGTGATGTGTGTACATACAATTGCCCTATTCTCTAAAAGCAACTGATACATGAAAGTTGGGTGGTCGCCTACTGTTCTTGTTTAACCACCTATGGAAATTGTTCCCTTTTATTTTCTTGACTCTCTACCTGAAGCTGTGTAATGTTTATAATTTTTCTCCTTTTCCTTCATTGAGAGTAGAGTCTCTTTCATTCACCATCTCATCTGTTTCCATCTTTAGCACATCTGTAGAACACTTATTCTCAGATCTGACAAACTACAATTGGCAGTTTATGGCTTCTGATTGCAGAGTCATGGGTGCAAACAGCTCAATGCCATGTATCAACATTTGTGGCAAAATCCATTTTGGTATCCCTAATGTTCAAACTACTTCCAATTTTTTAAGTAAAGATTGACTTTGTATTGTTTCATTTTACAACTTTGCTGCTAATGATTACGGTTTCTATCAAATGGACTAGAAATTATACCAGTACACACTTGTTTACAGAGGTCTCTCCCACAGGGAGCATCTGCATGATATCAATCTTTCGTCTGCTGCTTTATTGCTAAGTGATTGGTAAATCAAATCTCCTAATATTCCCAAATCATTTTCTTCTCAAATTTCAGTCCATTTCTTCCTGAACTATCCTTTTATGAATTTGCTCTGTTGCCATAGTTTTAAATGCCCTTGGCCTTATTAGGAGGAACTATTTCCACTACTGATTTTCATTTTTATTTGACCTTTACTTGCTGCTGCATAAATTTGTGATATAAAAAGAGGAACATATTTTAGTTTTGCTATCATGACTGCCTTTTGGTTTTATATTCAACCAAATCATGGCCTTCAGAAACATCGCACTCGTGTGGAAAGCGTATTTTCAGCATCTGTTGTGCACCCCTGCTCACACCTCCTGGCACTGTACCCAGGTGTCCCTCATCACTGCCCTCTGACCCCAGGCTTTGGGGCTCCATCTCAAAGAGCATTTGCTTATATTTGCCATTTGTGGAAACTTTGAATGCAACTTACCCTCGTGGCTGTATAGAAATTAACTCTGGAATTCCATTTAAATACCTTACATGGAAGATAAGTATTAACTTTTAAAAACATCCACTTCAAGTAGAGATTAGAAGACTGTCCTAGGAGTTTGTGCCTCTTCAATATGACCTGGCTTTGCTTCCCTGAGTGTGGCTGTAAGGTTAGAGCTGTCGGTCACTTTTCAGTGCTAATGAGAGGCCGTGCTGGTTCCCCAGGAAGCATCTCAGACCTGGCCAGAAACATGCAGTTTCCGGGTGCAGCTCTGACCCAGGAAGAGCGAGGGAGCTTGGGGGTCAGCGGCCATGCGCCCGCGGAGCTCCTGCGGCTAGATGCTCTTGTCGCCCCAGCTCCAGTTCCAATGAAGTGCAGCAGGCCCGTGGCCGACTCAGGCAGCGGGACCCACGCCCTCGAGTCTGCAGCCCCCCCCCCCAGGCTGCCTGGGCTCCTCTCTGGCGTTCTTCTTCCGCCAGACGCTTGCTCCTAGCAGGATGGGGTGCTCGGCACATGCTCCAGTCTGGAGATTTTCTTGCCTGGCCCTTACCTAGGTTGTGAGTCCTTCATACCTGTGTCCTCAGACTGGCCAAGTATCAAGCTCAAGTAGACGCCCAAAATAAATCTGTTTCTTTAAAGCACTGGCATCATCGGTTCAAACTATTAAATGTTTGTTGAATAATTTAATTATCTGCCATTCTGTTTTGGAATGGAATAATTAGCAATAATGGCTAACATTCTCATAAAACTCTCACATGCCCTCTCAGAGAATCATTTCCATACTGTAGCCATGCTGAGTGGCCGTCGCTGCCATCGTTGTGTAGATAACTGAGTTACGTGACGTCTCCAGCCAGAGAATGACAGGCTGGCCATTCAGAGGGAGGCCTCTGGCTTCCATGGGTGCTTGGGTGAGTCTCCTCGCTGCTAGTGCCCCCTCTGGTTCTAACTGTAACTCCCACCCATATAACACGCCGTGGATTTCAGGGCACGGATGAGGTAGGCAGGGCACATGTGATTATTTTCAATGCACAGAGATGCTAAGCATCTTGCAGAGGTGGTGTGTGGTCATCTCTAATTGGTTTCACTGGAGACAGAGCCTGAGACAGGGCTCGTGGTGCACGTGACTTACTGAGCAAATGTTCTGGGTGGGGGGGAAACTATAAGGGGCTAAGGGAAGCAGGACAGAGAAGGGGAAGGGTCCAAGCAAGGCCGTGGTTCCAGGTAAACTCGCCCTGGTCTGATGACAGGAGGAGAAGGCAGGTCTTACGACAGAAGCAAGGGGGCTGGCGTTTGGGGTCCGCTGCTCTCGCCACCTGGCAGCACGTGGGTGTGGCGAGTGGTGGCAGGGCTGGAGGGGACTGCAGCGCCCCCCGTGGTGGGACCAGACCCCTCTCCTGAGCCCAGGACCCCCTGTGAGCTTCCACGCCCCTGCTGCCTCCCCCAGGTGGCGACCCCTTCATTACACGTGGAATGCGTACTTGACTATCAGGAAGTCTAGTTTTAGCTCCGCTTTGGAATCTAGACCAGGTTACGGTTCTGAAGGTATGTGAAGTTAGGGACGTGTACAGAATCTGTAGGCCTTCAGGAGCTTGGGCATTAGTTAAATATAGATTATGGCACTGGTCCACTCATGAGAACTGCTGAGAATTCCCAAGGTTGTATAACTCACACACACCCACCAAACACAACAAATGAAAGATTTAAAAGTCAGTGGAGTAAGGAAAGACTTGGTTTAAACACCATTAATATTTTCTTTCCAGGACAATTATAGCAGAGCCCAGAGGTCTGAAAACCCTGGTACCTTGGATTATCCAATTGTTCGTTGTTTACCAAAAGCCAGAATCCACACTGGGCCATCAAGTCAGATCAACCTCGCTTTCACCCAAGATTGTAATGTGAGAAAAATGACTCCGCTTTTTCCAGGAGAATTGGATGAACCCTTTTACATTAATGATGAGGAAGGCATCTAGGCTTAAGTGGAAGAACTACAGTTAGAGATCAGAGTTCAATTTCTAAGTCCCCTAAGATTGCTGTGCAAGGGGAGGATCTGTTGGTGTGAGGAGAGGAAGTGGATGGGAACCCCTCAAATTTGGGTTGAACGTTGAGGCTGATGATGCCACGTACTGAGAGTATGAAAGCTTACTGCCCACAGGATGAGGCTTTCTGGGGAGTGAGACAGACTCCCGAGCAGAATGGCTTGAGAGATGGGAAAGAAGACCCTTCTATGGAGGGTAGGGGTGGGGCTGGGGGACGGGTCTCACTAGAACCACAGGAGGGAGCCCTGGGCTTCCTCGCCAGGTTGTCTGGATTTGGGGCTTGAAAGCTGTCGTTTCATTACAGGACGACAGCATCAGAGACTCGGTGGCTTGGGTTCAAGGTGGGTAAACACTTGAGAGGGAGATGGGACAGTGCCATGTTGGGGACAGGGTATCAGGGGACGAGAAGCCCTCCGGTTCCTGAGAACATTTCTCCCCCAGCTTTTCCTGCATGATAGTTGTATTTTTTTAATTCTTTTTAAAGAATTGAGTTTAATTGTAAAACTCACATTTTATTTACAGTTAATTGTATCTTAATGCAATCTTATTAAGAAGCCTTTATCAAATTCTTAAATGTCTGTCTTAACTGTTTATTTGCTCCATTGCTCCAGTTTTCTTTCTGGGAATCTGTTTTGCTTTTTATTCTAAGCTGTGGAAATAAATCAAGAGCTGTTGGCAGTACTGCTGCTCTTCAAACTGTGCTGCTTTGGACCTGGTTCTCTACTTAGTCATGTCACCAAAGAACACAGGATTATCTTACTCTTATTTCAGGAGAACTGAATTGAGACTAGACATAAAATTAAAGGATTAATTTATTTTCTTTATTGACTCATATAGTTGTGCCTTACTTAACTATCCTAAGACGTACCAAGTAGAAGGAGACATAACAACTAGAGTATCCACAAGGTCACGGCTGGAAACTTATACTATCTGTGTATACTCTAAGCATTACGCAAAGTAATTTCATATATGTTATCTTAAAAAGTATATAAGATTTGGTTATGTAATCAGTGGCAAAATTGCTTAACTTTGCATGAGAAACGCTAAATAATTCCTTATCATTCAACACCATGATCCTCAGAAATTGTCCATGTATAAAATGGAATTAACAGTTGACATGTCTCAGTGATATGTTTTGCATGCATCAATTAGCTGGCATATTTGGTCTGTCCTACGGAACTTGAGTGTATTTTTTCATGAAGGGATTCAAATTAAACTGTATCAGAAATTCCACTAGGCCCTTCCAAGTGCAATCACATTTGGTAATAATCAGATTCTTCTGTCAGATGAAAACAAAGATTTGAAAAATTTAAAGAACAATATAAATGAAGTCATCTTTTAAACATTAATCTGCTTGGCCTTTGCATACTTTATTGAGATGTGGTAAATACGCCAGGGTTTACAAATGATTTCCACTCATCTTTCAAACAACCCTAGATTTGTGTATATGCATATATACATGTATATACATATACCTATACGATTATATATACTTAGAAATCTGGTTACTATTATACCCATTTTACAGAGGAGATTGGGGCTTTGAGCCACTCAATCATTTGCCCAAGGTCACACAATATGCCAGGGGCAGAAGTGGAATTAACACCCAAATGGTTTCCATTTTGAGCCCAGATTCCCAGCGCCAGGCCCTCAGGCCTTCCGTTCTCTGGCACTTGACACACGTGCTTGACCTCCACGTGGTTCAGGGGGCAGGTCCTGCTATGGACTTTAACCATGAAAAGGCCAAATGGAGCCAAAATGCTGCAGATGGCCCGGTGCTGCGAAGAGGAGCTGGGTTGAAAGTCTGGCCTCCCCAGCCGGCGCCTCTCCTCTGCGGTCGTGGGGTGAGGGGCCGTGGCCTGGGCACCCTGCGCGGCCTCACCGGGTGTCCCGCCACAGCAGAGGCGAGTCTGAAGAACACGCCCTGTCTACAGCGATCCGCCCAGAGCGTGGAGACTCGCTCCAGCTTTGCTTTTACTTGGAGGATTAACCATGGTAATAGGCATAAAATCTTCCTCCTGGTGTTCTGCGCTTTTGGGCGGCTTCTGCTCGGGGGTCGCGTGGACCTGCAGGGGCGCCGGTGGGGACCAGACTCGGGCCCGCGGACTTTCCAACCTGTGTGTGACCTTTTCACGTGTCACTAGGACACGTCACTCGGCCTCACTAACCCGCGAGGCTGCAGAGAAGAAGTCGATCCCCGGAGACCTCACACCATGTGCTCGATGCACAGTGAGTGCCCGGAGGCCTGCGCTCTGATTCCCGGTGGGAAGGTTAGCTGCTCACATCGATGCTCAGCTGAAAATACAGCACGACTCTGCTTGCATACTTTCTTTGGCTACATTGAAAGTCTTGCTACATTACATATCGTATGTTGAGTTTTAGTAAACATATATTTTAAATGATATTTAGACATAATTATTTTAAAATAAATGGCTGTCTACATTTCAGGTATCGGATTTGGTAATAATTTTGAATTATGACAGAGCAGTAGAAGCTTTTGCAAAAGGTGGTAACCTAACACTTGGAGGGAATTTGACCGTGGCAGTTGGGCCCTTGGGAAGGTGAGCACTCTGAAATCCCTTTTGAGCAGCTCTTGGATAGTGAAGGCTTTAAAACTATATTGTTTTCCATTAAGAGAAACGAATTAAAATGACAGAAATTTATGATTTACACGTGTCCCAGAGGATTTGAGGCTGCTTACAAATAAGAAATATACAAAACACAGCCATTGTGATAAAATGAGAAAATCTGAAGCTAAAACACACAAAAAGAAATTTAATATTTCAGAAATGCAGGCTGTTGTACCTACAGGAATCAACATAAAATTTACCTTTAAGCTTTGAAGGAGCCAGGTCTAGTCAATTTTAATTCACTGAGAAAGGACAGCGTTGATCAGGGAAAGGGTTTTTTTCAAACTAAATTATGAAAAATTGAAATGGAAGTGTTTTACTTGAGTGATGCTTACAATACTTAAAGTGTATTTTCCTTCTCTATTAATCAATAACTATTCTTGAGTTAATTGAGCAATTAAGTATTTTAACCCCAGACTGTTTATAGAAGTTACTCAGTAAAATCATTTAAAAATGTTTCTAAGTTCCATGAAAATACTCACTGTAAAAAGAACCACAGTCTTTTACTCTTGAGGTGTGTTTCCCTGTTTTAGTGAAGGAAGACAATATGGGAAAATATCAGCTGTACATGTGTTCTCCACATGCATCACACTGTTCTACAGCCACCTTACCTTCTATGTACTTGCCATGAACTGTCCGTCCTCTAGACCACTTTGAACACACCTAGCTTAGGCCAGCAGGAAGTAAAATATGTAAAAATGATTGAAGTTGGGGATGGGGTTGGTGGTGTGATGAATTGGGAGATTGGGATTGACGTGTATATATATATATATATATATATATATATATATATACACACTAATATGTATAAAATAGATAACTAATAGGAACCTGCTGTATAAAAGAATAAATAAATAAAATAAAATTTAAAAAAAGAGAAAGCCCTATGGACGTGACCTCATTAGATATTCAATAAATAATATTTCTCCCCCCACCAAAAAAAATGATTGAAGTAAGTGCAGAGCAAGATCCTTCTTTTGGGTTAGAAGTACAGTGCCAAACAGTCATCTTTAAGTGAAGATGCTCACAGTTCTGTGATGCAAAGCCTTCTGTTTTGCAGGAATTTAGAAGGAGATGTCTCCCTAAGAAGCTCAGCTGCTGTCTTTACTTACTGCAAGTCAAGAGGCCTCTTCGCTGGCATATCTTTAGAAGGTAGCTGTTTGATTGAGAGGAAAGAAACTAACCGAAAGTAAGTGCAAGGCAAATAATTTTAATTGATTTGAAGAACGTGCGATGAGAAAATAATACTTTGTAGATTCATGTCGTTCTTAAGAGAGTACAGAGTACCTTTGTACAGGCAAGTCTGTTGGCACCGTTTTTCCAACAGCATTTGCTCACTTTGTGTCTCTGCATCACATTTCGGTAATTCCTGCAATATTTCAAACGTTTTCATTATTACTACATTGGCTATGGTGATCTGTGATCAGTGACCTTTGGTGTTACTATGGTTATTGTTTGGGGCACCAGGAACTGCACCCCTATAGGATGGAGAACTTAATCAGTAAATGTGTGTGTATTCTGATGGCTCCTCAGACTGGCTCTTTCCACTCACCACCACCCCCTGCCCCCAAGTTTCTGTCCCCCTCCTCAGGCCTCCCGATTCCCTTAGACACAACAATATTGAAATTAATAACCCTACAAAGACCTCCAAGTGTTCAAGTGAAAAGAAGAGTTGCATTTCTCTTACTTTAAATCAAGAGCTAGAAATGACCGAGCTTAGTGAGGAAGGCATGTCAAAGCCAAGATGGGCCGAAAGATAGGTCTCTAGTGCCAAACCGTTAGGCAAGCTGTGATTGCAAAGGAAACGTTCTTGAAGGAAATTACAAGTGCTCCTCCAGTGAACACACAAATGATAAGAAGGCGAAACAGCCTTATTACTGATATAGAGAAAGTTTTAGTGGTTTGGATTGAAGACCAAACCAGCCACAACATTGCCTTCAGCCAAAGCCTCATCCAGAGCAAGGCCCTAATTCTTTTTAATTCTGTTCAGGCTGAGAGAGGTGAGGAAGCTGCAGAAGAAAAGTGTGAAGCTAGCAGAGGGGGACTCCTGAGGCTGAAGGGACGCAGCAGCCGTCTCCATAACATCAAAGTGCAGCGTTCCTCAGGAGAGGTTTCCTACTGTTAGGCTCAGCCTTTGTCTTTCTTCCATAAGATAGAGACCAATTTTGATTTAAAAAACCACAAGATTTGGAAGTATCCTAACAGGTGACAAGGAACTTCCACTTTAAACTGGCATCTGGCTAATTTTTCCCAAAACTGCTCTTCTGTATTTCCACAAAAATATGTCTAATTGCCCAGAAAAAGATAAAAAGCTAAGACTGAGAGGACTAATTCTAGAACCTGGCAGGAATCCCACTAATAGTGACCCTGACAGGGCTGGCCCTGCTGGTGGTGGACACACGTCTGCCGCTTACAGCAGACTTGAGAGAAGTTGAGTACCAAGTCTGCGGTGCCTGTTTACCCAGAATCCCACAGCACATGCAGAAACGTTCAGTGCAGACCTCAACAACCAGAAAATAGGAGGAATGGGGGGGAAAGTAAGGTTCGCAGAACTCTCCTTCTTGAAAAGTCAATAGAAATGTTTTTACTTCTGGTTTTATTAATTTGAGAAATTTAAGTTAAGAATGCTTTTAGAAATTTGTGATTCTAGGCCTTTGGAAGATTTTCCAGCTAAAGTTCACCTAAATCCTGGATAAACTAAAACAAATATACTTCTTAATCAGTTGCAGGGCTTCTAAACATGTAAGGCAAATCCTTACATAATTTTGGTACAAGTAAACATTTTAAGGAAACTATATGTTAGCACCACTTTTATAAGAAACTTAAAAAGTAAAAACCTATAAAGATGCATAGGTATGTGATTGTAATTATATGTGTATTAGTGTTTATATAAATATATGTTTATTATATGCATTTGTATATAAATATTCTATATATGTTTTTATGTATAAATGTATGTATATGTGATGTGCTTTTATATAATTGGGAAAAGGATATAAATATCAGACCATTTATGGTGATTGCCTCTAGAGGTGAGCTTGGAGAGGTGAATTTAGAGGCTTTAACATGGGTTATGGCTTGTAGTTAGTGTTTGAAAAGTAGTATCTATGAAGTGCTATATGTGAGTAAATCACACACACATACACACGTGTGTGTCCTACATTTAACTCTAGAAAAGATCTATGTCTGCAAAAGAAATATTCTTAATATATTTCTTATTAGATTTTATTGCCAAGACATTCGAGCTTATGACATTTTATTTGGAGATATACCACGGCCTGCTGAAGCAGAAGATCTTTATGAAATTCTTGATTCTTTTACTGAAAAGTATGAAAATGAAGGACAACGAATCAATGCAAGAAAAGCAGCACGGGAGAAGAAGAAGGCCTCTGTAATAATGCTTGGTTTTTATATTTTTCTTAGTAGCCACAGAAAATTTCTTTATATAGAACATTCTATCCTTGATATCAGGTTTCTAATAACCTACTACACTTCCCTTGTAATTTCATTAACATAAAGTTCTTGTGAAAATGTCATAAAACCTTGCCAGTCATCTATGCAAATTTCAGGAAGAAACATGGTTTTCCATGATTGCATTTCTGTAAGGATAGAACTTTATAATATTAATTAATAATACTAATAACTGCCGCTAGCCCGGGGCCTTGACGTGCAGAGGGTTTTGTGCGCCTCGTTCAACTAGTTCCGCACCTTTCGGAGCCGCGTGGCCCTTTCGGGGTCAGTGCATCGCTTTGTTCCACCTGCGCGGTGGAGCGCCGGGATGAGGGAAGCTTCCGGTTATAGACGCATGTCCCCTGCCATCACCCGCATGTTGTCCAGTTCAACCAGATGTGGCCCAGAGCAGTACGTGTACTCTGTTAATGAGTGCATAGGATAACGTTTGCCGTGTACACCCATCAGGGGTGGGGCGGGGGGAAAGCCTTATGTGCTCCTAAGTAAAAACAGAGTATTAAAATCACGTGCATTTTTGGTTGTTGTTGTTCCTCCCAGGCTAAAGAATTGCCTTCAAAACCATTGTCAAGACCACAGCAATCGTCTGCACAAGTACAGCTGAATTCTGGCTCTCAAAGTAAATATTTGTGTTGCAATTCAAATACATTTATAATTAAGTAATCGTGAAATATTATTAAGAAATCAAGCTACATTTAATGATAGATCTAAAGTCATTACTTTAGCATCAAATAGAAGAACTAATGAGTATTAAAGAGAGAAAAAGAAATGCTCAGCCTCTTCTAAACACACAAGGCAAATTCTCATTCCTGTAATTTGTGAAAATGTCTATTCTCATTCAGAAAATGCTTTTCCCAATTGACAAAGTGATTTATCTTTAAAGTTTTTCTTTTTTTGTCATTTCTTCCAAAGACAATTATCCTGCTAATTTGAAATGGAAACAAATAAGCCTATTTTTCTCATATACACATAGATGTATATTTCTGAATATTAATTTGACCATACATTCTTGGGAGCTCAGGGTTTCATAAGGTGGTTTTAAAATAGGATAAATTCGTGAAGCAGCAGGTTTTTGGCCTTTACACCTCTTTCCGTCACTCATTTTTATGACAGTCACTCTTGGAATTCTGCATTTCATGTATAGAGGTTACCAGTAAATAGCAATATATTAAAGTAGACAATGTCTCTTGTAATAATTAACTGTTCTGCAAGTGGCTTTGGACTGGCTTTTGAGAGCACAGTGATGAATCTAACTTGTCTCCTCCTTTAAAGAACTTTCCTTCTAGGAGCAGAGATATCACAGGTGGAAAAGTAACTGCAATCACTGGAAGGAAGTACAGTTGACCCTTGAATAGTGCAGAGGTTAGGGACGCCAACCCCTCATGCAGTCAAAAATCCATATATAACTTCTGACTCCCCCAAATAGCCCATTGCTGACTGGAAGCCTTACTGATAACATGAACAGTTGATTAACACGTATTTTGTATGTTATATGTGTTACATACTATATTCTTATATCAAGTAAGCTAGAAAAATATTATTAAGGAAATCATAAGGAAAAGAAAATACATTGATCATACTGTACTGTATTTATTTATACCATAAGTTTACATGATGAATTGTCTGTCAGTATGTACATCAATATTGTCTTATATGATACAAAAAACTGTAAATGTTATATGTATTACTAACACTAGACATAAAAAATGAAAAGATAATAGAAAAAGAAATTCGTATTTACAGGTATAATGATTCATGCATTGATAAAAAAGAAGCAGCAATATGACTGCTTCACAGTAGCCTAGCCTATACACTAATGAATGAAAAGTTATGAAATTTTTATGGCACACAGTATGACAGCCATATTGATAATACAGTATTAGAAACATTGTTACATTTTTTAAAAGCCACTTACATGTGATGAAGACTGATAGTTTCTCTAATTATGAGAGAGAGAGAGAGAGAGAGGCATACAGTACAGCAATGTAATTCTTTGAAAGCCAAGTTATAAAACAGTAAGAAAACTAACACATTATTAATTTTGTATTAAACATGACTCACCTTATGCCTGTGTGAGGATAGGCTATCCACTTCGATACACGTCTTGCCCATGATGTTCCACACGATGAACACTTAGGCGATGATGGCGATAACACAAAGACGTCCCGTACAATTATTAGATTTTCACATGCGGACATTCACACATACACCACAGAAAAGTTTATTAACTGAACAGCATGATGGTTATTTACTATTCATTAAGTGGAGGTGGATCATCATAAAGGTCTTCATCCTCCTCATGCTCACGTTGAGCAGGCTGAGGAGGAGGAGGGTTCGTCTCAGGGGTGGCAGAGGTGGGGGAGGGGCGGGGGAGGGGGAAGCAGGAGAGGCAGGCACACTCAGTGTCGCTCGATGAAAATACATCGTAATTTCTGTCTGACATTTTTGCTTTTTCATTTCTCTAAACATGGGTCTATAGGATCCCAGTCCTCCTTCCACTGTTTGCTTTAGTTTCAGTGCCTGCATCGTACAAGTTAAAAGCAGGCTTGAATAATCAGAACTCTCTTCCCGATTGTCTGGTGTCAGCTTGTTTCTGGCACTGCTTCTACGACTTCTTCCTCTTCGACTGGCACTGGTTCAGAACCTCTCATCTCCATCTAGTCATCTTTTGTTAATGCCTCTGGTGTGGTGTCTATTAGCTTTTGAAATTCTCCAAGATCCGTATCTTGAAACCCTTCACAGCAACCCCCCGCCCCCATCTATTTTGCCATATCTACAATCTATTTCATGATTTCCTTGATTGGCTCTGTTGTAAATCCTCTGAAGTCATGCACGACATCTGGAACAGTTTTCTCCAGCAGGAGTTTATTGTTTCAGGATTGATGGCTTTCATGACTTTTCCTATAAGAAATAGCATCTTCAGTGGTGTAATCCTTCCAGACTTCCATAATGTTCTCTTTATAGGTGTTTTCTTCCATAGCATCAACAGTTGCTTCCGTAGAGTACCATGTGTGATGAGAGCCTTTAAAGGTCTTGATGATCCCTCGATCTAGAGGCTGGAAATAGAGACGTTGTGTTTGAGGCCAAGTACACAACTTGGTGGTCTACTCATGGAGTTGAACTCACGGGGTTCTGGGGGGCCAGGGGCATTGTCCAATATCAAAAGAACTTTAAAAAGCAGTCCTTTACTGGCAAGATACTTCCTGATTTCAGGGACCAATCCAGAAAAAGCGTTCTCATGGTCCAGGCCTTCTTTTTGTACAACCAAAAGATGGGCAGCTTGCGTTTATCTTTTCCCTTCTAGGTTTGGGGTTTAGCAGTTCTATAGATGATGGCAGTTCTGATCATAAACTCCACTGCCTATGCACAAAAGAACAGAGTTGGTCTATCCCTTCCTGCCTTAAATCCTGATGCTCACTTCTCTTCCTTCCTAATAAATGTCCTTGGTTGCATTTTTCTTTCCCAGAATAGGGTAGTTTCATCTGCATTAAAAACTTGTTCAAGCAGATGTCCTATCTCCTCAATGATTTCCTTAATGGCATCTGGGAACTTGTCTGCTGCCTCTTGGTCAGCAGAAGATGCTTCTGTTATCTTGACAGTATTTAAGCAGATAATTCACTAAAATGATCAAGCCAGCCTTTGCTGGTATTTAATTCTCCAGCCTTAGATCCTTCACCTTCTTTTTGCTTTAAGCTCTCATATAATGACTTTGCTTTCTCTCGAATCATATTAGAGTCAATAGCAATCCTGCACCCACATAAAAACTGCATTTTTAATACAAGATAAAAAGGTTTCTCACAAAAGATGCAAGGTTTATGTGCCTGTCGGTGTAGCTGCAGCAACAGCTTCATGAATTTCCTTTTCTTTAAAAAAAAAATTTTTTTTTGATGTGGACCATTTTTAAAGTCTTTATTGAATTTGTTACAATATTGTTTCTGCTTTATGTTTTGGTTTTTTGGCCACAAGGCATGTGGGATCTTAGCTCCCCAACCAGGGATCCAACCCGCAACCCCTGCATTGGAAGGTGAAGTCTTAACCACGGGACTGCCAGGGAAGTCCCTCCTTTTCATTTTTTACAACGGTTCTTACACTGAATTTATTTACGTTGGAATAGTGGGGAGCTGCAGCTGCAAACTTCGATTTACAGTATACATCAAGCAGTTCAGCTTTTGCTTGTAATGACTTTTCTCTGCTTCTTGGAAGCACTTCCAGGACCACTAGTGGCACTTTGTATGGGTCCCATAGTGTTATTCAAGGTTTACATCATCCCCAAAATGTAAGAACAGCGATTCAGTTTGAAATATGGATGTTAATGTTGGTATAGTTAGTTAAGTCTGATGAGCAGTAAATACTTTGTAGATTAGGTGATTTACTTTTTTTTCTTTTTTGCTTTCAACAAAGCTGAAGAGAGACTTAATGGTGCTGTTATCTGAATTTATAATAAGAATAGTAATTAATATTATCATTATATATTATTTTAAAAATCACATAGCTACTTATCACCAAAATAAAAAATTATAATAGTAATAATTTATTATTTCATAAGTAATATTTTATTATTGCTATTGTTTTGATGATAGATCACTATGTGATTTTTTTTTTACCTCTATCTTAGAAGGGACATAAAAAATTCTGTTACATTCCTATAAAATATCTCTTTCTTGCCCTCTCTAGTTTTTATAACAACCAGCTTTCTTAACACCTAACACCTACATCTTTAAAAAAGAACACTGAAATACAATTTAATGTTGAAACTATGTCATTCCAGAAATAATAGTCATCCTGTGTATATGAACTAATTTTTAAAAGTCTTGTCCACTTATTGAGATGCATTTCAAATAACCTTTTACTTTCCTGTTTAGTAAATTAACAAATTCATACTATATTTAAAGTTTTGATCAATGTGTGCTAATAATGATTATGATAACTCAATCTATAAGAAATTATTTAATAGATGATCATGTTACATAAAATAAAATTTTAAAAGTAAATTTATGTACAAATTTGTGTTGTAGAAACTTACATAAAGTACAATATTAATACATTGCTAGAAAATCTTTGGGACAAATTAAATGAAAATATGATTTGATGGTTAAAAATTAAAAACATCTTGTTGATTTTCTTTAATGAATGCTGATGGGTTCAGATCACTATCATATTTAGATCCTTTTATCCAAAGAGGGAGTGATATGAATGTTTAAGTAATTGATATTGAAATATGCTAAAAAGTACACCCTTAAGCTTACAGTTAACAATTTTAGGTATCAATTTAAAAACATACAAGTGAATACTTGCTGCTTAAAAATTACTTCAGATGTTAAGCAAGCAAGAATGTCTGAAAATCACTGGCTTGGGGATTACAAATTTTCTTATTCAGGTATTTTCTTGAAAAAGAGTTGTCTGTGTTTTTCATGAATGTGTAATTGCAAGGCCATGAGTTGTAGTTTATGTGCGTCTGGCATACGGATATCAGACATTTACCATCTGCCTTACGTTTGGTCTATTTTCAGGTAGAAAATAGGAATACCTGAGGAATATTCAGGTACTCCTCTTGATTTAAAGATGATAAAATAATGATATTTCTATCAGAGTGATTTAAAATATTTACTTAACGAGAACAAGCTTTGACATTCTTGGGTATTTTATATACTATATACTAATAAGTTTTCTAAATGTTCCCCCTCTTTTATTTATCTATTTACTTTTTTTCAGGTAACAGAAATGAATATAATCTCTATCCTGAACTTTCCAGCTACCGTGAGAGAGTCGGTAAATAAAAATATCTCTGTTTTAAAAATGATTCATAACCATCTTATAATCACAAACTTCCTAATTAATCTGGCAGGTTGTGAAAATATCTGGGAAGTTGTTTAGCACTGCTTCTTTGATTTATGGGATATCCACGTTATCTTGAGAAGCACTTCATTTAAAACATGCTCTGCACAGTTAGAATGATTAAACTTGATAAGGTCAACAGACAGGCTGGACTTGCTTGGGGAAGGGGACCCATCGGGACCTGAGGGATAAGGGACATTAGCTACAATTGAGCAGAGGCTGTGGTCCACCCCCACCCTCCCAATGTGGATCCCCCCCACAAGAAGGCCTTGGCAAAGTGACTCTGGGAAGTAGGGTTCCTTTTTTCAGATTTCTCTAAAGCCTGTACCTGTAGTATAGATGCCTAATAAATATTAGAAATATCTCTTAAAAAGCAATAATGGGGCTTCCCTGGTGGCGCAGTGGTTGGGAGTCCGCCTGCTGATGCAGGGGACATGGGTTCGTGCCCCAGTCTGGGAAGATCCCGCATGCCGTGGAGCCGCTAGGCCCGTGAGCCATGGCCGCTGAGCCTGCGTGTCCGGAGCCTGTGCTCCAGAACGGGAGAGGCCACAACAGTGAGAGGCCCGTGTACCGCAAAAAAACAAAACAAAACAAAACAAAGCAATAATGGAAAATGTCTAATAATAAGAAACAAAACCCTAACTGGGCTCTGGAGACAGAGGCTCCGACTTACAGCCAATACTCTCATTCACTGGCTGTGTGATCCAAACACAATGTTACTTCCCATTGTTGGGTGGTTGGTTGGGTTTTGCTTTTATATTTGAGGGTAGGACAAGTTAAGTGGTATAAACAGTACGTAATAAGTTAATATAAATATTAATTTATTTTAGTTCTTTCTCAAAATATAAGAGATTCTGAAGAAGAAAATGTAAGGAAAGATTTAAAGTCTATTTAAAAAATAAATCTTACATTACCGTGTGAAATGGTTAAATTCATACCAAGGACTTCCTTACACCTTGTCTATCAGCCTTGCAGGGAAAAGTCACAACCCACAGTCCTGAGGCTCGAGTTGAAAACGCATTTGAGCAGGACATCTGGCTCCCCACAGCCTGTCCCATGCCCACAGACGAGCTGCAATTTTGCACGGGCATAACGATAATTCTCCAGATTGTACATACTTTTGCTTTGCACCCTTTGGAAGCTCCAAACCACCTAGTCATCTGGCCTCTCGGTGAAACAAGCTTGAGCGTCCGCAGCCCCGTTTACTGGGGTGGTTTCTAACTGAAGGTCTGTACCTCCTCGGTCAGCCTCCATCATCATCTTCTCATCCACCCTACGACTGTCAGTGACACTTTGGGCACAGTGGACAACTCTCTATTGTGGGACTGTGCTGTGCGGGTTTTAGCAGTACCCATGGACTAAGCCCACTCGATGCCAGTAGTACCCCCTCCCCAGGTGTGACAACCACAAATGCCCCAGACTTTGCCTTTTGAGAACCGCTGGTCTGGTGGCCTCGCCTGGTAGCCTCATCCGGCTCACTTGCCATTGACCCTTACACTCCTACAGAGGACGTGGTCACCAAAGTTATAGACGTCACATGTAGCCTGGAGGGACGTAGGTGCTAGGATCAAGTCAGCCACCCAGCTCATCACTGCAGTAAATGTGAAACAAAACCAAAGCTGTGTTCTCTTATTTCTGGTTGCTTCTTGAAGGGGACCTTCCGAAGGCTGAGATTCTTCTTCTGAGTCATGTCTTGGGCCAGATGTGTTGGCTACATATGGGTTACATTATGCAGGCTCCGCTGAGAAGTAAAATAGCAGCATCCCGTGGACGCAGACTTGCTAATTATGAGCCTCAGAGCAGCTGCCAATCACCAAAGCTGATTGTAATCTGTTTCCTGTTAAGCATAGCCCTGATTTGGGAGAGAAAAATAACCTCTATTTGAATTAAACTTGAATATTTTGATGAAAGTGGTCAATTGCTTCAGAGATCCTCCAGATTTTTTTTGAGCGCAGGAATATAAAACTTGAAGGCATATATTGCTCAGAAGGAAGGCGTCTGTGAACACTGGTTGCTGTAGTGACCCAGTGCGCTTTGTGTCCATGGTTTCCAGGGTGGTCTCCCTTCCTGGAAGAACATATCTCCTTGGCTCACCTTTTCTAATGAAGTATTTTGTGGGCATTAAACTTCTCCTTTTGGAACTTATCACAAATATTTACAGTAAAGAGGAGCTTTCAGTCACTTTTAGCTTATTGAAGAACAAGCTAGCAGCAGGGCATGGCACTGGCCTGTGAACTGGTCCCTCCTGGGAGCACCTGCCCTTACTCGGGCCCGGCTCACTCCTTTGTTTTCATGTGAATGAACTTTGCCAACAACCCCTCAACTCCCGACTCTCCTACACTCCTCCCAGGGGGTAGAGGGATTTGCCTGACTGGTGAGTTGGGTGAGGAGTTTGGCACTCCTCTGTCTGCCTGTCTTAGCCACATTCTTCACTAGCTCTACCAGCCATGACACCTCCCTCTCTGCCTCACCTCTGTTCGAAACTCAGGTGGGAAGAGGAACGTTGACTGTTGGCCTCCTCAAACCCAGCAGCACCGCCTTGTCCTCTGCTGCAACTCAGTACCATCTGCTTTACCCTTACACCCATCTTTCCCATTATCTTATTTGGAAACCGCAATTCAGAGGCAGGGATCGAACCAAGTCTGTGACCCCCTCTGTCTTTTCTTTAGGTCATAATATCTTTCTTCCTCTAATTTATTCATCATAAAATATATTTCTAAAACTGCTAAAAACAAATTCAGTTATCAGTGATTACCAGGGGTCCTCAGCATCGGATATTCTTATTATTTGTACAGTCTGGATAACTCAGTGATGCAGGAAAATATACTAGTTCTCCTTGAAAATCTGCCTAACAAAAGCAAAATGCACTGATGAATCTAAGTTCAGTCTGTTGAATGCAATTTAAGACTCATATGGTTGCTGAGGGCCCTGGGGTATAATCTCAATAGTGATTAAGATTGTCTGGAGAAAGACTTCCGAGATTCAAATCTCACCCCCTTGGGCAAATCACTTAACATCTGCAAGTCTCAGGTTCATATCCTGTGAAGTGGGGATGCGGGAGCTGCCTCCTAGGGAGTGAGGAACGAGGGTGCTCATCGCAGTGCCCGGCTCAGGGAACAGGAGCTGCTCTTATCATAGCCACACTGAATGACACCTGTTATCATGGTGATCACCATTCCTATGCATCTTTGATTTTGTGTACAAAATGTGTACATGTATGGCAGCTAAGATGGCTATGGCTTCCAGAACATTCTCTGATATTCACAAGCACTCTTTTTTTTATGTGCTTCTTTCTATTATCCGAAATGTCTGGGAGACAAGAGGGGGAGGAGGAGTTACTCAAGGGTTTTCATTAATTAAGTTCAGTTAATTGAGATTGAGCTTTATATATGGAGGTCATAAATGTAATTATTGATAGAGGAAAATAGTTTTCAGAATGATTTTTTCTTTAACATTAACTTCCATTCTTCTGATCTAATCACAATGAGGCATGGCATTTCTGCACGTCCCATCTCAATGTAGTATTATAGCTACTTTTCAAAGTACATAGTAATGACTGTTCAGTCATATGTGTTAGTAGTCATTTAACTGGTTTTGATTTTATCCAGACTATATCAAAATTTTATTCTTTTAATGACACACTTTTAATCTTATTTCTTAAAATTAACAGGTTAAAAGTAAATACAGTATAAAATATAAAAATATACAGAACTTTTCTGTTTTATAGAAAAAAATTGTACCAGTAATATCGCTAATATAATTATACTCGTTATTATTAAAGTTATTTCTTTAGGAGAACTCAACTACATGGCACATGCTTTATTGAAAGAACTGTAGCACTATCTTGTGTGAGATACACATTCAGTGCTTCAGTAAATGTAGTTTAACTAGAGTGTTGACTATTTTCATTTCTTACTAATAGGCCAAGGTCACTTTATTTTTTCTTATTATAGTATTATAGGCTCAAATAAGTAACTGGATTTAGAATTTGGTTATTTATGTTTTCAGTACAACTGTACTAAGATGCATTTAACAAGCATCTAATTGCACAAAATTATATGAAACATAGAAATACCAAATTCCATGTAGCTGAGTACCCAGAAAGTATCTGTTTCTTTATATTTCTTATGATGCTATACAGTTTGTAATATTTAATGTCTTTTACTCATGTTACCCACTCAATTCTCAAGGTATTTTTTTCCCAATATGGGTTGAAGTTCTGGTTAAATATATGTCGACATGCTTCTTGATGTGCTAATTTGAATTTCATCTCTCTTTTGAGAGAAAGGAGCAAGTAAGTACAGAAATGAAAACAGCCATAAAAGCCTGGGGAAAAGAAGTGTCTACTGATGAAACAGCAAGTGCATCCGAGCTGTAATCCTCATTATCAATGACCACAGAGCACGATTTTTAAGTTGAATCTTTTATGATACAATCAAGTGCATAAATATCACCTTTTATCTAATAGTTATAATTCATTGAAGCTACCATGACTATTCTATTGAAATTGGAAAAACAATAATATTATACTATAGTTTAGTCAAAATTTAACCAATTATAACCACAAATATTTGCCAAACACATATTTAAGTACATAGCAATATGCAGTTTGACTTGTGTGGATTTAGGAAATGTTATTACCAAATATTTGCTCTTTACAAAGAAGAAAAGTGTAAGTTTAATAAAGTGATGCAAATCACACAGACCATGTGCTGTGAGTTCTGCTGGCCTCCGACATCAGAATACCAAGCCCTGAGTTGTTAATTTATATCTTACCTACACATCCAGTTTTTCTCATAAAAATGTGAATAAATACTTTTTTTTTGTTTTAGGCAATTTGAACCAATCTATAGAAGTGACAGCACTATATTCTTTTGAAGGACAACAGCCAGGAGATTTGAATTTTCAAGCTGGAGACAGAATCACAGTTATATCAAAAACAGATTCACATTTTGATTGGTGGGAAGGAAATCTTCGAGGTCAAACTGGCATTTTTCCAGCCAACTATGTTACCATGAATTAAAGTTTATATTATTTTCTTCTTTGAGGATTACAAAAAAAAATATTACTACACTGGCAGGATTTACTATTCAGTTAAACAATGTTTAGTATAAGTTTAAAAACACTTCTGTTTATTCCGTAAACTTATCCAGTATGTAAAAGATTTTGTTTATATATATATATATATATACATATATATATATAGTTACATATCTTTAAATACTTTCCACTGATTTTTATCACATATACTATTTAATAGTTTAATATCCTCCAATTTATATGGTGACATTTCTTTTGTGTTCATTTTCAAACATCACTAAACATTTGATTTGGCTGGGTATATGATGACTTTATTTTATCTGGAGAATCTTAAGGATAGGGGCATGAATACCAATTTATATATTTGCAAAGTGACTAGAAAAGAATACATTGGCTTAAATAGTGTATTAAGCAATACTTAGAGTTGTAGGTATTAACTAGAATATTAATCCTTAAAAATTATCTCTATACCTTCAAAAATTATATGTAAGAAACACACTATGACAAAGAAATTCAACCACTATGCATTAAAAAAAGATGACATCTGTTAACTTTCCTTCTTTATGAGGTTACGCTTGTTCATGAGTAGCAGTAAAATAAAGTTATGTTGATATGGTTCCATTGTCCCTAAATAAATGTTCTTAAAATGCTAAGTTAATGTCTTGATTTTGTTTTTCTTATTTTCTTTTTGTAACGTAACCAGAGGTCTGTGGTTGGTCTGGATGTTAAAACCCACCTCCATGACTATGCTACTGACCTCTTTTTTTCAGCTTTATTAATATATAATTGACAAATAAAGTTGTAAAATATTTAAAGGGTACAACATGATGCTTTGAAATACATATGCATTGTGAAAGGATCCCCACTTAGTTAATTAACACATCCATCGTCTCACATATTTACTTTTTTGTGGGTGTGAGAACACTTAAGTTCTACTCTCTCAGCAAAATTCAATTGCACGATGCAATATCATCAACCATAGTCACCATGCTGTACACTAGATCCCCAGAACATATTCCTCTTAGAAACTGGAAGTTTGTATTATTTGACCAACATCTCTTAATTTCCCCCACCTCCTGACCCCTGGTAATCACCAATCAACTCTCTGTTTCTAGGAGTTTAGCTTTTTTAGCTTCCCATATGAGATCATACACTATTTGTCTTTCTCTGACTGACTTATTTCACTTAGCATAATACCCTCAAGTTCCATCCATATTGTTGCAAATTCCAGGATTTTCTGCTTTTATTTATATACACCACATTTTCTTAGTCCATTCATCCATTGATGGACACTTAGGATTTTCTACATATAATAACATGCCATCTGCAAACAGAGATAACCTTACTTCTTCCTTTCCAATTTGTATGCTTTTCATTTCTTTTTCTTGCCTAATTGCTCTGGCTAGGGCTTCCAGTACTATGCTGAATAGAAGTGGTGACAATGGACATCCTGATCTTGGAGGGAAAGTTTTCACATTTTCACCATTGAGTATGATGTTATCTGTGGGCTGGACATATATGAGCATGTTGTTTAATCTCCACATATTTGTGAATTTTCCAGTTTTCTTCTTATAGTAGATTTCTAGTTTCATATCACTGTGGTCAGAAAAGATGCTTGATGTGATTTCAACATTAAATTTATAAAGACCTGTTTTGCGCCTAACATAGGCTCTACCCTAGAGAATGTTCCATGTGGACTTGAGAAGAATGTGTATTCTGCTGATATTGGTCTAACGTTATTTAAAGACAATGTTTCTTTATTGATTTTCTGTCTGGATGATCTATCTATTGGTGAAAGTGGGGTATCAAAGTACCCCACTATTATTATATTGCTGTCTATTTCTGCTTTTAGGTCTATTAATATTTGCTTTATATATTTAGGTGCTCCTATGTTGGGCACATAAATAATTACAAATGTCATTGCCTCTTGTTGAATTGACCACTTTATCAGTATATAATGACATTCTTTGTTCTTATGACAGTATTTGGCTTAAAGTCTATTTTTTGCTGATATAAGTATAGCTACCTCTGCTTTCTTTTGGTTTCCATTTATGTGGAATATCTTTTTCCATCCCTTCACTTTCAGTCTGCATGTGTCCTTAAAGCTGAAGTGAGTCTCTTGTAGGCAGCATATAGTTGAGTCTTTTTATTTTTAATCCATTCAGCCAGTCTATGTCTTTTGATTAGAGAATTTAGTCTATTTACACTTAAAGTAATAATTGGTAGGTACAGACTTACTATTGCCACTTTGTTCATTGTTTTCTGGTTGTTTTATGATTCCTTTGTTCCTATATTCCCCTATTGCACTCATTCTTTGTGATTTGATACTTTTCTGTAGTGGTATGCTTAGATTCCTTTCTCTTCATCTTTTGTGTATCTACTGTAGATTTTTGCTTTGTGGTTACCATGAGGGATTACATAAAACATCTTATATTTATAACAGTCTGTTTTAGGTTGATAACTTAGCACACGTATTAAAGCTCTGCATTTTTACTCTCCCCCCCTCCAGTTTGTTATTAATGTTACAATTTATCTCTTTTACTTGTGTGTACATCAACAAGTTCTTGTAATTATAGTTATTTTAATGCTTTGTTATTGAACCTTCACACTAGATTTACAAGTGATTTAACCACCACCATGATTACAACAGCAGAGTGTTCTGAATTTAACTCTAGCCCTAGACTTCTGTCACAGCTTCCAGTTTTGATTCCTTGCTTCCACACAGCAGCCAAACGATCCTTATGCTCCAGATTTTTATCCTGCTTTGTGTTCTTATAGACTTACATTTTATACATACATGTGTTGACTTTTTTATAACATAATTCTTAAGACATGGAAAAAGAATGAAGACTCGCATTATCATCACCCAGCAAGAAATAAAACACTCTTCCCAATCTCCTTCCCTTTCTAACTCAAAGGTAATCATCATCCTGAATTAGCTGTTTATTAATTCCATATATTTCTTTACACTTTTATTACATATGTATGTGTCCCTAAGCCCTATGTGGTATTGTCTTGCATACTTGTAAGCTTACAAAGTTTAAACTTTTAAACTTATAAAAATTATACTGTGAATGCACTCATTTGCAATGGGATTATCATAAATTATGATGTATACATTCAAGGAATTAAAAGACAGGGTGGAGAATTTCAGCAGAAACTTGACATACAGGAGAGAAATGAAAAAAATTGGAATTGAAAAATAGAATAAACCAAGAACACAATAAGTGGATTTAACAGTAATTTAGACATAACAAAAAGAGAATCGTTGAACTGAAGGTAGTTCTAAAGCATAGTGAGTTGAAAAAATTGAAAATACAGGAAAGACTTGTCTGCTCATTTTTCCACACTGATGGGATTACAAGACTTTATGGTATTTTTTAAATGTAGCAAGTTAAGCAATTCTTCTCACTTTTTTTTTTTTGCAGGTTTTCCTGGCTGTTCTTTTAGTTTATTTTCATGTGTGAACTTAAGAATCAACTTAACCATCTCCAGAAAAATGACTTACTATTTTTTCAGTGGGATTGTGTTAAATTATATTAATAATTATATATATATAACGTAAGGAAAATTGTCATCCTTATGATGTTCATTTGTCCAAAGCAAGGATAATGGATGTCTTTCTATATGTCCAAGTCTAATGTTGTTTTTAGAAGTGTTTTAAAGTTCTCACATGATATTTGCATATTTCCTGTTAAGGTTACATCTCGGCACTTCATCATTTTTGTGGATATCTTAGTTTTGCATCTACCTACTTTAAATATCTCATCATCTCATTTTTTTACATGCTTCCTGTTTCACCAAAGGTCCTTGAGGAGAAGACCAAGTTTTATTCAACTTTGTATTTTCAGTGCCCAGCAAAATGCTCTGTTACTGAATGAATTTCCCTTTCTCCACTGAGGAAAAAAAGAGAAGACTCAAGAAAATTAAACAGTTTGCCAAGGGTTACGGGCTGTTAAAAAGAACTGGAACTTAAAATACACTCTTCTGAGTCTACAGAAACAGTCTATATTTAATGGAATTAAACAAAATCCTCCAACCATTATTCATATATCATATTTGTTTTACACTTAAGACTTCACTAGTAGTCAGCTTTTGTAAAAAAGACAATTTTTTTTTCTCATCCAAGATGTTCATCATGAACATTTCTTCAATATTACCTACAATTAGGAAATTTTATCAAGAGGTTCAATTAGAATTAAAAATACTTAAAAAAAAAAAGCTAGAGGCCTAAACACCTTTTGAGTTTTGTCTTTTGTCATCTAGAGTATTTTCTGTACACTCTTTCTTCAATTTCAGTATTCTCATTTTCCTGTCTATTTAAGTATCTCATTAATTTATGGTCACATTGAGTGGCCTGGGCTTTGAGAGTCAACATCCTGTGCTGTCAGGGCTGCATTTACAAAAGACAGCAGTAAATTTTAACAACTAGCCCCCCAAGTGTTTCCAACATCACCAGGCTTCTTCTGTGTGAAGATGTGTCCCAATGTGGTTTTACCTTACTGCTTCTAGGAAAGGTAAAATGAGGCCACGGGGTTTCCTGAAAGCACGTGTGACAGAGTAGCCAACTCAGTCAGACCAGAGAGAGACAGCAGGCAGGAAAACGTTGACAGCACAGCGCGCTGTCAGGCAGTTAGGACGGCTGAGCCCTGAGCGCTGGACACCAAAAGGCAGATCTCCCTGCCTCAGAATGAGGTGCATTTTAAATCTGTCACAGAGAATTTATGAGATGGTCCCTCTTCCCAAAAGCTTGAAATGTAAAGATCGGTCTTGGTCAGATCCCTCAGTGCTTGGCATGGTTTTGTGGGTAAACATCATGCTCAGCCAGTTACCTGCTCTAACAGCTTAGAAATTCACTCCCAAAGACACTGGCTTGGCAGGGTTCCAAGGAGGCCTGCATGAGCAAAGAGCCAAGCGCTTGGCACCTCATACGTGTTCAGTATTAGCTCATCCTTCCCGGGACAGTACTGGCCATTTTCACAGAACACCTGTGTTATGGTGCATCCTGTTTTCCATGCAAAAGTCATGCACAGATTTTTTTTTCTTAGCTAAACTGAAAATTGAGTAAGTGATCCTTACGTTGCGTAATGAAAAACTTTGTACTTACCAGCAGAAGGTAGTCCATCATTCTAGAACCTCCCCTGCAATCAGATTTGCCCTAAAAGTAATGATAAAAATCAACAGGGCAATGCTTTCTACTATGGATATACAATTTATTTCATGGCTTATAAATTAAAATAAATTTTACAGAACTACAAAGAAAATCCAGCCCATTCATTACAATAAAACAAAATTGTAACAAGTGTACCACATTAATGCAAGATGTTAAAAACAAGGAAAACTGGGGGTGGAGGTGATGGGGACTTGGGAATTCTCCATACTAGGGGCTCCTTTTCTTCTGTAAACCCAAAACCTGCTCAAAAAGTAAAGTCTTAATTTAAAAATAACATGAAATCAACCTATTTGATCTTATAACTTAATCCACTCATAAGTAAATTGTAACAGTTGAGGAAAATATGATTTCTATTTTTATATGACAGTATTAGCCCTTGTTTTCAAGATTCAAACATCACTATAATTATAGCATGTAATTTAAACCTTTCAAGAAAATTAGAAGTTACAGGCTGAGGATATTCTGGGAGAAGACATACCACTTTTTTCTTTCTCACAGGCAAGAGCTCCTGAAGGCCACATGAACAAAAGCATGGATTTTCAAAGAATGTTCAATTCCATGTGAAATTGGATCAATAATAGAATTTGAGTCTTGGTAAATTTTTATCATAGCCACGTAACAAGCTTTTGGGATGATTAAATGAGCTAATGGATGTGAAAACTCTGGAAACCTCCAAGGAGAGCAGCAGCAGGGCAGGGTTGGAAGCACTGGCTTCTTCCTCGGGAGGGGGTGGCGGGGGGTCCTCGTCCACACACACTACCCCTGAGGGCCAACACTCTTGAGCTCTATGACAAATATAAGTCGGATCCGAGGTAGGGAAAAATGTTTGGAACACTTTAAAAGGCTAGTTCCCACAGCATAAGGAAGATGCAAAAGGTCATGAATGTCTAGTTTTTAATTTAACACGTATTCGAAGAATGTTCAACTGAGAGTTCCCACTGAACTCATCTAGGAGCTAATTGATGACTACTTTGGGGTGGGGGAGAAATGCACGTGCAAACACAGTGGTGATTTCGGTCATCCCTGTGAAGATGGGGCTCATCTAGTGGGCAGAGCCCATGTTCCCCTAGTGATGCTGGCAAAAAGTCTGTCCTGGATGAGATTCTTCTGTAACAGGAGAGTGAGACCAGCAGTTAAGACTGCAGGCTCTGGATCCAGCCTCCATGACTGGGACCTCAGACAACTTATTAAATCTTTCTGTGCCTTAGTTGCCTTATCACTGACAGTCACATGAAGCACTTAGAACAGTGCCCAATACGTGAAAAGCTCAATAAATATTAGCACTTCTTTGCAACCAGAAGAATGTCTGACACACTGGCTTAACCAGCTTTTTCAAGTAATCGCTTGTACTCGCAGTTTAGATAAGCTATATCAAAAAAGGAAGAAACAGGGGCTTCCCTGGTGGCGCAGTGGTTGAGAGTCCGCCTGCCGATGCAGGGGACACGGGTTCGTGCCCTGGTCTGGGAAGATCCCACATGCCGCGGAGCAGCTGGGCCCGTGAGCCATGGCCGCTGAGCCTGCGCGTCCGGAGCCTGTGCTCCGCAACGGGAGGGGCCACAACAGTGAGAGGCCCGCGTACCGCTAAAAAAAAAAAAAAAAAAAAAGGGAAGAAACAATTCTCTTCTGCTCCAGAATGTGTGCTGGTGATGGGACCAGCTCCTTAGACGCAGACGGGGATGTTTCCTCTAGGTTTGGTATTCACAATACCTCCTCAAAACGAAATTCTGTTAAGCCCGGGTCCTCCACGGGGCTCATTCCTGTAAGTTCCTCCTGCCACCTGCTGGGTGAGCCCCCAAAGGAATGAGGCTTCAGCACAAACAGCCTCACACCTGGCTCTGTTGGAAGGAGCCCCTCCCCCTCCTGTTTTCCACCCTTGGGCTGATTCCAGCTGCAGGGTGGGGAGGACTCTTCAAGGCTAAAAGCGTGGGCGGTTTTTCTTTGCTTTTTGGGAGCTTCCCTCATTAATGGGTCAAATATGAGTTATGCTGAAGATTTAACATGACGGTTAAAAATTGTCAGTTACGGTAAGAGCAGGATACTGCAATCTCAATTTTAAAGAAAGTCATATAAAACATTTCAAATTTGAGCTTCACGAATATTTTCTCAAGCCAGGTGGCAGTAGTAAGTGAAAAAATAGACCTTTTATGCTCTCTTTCAAGACATTATGAAATAGTTTAACACAGCAAAAGAACAATCCATTGCTCTAGAAGTCTTTTGGAAACAAAAGTATTTTAAAAAATGGTTACTTTCTTAATTTTCGTTGTAAACTAATGAGAAATTAATGAGAAGTAGTGGTAAAATAATTGTGATTTTTTTCAAACACATGAGTCGGTATTTGGAGAATGGTTTAACATTTATTTTCTTAAATAAAACATTGATTTTCTTAAATAAAAATTTACCTTTATCTTAGAGTAAATGACATCTACTCAAAATATATTTGTTACTAACTCTTCATAAATCACCATTTTTTCTCACTTGGGAAATATCTAAGTTTTCATTTTGTAAAACCCAATAGCTATATTAAGATATGTTTAATTGTTTTTATTTATAAAGAGTGATCTTTTTTTTGAACTCAGGCTTACATATAAATATTTCCTGTTTTTATTTATGTCAAATGATTCCAATTTTCCATTTAAGATGCCAATACAAGATTTCCTTTTGAAAAGTGTTAAGTAACAGGGAAGATGGCTTTCTGATGTGGTAAAAAAAAACTTGTGAAATTCTATATAAGTGACTGATGTTTGAGGAACAGTACCTTAGGAGATATAGGCACCCACTTTTAAGAAATGTGGCAAATGTCTGCTTCCTCTTAAACCTAGAATTTCACGAAAAAGATGCTGTTACTGCAGTAGAATTGTTTAGAGAAAATTTGTAAAAACGAATGACATAGATCATTGTGAAAGTCAGGTTCCATGTTTGATCTCCAGTCTACAAAACAAACAATGCAATGTACAGTCAATGAAACACATTACTGATTTAATTTCACTTAAGTTAAATTGGGGGGGGGGCATAAAATAAACACAATCTGAGAAATGCAATACTACAGACTAATGTTAATATTATGGAAAATTGGAATAATAATTGCCCTTCCTGACCTTATTTCTACTCAAGATTTTCATTAGCGTGTTGGATTTCACTATAAAGGTCTTAGTTATCACATTCTTAGATTAAGCAAATTTGGCAGGGATTACAAATATGTAAAGAGACAGTTCAGTATATAAATGTGTTTACAAACTAGAGTAAAAGGGCAAATCTAATATAATCCAACTACAATAAACACAAGAGTCAGCATCTTCTTCCCCTCTGCATAGCCCATTCCCCGGGTTGAATAAATAAAAGTGGCAAAGGAATAGTTTTAAAAAGCAAACATGGCAGTTTAAGAATTTCCATACTCTTAATTCACAGGCTATCTGCAGCAAGATATTGGGTTGGCCAAAATGTTACTGAAAAACCCAAATGAACCTTTTGGCCAACCCAATATCTATCTTAGGCAAAGGAAAGGAAGGAAATCTGTCTTTTCAAAAGATGGTTTTCTCCTCTTGGGACCTGAGAAAAATGGGCCAGCCTGACACTCTCCCTGGTTTGATCCTGCAGTGTCCTTCGGAATGTGAGAGTGTGATTAAGTGACTAACGTCAGCATGGATGCTGATGAAGTAAACCACACAGGTAAAAGCATGTGGGAGTGTCAGGCATTTCTGGGGGGTAACCAGGAGAAGATGGGCATGTCTGACTTGGAATCATCTGGAGTTGGACAGGTTTTGTGCTTGTCTGGAATCCAATCTCTGTTATAGTATTTTTGGAAATGCCTCTCTATGTACAAGAACACAAATGAACATCTAAGGTCCCATGATGTTGACATTCACCTCCAGGCAGCAGTTTCCAGTAAATTTAACAGCAGTGTTTGGAGATCACCATGTAAATAAAGCATCATTTTAAACTGCATCAAAGAACATGAAAGTGACATAAAATGAGAGGAGAAACCACAGAATGAACCTAACTGTGTTGCAGGTGAGTCACTGGAAGGGGAAGGAAGGAAAAGTGCTAACGTAACTTTAACAGGATTTTGACTGAAAAAAAAAAAACTTAAAATTATACACTAGTCCTACACTATAGTCAGTAAATGTGTTCAGTGGTGTGGGGTAGCAATCATAACTCTGTGAGCGCTAGGACTGAACAAACAGGAAAACCCTGTTTCTTATCCTCAGGAAAAAAATTTACAAGTACAGCAGGGAATAATGCGAGAATGAGCCCTTGGTTTGGGATTAGAATCAGAGGCATCCGCATGAGCTCATGGTCTTTAATATACGTACAGATAAATGGACACAGAGTGTCCACACCGTGCATTTCCAGCTCTGTTCCCTGAGAGAGCCCAGGAGCCATGGCACCCTGGTTGTCATGAACTCACCCAGCCCCCACCCCCCAAGATCCTGGCTTTGAAACACCATTAAAATACCATCTACATATCAGTAGAAGAATTGGCTGATTCCTGGGTTGGGGGCAGGGAAAATACAAGATGAGCCTGGGAAATCTGTGGGATCAGAAAGTAAGGAAGTGCTCAGAAAGGGTCTGCAGATGTGGGGAGGGCCAGGTATGCACTGGGGAGAGCTCCCAGTGACCTGAGCTTGAATAATATGAGCAAAAAAAAAATAATGAAAACTTTCTATTATAACCCAGAAAACAAACACCCAGAGTCGATACTGATATAAATAATTGAATAAGTAAGTAAATGGGGAAGAAGGGCAGGTCTTCCTTAGGGAAGATTCTAATCAATAACGTGAAAAGAATCAAGAAACTATAAAATCGCCATTAGAACACTACACTAATCATTCTTGCAGGCCAGATCCACTCACTGATGCAAAATTAGGGGCAAGGGATTCATACATATCTTCAAAGTGTCTCCCCAAGATCTTTGATTAAAAAGGATAAACTGCAACCTTACAATGGAGAAGTCCAGTAGATAGTACTTCAGCCAAGTGACCAGGGCTAACACCATCAATAATAACATTGAGAAGCAGTCTGCAAAGTGCCTGAGCAAACTCTCCAAAAGCACTTGCTCGGTGTGAAAGACGGGGAGACTGAGAAATGTTAGATGTTGAAGGAGAGCAAGGAGACAGATTCCTGGAACAACAAAGGACATCGATGGAAAAACATGAAATCCAAATAAAGTCTGCAGTTAATCGTTTTGATAACTGATAAGATATTAACATTGGTCGGAGATGGGTGAAATGTATGTGGAAAATCTATGCAGTATTTTTGCAAATTTTCTGTAAGTCTAAAATTATGTTAAAATAAAAAAATATACAATTGCAATTGACTTTTGTACATGAAGATTTTTTTTAAGTTTTGCACGTTTTTAAGTGTTGCTTGAGTATGCCTTTAAGGCCCGAGTCTCTCTACTTGGCATTCTTAAGGGTTAAAGCTAAATTTCTGTGCTTGGCTAGGTTGTTATTGTATTTGGCTTTTCTGTATGTTTTTATGTGCACGTTTACATTATTTCATAATTGTGTTTTTATTATCATAGCAGAGCAAACAGTGCTGTCTGTCTTCAGACACAGCTCTTGTGGGACTACATAAGCAAAGGATGGAAAGTGGAAACCAAGGAAGGAGACTTTGCCTGAAGCAAGGGGTCCTCCTTGCTTAGCTTAGCAGGTCACCTGGTGGTCCTAGGGCTGCTGTGCTCATGTAGGAAGTGAGATTTCTGGGAAAGCTTCCCAGACTTTGACATTAGTTTGAAACAAAACAAATCAGTCCTGAGTGATTTCTCTTTCCTTTCTCAGTCTGGACAAAGCCGTGCTGTGAACACACTGCTCCTTGACCAGCTTGTCCTGCCAGTAGTTTCCAGACGTCATCTGGTTTTCACGTATGGCTAAGGTTGAGGTTCAGATACACTCTGTGGGGCCAGTTTAGTATCTGATAGACTGATCCCTCCATCAAATACTCCCAAATCCTTACTGGTTACAGTGTAAATCCAAAGGACTTGTGTCATACTAAGAAAAGAGTGACTAAAAAATTTAGTTAAAAACAATAAAACAAAATTTTTAAATCTCATGTAATTATTTTATATTCACAAAGGTGAGCAATGTTTTGTTTTTTTCTTTAGCATGTCGAATTGTCCACACTTTCACTTAAGTCAAATAAAAATATTACATGTGTATTTCAGTCCTCATGGTTTACCAGGTACTTTCCAGACCATTCTCTCATTTAATCCTCACAGCTGAATGAAGATAGTACCATTGTGCAAATATTGGTGGTGAAGAAACTGGGTGTCCTGCCCAACATCACACTGCTAGTAAGTGGCAGACCCAGAGCTCCAAATTGGTGGCTGTGCTGGTTCCAAGCTTACATGGAGGCTCCAGTCAGCCCTGAGACTGTGGGGAAACCAGCTGTGTCACCGATGGCTCTCAACCATCTACAGGTATGGACCTTTCTACCATATCCTGTCTGGGTCCTGAGTCTGAAGTAATTTATATAGAGTCACATAAATTTTAAGTCAATGTGATATGCTAGAATTAGACTGCTGAGCACAGTGGTAAATACCAGACCTGGGCTCGACTGCCTACAAGCTCTATGATTTATGGAGAGGACTTTCCGCCTTTGAACCTCAGGCTTCCCATCTGTAAAAAAGGTATGAAATAAGATAGTGCATGTAAGTGATTTCATTGAGTGCTGGGCATTTAGGAAATGCTCAATAAGCATTACTGAAGTATTATTACTATTGTCACATAAAGTTTGCAACTTGAACTGGCAATCACCATTGATCAATATGCGTAAACCCAACTGGGAGCTCAGATGTCAGCCACCCGTAGAGCCGGCGTGCTTTATTTAGCTCTTGCCACTTTCTGGCACGATCATCAGTAGACATAATCATCAAGGAACATGAAAGTAGGAGGTCCTTGAGCATCACACAGGGTGGTTAATTCAGGAATCACTGCACCCAAGGGTTTTGTGGATACCATCTGCTTCTAACTGTAGTTTCTGAGGCATGTTTATTGAGGACTGAACCTACCTCTAATGCACACTGTATTCTCTATGCCTGTTTCCATCTCCATATGTCCCTGATAGGACGGGGCTTTGTTGTTGCGCCCTCGGAGCTTAGCCCACTAACAGACCTGCACTAACTGCCAGTTAATAAATGGAAGTTGGGTAAGACTTGCAATTCCCATGTTAAAATTTTGTACCTACATATATAATAAGACCCCTTTCTAATGAAATCTATGCTAGTCTATCATGTTAAATGCTTTTTCGACCATCTATACATTCAATCAATATGTGTTTGTTGAATATTGTGTGCCAGACACCATCCAAGGCAGAGAATAAAAAAGAGAAATATCCCCGTGCTTCTGTAGTGGTGTGAGAATTATTACTGTACTATGCAAAATAGGAGGTTCTAGCACTCTTGTCACTCATCAGGGTCTAGAAAAATAGCACAAGGATGCATTAGAAGCCGTGTTTGGTAAAACGACTCTTTCTGATGCCATACTATGAAATAAAACTGAAAGTCATCCAGGTTGCATGAAATCTTCTCAGATCACCTCTTTCCTGCCCCAGACGCCTTGAAGCCAGGTGTTTCCCACAGCCAAAACCCAAGCCTGCCGGATAACAGTCTTTCCTGTCTGCTCCTGACGCGCAGTCTGTGTCTCACTCATCTTCTCTCCTCAGGTCTATCACAGAGCACACGTCAGGTCGGCAAAGGCCCAACCCAACTGAAGTAAGTCTGTAGCTTGCATTCTTGCACTCTTGCAAAGCAGTTGAAAACAAAATTAAGGCAGAAAAAGACATAAATACATATGGGGGTAAGTTTGAGGAACTCAAAAATGATCAACAGACTAGAAAGGCTAACTTTTAGTCAGTGTTTTGGATTTTTATCCCCCTAATTATTCTAAAATGGTCACATTGCTTTATTCCTTCACAATAGGCACAAAAAAAAGGAGGAATGCCTCCTTTTACAGACCTTGGTTGTTCTGAGATGCACCCATCTCTCCAAAAGAAACCCTTGATCTGAATTTATTTTTATAATTACATGCACGTTATCTAAAAGAAACAAAGAACGTGAGAAAGGATAAAGTTTAAAATAAACTTTAAACTGTGGGAATGCAGACAACACAGCTGGAGAGAAGAGAATGACAGGGAGGGCTGCTTAATGTCTGTGCTGCAATATACTCACCCCAGCAAGATGACCCACACCATGCAGACTGGAACCAAGGATGCAAGAAATGAGATAAATTAATTTTATTTTTAAATATTTCATGAGTTTCAAAGTATGTGAAGACCAGGGAAAAGCCAGCTACTGTTGGCCGTGCAGGTAATAACATTTAACTTTTAAAGGCCCATCGTGGTTCAATATTATTTTATTTACAGCCATATGAACATTATATTTATTAGTGTTGAGAAACTCTGAAATACGACACAGTCGTTACAATTATGATTATGACAACTAAATAACAACTCAGAAAAGTGCTTACAATATATTGTTCAGAGAAAATTAGGATACACAGTTTTATATGCGTTATGACAAAGTGAAATGTATACGTTTGGAGGTTGGAAGGGAAAATACAGGTGAACACAGGCTGTGTGTCAGGGTGCTGAGGTCATGAAGTAAAATTTTTCTTTGTCTAACATTTTATATCATGTTTTATTTTCTTAATAACAGCTAAAAAAGATTTCAAGTAGAAATTAATTTTTTTCCAAAGGGTAAAAATAAACACAGCCAGGATATTAGTTTGCTCTTTTTTGTTCTGGTGTACCTTTGCCAGACAAGCTAGAATTTCTGTCTTAGCACCTCCACAGAGATTATAATTACAGTGTCAGTCCTGAGGAGAGAACTTCCCATGAGGTTACACGGTCAACCCTGTAGAAGCCAGGTAGGTTCATTGCAATGTGGATGGGTTACTGTGTCTCTTAGGTTCTGAAAGTCACCTGGGCAGCCATCCGCATCAGTACACATACCTAGAGAGTATGTTTCCTGTTTAAGTCACTAGAAGTAAATTGTCTCTTACTGAATAAGAGTAACTGTGAATATGTAGCAACTGTTCCCCTGTTCCCCGTCTGGGTGACAATGGAGGGGTAGCCCTTGCTTGGACCTCCCTGCTGCCCACTGCCCGGATCTGCCCTGGGGTGGCTGCAGCAGTTAAGTTGGGTCCACTTGGTCCAGGTTTTTAACTCTCAACAATATTTGAAGGGTTTCTTAAATATAGGACTTTAAAAATGCTATAAAATATTTAGTTGAAAAAGGTTGAGTTCATACTATATGCATGCAGGCACAAACCACATAATTCTAGAAACAAGGTGATTAAAGTCCTTAAGTTTCTGTTTCCCAGGCAGTTACAATGATTTCACTAAGGCTCCCACGTTCTATGGAATAGAAGTTCTATTTTCAGTTTAATTCTTCTCCCAGGAAGAAGTTCTCAGTATTGTGAGCTAAATACTGCTGTGATTGGTAATAAGGGACCTGAGGTAAGAATTGAACAACACTGTAGCATAGGGAACGCCATACAAAATTGAACACTGGATACAGAATGAAATCCATCCTGGACAAAAATTATTTCTAACTACTGATGATGCTGCACTTTGCCCAGCACTGGGCTCCTGGCAAAGAGCAAACGTTAGGCATCCCCACTTTGTGTTCTGAGAAAGGACCGACTGCAAAGGACACCTTCCCCACACCTGAGATGAGACCCCCTTGTTCACCAGCGACAAGGCCACTTGTCCACGTTCCCGTTCTTTGTCCCATAAACGGTTAGCTGAACTGCTTTGTCACCACTGCTGCAGGAAGCACACCTGTCGGCTTGTTAACCAAACTTTGGCTAAGATTCTCTCCTCCCTGTGGCCCCTGAACTTGGACCCTCCCTTGAGCATTAAAATGAGGAATGCCCCCTCACTGCCTCTCTGCGGAACAGCTGACCTCTGACCTCCTGCCATCAGGCTTGCTCACACCCGTCTTCTTATCCTTGTCTACTCCTCCCCAGAAAGACCCAGACTCGTCTGCCCAGGCTGGAGATGCTTGAAGATCTCACGGTCAGAACCTCCCCTCCATTGTCATGAAGTCCCCTCCTCGAGGTTTGTTTGATCTGACGCCGCACTGGTTGAGAATTACACTAAGTTCTTAACCACAACGAACAATAGCAAAGAGGGCTCACTGTCTGTGATGTGGCGACTTATGGACCAGGGAGCCAGGAAAAACAGAAACAAATGAGACTTTGGAAAACTTACAGCTGAGGACATAGACAAGTAAAGCAAGCCTTGGAGTCTAATCTGCAAGAACAGGCAAGTCTTGATTGGCTCAGGACAATGCTAATTCTTGGTGGCCAGAAGTGTGCGATTTCACAGGGCTCACATGGCAGGAAGTGGAAATGGCCTTTGTAAATTCAGGTCCTCTGAAAGGGGACAACTAGAGTGCTTGAAAAGCAAATCAACCTTGGAGAAATACTTAGCTCTCTTTGAATCCTGGTGGAGGGAAAACAGGATAAAAGAGAAAAAAGTCACTCCAGGGTCTTCCTGAGCACAACGCTTCAGTTTGGGGTTTCAGTCCACATGCCTCTGTGATCCCCAAACCCTAATTCTAAAATGTAAAGTCCAGGACTAGATAGGGCAAATACACATCCTCTTTGGGACAAAGGGATTTAAGGATGGCCTGGGTTTTAGGGCCATATAGGCCAAGATCCAAAATTTCAGGCCTTTACAAGATATTTTGGTAGAAGAGTGACAATCAGATGTACTCTGATGTCAGGGAGTGGTGGCCAAAAAGGGGCTACAGAGGAATTCTTGTGGAACCCTAGCTTCCAAATGGCTTGGATGTTGAAGGTGAGAGCAAGGGAAGAGGGGGGTCCATTTGCTCGATGGGGGACTTGCAGCTCTCCTTTGGCTGTGTAAATTCTCGTGTGCCTCTTAGACATCCAAGGGGGTGCTCTTAAGTGAGACTTGTGTCTGCAGACCTAAAGCCCAAAGAAGGCTAACATCTACCTGTGGAACACGCATTTACCTAAAGAAGAATACAAAAGAGGAGGAGGGAGACCGGGTCCTGGGAGGGCTCTGTGAGGGGCAGAGCAGAAAGATGGGGGCTATGAGCAGCCAGCAAAGCTGGGAAAAGCAAGAAGACTTAATGAAAGAAAAACCAAGGGAGGACTTCCCTGGTGGCACAGTGGTTAAGAATCCGCCTGCCAATGCAGGGAACACGGGTTCAAGCCCTAGTCTGGGAAGATCCCACATGCCATGGAGAGGCTAAGCCCGTGCGCCACAACTACTGAGCCTGTGCTCCACAACTACTGAGCCTGTGCTCTAGAGCCCATGAGCCAAACTACTGAAGCCCGCGTGCCTAGAGCCCGTGCTCCGCAACAAGAGAAGCCACCACCATGAGAAGCCCGTGCACCACAACGAAGAATAGCCCCCACTCACCGCAATTAGAGAAAGCCCACGCACAGCAATGAAGACCCAACGCAGCCAAAAAATAAATAATAAATAAATAACTAAATTAAAAAAAAAAAAAAAGAGAGAAAAATAATAGTTAAAATGAGGGGCACTGGTCAGGAAGACCAGAGCTACTGGGATGACAAGTGAGGTGGAGACAGAGGAGAGCCCCTCGGGGTTGGTGTAGAAGTCAGTGACAGTCTAGACCACAGTCCTCCCAGGGGCGGGTACAAGCCAGAGCCCCCTGGAGTGGGGTGAGGGCAGGATGAGGGGAACTGCGCGGAGGGAGGCCCGGCGGGGAGGCAGGTGAAGAGTCCTCTGTGAAGGTGGCGGAGAAAAGCGCAGAAGTGGAGCATGTGGACAGCAATGGTGCCTGCAGGGCCTGGAGGGGACACCTGAAGGGTGGGGCTTCGAGAAGGTGGCCTTTGATATGTTCAGACTCGTCCAGTTACTGTCTCAGGGTGAAAGGCACACTGTGCTCAGAAATAGTCGGGCTGGTAGGCTTGGGCTCAGAAGACCAGGGCTTTCCCATCTCTGATCTCATGTAGCTCAGTCCCTACATGAGACGTGGGAGGTTCAGGAGAAAAGCAAAAGCACAAACTGGCCACTGTGGGGACTTGGTGTCGTTTCCGGGTGGCCCGCAGGGCGGACTGAGAAGCATGGTCTGAGGCTAAAGGGGCCCATCTCCAGGCCTGGGTCACCCTGGGCTCTGTGGGGCAGACCCAGAGTGGCGGCCACGGCTCCGGGCCGAAGCGCAGGTCAGGCAAACACGCAGGGCAACCCCAGGGAAGGACGCGCACCTGCCCGGATGTCCCAGACAACGGACACAAGGTGCTGGTGTGGTTTACTTTCAGAGTTGTCACCTGACTTGTTCAATTCGGCGCTGATTCTTTGGTTCTGTATTATTTGCAAGATTCCCCTTCAGGGGCCAGCTTCTTCTTAGAAGGGGCTTAGAGGCCAGTTTAAGAGCAGACAGTGAGAAAAGACGATAAAAGGGGTGGGAGGACACTCTTTGAGAGGAGAGATGCCAGGCTTCGCTCTGGTACTTAAGACAAACTGTGTGTGTATTTTCCCCAAGAGAGTCGGGAAGAGGGAAGGATGCATGGAGAGGAGACACCCTGAGAGACAAAGAGAAACTCACTCAGGTGCGTGGTTGGTTCAGATCCTATTATTACAAGTCCTTCAAATATGCTTTGGTCAGTAGAAAACACTGTGACTACCTGTAATATTATTTATTTAAATATATGGGCATATGGAAATGTATCTCAATAAAATAATTCAAAGGGAGAATGAAATTATAATAAAAGTTACTCATTGTATTATGAATCATAATGTAATCTAAACGTCCAACAGTAGCACTGAGTGTAAGAGAATCACATATAGTCACTCTATAGGATATTGTACAGCATCCAAATAAAATCTAAATATGGAACAACACATTATAACACACACAGTACAATAGAAGTGAAATAAGCACCATACCAGAATATTTTTTCTAAACAATGATGAAAGTGAGGTAAACATGATTATACCTATGAACAAGAACTGGAAAAGTGTGTCGGAAAATGCTAACAAATGACTTGTTAGGGTAGGGAGAATGTCAGTGAAAAAAAAAAGGATTCTGAGTTTGTTCATTTTTTACGGTCTTGTTTCTGCATGAGATGATCTTTGAAGCTCCGCCGACACCCGCTCTGGTTCACCACAGGCGCATGTCGTGAAGACAGAGGCTCGATGGGGATAGTCACACAGGCGTGCATGTATCTATGTCTGCAGACGGGTCCTGGTGAGACCACCGTGGACGTGCCAGGTCCTGGTCCCTGAGGAGGAGTGCTCCTGCTGTCACCGGCTGGTAACTCCTGCTTGGCCTGACTCTGGTCTTTGGAGCCCACAGTGAGAGTCTGTCCTGTGGGCCCCGATCTTCCCTGTCTGCTGCCTCTCCTGTGTGCCCAGGGCCTGTCTCGGTTCACAATTAACTTCTATGTATTTTGCTCTCTATCAGATATAGGTTGTGAGCTAGTAATAAAAAATACATTTTAAGGATTGGTGGTTTTTTTAAATCAACCTTCTCCTCAGGCTTATGGTGAGTTATTGGTTATGGGAAAATGTCTAGCTAGGCCATAGTGGGGCCAAGACAATGTAAAATTGGAAGGGTAAAAAAATTCTAAAATAACCCTCTCTTTCTTTACCTCCCCCAAAGTTAGAAAATTTTAGGAGCCAGGTGCTTTCAGAAGGGAAATAATGTCCCAGGGAGGACTTTTTGCAACTCTGAGGAACAGATCTTTGCCTCGTGGCCTCTTTATAGCTGCTCTGAGCTTTGGGTGAAGGGAACGTCCTGAAAGGAGCTTCCGTAGGCAGCTGGAAAGACCTTGACCTCCAGACCTTGGGGGAGGCTAAGAGTCAAAATTCTCTGCAGAGCCCTGCTGGTCCAGACACAGGCAGAAGGCGCCGACATGGCTGGTGGGCTTCAGTGCAGTGATTCTCAGACAACGGGAGCTGACCACAAATGGGGGGTGAGAGGCAGAGAGTCCTGGCTTATGATACAGTCAAGCAAGTAAGGTTTTACAGCTGATTTTCCAGGAGCGAAGTAGACAATCCCAAGCTCTACCAAGGAGCAGGGAGCAGAGGCCAGGTGAGGGCTGGTGGAGCAGCACAAAGGCCTGGTTGGGGGGTGGGCAGGGACTGAGGAAGCTCTTTCTCCACGGAGAAAGACCACTGGGTGTTCTGGAAAAGTCTAGACGTTGTCCTGTGTGAAAGGGACTCTAATGCCTTGCTGGTGAGAGGGCCAATTGTGGCCACTTTGCTAAACAGCGTGGCAGCCACTCCTACATGTCCGCCCAGGAAAGGCGAAAGCTTAGGGCCCCACAGAGTCTGAATGCAAATGTCAGCTTTACCTATAACCGCCCCAAGCTGGAAGCAATCCAGAGTTTCTCACTGACAAACAAGCTGCGATACATACACTCAACGGAATGTTGTGTAGCAATAAAAAGCAATGAAATATTGATTCACATAGCAAAGAAAAAAAGAAAAGACACAGGGAGGGAAGTCCAAGACCCTCTGAATAAATAGACATCAATAATGACAGAATGTGGGGCAATGGTCACCTCAGGGCACCCTCCCTGGTCTGAACGGATTTCCGACCTTTTGGTTACAGTGGAGGAATTGCTAAGTGTATTCAAGCAGCCAGAGACTCTTGCTGTGGTGAAATGGGAAAGCACAGCTGTAGGGTTCAGAAAGACTTGAACTCACCCTCACAAGCAGTGATGTGACCTCAGGCAGCTGCCTCACCTGCTCTGAGACCCAGGTTTCTTCCTGGGCTGTCCTAGGCATTCAGTAGGTGTTTCTTCCCTCCCTCTCAGCTCTCTCACTGAGAAAATAGTGCCATATTTCCTTTACTTTTCTTCTATCATAATTATAGCAACACTTACTTTCTCTCCAACTTAACTCTCTGATATTTTCACCAATCATAAATCCAGCCACTTGCAGCCCATCCACCTGCTGCTGGGAGCATCTTGCCAAGCGGGCTGCTGCCCTGCAGCAAGTGAACAAGAGTGGTTCTGTGAGCTACAGCAGGTGAGAAAGCGCTGACGGGGTGTGGCTGGGGGTTTTGCAGGGAGGCTGGTAGAAATAGGAAAGTGCAAGTGGTAACAGCAAATCCACAGATGTGGGTTGTGGGGCAGACCTCAGAGGTTCCTCAGTTTAGCTGGTAGTTCTTTGACCCAGGGTCACAAAGCTTCTACCAGCCTGAGTAATTGTGTCCTATGATTGGGTAAGCACATATGCCTTTTAAAAATTTTAGATTTTATTTCGGATTGTGGGTACAATCACATTACATTAAATTTGGCATCATAGACATTTCTGAATGTCCAGTTCAGTGGTGTTAAGAGCATGTATATTGTTGGGCCACACATCCCTAGACGTCTTCATCTTGCAAAACAGAAACTCTGTACCCATTAAACACTAACTCCCCACTCTCCTCCCCCAGCCCTCAGCAAACACTTTTCTACTTTCTGTTTCTTTGATTCCTTCTGTTTTATTGTTTTTACTTTAGATTCCTCATACCAGTGGAATCACACAACATTTGCCTTTATGCTGAGTGAGATAAGCCAGTCACAAAAGACCCTCAAAGTTCATCCATGTTGCAGCATGTGTCAGAATTTCCTTCTTTTTTAAGGTTAAATAATATTCCATCTAGTGTGTATACCACATTTTCTTTATTCATTCATCTTCCAATGGAAACTTACATTGTTTCCACCTCTTGTCTGCTGTGGATAAACCTGTAATGAACGGACATGGATGTGAGATCCTGTTCGAATTCTTGCAGGGATAACTCCAGAAGTGGGATTGCTGGAAAAGGGTCAGCAAATGGTTTGAAGCCAACATGGAGATACAATTTGTTCAGAAAACAACTAGCTTAGTATTATTCCAATTATATTTGATATGTGTACTGTACTCTAAGAATATAAATATAAAACATCTCTCTCAAGACCACTTATAAATAGTCTTAAAAAAATAAACTCTCCGTATAATTGCTCTTCAATTTTGGCATGCGCACATATTCTTTAAAAATGACAACAGAATCTCTCCTTTTAATTTTTCCCTGGTGTCCACTTTAACAAATTAAGTCTGTAGTTTACCAAAAATTGTTTAACACAGCTGACATGTCTTCTTAACTGCATTAATTATTAAAGAAAATATCAAATAAGTCATCATCTCGTTCCTACAAGGTAATGGAGTATCGTATACATATTACTGTATATTTTTAGCATATATGCCCATGACTTAATACTTTTACAGATCAATTTGGAAATATATAATAGTATTAATAAAAGAAGATTGTTTCTTCCAAGTCTGAAATGAATTAAATAATTATTGCATTGCTATTTTTATACTCTGCTTTTTAGATTTTAGCATTTCTCCATTTTTAAAAAATCCCTGAACATAATTTTAATTATTACATAATATTCCATTTTTCTCCACTTGCTAAATAATTTCTTGTTGTTATACATATGGATTATTTCCAGCTTTTCACTGTCGTATACATCTTTGTATATAAAGTTTTCTTGTAGCACTCATTTGCCCAGAGAAATTTCTAAAATACTAAGTCATAGGCTGTATTTCAACACTTTTGATATATATTAACAACTGTTTCTTTAACAAGTTGCACACATTTGTTCAACATCAATATAAATAAGTATTTCCAATATGACATGTTTCCAAAAAATCACAGAGGCATGCTGCTTATAGAATTATATAGGTATGCATTTAAAGATGAATACATTTTTGTTTATAAAAGTAGAGATGCTAAGCAAAGAAGTAGTTGAAATAGCTAACATCCACATGTTTCCCGGAGGCTTTTTTAGATTTTCCAAATGAAAACTAAATAACTATTTAAAAAGTAAATAGTCCAATGCTTTTGTCTTATACAATTTTTCTTTATTTAGGCAAGTCAGGTTTCTTTCTTAATAGCTATTCTTACTCTGGACATGATATGATATATTGACCACAGGATTCCATATGCAGATAACACACTCATAACTAATCAAAAATATAGGCTCACTTGTTTTTGCTTTCAAACATAATTTCTTTTTTCTTTTATTTAAAATTTTTTTATTATTGAGATATAATTGACATATAACATTGTATTAGTTTCAGGTGTACAAGGTAATGCTTGAACATTTGTACACATTGTGAAATGACCACCACAATAAGTCTGAGTACCATCTGTCACCTTGCATAGTTACAAATCGTTTTTCTTTTTCTTTTTTTCCTTGTGATGAGGGCTTCGATTGTGTATTTGTGTTTATTCTCACAACTTTGTTAATCACCACTTTTATAATTTTAACTATTCTCTTCCTAAACTGATCTTTTATATTGGCCTTAGGGTTTATTTTTTATTTTTATATAAGTTGAAATAATTGTAAGAATACTATAAAAAACTTCACCCTTTTTCTCCAGTTGTTTACATTTTGCTTCATTTGCTTATTATTTTATAGATCTTTATTTGCTTTTATATGTGCATATTATTTTTTCTGGACCATCTGAGAGTAAGTTGGAGACAGTAGACCACTTTATCCTTAGATACTCAGGCAGATATTTCTTAAAAGTGAGAATTCATGATGGAGGAATAGATTTATCTAATGCTATATAACAAATTACACCAAAACTTACTTGACTGAAACAGCAAACACTTCTGTGCCTTAGGGATCCAGGGTGACATGGCTGGGTCTCCCACTCTCGCATCATCAGCTGGGGCTGCGCTCTCATTTGAAGGCTTGGCTGAGGTGGGCATGGCTTTCGCACTTGCCCCATGGCTGTTGTCAGGGTTTGATTCCATGGACTGTTGGACTGGGGACCTTAGCTCCTTGTGGCTGTTTGCCCGAGGCCACCCTCAGCTCTTAGCCATGTGGGACTCTGCACAGGGCAGCACAAAACGTGACAGCCGGCCTGCATCAGAGCAGCCAGAGGCAAGAACAAGAGTGCAACAGCAAGGAGGAGCTCAGAGACTTTCGGATGCCTCTGCTGGAAGCATGTCCCGTCACTTCCTCCACATTCTGTTTATTAGAAGTGGGTCACCAGTTCAACCCACCCTCACGGGAGGACTTTGCACAGAAGCATGGGTACCAGGAGACATGATCATTGTGGGGGCACCTCAGGTCTGCCTACCACAAGAAAGATTTGATCAATTCTGACCACTCATCTCTACAGAGCTTCCAAAAGTTGAATAACTCTTCTGAAGCTGAATGCCACAACACATCTTCCCAAATCAGTTTGATTATGTGTGCTTTATGTTACAAAAAGCAACAAAAACTAATAATACTTTCACATATTTATAATAGAAACACATTTCTATTGATGAGCTATTTAACTGGAGTCTTAATTTCCCTTAGAATAGTTCACATTCATGGTCCTGGAGGAATTGGAACACAAATCGTCCTCCTAACAGTTTCCCTTCCCCAGTGAAGAGCACTGAATATTTGGAAACAATTAAATAATTTGCACATTTTCTTTAAAAGAGATATCATCCTGTTTGTTTTCCTGTAAATACGCAAAGGAAGTTTTATACGACTCAGCTACGCAGGCTCCCTGATTGCCTCTCTACCCTGTCTTCAGCTAGATCAATATGTCAGCTGCGTGGCTGAAAGGGCAGCATGTCCCTGTGTGGGGAACAAGAGTGGGCCCGGGACAGGGAGCTCTGGGCAGCGCTGTCTCCCGCTGAACACGGGCTCCCCGAGGGCCTGCCCGGGACTCACCTCTATAAACACACTCACGTTCCTGAGATAGATGATGTCTCTCGGTTTGGGGCTGTGCCCACTTATTCCTTTCCATTTTTTCCTCTTAGTCTAAAAGCGTTTAGGGAAACCTTCAGCTAGGCCCAGTGGGCCAAAGGAATAAGATGCCGTCCCTGTATTTAACTTGCTCCTAAGGCCAGCAGGGTAAACGAGGGATGCTTACAAATAACTGCGCTGTGGGATGAAAATGTGCGCAGAAGGTCACCTTTCATCGAGAGGCACAGAAGTGAAGACCCGTGAGATTCGGCGGTCCGTCAGGAGTGACTGCCTGCTCCGGTGAGCCCTGGTTTCCTGCCGCCCTCGTGCGCCCTGTCCCTCATCTGGGACAATGCCCCGCTCTCTGAAATTCTCGCGCCTTCCGCCTCTACCTTATAGAGCACCCAGCACTGAACAGACCAGCGCACCGACTCCCCTTTCTGGTTCAAACAATGCTCTAGGCACTTCACCAGGCCACACATTTCACCCACATGTCAGCCCTAAGACACAGATATTGTTATTTTTCTTTAACTAGAAGAAAACTGAAGTTTAAAAAAGTATGTCCACATCTTCTTTATCCATTCATCTGTCAATGGACACTTAGGTTGCTTCCATGTCCTGGCTATTGTAAATAGAGCTGCAATGCACACCACTATGAAGCAATTATACTTCAATAAAGATGTTTAAAAAAAAAAAAAGTATGTCCAAACTCTGAAACCCAGTGCCTTTCCACTTTCTTCTCAAAGCCCAGTTACTTCCTGATGGACACGGTCTGTTGCCAGACTCAATAAGTAATAAACCCAGAGTCTCCACAACTTTCTTCTCTGAATCAGAGCCCTCTAGCAAGATAGGCTTTTTGCAAATTTTACTTCAGTAGAGGTATCTGAGGCCTTTGCCAGATCACAATGCCAAAGCTAAAGGTGGTCTTTTCTCTGTAATACAAGCATTGAGGCATTTATGGCTCAGGAATGAAAACTTCATCTGGCATAGCCTAGGCATTTGAGCTCCCAGACCCAGAAGGATTTGTTTTTTGCAGGAGCTGACTAACCCTGCCTTGATCATGGCCTGCAGGAATGCAACACCCCGAAAACAGACCATAGCATTTTAGAGAATTTTGTTTACATGACACTAACCCCCAAATGACCTTAAATTCTAAATAAAAGTTCAATAGGCAATTTGTATAAGAAGCTTGTTTTTAAAGAAAATAAATTATATGACAGGTTTCTTATATATATTACAAACTAGACTGGTGAACATTTTTCTCAACATTTAAAAATCTGTAATTAAGACCTTTCAGTACATAAAGCTTACATAACAAAATCTAGCAGAAATCTATAAAATCTAAACACATTTCTAAAAGAAGAGATGGTGCCACATAGATTTATATGCCGAGGCTTCCAGGGAGGCTGCCCTGTGTGGAGACATGCGTGTTCTCTTTAACCGTCTCAACATTTTGTGTCCAAGACAGTCTTAGCTCACAGGAATTTTCAAAGCACATTTGTCGGCCTGCATTCTGTGGCATTTGGCAAGTGAGACTTGTTTAATATAAGGTGTCAATAAAGCCAAGGTTACGGTATCTAAAAATAATCGACACTGATCCCCCAGGACTGCATATTCAGTTAGTTTGCCCTGTGCCCTGTGCTTGGATCCATTCCGCCAGGGTCCGGAATCCTATGCAATGGCACCTCTTTTTTTCCAAAAGAAGAAAGAGGCAGCCTGAGGCTTTAGGTGACTTGTTGATGTTCACAAAGTTTAGAAGAGGAAGAGCAAAGACCTTGTTCTATTGTTTTTATTATTCAGGATGGGAGTGTCAAGTGCAGTTGAAGTCACCGTCATCAATAACCCAACACACCTTAGGTTACAAAGGCTCTCTGCTAAAACTGAATGTTTTTTTTTCTTGGGAGTCACACAGTTTCAACTTGTTTTATTTTTACACATTTCCTAAACAGATCATTTGAAAGATCAAAGAGGTCTGTATTCACGCGGAATGAAAAATCTGAAGAGGGTAGGCAAGAGCACAGCTTTTGTTACCATCCCAAGGGTGGGATGTGGCTTCATTGTATCACACAAAAGACAAGCAGTGTCACTTCACCTTGGAGAATCTGAGCTAGCCAGAACTGACTCTTAGCAGTGACTTGCCCCTTTATTCTAGGAGGTGCTAAGGTTATCCAGGACAACGTAGTATTGATATTTTTGGTAACACTGGGGGGTGTATGTGAAGAGCGTGGATGTCCCCAGCCATCGACGCAGGGAATGAAACAGGCCGGTGTTTATTCGAGGTGCTACACAAGAGTCACTGACCTTTCTCTGTGGAGGGATCCATCCTTTGAGCAGAGGTTTGCAAGTGGGGAGGGAATGGGGAATTCCTGTGAACTTCAGTGGTGCTGCATAGACAGAGGAGGTGATGTTTTATGTCTTGATAAAACATCAGGGCTTTGATCTCATCTGACATCTCAGCCTCTCACTGCTCCTCTAAGGCTGCAGCAAAATGCTCACTACATGAAGCTATGACTCAGCTGTGTTTTCTGGTTTGCAGTGATGTCTGTAATACCCCTTGACTGTTTATACTTTATTGGGACTAGGAGGTACTAAAAGTTCCACTCCAGGCACTGTATCTATTCAAACACTGTGTACATTCTCTCTCTCTCTCTCTCTCTCTCTCTCTCTCTCTCTCTCACAGCTCTTCTCTTTTCCTAGAGGCTGTGTGAGAAAATGAAAAGGAAATCAGTTCTGATGAAATGCAGAGGCGTCTTTTGGTTCTAAAGGGAGCTGAGTTGAATTCAGCAAGCACATGGCCATCAGTGTGTGAATGGGATTCAGTTCTAGACAAGATGAGATTGCCAGTAGAGACAAGTCACCCTGCACCAGCCGCCTAGGTAACTTGTTTGTCCTTTGCTTGGACAGCTCACCACATGTGTGCATGAACACATGATATGCACTCATGTGTGAATAGTGTACAAAAGACCATGCACACACTTGCATATTCATATGCATGTGTGCACTTGTGTGAGTGCACGTGTATGCATAACATTCATGTCTGTATATGTGTGCATGCATGTGCACATGCATGTATGTGTGTGCGAGCTCATGCATGCCTTGTGCTTGATGTGCATGCTTGTGCATGTGCCCACTTGTATATATGTGCCCGTGTGTGTTTGTACATATTTCTATGTGTTTGTGTGCATATGTTTGTGCATGTGTGGCACATGCATGTGTGTGTGGCACATTTGCTAATTTAGCCTGCAGATATCTGACAAGAGTCAATCTTTCCTATATTTTTATGTGGGTATAAATTCATTTTAATTCCTTAACATGAACATTTGTGCAGTTATCTGGGTCATTCCTTCCCAGTGAAGGTTTAATTGCTTCACATCTGGAATATGTCAAGTTTATCCTTCTTGGGATCAGTGTCATAAATGTTCTCCCCTTGGGTCAGTTCAAGAGTCTGCTGCCAACATGATGCTCTCTGGTCATATGGGTTCACATGAGTTCTGACTCCATGGACATATGTTCCTGGGGTTAAGGCTTCCTTCTTTTACCTCCGTTTACATATCATCCTTTCCTCCACTCTTTTCCCTCTGCCTCTGTCTCATGTTCTTCCCAGGGTCTCATCTGGGCTGACTTCTTTTGGACAATGGAAGCAGAGGCCACGGAGTCAGTCAGCCTTACTTCTGGTCCCATCTCCACTCTCTTGCCCAATTAAAGCTGTGTCCCAGAGGAGGCTTCATTTTATTTGGTCTTGGATTTCTCAACAGTTAACAATATTTGGGTATATTAATTTAATTACAGGGTTGTTTAAAGAACAAACAAGACAGTATATGTCAGTCATTTTGTAAACTTTAAGCTCAGATCTTGCTGTCTTTATTTAATTATAAAATCCTCCACTCCTTGCTTCTTCCTTGATTGCTGGCCTGGATATTGAATTAATTCTATCCTTTCTATTTAAAAAAGTTATTATGTGTGAAATTGCTGATATTAGACTATTTTCACCTCTAAGAATGTCACTTTCACGTGGTTTATCCTACTAATTAAAAATATAGCAAAGTGATACATTTGCATTGTCTAAAACCTAAACAGGGCCAGTAGATGACAACATAAAAATGCTGTTTGTGTCTCATTTTGCTAGGGGGTCAGTTTCTCAAGAATAAGCATATCTGCTCGTTTACTTTTATCTCTTTTTCACCTGGAGATCGTTTCCCTTAAATTTCTGGTGATGTTTTACTTTCTGTTCACATTTAACAGTGTCACTTCAAAAAGGTGAATGGAATCTACATTGTCATTAGTAAGGTTGGTCATTAGCAAGCGTCTTTCTTTGGGGTGATTTGATAGGGAGTACTCACTATGTTGAAATTTCCCAAATATTAGAAAGAGTTGTCTTTGGTCTAGACTTTTCCCTTTCTCTAGAGGATAATCCCTCCTCTCCTCTCGGAAGGAGGGTGCATGGTTGCTGGTGTTTTCCTCACTGGTGGCAGGGAGAATGGGTGTGCCGGGAGGGTTGAGGTGAGGTACTGAGGGTCCACCATTCCAGCTACAGATTTTAATAAATCCCTCTGTTTTCAGAGTGCTGCCTCTACTCTGGATGCCTTGAATCTCAGCATCCAGAGATCCTCCCCACACGTGTGGACTGTGGTTTCCTTCACTCTGTGTTAGCTCCAAGTCAGTTTTTGTCTTCTGCTGATCACTCCTCCACCCCCTATGATGGAGATACTGTGATAATGATGCTTTCTTGGAAGGAAAGGCTATTATGGGGGAGTACTTGGTCCACCATCTTTAATCTGGAAGGCTTTCTCCTCTAACTAATAGCAAAGATTGAGAAAATATGCAGTAACTCAACTTTGGGGACAATTTGAACATCTTGAGGCACCAACTTATTGTGTTTCCTGAAACTGGTGATAAGAGAATAGTTAATTATTTAGCTTCTGCTTTGTCTTAAATATATTGTGCCAGGTTTTTGGTATTATTCACCCTCAGAAAGTACAAATCAAATTTTGATATAACGTTTTCTTGGAAGAAATTACTTAAACTACTCTTTAATGCCATACTAACAGTGTCACCAAATCTTTATTTGAGACAAAATTGATTCCTTTCTCTATATAAATTTTTCTCCATATAAAGATATTGTACTTTGAAAAAAAACATATATTATTTGGGAATTCTAATGTCTTTATTGGTTTTCTTGAAGTTTTTGGATAAGACAGAATGACCTGATATCATATCCCTATGGAACATCTAGCTGTGCGTACCGGAGGAATGGGAAATTTTTAGAGGAAAACAAGGACAGGGTGGTAATTGTCACTGTTACCCTTTCACAGAGGCGTAACCTGAGGCTCAGAAATTTTTCAACTGGAATTGAAACTAGCACCTGATTCTATATTTTATAATTGAGTGTTCGTTCTCTTATACCACATGGTATTCCATCCTTTTGAATTTCTTTGCCAAGGCTGACTAGTTATGAGCGTCAGCCCTCATGCGCTAAGCAGGCATTCATGTCTCTTATCTTCTGTTGGTGTGCGGTATGCAAGTAAACTTGAGAGGAGTCTGACGGCCACCTCCCCGTGTTTGTCACGTGGGTCTGCACTGTGGCTTTAGTCCTCTGCGTCCTGGGCTGTATCCTCGACAGTCTCGTGGCGCCGCCCGGTGGCCAAGGTCCACCCCGCAGCGCCACCCCGTCTCGGGAAATGGAAGACTCCAGGACCCCGTCCTGTCCTGTTCTATCAGAATCCTCCACCTCCAGAGAAATGGGATCCCACATGCAGGCAAATTATCTGATTCAGTTAGTGAGATCTGAGAGGCTGAATACCTCTGACGTCATCAGAGCCAGTAGTTTTCAAAATGCGTGAGGGAACTCCAAGGAGCTTCATAAACTACAACTTTTATATTTAAATTCCAGTTTAACCACTGTATTTCCGCCATTTCTTGGCATGCTTTTTCATGTTTTAATATTTTTGAAGTCAGGTCACACCTTACAGTTGCTGCAGTGAGGTCTCTCATCTCTGGGGAAAAGTATCAATTCGTGAGTGGTGAAGGTTCAGTTAACAGGACCTCAGCATCAAGAACGTCCAGTTTACAATCATTAACTATTCCACATGTTTAACTGCAAGAGGATCATATTTCTTTCTTTGTAGAAGTCAGATTAGATCTAGCAGAAGCTCCCATATATCAGGATGCGGAAAACTCCTGTTCACAGAGTTTTGTCTTCTGCACCAGAGCACTGGACACTTGGGCAACCTGAAGAAACCCAGTAGCACCTTATTCCTCCCCCTCCAGGCTATTGTCTCAAGTGCTGGTCCTTCACAGGGCAGGGGAAGGGGGCAGCTTCCCCTGGTCTCCTGGGAGGGGTGCTCCTCAGAGGACTTCACAGCAGTCCGATGCTGGTGGCACTTTTCTCCGTAAACTGTGTTCTGAATTATATTTTGTCTCAGGGTGGTCTTCCTGTCTCTTGTCCTTACTCTGGCTTCACATGACCTTGACCCATTAGAGCGATAGCCTTGCTTTTATGTATCATTTTGAACGTTGTCCCCTCGATTAAAACTTCATTCCAGTATTGGAGCCAATAGAAAAATTAACTAAATAGTTCTTCCATTTCTATATCCACTATCGCTGATAGTTTGTGTTTTTTATAGTTATTTAATTGTCATGCTAATGGACTTTTTTTCCTTCAGTTTACCCACCTGAAATAATTCCAGCCCACAGAATAAAACACAGAATATTTTGGCAGGTGTTGGGTTAATTTCTGTAACTTTTCTTGATATAAATTGAACGTGCATTGTTTTGCTTTCCACATTTTCTTTCATATAATATCTGGATAATGCTTCTCTGGTCAATAACCCTGTGATGGTTAATTTTATGTGTCAACTTGAGGCCAAGAGGTACCCAGATTAAACGTTACTTGCGAGGGTGTCTGTGAGGGTGTCTCTGGCTGAGATGAGCACTTGGATCAGTGGAGTCAGTCAAGCAGTGGCCTTCCCTCCACAGTGGGCATCATCCAGTTGGTTGATGATGTTTCCATAACCCAGAAGGAAAAGCAGAGGGAGGAGGGTTCACCCCTCTGCTTCCTGGCCACCGGTACCTGGCAGGGTAGGGACCTCTCTTTAACAAGAACATGCAGGGCAGAGTCAGCAGCACCCTTGACCAGGGCAGGAGCAAGGGGTGTGAGAGCCCTGCACTGAAAAGGAATTACTTTCAGTATTTGGCAGGATTTCTTCTAGGCTAAGCTTTTTAGTCTATTTTGTCTTCTGCTTTCTTGTTTGAACGTTATGCTATACACACTTTTCATATATCAAAAGTATTAATGACACTTATTGGCTAAGTCAAATCTCATTTAACCAAAACATACAATTTATTTAAACCAGTTCCTTATTTGGGAGGCTTTTAATAATTTTATTTCTTCTTCACTTTTTTTTTGTCTTGTATATCTCCAGATAAATATGTTTAAACAAATTTGATCATTTAATTTGGATAGATACTGTGAAGTGGAATTAATAAGACAAAGAATATGAACTTTTTAATAGTTCAAATGTATGTTGCTGCCTTTCTCATCATATAAATATAGCACCATTGTATGTATGGCGCATCACTAAAGTATTGACAATATTGCTTTCTCATTTTTTTAAATTCATAATTTGTAAATATTTTATTCTCATTTTTATTAATTCTTTATAAATATATAGGTTCTATGTTTCTAAAAAACTATGCTGCCCAGTGTTACAGTGTTTATAGATTATTCCTAATTACAAGTACCTGACTTGGAGGTTACTGTCTGGAGAATTTAACCTTGAGGTCCTTAATGGATGCTACAGTCACTCTATATTGTTATAATATTATATAAAAATATAAGTATATTTATAGCCACAGGTGCTATCCTCATTTGTGAAGCTGTCTCTCTTTCACTTTGGTGGTCCTGTGAGTTATCAGCACCACGTGGTAGGTTTGGTTTAGCACGGTGACTGTCATTGGAACCCTGTGTAGCCCTGCTCTCCTAGTCGATACCATACCATCTTCTTCAGTTAACCTTCCAGCATCCAGCCACAGGATGGCATCATGAGCTGGGAAACAAGCTAACTCATTGGTTTCTGATCACCGCGTTTTCAGGTTAAGAGTAGGCTTAAATTCTATTCAATAAATGCACAGATCTCCGAACATTAACTCAGAGGGAAAAGTAGCATGCTTGCTAGAAGGAGTTGACCTTATTTTAATAGAACCAGTAGCAATGTTCTGGGCCACTATAAGCCACTGGCTTGATATAAATTAACCAAAGAATTCTTTAGTGTATGGTTTAATCATTCCAACTGTCCAGAAGTCCGGGGATGATAAGGAGTATGGTAAGTTACAGGTATTTATAGGGTTTTAGAGAGCCCTAAGTTACCATAGAAACAAAATGGCTTCCCCTATTGGATTCTAGATGGTTAGGATGATACAATCCATTAAGAATTGGGATGATATAATTCAGTAAGACCTTGATCACCATGTCAGCATTTGTTTTAGCCATTGAGAATACTTTCTTACCTTCTGATGGCAGAATTTCTAGGAAGTCCATTTCCACCAAGTCCCAAATGGCCCCAGTGGGCTTCCATGCCTTAGAATAGATGTTCTTCATAAATAATTTTTCTGACAAACAGCACTCCTTTATGTCATTTCCTGAACTAATTGACCCTGTTACAAGTGTGGTAAGAGTCCAAGATTTCCAGTATATACTTTTGTTCAAATGAGTTTGCTGGCATGAAAAAACCACCGGAGCAGGTAACAGCCAGGATGGGGATAACTCCATCGGGCACCCTCATTTTCCTGTGGCATCTGTAGCTCCTCTCAGTTTCCAAATTTCTAGTCCTGGGAGGGCTGCACACTGCTGCAACTGTCAACTGGAGCCCTGGGCAGAAGCAATGGGGCTTCAGTTTCCCCAGTTCAAACTTTATTAGCCCTGTTTGCAGTTTGGTTCTCAAATTCATGTCCTCTGGCTATTTCATCTTGTTCTCCAGGATGCACTACAGAAATCTGTTAGGTAGGAAACTGCAATGACTCTGATAAACCAGCAACTTTCTAGGTGATACCTTAGTTCCCATTGACGTTGGAAGGCCTCTGTTCTTTCAAATGTGGCCCATGGCATGACAGTCCCCAAATGTACGTCAACCATCAGCAAGGGCGGGTTTTCACTTTAAGACCAGTGGCTAATTCAGCAGTTTGCATAACAGCTGTGCTGACTTTATGTTTGGCAGAGCATAAGCCCCCAAAACCATGAGGACTGACTTTTCCTGTGTGTCTCTCATGGATGAGCACTGTCAAGTCAGCACTGGGACTGGGAACATCAGAAAAGCCAGACAGAGGGTGAGCATCTCCCTGAAGGGGAGCTTTTTGTAAGTTATTTTCATATGTTACATTCTTGAGATCATAATTTTCTACTATTTTGAACACTGTCATTTTTAGTCTTTTACTAAACATATTCCATATTTCTATAAAGTCTGTATCTGTGGACAATAACTAAATAAAAAGTCTTATGAGAACTAAATGTGGTAAGTCTCCACATGTATGTACTATGAAGCTATAAATGGTGCACAGAGGTTAGGGTGCCCCCTCTAGTTCTGACCCTAATGAATGGGTGGTGAGTGTTAACGGGTGCAAACAGAATTTTCTCTGGGTTTCTCACTTCTTAGTGCCCCTTCTTGCTTCAACGCCCATATTACAGAGTCCTTTGGTGTTTAATATCATTTACTCAACACTGTACTTATTCAAGCAAATTATGTAAGTACACGCATGTAGGCCGTCGGTCTTTTGCAGAATGCCTTACTTCTGCAAAGTGCAGTCTCCGTGGCTATGTGTACGGCCATGCACAGCTCTGACTCTCTGCCCTGAGCTGTTCCTCCTCCTCTTCTTCCCAGGAGGCTTGTTGTCCCCCTGCTCTGGGAAGTACCCTTTCTTGTTTGCTAACAGATTGAAACAGGCCCTGTTGTTAGCATCATGACACTTGCACCAAATGGCTGTAGCTGTAAGTACGACTAGGATTTTCCCATTTACACATTTTATGTCTAAAATCTTGAGGTTTTACAAGGTTATGATATTGCAAGTTGATCTTCCTCACTTCCTTCAAAGACTAAACAAAGTGCAGTGCTTTGTTGTGCTTTTACAATGAGGAGGGAGGGGCATGGTTGCCACATCACCTGAGAACCTCTACTGAAGGCTTTGCACCTACAGGTGTCGGGCACCGTTTCTGCCTCCCTTGAGAAGTTCCTAGTCTAAGTCATCTGAGCCCAAGTGTCCCCTGTCTCATATTCCTGAACAAGACAAACGTAGGGAGATATTTTTAATCACCCACATCCAAACAGCTCCTTTGAGTAGCTAATTTGGAATTATTGCAGCTTAGTTTAGAAAATATAGATTCTAGCATTAATATTCCTGGGTATTTGGAACAGGAAGCAATGCTGAGATGGTGACAGAAGCCCAGGGACAAGGCAATCAGTGGTAAGATCAGAGAACTGGGTTCCCGTTTAGAATTCTCCCTGCAATGCTGCAGCTGCGCCCTGCGATGCCTATCAGGCCTGGTCCCAGGCTTGTCTGGTAGCTCTAGGGCCAAGTCCCACAGGTTGATGCAGAGTTGCTCTTGAGACCATTTATCCTAATGAACTGTGCTATCCTACCAAGCAAGTCCTGACCCCATCATCACACAGCTTTTAAGCACATCCTTAGCATATGAGTCATGCGTTGAGCATTAAGAACAGATAATGTTAACGTATCAGCAATGGGTCTCACTGGACACTCCACTTCACGTGCAGCATGAAGCCACTCAGTTCTAAGTGTGTTTCTTCACATGAATGCCCTACAAGTGAATTTTATTTCTACTCACAGATTTCTGTGCTTTGAGATGATTCCAGGTGAATAGAAGCACAGAATCTCTATGATTAAAAAAAAAAAGTCTTAGAACATTAATGAAAAAAGATAAATGTTCAAATGTCGTGGAAAGCACAAATATCTATGCAAACACTAGCATCATCATTATGAGTGCTGTCGTCATCGAAACTCACCTCTCTTCAGCCCTCTGTTAGATTGAGCATTCCAAGCCCCTAATTCAAGTTACTTTTCTAAACTAAGAATAAGAGGAGACTCAGAAAACACAAGGAGTACTAGACATTTTGACCAGATCATGACATTTTGACTGGTTACTTCTCATTGCCTTTGAAAAGTAATTTGGGCAACACATAGACCAATGGTTCTCAAACTGGCTACATATTAGAATTATCCTGGGAACTTGAAAGAATAATAATGCCCAGTTCCCTTTCAAAGTCCTCTTACCATTTTAATAGGTATTATTTGAAACCCATCAGTCAAGTAATTCTAGAAATTTTAAGTAGGAAGAAATTATGAAGAAAATCTGATTCAATTCCCTCCATTAATAGATGAGAGTCGGGCTTCCCTGGTGGCGCAGTGGTTGAGAGTCCGCCTGCCGATGCAGGGGACGTGGGTTCGTGCCCCGGTCCGGGAGGATCCCACATCCCGCGGAGCGGCTGGGCCCGTGAGCCATGGCTGCTGAGCTTGCGCGTCCGGAGCCTGTGCTCCGCAACGGGAGAGGCCACAACAGTGGGAGGCCCGCATACCGAAAAAAAAAAAAAAAATAGATGAGAGTCAAGGGATTTGCCAAAGTCCTATAATGATTTAGAGACAAAGCTTGGTCTAGAATCCAAGTGAGTTTGCCCTTAATCAATTGTTCCCCGAGAAGCAATATCTTTTGCGCAAGCTTTTAGCAGAAATCTCTTTCTTTTCGTTTTCTAAGTTCTAGGCTATTCACAATGTTAACCAAATATTAGTTAGAAGGAACCCTCTATTGATATAAGAGCAATTGCTTTTATCTCTTGGTAAAAGAGGTTATCTCTGGGAACTTGGCACAACCTTCTTTCAACTAAGAAATCTCTTTAAAAATGGCAATATAGTCATTGATGGAAAATATGGGCTTCCTGGTTAAATTCTATAAGTCACACAGCCTGTGGTCATTTATATCTGCTGCCCTTGGCTTACACTTGGGCGCCTGCCAAGTGGGTTGTTCCACAGTAGAAATTCCTTCAGGATTTTGTCTTGTTTTCTTCTCTGTAGCCCATAATATCTATCTCAATGCCGAACACATAATGAGTCACAATTTATCATCTCTCTTGTGCCTGACTCTATGATAGGTTTTCAGGTCATAACCATGAATAAGACAAGGTAGATATACGTATATCTATAACTGATTAACTTTGCTGTACACCTGAAATTAACATAATATTGTAAATCAACTATAGTTCAATTTAAAAAGGTTAGAGTCCAGTGCATTCAATAAACAATTATTGACTTGAAGTAATTTAATTTCACTGCTTAGGGCTTGAATTCTTATACTTCCAGTTCCTATCAGTGTTCCTTTGAGCAAGTCATACAAATGGTCTCAGCTTCAGTTTTCTTGTAACTCATAGCAGCTAATGGATATTTTTCAATATCTAAGTGCTTTATTTATTTTTACTCACTTATCACATCAGCTCTATGAGGTGGGGGGCAGCAGTATAATTATCCCTACCTTACAGATGAAGAAACCAAGAATCCTAGGGGTTTTTTTGTTTTGGTTTGGTTTGGTTTTGGGGTTTTTTTTTGGTTGCTTCCGGTCTTAGTTGCAGCATGTGGGATCTTTGTTGAGGCATGCGGGATCTTTCGTTGTGGTGTGCGGGCGCTTTGTTGCAGTGCATGGGCTTCTCTCTTGTTGTGGCACGTGGGATCCGAGTTCCCCGACCAGGCAGATTCTTCACCACTGGACCACCAGGGAAGTCCCAAGCATCCAAGTTTTAAGCAAGTGAAAGAGGCAGAATTTGAATGCTCTATGCTTCTAATCACTGTTATACTGCCTTGAAATGGGTGTATTCAAAGAGCAACAAAAGGTCACTGTGGGCATGAAATGAACTAATTTATATTAAGTGCCAAGCGGAGTGCCTACCTATATAGAAATCATTCAATAATATTATTACGATTATTATGATGATTATTTGATGATGCAAATAACGCTTCCTAGTCACTAAAGTTTTCCTTTGAAATCTTATTTTATTCACCATGAAGGAGCCTTTGGTTCTGACCACCTTTCATCAGAATAATTCCTCCTCCCGCATTGCCCAATCTTGTGGTGTCCTACTTCAGTCTTAGTACTAAACAGCATAGGAGATTTGAGGACAGTCCTCAAAGGGAACTGTCGAGTCCACACTTGCGAAATGATATATAATAATTATTATTATTAAGCGTGTCATATAGTAAATACTCAATGAATATTTGATATTTTTAAAAATTACAGTGTCATTTATTTCAATTATGTGCATCATGGCATAAAGATAGCCTAACGTTTATCAGGAGGTTGGATGATAAACATATGAAACAAACCCATAGTAGAATAGGGTACATCCATTAAAATGTAACAAAGTAGATTCATATTTATTTATACCAGACCTTTCAACGGTATACTTTAAGTTAAAAAGCAGATCACCCAACATCCCTTTTGGTATAATCTCATTTTTATCCAATTGTATATTTTATGTAAGATTTAATAAAAAGAAGCTTAGAAAAATTACTCATTCAAATGTTAGTGATGTTTGCCTCTTAGGTTGTGGACTTAAGATGCCTTATATTTTCCTCTCTACAATTTCTGTATTGCTCATTTTTTCTATATTAGTATGTATTATATTTATAATTAGGAAAATAAAGCTATATTACTCTGAAAAAAATAAGAAAAAATTATTTCTAATTAAAAAAGAAAAATGTTATAGGAGTAAATATAATGAGATGAAAGAGGAGCATAGTCATAACAATCTTTAGCTATGTTTAGTTTTTAGACAAGAAATTAGACTTTAGCTTTCAATCTCTTTGAGCAGACAAAATCTTGGTCCAAATGAAAACACCTAAAAATGCAGCGAAGCCCACACTGCACTCGAGCAAGCTTCAGACTTCACAGGAATTCCAACGGGCACATGTGTCGTCAGGATATTCAAGTGCATAAAGCTGATACAAAGCACTTCTCTGCTGATGCACAGCACAGCACAGGTGCTTGGAAGATGCGGCTGGCTGTCAAAGAGAGCCATCTGCTGGAGGAGCAGAGAATCTCTCATCTACGAACCTGTAACCAGGTGAACAGCCTGGAAATGTTGAGACGGTGCCATGGCCTTCGCTCATGTCACAAGAGCTATCGCCTTCTTCTTATGACTTGAGAAGCAGGTGTTTTGTTTGTATTTTAATGTGAGCTGAAGAGAGAAAAAGAAGATAGGTCCAGAGGCTTCGTTGGAAGAAGTCCTTGGCAGGTGCATGTTGGACTAGTGTCAAGGGTAGTTCTGGGATGACAGTTATCTCCTGACGTTTGAGAGAAGTCACCTGCAGAAATGTGGGCCCTATCTTGCCTTATGTGCTTTAGTATTTGGACTTAAAATTCCCCAGAGTGTTGACTCAGCACTGACTTCATTTACTGAGTGTTTGGAAGCCACATTGTAACATGTTGGCTGACCAGTAGGATCCTTTCCAAAAAAATGACCACCTAAAATGTATTTTCATGGGAGATTACACCTTCTAGCTTATAAATGCAAATATCTTAAATGATAGTCCTCATGGTTGAAAATTGTAGGTCTTATGCATCCTTACAGGAAAAAAATGTGCTCTAGGAGTGAAAACTCTACAAGCTGATTTTAAAATAGGTTGGCAGCTGACATAAAATTTCAACACAGCTTTAATCAAAAATTATGTGCTAACAAATTGGCAGGGAAACTTGAAGTGAATAAGTCCAATGAACATGACAAGCAGACCACAAGCTGCAGCTCCTGTGGCTAGAGCTCTGAAGACCAGCTACCCAAAATTTCAGTCCCCTTAAGGGGCACATAGGAAGCCAACCTTTCCACCTGAAGAAACAGAAGGCAGCCAGTTTATGATGCCTTATTAGTTTGGCTTTCCTGGACAGGGCCGTCTTATCAGCTCAGTATTTCTATGGGCTGCTTTTGTGTTTAGTTAAATGGACATTTTTCTATGCTTTTGTACACATTTTGCTTATATGTCACATTTCTAAGGAGTGGACATCATACCTCTGACTCCAGGGTTACAACTATACAATAATTCCCTTTCATCAGACCAATGTTTCTATGGTTATCGGCAATTGCCTTTAGCTCACAGAATAGTTCACAGACACGCAAGCAAAATATCAAGGAACCTGGCTCTAATTTTAAACTCAGTAAACGTCCTGTTCCTACGTGTCCACAGCAATGGATTTTGATCACCAGAATTAAAGGTGCAAACAATTCCAGATATTTCTTGGTTTCCAAATCACCACTGGCCTCGGTTAAAATAAATATGGATGTTCTTCCTTCTATTAATAAACTCCCTATCCTAATGTGTTAGGTATAGAGTGGGGAACCTAGAAGTTCTGAACAGATTTAACTACTATGATACTGGAAGAAGTGGCTCATATTTCAAATCCTGGAAGAGTTTTCCTGGAGTCAGGATTAGTAAACTCCAGGAGCAAAACACTGAGCTCAGGGTATGTCTACCTCTGATTGGTTCATCCTTCAACCTGTACAAGAGGCAGAGTGGTTCCTTCTACCATTTTTTTAAACCTTCCAGGAGGCCACATCCTGCATGTCTTTCCTTTCAACTCTCCACTGGACTGTGGGTTCTTTAGGGTACTTATCCCTAAAGATGTTGGAGCATAACCTCCCACTCAGATGTGGGCCGTATATGATGACTTCCTTCAAAGAATGTGTATGGAAAGGGGGGAAATATTAACTTTAAGTGAAGAAACCCAATAAACATGACCTCAGCCAGGTGATGTAGGTTCACATCAATGAGACGTTGTAGTGACTGGGTGCACTCTTGGTATGATGTGATGAAAATTACACTTTACCTCTGTGGTCTTCCTCCCAAACCACATAATCCCAATTTAATAACGAAAAAAGGGCATACAGATTCTAATTAAAGGAGATTACACAAAATACCTGACCAGCACTCCTTAGTACTACAAGGTCATGAAAACAAGGAAAGTCTGAGAAACAGTCACAACCAAGAGAAGCTTAAGAAGAAATTATTACTAAGTAATTTGATATTCTGGCAGGATCTTGGAACAGGACATTAAGAAAAAACTAAGCAAATCTAAATAAGGTGTGAACTTTAGTTAATAATGATGTATCAACATTTGTTCATTGATTGTGATAAATATACCGCTAGCGTAAGATGTTAATAATAGGAGAAATTAGATATGCGGTATACGAAAACTCTCTGTACTGTCTCTACAATTTTTATAAATCAAAATCTATTCTAAAATTAAAATTTTATTGAACAATCTTCGCATACATGTAGTTGCTCTAGTACATCCCTTTAAAAAGCACCTTTGGGAGCGACATCAGCAAGGCCCCCGCATGCTGCACCCAGCTGAACACAGCTGACAGGGCTGCCCAGTGGCCAAGTGCCGTGTCTCCCTCCATGCAGCTCCCCGACCGGGGTCTGGAGACACGGCTGCAGTGAGACCTGCTCCCCAGTGGCTGCGGCACCCGCTCTCCTGCACTGGGGTACCACAGTGCCGCACCGTCTGTACTGCTGCTCCCGGCCCCCCGGGTTCTGAGTCAGCCCTTGACCCTCCATCCCTGGGGCCACCTGTTGCCGCATCTCACACCCTGGGCCGGGCCACGGCTCTGCCTTGCCAACCCTGGGCCCATGCTGTTGCTGTGTCCCACACCCCACTGGGACCTGGGACCCAAGACCCAGCTCTACTGGTGATCTGCATACTCTCACACCTCACACTCAGGCGCCACCACCATGGCAACTGTCCCTGTGCCAAAAGCTCCAGACCCACAGAAGTTCCCGGACTTGGCTCTGCTGCCCCTCTGAGCCCTGGTATGCCAGGCCCAGTGCCAAGAGGGATCCCTTGGCTAGAACTTCCCCCACATGGGAAAAGAACAAGAGAACACAGCAGCCTTTGCCACCCAAGCTATTGTAGACACCCACAAGACCCCTAAAGCCTGGGCCACTGAGACCCCTGCAGTGTTCGCCAACATATACTTTGGCCAACGGAGCCATACAAAGACTTCATACGCCATTGCGCCCTCCCCAGGACCGGGGATGCTGTACCCCTCCCAGCTGGTGCCCTCTCTTTCCCAAAGGGCCTGAGGAAGGGACTGCTCCCTCGGGTGCACAGATGTGAGAAGACCATTGTTACAGGGGCGATGAGGACTGGATATTAGTTGTCACTACTGCATGATGCCTTTGACCTGCTCTGATGACAGACCCTTTACACCCACAAATGAAGAAATGCAGAGAGTGAATCCCACCGACATGCCCACGAATACGCCAACACCTTTGCAATGAGAGAAAGTCAAAAACACTTGAAAAGTTACACCAGAAAGAGACCAGGAGTTCTTCCTGTTCCGTAAGCTGTAGAAATGGGAAAAAAACCTGTTAAGTTCTAGTCGTGAATAATTCTTGTCTGGGAATTCAGCCACTGGCACCGTCTTTCTTGGGGAGGGAAGGAGACTCCATCCGCGGTCAGTAAATATTCCCTCTGAAGTGGATGGTGGAGGAGAACTCTCCTTGCCTGACTGTAAACATCAGGACTGTTTCAAGTTCATTAAGCCATTGTTCTAGCTTTTAAGCAAACGTAGCCCTCACTCGTTATATAAACCTTATGCCAGAAAAAAGTCTCATTCCAGCAGGTGGAACATAAATACCAAGCCAGAGGGACCAGAAGAGACCAGGCAAATACAAAGTTAAACATAGTTGTTTGGGAACCAACATTTCAAACCATGGGATGTTAGGCCGTCTACTGACGTCTATTAAACGAAACATCTGTTAACAGGTTGCTAGCAGAGTGTGACAAAGAGTAGTTACACTTCAGTGCCGTGGTATAAAATGAAACCTGACTTGATTATTTTTACACTGTTGAGCTCTGCCCCACATTCTCTGAGACTGCAGGAGAGAGACCGTCTCCTTGCCTGGGAGAGGGAGCTGCAGCAGTGTGACCCGCACCCCAGGGGCAGAGACTGTAAATGTCTGCAACTCTCTGCGGCCCCCAAGCCCATCACAGAAGCATTCTGAGTCCTACATCCTGACTTCTGGGTTACACACGCACATGCGCATGCGACACAGAGGACTTTTTGGTGGAAACCGTCAGCATCTGCATTAGCACCTGGCTCCTTCCTTGTCAGGAGCAAAGAATCTTTATCTGAACAGTGTGTGAAATAAGTGCTCCAGAATCTGACAGACTTGGTTTGGATCCTGGCTCACCATTTAAAATGAACTGTGTGATTTTCGTTACAAAAAAAATCTCATGAAAATGCCACTGTTATCTCTAGGGGTCCCATACTTAAAATAAATCAACAATGCGTGGGGCACTACTATATGTAAAATAGATAACTAATAAGAACCTACTGTATAGCACAGGGAACTCTACTCAATAATGTGTAATGGCCTATATGGGAAAATAACCTGAAAAAAGAGTGGATATACGTATATGTATAACTGATTCATTTTGCTGTACACCTGAAACTAACACAACATTGTAAATCAACTATGCCCCAATAAAATTTTTTTTTTAAAAAGCTTAAAGGAAAAAAAAAAAAGAATAAATGCAAAACAACAACAGCAATGCATGGGGAAAAGCAAAGCAAATTTCACCTTATGCTACAGTGTCAGAAGTTTAGTTACCAGAGTGTTTGTTAAGCTAATTAATAATGAGTGTTCTTACTGCCTCTGTGCTCATCACTGTGCTAACCAGAAGAGATAGAGCATATAAACAAAATCAAACATGACCTTTTCTTCATACATGAAGAAAGGGCAGCTAAAGTTCTGGTACATTCTTAATTCTGATCTTTGGCTGTCCTATTTATATCTCAAAAGTGGAAAAAAATCTTGCTGACCAAATGTTATTACCTTTCTATTCAATACATGGTAAAGAATACGTTTAATATTTCATTTCACTTATTCAACAAATATAATTCTAATTCAACTTAAGTTTATGCTGGTCTTAATTCTAACCTACTTCCTTTCCCTGAAAACATCATGAAAGGACAGTTTTGCTGGTCAGCACAATGTATTACATTTGGAGTATTAGGAGTTATAGTTTTCTTGGTTTTATATTAGAAAGTTAAAGTTTAAAAGCTGTCTGAAAAATAGAAAATTGATTTATGCCATAATTCTCTATGCCCTGTTGAATATGAGTTGCTTTAACGTCAAAAATGAAAAAGTGAACAAAGTAGGGTTGCAGTAGCTGAGAACTCAGAGCTAGTGGGCTGGCCCAGGGCATGTGCTCTCTCCAAAGCCCAGAGATTTATTCAGTACACACAGCAGGGCTCCATAAACCTCTGACACCACTGTCTGGTCTCTGCAGTGAAGGAAAGGAGTAACCAAGGACTTTTTTAAAAGGTAAAATATTCCCTTTGAATATAATACTCAGTAATGGGTTTGAGTTAGAAAAAATAACTTTTCCCAAATTTTAATGTATTTTGCATATTCTACCAAGATCCTAGAGCAAATGGTTTCACAATGAAAGGGTGCTGGCCCTGCCATCAGGGAGACTTGGGCCTGAAGCCCCGCTCTGCCACTTAGAGCTAAGTGACCTTGGCAAGTGACACTCTGAACTTGTTTCCTTACCTGCAAATCAACAAATAGAATACCTAATAAATTATAGTTGGAGGATTGAATGAGATGAGGTATGTAAACCAGCTGGCACGTAGTGAATGCTCAGTAAATGGTATACTAATTACCATTGATGTTTACACATTTTAACATTTTTTTATTCTGTATAATGTACATAAAATTTATCTTATAAGTGTCTTCTTTGTCTTCCAAGTTTCTGAGGATGAAAATATGATGATTAACTTAAGAGAAAAAATAGTTCTTGAATATTATTGGCCTAAATCAAAGTAATTTATATCAAATAATATATAATCTTTCACTCAGGGGAATCAGGGTTATGTTAAACCTGACTCATAGAGGCTAATAAACAGGGGAGGAGGTTTAAGTCACTAAATGGTCTTACCTTTAGTAAGGTCTTACCTTTAGTAAAGTCTTACCTTTAGTAAGGTCTGCTTATTTTATTCAAACTATATTACAAATGTGTTTTTTAAATAAAAATGGTATTTGCCAAAATGCTAGAATCTACTGAATTTCCTGTTTGTTCCTGGGGCATTCTTTAGTGCAACAACTCTTTCAACAAGTTCTAAAGGATAAGACATTTTCAGTCCTGGGACTTAAAAAAATACTGTTCACCTAATAAAAATATAGAGTTGAAAAGCTTTTTAAGTCAGATATCCAGATGTTTTGTCTACATAAATGTAAACAGTTAACAATTTGGAAACATCCCCATATCTGAGGGAATTTTTTTTTTTTTTTTTTAGTGTTTAGTTTCCATTAGATTCTTTGGATTAACATAGAAATGATAAATGATTAATGTCAGTGAGGAACATTTAAAATTTTGGTCCTGCCTTACTAGGTGGTACTGGTTCTTGTATCACATTTGAGTTGCTTTCAGGAAACCAGAAAAGGTATTAATTTTGCTAATTTCTTAGCAGTTCCAAGTAAGCCTGAAAGTCAAGATGAATTAAGGATGAAGAGTCTCTTGGTATTTGGATAAGTTGACAGTCAACCTGTGAGTCATTACTTAAAATACACACCAATTACATGTGCGTACAACCAGCTTTTCCAACAAACACAGCCTCTTCCATTTCCCCTAATTTTAAGAATTTCTGTTAATGTGACATGTTGGCACAGCCAGCGTTGGTTTTTTGTCAGCTCATAAGTAACCTTGACCTTGGAAAAGTTATACTATTTCTCTGTGAACGCTCTCTTACAAAAAGAAAAAGAAACAAAACTTCTTGAAACATTATATGCCCAGTCAGATCACCAAGCAAAAAGCTTACAGTGGTTTTCCTAAGAATTTACAACCAGGTGGCTCAAGTCACTAACTTAATAGGACTGTAAAACTGTCAGCATTATGCAAATACTTCGCAAAGGATGTTAAACAATATACAGTTTTTGGTTAGTTCACCACTTTCCAACCTATTACATTGCTGTGTCAGCACAAGGATCACAAGAAGACAATAACAGAAGAGTCTTTTGCAGAAACAAAATGCTAGATTAACAGAACTAAATATTGTATTTTTTAAGTCAATTTCCTTTTCCTTGGAGGCTCACTGACTGTTATTTATTTGAACTACTAATCAGTCATGACATGCAGCACAAGCTGCCTATAGTTTCTGACCACAAAGAAATCATATTAACAACTGGGGCGGGGGGAGGGGGAGTGCTTTACAATTTCCTGAAAAGTGTCAATATAATTTACATGGCAAGTATGAGTCTGATAATTTAGTTTATGGGGACCTTTTACTGTCAGTATTAAGTGAAACATGATAATACGATTTGTATAAGTAAGTGTTCAGATATCTGTTCTGTATTTAATTTGGAAACAGTTGTCCAGGTAAAAGGCCAATGGAAACAACTGTAATAAAGCTAGTTATGTGTAGTTATGTGGTTGCAGTGCAACTACTGTAATACAGAAACTGTGCAGTGAAAATCTTACTTCATCTTTCCAACAATGCTATAAGGTAGATACTGTTATTATCCTAATGTTTCATTTATGGAAACTGAGACACAGAAAAATTCAGTAGCCTGAGTCCAGAGGCATCACTCTTAATCTCTAAACTATGCCCTCTCTGCCTGTGTATCTGGACCAAGAGAAAGCAGATGCTGCTCTTTAATTCTTTCTCTCCATCCTCAATGTTTGTACCCCCAATGTCATGCCATGAGTGGTATTTCAAGGAAAGAATTAAGACTGTGTTATTGGAACCTGATATATTAGAGTTGGCAGTTTGGTACTGAGCAACAATTTTCTCCTACTTAAGTGATGCACTGCTAGTATACACAGTGACAAAGTAGAAATCATATCCCAGGGAAGGAGCCCATGGTCTCAATTATAGTACCCAGATTTTAAATAAAGAATTCTCCAATTTCTTTTAAAAATTTAGAAAAATTGTTTCTGAACCGAAGCAATATTAGCAAATAGTATATGTAAACTAACTGTACCTGGTTACAATCTAGTCTTTTCTGTCTGATCGTGAACTAGTGGTTCTGGTTCCCTCTAACCTTCTCCTGGTCTTTGAAACTCACCTTGAATTCTGTTGTGAAGTGCTACCTGCTCCTCGGGTTTCTGTGTGATCCTGGGAGTTCGTGCCATCTTGCCACAAGACATGTTGCAGCAATTTGTCATCCATTCAACATATCCGCTCAGCTGCTTAAAGTCGGTGCTTGTGGATACCCTCACTAAAGGAATCGCTCAGATGACAGAGGGCTTTCACGATCTCCTCCTGGAGCCCTTGGAACAACCCTCCACAGGCTTCAGCCTACAGAAAAGAGAAGATCCAGTGGGTAGGGGAGAAGTGGAGAAGGAGGAGAGGGTAGGGAAGAAGGAAAAGCAGAGCCACCGGTGGAAGTCAGTGCGGCTTCCTTTCCCAGGCCTGAGTCTAGGGCACCGCGGTGATCAGAAGAGCCCTCCGCAGCCCCAAGCAGACATTCAGGATGGCTTAGGGCTTCTCCCAGTTCTCACCACCCAGGCTGCTAGGCCTCCCTCAGGGGTGCTGTGTCTTACTAGCGGCTCATCTGCCCTCCCGGAAGGCAGGAGGGCAGATGAGTAGATGTAGTCCTTGTGGAATCCCACAGCAGAGATGCTTGGCCCCCAGTGTCCTAGAGGGTATCTTTAATTTCAGATTTTACCTTAGAAAACCTCTCCCTGTGTCTTCCACCTGTGTCCTGAGAAAAGAGAAACCACATCACAATAACCCTTCACTCTGAGTGCTTTGGAGGATTAGGGTCACTCATCTACTTAAGATCCGACAAAGCCTGTGATTCCCCAGAGTCCTTGTCTGACCTCGAAAACCTTGGTGATGCGCCCCACAGCCGGCCTCATCGACCCCATTTCTCCCACCTGTACCCCTTGCTGAGGGCCCCCGGCCACACCAGCTCCTGTGGCCTTCACTTCGGCCCCCCTCACTGCTCACAGGAACCCTCCTCCTTCTCCCAGCGGCCTTTTCTAACTCCCCTACTGAAAATGACAGCCTAGACCGTCAGGATCGGTCTCCTCACCCTAACTCACTCTTCCTCACAGCACTTATAACACTGACATTGTATACACTTTACTTTTTCTTCCTCCAAAAGGAAGTAAGATCCTTGACTGTGAGAGCTTTACTCTGATTTGCTCAGTGTGTGTCTTGGTGCCTATACATCAAGTATCTGATGAATGACCGCAAAGATGACTGGATTAACTCTTTGTGTCTGATATTTTTGTTTGAGTTTTTCACTCAAGATGACTCCTTCTGAAGGCCCCTGAAGCTCTCCTCTACGCCACTGCCCAACACTATAAATGCACGTGAGGATAAAATTCTGCCACCTCAGCCGACACATTTGGACATGTCTGAATCCCAGCAAGAGCAGTAGTTGAGTTTTTGCCCCTGAGCTCTCAAGCCACATGCAAGATGCCACACATCATCCTAGTAGATTTTCTCAGATATGTCTAAATCCTGCCTAGATGAAAGGTGAGAACTTTTCTATATTTTGCTTAGAATTTGAAAATTTGTAACCACTTTTTAAAAATCTTAAATGTGGTAACATAAAACTCTACTTTTAAGCAATGTCCTCTCCCTTTATATTTTTAACTGAAAGTTGCTGTTACCATCTTAAATTTTTAAATTTAAGAACTTAAAATTAGAAAATTCTGTCAACCTTTGAAAAATTCACAACTCAAAACAATCATTCCTCCTAGGTTTTTATGAAAAACAAATGAAATGATATGTTCACACAGAGACAGTTTTGTAATTCAAAATATTAATAGCAACAATGTATTTCTTCTACACAGCTTTAGTTTACTTAGTTCAACGTTTTCCTAATTCATTAATTTCTTCTTCTGCCTTTAGTAATACCTTTCTTTTGCTTTCTTTTGATTGTTTCTTGGTTTTCTTTCTAACTTTTCAAATTGCTTATTTAATATTTTTATTTTTTTAGACGTGAGTATTGATACAAAATTTCTTCTTGTAACTGCTTCATTTGGTCCTACAGATTCAGATATTATACTATGCTGTCATTGTTACTTTCAGGGAAATATGAAATTTCAGTTATTTAATAGCATTTTTTTTTTTTTGCTATATTCAGGTGACTGGACCTTTTTTATATTCTTATTTTATTATTAATTTCTAGTTTTAGTACATCACTGTTGGAGAAGCTTATATTTTTATTTATTGAGGTTTTGTGTTCTATGATGTACCAGTTTTAAGGATGCTTTCATTATTTGAAATAAAATGTATTCTTTTTCATCAGGGGCCTGAATTTAATACATCCATAAGAACTGTATTATTGATTATGTAATGTTCTTAATATGTCTTGAACTGAGAGAGGCTTAGTCTGATGTTTCTATATTTACTTTATTGTTTCTATTTTTCCTTGTAGCCTTTGTAGTTTCTAGTTTGTGAAAGTTGTTGCTTTATTAATTCTTTTTATTTTCTCCAGCTTTATTGAGATATAATTTATATATAACATTGTGTACTTTAATACACCATCACAGCCCCTGGCAACCATTATTCTACTCTCTGTTTGTATGAGTTCAGCTTTTTTAAAATTCCACATATAAGTGATATAAATACAACGTTTGTCTTTATTTGGCCTGTTTCACTTAGCATAATGCCCTCAAGGTTCATCCATGTTGTCACAAATGGCAGAATTTCCTTCTCTCTCCTCGTTGAATAATGTTCTACTGTGTCTGAGATATATCTATGTCTCATATCTTCTTTATCCATTCACCCATCAATGGACATTTATGTTGTTTCCATATCTTGGCTATTGTGAATAATGCTGCAATGAAACCAGGAGTGCAGATATCCCTTCAAGATCCTGATTTCAGATCCTTTGGACATTAACTTAGAAATGTGATTGCTTGGATCATACAGTAGTTTTGATTTTTTGAGCAACCTCCATACTGTTTTCCATGGAGGCTGCACCATTTACATTTCTACCAACTGTATACAAGGGTTCCAATTTCTACATCATCACCGACACTTCTTTTAATAATAACCATCCAAACAGGTGTGAGGTGATGTCTCATTATGCTTTTGATTTTGATTTCCCTGATAATTGGTGATAGTGAACATCTTTTCATATACCAGTTGACTATTTGTAGGTCTTCTTTGGATAATGTCCCTCAATAGGTGTGTCTGATATTTCTTTCTAACTTGACTCAGATCATGACTCTTTGACAAGCATCAGAGAAGTGATGCTTATGTACTTCTCAGTGCATCCTGTGGGGTGGCACGTGGTTTCAATTTGTCCCATCACAGTTTATGTTAACTTTGACTGCTTATTGAACGTCATGTCTGCTAAACTTCTCCACAGCAAAGTTGCTATTTTTTGCTTTAGGGCAATAAGTATAAAATAATCAGCCTGTAATCTTCAAAACTGTCATGTTCTAGAAAACAAGGCTATAAAAGTCAAGGAAAGGCTGGGATTCTTGAATATGAGAAGAAAATAACATGTATTTTATTTAACTGACTCCTTTTTGCCCACCACTATATAAACCCATTCCCAGTGAATACAATGATTTCACTAAGCAGTGTATTGGGGATTTTATTTTAGAATAGAAAATAGCCTAATATATATGCATGTTTAATGAGTACTTTGAAGTTAGGCCTTGTAAAAAATTTTTAATTCTTTGTTTTCATACAACTGTAGATTTTTGACTCTGAAGACGTGATAATGGTTCACAGATATTCATAGAGAGATGTCTTCATCCTATACATGTGGGAAATGATCTGAAGAAGTTAAGCTTCGTGCTCCATAATCAACAAAAATATAAATCATTTGTACTCCTGAAGAAACTGTTATTATCATTAATAAAAGGTGCTAAGATAAAAAAATATTTGAACAATATATACATGGGTGTACCTTTTCTAAAAAGCAGCAGCTGTCAACAGCATTTACAACATAAGAACTTTCAAATTGTTTTGGCATTAGATAAAGAATATTAATTGTTATTTTCTCTCTTAAGCCTCCCCAGGTTCTAGAGGATTTCATCAATTATGTTTACAGTTTCTTGCTTCAGGGCTCCCTCATAACTAGTAGCTTTGGATTTCGGGGTCTTCCCTACTAGAAAATCTTCCACAGATGCACACACCTTTTTGACATTCTCTGACTCTGCTCTGTTTCCTCAATGTGGCCATTAGTCCTGCCTCCTTCATATGTGAACAAGTGGTTGAAGTTAAAGGAGAAATGGCTGCAAAAGACCAACAAGCCACGGCCCAGACTCTCCCCACTTGAACTTACTTGGACCTGGATTCCCTGAACCCTGATACCCTGATACTACATTCACATCATGCATCTGCTACTCAGGGCTTGTTCTTCCTGACTTGGGTTTCTCCACAACAGTTTCACTCTGCTTGCCTCTGGCTTTGGAGACTTGACACTTTCTCCAGGTGTGGTTTTAGCTTGTACTTTACCAGCGACTGTCCACACTTGCACTTTTCCTGTGATCTATCCCTACCTCAGGCTGATTCTGTTCATGTACTTAAACATTAGCTTCAACAATACTCTCTGATCCAACTACCCCAACTCCTTCTTGGGCATCCAAACCCCAAAGGCTGTGATGTGAGCCCTACAACACTCTTTATTCACCTACTCACTGAGTAATCTTTCTTTCTTCAGGTCATAACTTCAAGCTCAACTTTAACTGGTGCTTGAAATGCTTTCTACCAATGTGACCAATAACTTTTTATATTTGCAGAGTATTGTATTTTACAAAATGCTTTCACATGTCTTTGTGAGGTAGGCGTGATATGGTTTATCATCTGTCCTGAAGACAGTAGAAGTGCAATTCTGAGAAGCTAAACAATTTCTTCAAAGGTATGCAGCTCATGACAGACAGAGTAAGGGCCAGGGCCCCAATTTTTTGCTTCAAGCCTTGCTCTTCCATTAAGGCATAGTTGCCTAGGTTGTATTGTTTTTCTAGGTCAAAGCGACAGTGCAGGGCACCATTCAACCTTATGGAATTATGAATCAGAATAGGTGCTGTTTACATATGTTACTCATACTAGCAAAAGCATTTTTAGACTTTGGTTCCCACAACCAGACAATGTTTCCCCTCCCCCCCCCCAAGATTCTGTTCAATTGTCTTTACACTAAACAGAGGCAGTTAGAAAAGTTAAAGACAACTTATTTTTATTAGATGACACCCCTGGAGAGACAGCAGCATGCATATTGGTATCACACAGCCTTTGGAATAAGAAAGACATCAGTTTGAATCCTGCCTCTTGAACCAACTAGCTATTTAATCTCATGCTGTTTAATCTCAGTTTCCTCATTTGTAAATCTGGAATATTAGTATTTGGTACATAGTGCCTAGTATATATCAGGTGCCCAATTATCATTTGATAAATAATATATAAATATTTTACAAGTGTTCTTAAACTGAGAGTTGTGTGTGTGTGTGTGTGTGTGTGTGTGTGTGTTGTTAGCTAAATCAAGAAACAATGGTGATGCACATGAAGGACCTGGATCATAATAGGTTCTCTACAATTTTTTGGCTTTATGTGATCCTAGGATGTGAAAGGGGCTCAGAGAATGGGAAAGGCAAAAGGCCATACATTCTCTCAATTTTAGAGTTAAAAGATAATCTGAGCAATTTTCAAATTAATCCTTTTACTTTACAGATAAAGTTTATTACTAATGTTGGTAAGAGGCAAGTAAAAGAAAAATTAAAGAGGTCTCAACCACTAAAGTTTATAATAGTTGATCCTCACAACCACCCTGGGAGTTGGTAGATCAGATATTAAAATCACCATTTATAGATGAGAAATAAGCACTCTGGGGAGTTAAATAATTAGCCAAAAGTCTCACCTGGGAGATGCAGGGACAGGTCTCAATCTTTGTTCTTTGACCTTAAGATCCATTGCTCTTTCTATAGTCATTATTTTTTAAGTAAAGAAACATTGGTTGCTTTCACCCTTGGCAATAATTCTATGTCATTAGGGTTGACATATATCTATTGTTATCCGTTATTATGTCTTGTTCTTCTTACTTATATAATATTCATGATAATATCTATCTTTAGATAAAATAGGAAGAAAGAAAAATGCACTACTTTGCCTTTCTGCCAGGAGGAAGCTCAGAGGGTCTGTAGACAATGAATGTTTTCTGAAGGCAGTAGTTGGAATATATGCATGTTCTTCTCTTGTTTTGATTAGTGCCTAATGGTTTTCCACTTCAGGTTTCTTCAGAATATCCTCAAACACTAATAACTAATAACAGAACAGGTGGCACTCCTTGTTGGAAGTGCTGAGAAGGCTGGCCTGGTGTTTAGTAATTACAAGATGCAGCCAGCACGGACTTAGGAAGCAGGCACCAGGAAGCAATCACATTTAAATCCAGAAAGATCTGCTCAGTCATGATCTCAGTTGCAATAATTCTTGAACTGAAAGTTACAGCCTTAATGCTAGTAGGGATATATGCCTTTGTTTTTCTTAACCTTGTATTGTAGTGCTTTCCCTGCATGCAAATGAGATTCTTAAGAAAAATTTAGCATAATTTTCTTCTTCTTTTTCTTTTTTTTAAAACATCTTTATTGGAGTATAATCACTTTACAATGGTGTGTTAGTTTCTGCTTTATAACAAAGTGAATCAGTTATACATATACATATATCCCCATATCCCCTCCCTCTTGCATCTCCC